>NC_088355.1:7665000-8322500 GCF_036884655.1 Musa acuminata AAA Group | reverse complement strand
ACTCGGAGAGAAGCTGCTGAGAAATCCAACGACAGGAACGGGTAGAGTTTGGGCTGGGAGGAAGCTGCAAGAACAGGCCAAGAGAAGAAGCCTTTGGAGGCTTCCGTCACACCGTGCCCAAGGTGGTGGGGGTGGTTGATGTAGTTTACTTGGTTATTGTCAGAGAATGGTGTCGAAGAGAAGCAGCATAAAATAACATGTTTCATTTGTTTATATTCTGGGAGCCCACAAATCACAGGATCCAGCTCGAGATCTTGCATGGTTTGACCCCTTTGGATTTCCGGGTTTAGGGAGACAGTAGGAATAAGGGGGCAGGCAAAATCTTAGTTCTGTGTTGCTGACATAAACGTTTCACTTCGGTACTGGGTCACTCCTGGTAACCATCTCCTTCTCCTTCCCCTTCCCCTTCCCCTTCCTCTTCATCCTTCTTCCACTGTTTGATCATGGCAACCGAGTGATGGACTGAGGGAAGACAACTACGGGTATTAAAGATCTCTGATCTCATAGCATTGAAGGGAGGGAAGCAGCGTCTCTTCAACCATCTGGTTTCGGTTCAGCATGGTGGACATCATAAATCTGTGCACCAGTAATTTCAGCTGCAAAGGGTAAAATGTACCACCATGCAACCATTATGGCTCTGCTCAGCTGACATGTAATCTTGATTGCTAGCATTCACTACATGAGGAGGAGGAGGAGGAGGAGGAGGAGGAGGAGGGGGAGGAGCACACCACAGTCGCTGATTGAATCACCATCGCTTCTCACTCACCCGACATGAGACTGTCTTCAAGTAGATGACGATCATGGAGTTAGAGCAGAGGGCGCATGCTATCATGGTAAGCAGCAGTGTGTTGCAATCAGCGGGACACGTGAGAGAGAAAGGGTCGAAGGTGAGAGCTGGCAGAGTAATAAGCTCAGCACTCTTCATGCCTCATCTCTCTCTCTCTCTCTGCTCCGCTGTCTCATCTTAAATTCTCGAAGACGAATCATCCCAACAGACAATGGTTCAAAATCAAAATGGAAGCTTTTTCGTGCAATTTCTGCCAAAATTTCATCTTTGTTTCGAGTACACCTTGTGGTTGCTAGAAATTTTAGATCGTACGAAAATGCATCGCAAATAGGAAGAAGAATTAAAGTCGGAGAGCGAATCAACGAGAAGAAGAAAGCTGGGAGTAGTATCAGATTCAGAAAACTAGCATGAGAAAAGCGAATAATCCTAAATCTCAGATGTATATTATTGTGTAATCTGCTCCTAATAAATGTATAAAGATGTGGTTCGGGGAGGATAGAATAGCCCATGAAGCGAAATCCAACATTGTTAAAGCCCTGACCTTTTACATCGCGTCAGTTACTGTTGGCTTTAAATACAGAGAGAGAAAGAGAGAGAGAGAGAGAGCAGAGTGAGAGGGGGAGAAGAATTCTCGGTGCATCTTAATAAGGGGGAGAGATGGGGGCGAATCCGCCCGGATTGCTGCCGATATCTGCGATATGCGCACCGCCGGTTTCTCATTTAGCTCGCAAATCCCGCTCCCCGACGAGAGTCACAGAGGGAAACTGATGTGTGTTTTTGCAGCCGGATGTGAAAGGCGCCACCTTTGAGGACGAAACATAGGGGGAAATAGCGTCGCCAAGCCTCGGAAATAGATAGCATGAACTGGCTAACCTCTGTAGCAGATTGTCGTGGGTACCGGTAGTGACAGTAGTAACAGTATAAGCGGGAGGAGGAGCGGTGAGGGGGGGTTTTGGAGGCGTCACAGGTTGGGAAAATGGACTCCGGTGACGAACAGGACGTGCCCGACTCACAGGGGAGGAAGAAGCGTTACCACCGGCACACGCCGCGGCAGATTCAGGAGCTCGAATCGTATGCTCTGCTCTCTTCTATCTCCTTCGCTCTCTCGCTCTGTTTGTTTGGTGTGTCCGCAGAGGTTATGGTGCTGTTTTGTTGTGTGTTTTGGGGCTGTTCGGTGGCGGCTTCCTGATGGGTTTCTCTGAGCTTGTTGGTAGGATGTTCAAGGTTTGCCCGCACCCTGACGAGAAGCAGAGGGCGCAGCTGAGCCGGGATCTGGGGCTGGAGCCGCGGCAGATCAAGTTCTGGTTCCAGAACCGCAGGACGCAGATGAAGGCAACCGCTCGCCGCTCCCTACTGTTCTTGTTCCTCTTTCGTTCGTGTTCTCGATGGAATGACTGGACTTTGATGCTACTGCTAGCAAAAAGGAGCTACCTTGGCCTTGTTTGATCGATCCTGGCGCTTTGCAGGCTCAGCACGAGAGGGCGGACAACTGCTTGCTCCGTGCTGAGAACGACAAGATCCGGTGCGAGAACATCGCGATGAGGGAGGCTATGAAGAACGTCATCTGCCCTTCCTGCGGCGCCCCTCCGGCCAGTGACGACTCCTACTTTGACGAGCAGAAGCTGCGGATGGAGAATGCGAGGTTGAAGGAGGAGGTAACGTCGACATCACTTTCCTCTAATTTGTTTGTTGGTGGTGATCCTTCCCGTGTGTAAGTATCCTGTTTAGTAGTCTCTTCACGCATGCATTTGTCATATAGTTGTTATAGCTCCAAAGAGTTGCAGTTGAATCATTGTTCGAGTGTCATAAATTGCTAAATTAATGGAAGCCTCAAGCATTTATACTGTAATAATAAGAGATGATTATATCCGATGCCATCAATCTACTTTGGTAGTAGTCTTCTTTTAGGAAGAGATAAAGAAAAGCAATCAGAAAAAACTTCAATCCAGTGTGCTTTTATCATGATGGATGAAGCCTGCAATTGATACAATCTGTTTAGTTAGTCATCCCATTTTCATATACATTTAGTTAGCTACTTATGCTTGGAGGAAGCAGATCACTATGGATCATTTTGATCGGTTTATGTTTGTCACTGATTTATCCAAGGACAATTATTTGCTGGTGTGGCATGTAAATGTGGATCATAAGAAGCCGCTGTTGTCTTAATTCTTTGGCTTCAAGGCTGTCATCTGATAATTATTTTCCTATAGCGCACATGCGCTAATCTGATATAATTATAGATTATGTAAACATAATTCATTTAATATGACACTGGTATCTTTACTCTAGTTAGTTGCTTGGTCATTGGTTGTTGGTTTACATTTGAGGAGAGTAATCATTGCTACTTGTGATAATTAAGATTAATGATTGCATTTCTCCATGTAATTCCTTGTAGCTCGATCGTGTTTCAAGTCTTGCATCAAAGTACCTTGGAAGGCCCTTCACTCAGCTTCCCCCGGTTCAGCCATTATCTGTTTCATCATTAGACTTATCGGTCGGAGGATACAGTAATCCAGGGATAAGCCCTTCGCTTGATCTTGATCTCCTATGCCGGAATTCTTCTTCGGCTTTTCCATATACATTTCCTGCAGCAGTTTCTGAGCTTGAAAAACCTCTAATGATGGAGATGGCCACTGGTGCAATGGAGGAGGTTATCCGGCTTGTGCAGGCTGATGCACCCTTGTGGGTGAAGTCTGGAAGTGACGGAAGGGACATACTTCAACTTGAAACCTACGACAGGATTTTCCAAAGGTCAAATCGGCAGCTCAGGTTCCCAGATACTCAAACTGAGGCATCAAGAGACTCTGCTCTTGTTTTTATGAATGCTACGACATTGATCGATATGTTCATGGATGCGGTAAAGTTTCATTCTTCTCAAAAAGAAATGCTTTCTCCTTATTCTACTTTTGAATTGATTTGGATTATGTTGCAGAGCAAGTGGGCGGAGCTGTTTCCTACAATTGTTTCCAAGGCCAGGACCTTTGAAGTCCTTGCAGCTGGAATGGCGGGAAGCAGAAGTGGATCTTTGATCCTGGTAATGACAGTTCTTAAGCTCTTTTCATGAATCCAAACTTTCGAACCTCCTCTGTGATACTGATAAATCCAAAGGCATGCAGATGTATGAGGAGCTACAGGTTCTTTCACCAGTTGTTCCGACACGTGAATTCTGCTTTCTGCGGTATTGCCAGCAAATAGAGCCACATGTGTGGGCAGTAGCTGATGTTTCAGTGGACTATCCCAGAGACAATCAGCTTGCTCCTTCCAGATCAAGGAAGCTTCCTTCTGGCTGCTTGATCGAGGAAATGTCAAATGGCTATTCGAAGGTGATCAAAATATGGTTCTTGTGCTTGCACAATGTTCATAGTTACTGGTTTCTCTCTGCTTGCATAACAGAATATCCGTGGTGATACTACTGTAGATAACTTGGGTCGAGCACATGGAAATTGAAGAAAAGAATCCAATTCATATACTCTTCAGGGATCTGATAAATAGTGGAATGGCATTTGGAGCACAGCGCTGGCTCACCACCCTCCAGAGAATGTGCGAGAGGTTTGCTTGTTTAACCATCACTGGACTTCCAGCTAGAGACCTTGGAGGTAAACTGCAGTTTGCTTAAAAGTTGCAATCATGGGTATCAGAATCTTTATACAACTTGTTAAATTGCTGTTTGATTGTGTTTTTAACTGTTGACATAGTGACACCAACACCTGATGGCAAGAAGAGCATGATGAAGCTTGCTCAGAGAATGGTTAACAATTTCTGTGCCAATGTTGGTGCGGCAAATGGTCACAAGTGGACCACCCTCTCTGGGTTAAATGATGTTGGTGTCAGGGTTACACTTCACAAAAGCACAGATGCTGGCCAGCCTAACGGAGTTGTTCTCAGTGCAGCAACCTCAATATGGCTTCCCATATCAACTGAGAGGGTCTTTAGTTTCTTCAAGGATGAACAAACACGAACTCAGGTTTCTGTTCAGCTTCTCGAGATGACTATTTTAAGATACCTTTCTTTCCGCTGTATTTTTTCTTTTACAAAAAGAGCGTTAACTCTCCATCTTAATCTCTTTCAGTGGGATGTTCTTGCAAATGGAAACACTGTACAAGAGGTGGCTCATATCACAAATGGATCACATCCGGGGAACTGCATCTCTCTTCTTCGTGTATGCTTTCTTTCTCTTGCCCTTGTCCTTGACCTTTAGATTTATGACATCTTATGGAACGAAAATGTCTTCCATGTGGCTGGTCATGGTTTTTCTTTTTTTTGTAAATATTTATTAGAATAGTATGCAAATCTAGTGAAAGAGTCTGCCTTCCAGCACCAATAATAATTTTCTTTTCATATTTTCCATGAATTTGTATGCTTTGTACAATCGAGTTATAATTAATTTTGACCTGCAAGTGAATGCCAATCTGTGTCAGAAGTTTTTAATTGTCTATTTTTGTTGGTCATCAAATAGGGATTAAATTCCGGCCAGAACACCATGTTGATACTCCAAGAGTGCTGCACTGATGCGTCAGGCTCAGTTGTGGTGTATTCTCCCATTGATTTACCGGCCATCAATATTGTCATGAGCGGTGAGGATCCATCTTACATACCCATTTTACCTTCAGGCTTCACCATATTACCAGATGGGCGATCTGCTGGGGGACAAGGCGCATCATCCAGCTCAAATCCATTGGGTGGCTCCTCTGGCTCATTGGTGACTGTCGCATTTCAAATACTTATGAGCAGCTTGCCATCAGCAAAACTCAATTTGGAGTCAGTAACGACAGTCAATAACTTGATCGGCACCACAGTTCAGCAAATAAAGGCTGCCTTGAACTGTCCTGACGTCTGATGCATCTGAAGAGAATTAAAAGCCTATTTTTTCATCTCTTCCCACCACCTCCCTTAACTTCTTCAGATCTGATGAACTCCTCTTAAGGCTTTTGATGCAGCATTCAAGATGGGGATTAAAGTGGGTCTTCTATTGTTGGTTGGTTGGCCTTGAATGCTTCCATCATAGGCTTGAATTGGAACTTTAAGATGATGCTGCTGCAGCTGCTGCTGGTGCCAGTCTCAGGACAACCCTTTGTTTTCTTACAGGAATCAATCAGGCTTTACATTTACAAGTACTTAATGAAGGAAGTCAAGAACGCACCATACCGGCCTCTGCTCTTCTGCTGTCATAACTTCTTCTTGGCCTTTAGACTTTAGGTTTCTTCTTTTAGGTTTGCTTTAATTCTCTTCTCCTCCACACCTCAATCCCATTCTTTCCTTTCTTCGTGCAGCAAGCGGTAATGGTTCGGGTATTGACTTCTGTCCTTGAACATTTATTAATGAGCATTTACTTTGAAGTGGTGTAGATGGTTAGATTCATTGTGATATCTCTGGCAACAGTAATGCAGAGCAATGAGTTGGATGATGCAGCTCAATCTTGAACTTGAAATGATGGGGCATTGTTCTTGAGCTTCGACAGTGTGGTCCCTTCATGCGATGAATCTACTCCAAGCTTGACACCATTAATATGGCTGAAGTGGGGGCACCTCCTTTACCTCTGCTCTGGTTCTGGTTAGCAATTCTATCTCTGTTACCTTCATTGAGTGAAAAGTTGTGCTAGCTTTAATTGTACTCTTTGGTCTGCACTGGTGCTTTGGTCCCTCTTCCCTTTAAGAGCCAGCTACTGCTCCATTAGTTTTCAAGGTCTAAAATTTTCATTGATTGTTCATGAGGCAATGTGCAAGCTATTTGAATTGGCACATTACATTTTTGTTGATATGATGAGTAAATGCAGTGATCAGTGTGACAGTGACCATCACAACATTGTTAGGTTTGAGTTCTTGGTGCATCCAGCTTTGCTTACTTTGTAGTCAACTTTCTCCAATATGGCTTCAAAAGCACAGGACAATACATTCAGATAATTCTTATTTATCACAATGCAAATTTGTTCTACCAAACCAACCTTATCATTACTGTTCTTTTAATGAGTTTTGTGGTCCACAAGGGCTCACTTCACATCAAAGTTTTGGCAATCCAAATGAAATAGGATCTGACTGTTAGTGAACAGTATAATCTTGCAGGAAGGAGAATCCAAACAGTTCATGTAAACATCTTTTTGTTGCCTCTTTAGTTTGTAGTCTTCTTTAAGCATGTTCAAAAGCCCACTCTCTTCTTCAGATGTATCCATCAGACTTCATTTTTCAATGGAATGTCTTGATGATTATCTAAAACTAAGATTTGAGGACACTACAAAACCTTTTATATTCATGTCCTCTTTTCAGATTTAAGTTTTAGGATGGCTTGAGGTAGGCCACTGGAGGTGCTTGTGTGGTGTAGGAGGTTCTTCATTTGGGGCCAAGAGCCTACTAGGAAATCTAAATCTGACAGATTCCATGGCTCTTCATGCTTACAGCACACACATCTTCATGAATGGATCAGAGCAAAAGGGCATTATCCCTGAAACCAAAAGCTTCAAGAAGATGAACTTTCCAAAGTCAGTTTATACCTTTCATTAATTTCATAAAAACAAAGATGCTGTTAATTAAAGAGAAGGGTGTTTGTCTTTTTATTTATATTATTTAGGGTAGAAACTGTCAGAAATAATCAAGAATTCCAACCACCTCATCAGAAGCTAAAAAAATAAGACACTGTTGAGAAATTATAGATAAAACTGATATTACAAAGAAAATAATTCTTTTTTAATTATTTGAGTATTTAAAGATCAGTTCTATGAAACCAAAAATAGAGGATCATTTGGACCATAAAAAATGTAGTTGAGGATGAAGTCAAATATTAATTAATCATGAGTGTCATTACTCTTTTACCATGGGTACTAAGTGCATAATTGCCTCATTGCTGTTATATCTCATACTTTACATCCATTTCATGTTGCTCTTCTTCTTCCATCTTCATTAAATTAAAATTCCTTGAGGTTTGTGGTATCTGTAACATAATTCCATATTCATCCACTTAAACTTCATGCATGTTCTTGCAAATCATACTTACTAAGTATACCTATCTAATATCCACTAGTATCCATGAGCTTCTAAATTTATGGTGCTCTTTAGTATGAAAAAAGTATTCACTTCTCAAACTAGAAATTATTATTACAATTTTTTTTTTCTAAAAGTTATTTTTATGAAGGAAAACATATTTGCTGATTGTATATGAGTAAGACAGTGACAAATTTATCATAAAATAATCTTATTTCTTTTGTCATTAAAGATATGTTCATCTCCATATTTTTGTAACTTGTCAACCCTTATTTCTTCTAATTTTTTGTTGATAAATTCGGTAAGCTAATCGATGGTTTAACTACTAATCTCCTATTCAGACTATATAAGCGATGCTTTAATTAGATTGAGCTCAGTTCAAATAACTGAACAAAATTCTGAAATTTGTTGGGTTATATCTATTATTCAGAGTTTATTTTCCTTTTAGCAAAAACAGTGCTTCCTCTTAAAGTTTCAGTCAACTGTTGCTCCTTAGTGCATTTTCTTAAAAGTTACAGTCAATTTCTTCAGATTGTAGCACTTGCAGATAATTTGATGTTCTTTCAATCCATGGCTTCCTCTTTTCTCCCCAAGCTTTCATGCAGTTAATATGAGTTGACTTGTCCCAAATGGTGCCATCCAAACTCTTGTCATAGGGTCCACCAACTTGTTCTTGTCCCCCATCAACTTTGGCCTCATTACACACAGCATCTTCGTCATTGGAAGCAGCTACCTTGCTTTGACCAGGACATAGTTGTTCTGATCCTTTAGTCAGATAGATGACCAATTTGTGGCTTCTACGTATCTGGATCAGAAGATCCAACTCAATCGTCTTCTCTGAGACGAAATCTCTTTGGCATGCATATGTTTCCTATGGAACCCAGAAATCTGTGTCTGAAACGAGTATGCGTTTGTTCTCTGAGTTGAAATCTCTTTGGCATGCATATGTTGCATATGGAACTCAGAAATCTGTGTCTGAAATGAGTATACGTTTGGTCTCTGAGATGAAATCTCCTTGGCTTGCATACGTTTCATATGGAACTCAGAAATCTGTCTGAAATGAGCATAGGTTTGTTCTCTGTTCATCTCATGTAGAAGAGAAGTGATCATCAGATACTCAATCAGTGGTATACAAATAGAAAAGGTTGAAACACAGTCCAATCACTGATCCTGTTAGCTTCCGGCGAAACCCGTCATACGGTCAGAAGCTTGTCAGAGACGTCAAGCTTGTCACCACCTCAACTTCTACACCGAAGATGGATCTCACCGGACGATGATCCGAGAGCTTCGATTCGCATCGTTCGTACAGTTTTTGCTTTATGCCATTCCCATGCCAGATGATCCGATCGCACCTGCAAAACCATCAGATATCATGAGGCGTTCTTGGAGCTGCCGTCTGCGTGGGAATCAGTTTCAGGCCTCACCATGCTGGAACGCGCCTCTTCTCTCCCTTCTTCCTCTGAATGCACCCGTAATACTCGTCGGAGTTCGGGTAGTACTTGTACGTGGGGGAGAAGGTAATGGCGCCTTCGTGCCAGCCGTCGAAGACTCGGCCCACGGACACCTCTGTTCTTAGCTGCAGCATGTTCAGAGAGAGTTGAGACATATTGATGATGGTATCAGAGTTCTCGTCTCTCTGAAACAGTGCTCTGCTCTTTGTACCTGATCCTTCTCCAGCAACACGTTCCAGTTCTTCTGTTCCACCAATGACAGTGTGGTGGCCTCCGGCAACGAGACCCTGTAGTTCAAATCGCCGAGCAGAATGACCCGACTGCATAATGTCAAACAGTGATGTGGTAAGTCTTGCGTCGCTGATGTCGATGAAATCTTAGCCAGAACGGATTCGTGTTGGTGTTCTTACTCATGATCTAGTATCTTCGTGGGCAGATCAAGTGAAGGATGAGGGAGGAAGCATGTCCGGGAGAAGATCTCCATCGCGTCTGAGTTCCTGTGCAGCTCGTCTCCTTCTTTTCCTCCTGAAGCCAAATGGCAGCACACGACGCAGAAGCTCGTCTCGTGCAAGCAGAATCTCACCGAGATCGAACCCTGAAGAAGGAGAAGAAGAATCTCCAGAAACTGTAGGATCTTTGCATCAGATTTCGTGATCCATGCTATTGATCAGAGCAACCCACCTTGTTCCCAAGGCAGCCCATGAGGCCGCAGCCAACGCAGCAGACGCCGGCATGGCGGATGCAGCGGCGGATGTCGGCTCTCACCCAGACTGAGACCAGGATTCCCACCATCTGCTTGCTGAGGATGCAGTGGAAGCTTCGTGCAGTGCCTTCACCGACTGGATGCACTCTCTGCTCCCCCATCTTGGCCTCTCGTCGACCTTCCGAGAAGGAGGAGGACCTGTTCAGTGCTGCTCCGATGAGCGAGTTCCACTTTGCAGCGACTCTGGTCTTCTCCGGCCCGAACACATTCTTGGCACTGAGGGGGACGATCTCTTGGAACCTTCCGAAGAGAACGATCGATGTCATCTAATGCAGGAAAGCACGTTGCCGAACGAATTGGCGAATTGGTTACCCGAGAACGTAGATGTCATAGGACGCATTTCTTGTGTGCAACCAATCCTCCAGGTTCAGACCATCCGATGGTGGCGCCATGCCGCCGACGTTCCAAGTACTAGCAAACAGCCTTGGAAAGAGAAGAGAGAAAGCATCCGCATCCATCAGTGATCGAAAGCCAGCATGTACTTGAGAAGGAAGATGAGATCGATTGATCCGAAACATACTTGTAATTTCGTGTTTCCTTTCCATCGTCGCATGATCTTTGTAAGTTGATGATCTCGTCCCAGTTTGATGTAGCGGTGGTGGTGGTGGGAAAGTCTGCAGCAGCAGAAGAGTTGCTGCTCGACAACCTGTGGAGCAGCTTGCTCGCCACCAGTCTTGTCCACATGACACAACTGAAGGGGAGGAAGAAGAGAAGCTCACTCACCGCCTGCTCTTTGTTGTGGAGAGGTGAAGCTGCGTGTGTAAGCCTGGAAGAGCTAAAAAGATGGAGGGTGTGACAAGTTGGAAAGGGTGGATAAGGCAGCGGTGATTGGACCCGTACAGGATGATGATGATGCTGCATGGGAAGCTTCATTGATTCAAGACATGCAACACTCCTTTAGGTATGCTTGTGGGGCAGAAAAAGTGCACAAAGTGGAGAAAACATTCCGCCATGGCTCTCACTGTCAATGCTCAGCAGACTCTCCACCACTGCAACCTCGTAGACTTCTCACCCACAGAATCACCACCGAATTCAAATAATTAAGGTGTTCGATCGAATCTTACCTTTGTCGTCTCGGTTATCAGATTTTTGCTATCCTTTCAGGAGCAAGTTTAGGTAAACTTGCATTAACCATGACTTTTTCCTCCTCCAATTTTGTTTCCCTTTGATAGAGAAGGCATCTTTTGGAGGCCATTAAGTTCCAATCTTTTCTTCTCCAAATTTCTTTAGCATACTTATCCAACTTGTATATTCCTCTGTGTGATTCTGACAAATCATTAAACTCAATCACCTAATGAACCATAGTAGCATATCTGAAAATAATCGAGCTGAGTTATGAACCACTCAAATCACCAATTCTTTCTTTCCCTTCAACCAGACAACCACTATAGTGATTTGGCTCCATATTTTTGCTGCTCCTTCAAACACAGTCCATGGCTTGAGTTTTTCTCTGAAGCAAGAGATAATGCCAGTCCTTATTATCTTAATTCTACTTACCTTCCAAAAGAAAACAGTCAGTTCTGTATTGTTCTTGAGTAGATTAACTGCTGATATCATGGATGTGATGACATCAAGGTAATTATATTTCAGTGTGTCATCTAATCCTGTTCGTCCTCAATGTTTAAGCCTCTACTACCAGAAAGCTAGTGGAGTCATCAGCTACAATCCCCAGATGAACCTGCTCTTTCAAGTATAATCCAGTTCTGCTCCAACACTCCATTAATTGCAACCTGTCAATGCCTCTAAAAGGACAAAGACAAACAGGGGATTCATAGAAATGGGGATGAACCCATAAACAAAAGGATTCTGATGATCTCACACAATCTGAGTCACTTATCATCAGTTCCATTGCTGAACAAATAATTAACTCTTTCAACATATACTATATGATTATTTTATAGTTGAATGTAGTCTTCGAAATCAGTGGTCTCTCTTCTCCTGGACATCCACAGCACAAGCATCTGATAAACAATCCTTGTGCTTCTTTCAATCAGTTTCAGAAACCTCTGCAAGCCAATGGTTTCTGACTTTTATGGCAAGCAGAGGAAAACTATTCAATGGTATGATGACAATGACATAGAAGGTCCTACTAATTATTAATTGTGGCTTATAATTATTATTTTTTTAGTCTACAAATTGTTCATTTTGATAGAGCAACTTGAGGAGATAAAAAGTTTTTTTATTTTGTTTTTTTTTTATGGAGCTAAAGAATTTGACCATGAAGAAAAGATAGAGCTAATTCAGAGGATGTTTTTATTTTTGTTGATACAAATCATGGTAAGCTATTCATGCACACTATGAAGAGGATGGATGGGCCCAAGCAAGCCCAATTTAGCCCATGGAAGCCCAATCTTCGCCCCTCTTCTCCTCGTCACCTTCACCTCATCACCCTATTCAAAAAGAGGAGGCAACTGTCGGCGGCGCGGGTGCTCGTGGCTTCCCATCGCTACCGCCAGACTCCCCTTCCTCCCCTCAAGAACACATCACAGACTGCCGTCGATCTTCTTCGGTTCTTCCACCCCTGAGGTCGGTTGCCAATCCTCTGTCCGAATCCGTTCTTTTTTCTTCTTCTTGTTTCACGCGATATTTTTGTGAGGTTTTCGCAAATTTGTCATCTTTATGCAATATGATTGTGGATTCGAGTTAAAAGGTTTTCGCAAATTTGTCATCTTTATGCGATATGATTGTGGCTCTGAGTTAGGTGGCTCAAGAAAATAATGCCAATCCTCTGTCCAAATCCCTTCTTTTTGTGCCTTTACGCGATATTTTGGTGGGGTTTTCGCAAATTTATCATCTTTTTGCAGTATGATTGGGGATTCGAGTTAAAAGGATCGAGAGAATGATGCATTGGTGAAACAAAAAACTTCTTTTTCTCTTCCGTCGTCATCTTTAGACTTCCTTGTTGATGGAATAGAATAATAATCTGAAACTTCTCGTGGGGGTGTTTGCACTTCTTTTCAAGAAATTAACTTGCAATGGTCTCTTGCTTAGTTCCAAGAGACCTTCTTGATGATACCCTCTTTGATGCAATGTGTGGAATGATCGAAGAGAGGCTCTTGTTCACAAAAAAAGAAGAAAATGAGGGTGTTTTTGCAGTGGGTTCAGTGGTTGCTTTCAAGAATTCTGCTTGATGATGCTCTATTCAAAGCGTGGAAATGTTTGATGGAAGGGGAGAGGCCAAATTGAAGAAGAACTTGGTTCGGAAATAATCTTCATAATTAGTCCACAAGTATGAATTGACTGACTTGTGAGGAACATCAGAATCATGATATGATCAAAGGGGAAACCTAAATGTAAGGATGCTTTTAGGACCTTGTTCTAGTGCTTGAGGGCATAGCACATTGTTATCTAAAGATTAGTTACTTTGCTATGGGATATAGGTCTTGTCTGATATCTTAATAAATATTTTCAAGATCCAGGCAGGATCTCTATGAGCTGTAGATTCTTGGTCCCTTCTCTTACCTTCATATCTGCCTTCTCTTGAGACAAGTGTTTCCCGCATATGGAAATCTACATAGAGGGAAAGAATAATTAGAGCAATGATAGAATCGCTTAGTTTCAGGATCTCAAGCAACAACACACAATTGGCTAATAACCACTAAGAAATCATCTTGATAATAGCTTTAAGGATCATGCCGCAGTCTTTCTTCCTCCTAGATTGAGCTGTGAAGCTCTTTGGTCACTCTCCATCTGTGAAGAACACTGCCAAATGCATCATAGAACACCACATCAGCCGCTGTCTTGGTCAGCTGCAGGGACATGAACCCTTGGCCATCATAGAAGAATCTAAGCTTGTCCGAGCTCGGATTGAAGACACCCCTCCATGACTTTGAGCCTCCTCCACTGGTTAGGTATTGGATTGGACTGCCAGTGAGTGATATGAAGACTGTCACATCTCTTCAAACAATTCATCATGCTTGCAAGGAGACATTAGATCTGTACCTGTCATTGCTGCTAATGTGTTCTAGGCAATGGTCATGCCCATTGACATAGAGGTCAACTCCATGAGCCTGAGAGGGTTGAATTATCAGTAGAATTCGATTCAAGCTTTTTCCTTCTCTACCAAAGACTTGGAAGTAAATTACCTTAAGAACTGGGAGAAGTGAAGTTTGCAGCTCCTTTGTGTCTCCATGAATGCTGACACTTCTTATGGTGTGGTGTCCAACTACAACCTTCCATGTTGCCCTTGATGCTTCCAGTGCTGAATCCAAATCCTAATCATAAGATCACACAGTTCAGCAATGTTCTTCACTACCATATTGTATGGATCCTTTTGAACTTGCATCAGATGAAATATAACAACCCTTGTCTAGGGTAAAGTTACGAATCAACTTACAAGTTAATGGAAATGTTATCCAAAGTTGGTCGGTCATGACAAATGGATATCAGAATCAGTGACATGGTAAAGGGCTAAAGTAGGAAAAAACTACCTATAAATAAAACCAGAGATTATTACATCATGACATATTAGTTTGAATTAAATCAAAGCATTTTGAGTTAGTGATTTAGACGTAACCTAAAAGGTTAATAGGTTAGTCGCCTCATTGGATCGGATAAAAAAACAAAATAATACCTTTAGAAGACTTGAGATATAGGTTTGGCGTGGAGTGACTTCTCTCCAGTCATAGTGATGACCCTCGGTATTGATCCAGTAATGGTCAACAAAGGGAGTCGTGTCCACAAAGAAGAAGTCCACAATTTCTAGCACAAACAAGGCAGAAACAAATGGTGAAATCACTTAATACAGCTTGAAGACCGTTTGCCAAGCCAAGCTGAGGATCATCTTCACCTGCATTTAGGACGAAAGATCTCAAGCACAGCCATCTGCTATCAACTCCTTGCAGCACAGGGCTCAACTGTGCCAACACATCTCCCCTGTAGTCATGATTCCCCAAAACTAGAGAGAGAGAGAGAATGAAAGCCACTCGATCAGATAGATTAATTGGCACCTTTGTGTTGGCACATTCTTCATCCGTGAAGAAGAAACGTACCACTGTACCATTGTTTCTGCAAGCTCTCTGCAGTGTAGATGTTGGTGAACGAGTCCTCAAATGCCTCGTCAGTGATTCCTGTCAAGCCATTCTCGTAGAAGTTGTCGCCAGTGGATACGACAAAGTCTATGTTTAGCTCCTTTCCGATCTTTCCCATCTACAATCACATCAAGTTTGTGAGTTGCGTTGCAGTTGAAGGTTCGTAGAAGAAACAGAGGGAAACAAGCAATCGATGTTCCGAGCTTGGAGAAGTAAACAGGTTAATCTTTCAAGAAGAGTACGAACTGTTATCCTGTTCATCCTATTTTTCATGTGGGTTGTTTACTTGATGATGGAATATGCTAATCCTCATGCCAAGTCCATGTTTGGATATGAATAGACTAACAAAATGCTCTGCTGCTACTGAAAGAATCATCTGTTCATATCCAAACACACAGTTGGTATGAGGATTAATATATTCCAATCAACATCAAGTAAAGCCAAATAAAAAAAAAGAGGGGATCTGAAATGATTCACAACCCAACTTGCTCATCAACTTAGCCCACTTGATCTTTCTTCAAAAGGAAGAAGAAAAGATACCACCAAACATGTTGGGGGCACCATCTGCCATTGCTGGGGCCTGGGGGGGCATTCCACCATTTATGTCTAAGCTGTCACCGCTGCCATACATGCATCTGCAATCAATGCACCCCCCTCTTTCCCAAGAACAGTCGATGCTCTACCCACCGATACCATCATCGTTCACATGGAAAGCTTAACAATGCATCAAAAGATTAGCGGTGCTTAAAACGGAGATAGTCACCGATATACTTCCTGAGAATGAGGAGGAAGAAGAAGGTTTAGCTGCATGCGCGCATGCCGAGTCCAACCTGCGCGGCCACGTGTGTTTGATTGTAGGCTCCTTTTCTGCCCCAGTCGCCGACGACCAGAAGGCTCAGAGATCCATCGGCCTTGATCGAGTGCTCCAGCTTCTGCAGCTCCGCAGTGGAAGAAACGATGAGAGAAGAACAAACGAGGGAGAGAACGAGAGCCACAGCCATGATCCTGCAACTGAAGCCGTGACTGGCCATGGCCGACAGGGAAGAGCTACACATGCTCGGTAGCAGGAGCTGAGACAAAGGAGGCTGTATAGAGATGGGGAGGGTGGCCAATGCAAGCCAGACAGATAAGTTTTTATAAGGGGGCAAGTGGACACCTGCGACCAATAGCATTTGGAGAGAGAAAGAAGTTTCTGCAATAGAGAATGCATCATTATAGAATCAATCATCAATCACTATATCACTATTTGTTACTCAATTTTTTCGATTGTTAATATAATATATTTTTTTAATTTTTTTTACTTTATTATGTTTGATTTCTATTAACTAACAATGAATCTGAGTCATACTAGTCGAGATTAACATATATATCAAGGATAAGGGCCGACCAAAGCAAACCAACACGTAGCTAATGAAACAAGACTTCTTTTCTTGGTGTGGGTTGAAGCATGCGGGAGCAATGGCGTTAAGCTCGACAAGAGAGTAGTAGGTTTGGCAGTAAGTGTCTGTGGTGAATTATATGCCAACTCAAAGCTTCACACCAACTACACAACACATTGTCGATGCCTTGTTTCCTAGTTGGGAGAAATCAGAAGCATTTCCTGTGCACGATGGATGGACCAGACTCATCGTACTCGGCCTTGGCAATCCACATCTGCAACCAAGTTTGGACTGTGATGAGCAATTCGATCCGAGAATGAAATGTTGGATTAGGAGAGAGAGAGAGAGAGAGATGGATCGATGGATGACCTGTTGGAAAGTGCTGAGCGATGCCAGGATGGAGCCTCCGATCCAAACGCTGTACTTCCTCTCCGGCGGAGCCACCACCTTTATCTTCATGCTGCTGGGCGCCAACGCCGTGATCTCCTTGCTCATCCTGTCGCCGATGCCGGTGAACATGGTGGTCCCGCCGCTGAGGACGATGTTCCCGTACAGGTCCTTCCTGATGTCCACGTCGCACTTCATGATGGAGTTGTAGGTCGTCTCGTGGATGCCGGCGGCTTCCATCCCGATCAGGGACGGCTGGAAGAGCACCTCCGGGCAGCGGAACCGCTCGGCGCCGATGGTGATCACCTGCCCGTCGGGGAGCTCGTAGGTCTTCTCCACCGCCGCGGGGGTCTTGGCGGCCTCCATCTCCTGCTCGTAGTCGAGGGCGATGTACGCCAGCTTCTCCTTCATGTCCCTCACGATCTCGCGCTCCGCGGTGGTGGTGAAGGAGTAGCCGCGCTCCGTCAGGATCTTCATGAGGTGGTCGGTCAGGTCGCGGCCTGCCAAGTCCAGCCGAAGGATCGCGTGCGGGAGGGCGTAGCCTTCGTAGATCGGGACGGTGTGGCTAACGCCATCACCGGAATCCAGCACAATCCCTGCGCCGCGCCCACCAGCGTTGCTCCGGTCATCCTAGTGCAACGCGAGGGCAAACGCAGTGCATGCAACGACGGACGTACCTGTTGTGCGTCCACTGGCGTAGAGGGAGAGGACGGCTTGGATGGCGACGTACATGGCGGGAGCATTGAAGGTCTCGAACATGATCTGGGTCATCTTCTCGCGGTTGGCTTTAGGGTTGAGGGGGGCCTCGGTGAGGAGGACGGGGTGCTCTTCGGGAGCGATGCGGAGCTCGTTGTAGAAGGTGTGATGCCATATCTTCTCCATGTCGTCCCAGTTGTTGACGATGCCGTGCTCGATGGGGTACTTGAGCGTCAATATGCCTCTCTTGGATTGAGCCTCGTCCCCGACGTAGGCGTCCTTCTGCCCCATGCCGACCATCACGCCGGTGTGGCGGGGGCGGCCGACGATGCTCGGGAAGACGGCTCTTGGAGCATCATCTCCGGCGAACCCAGCCTATAAACACACACGCGCGCACACACACAGAGAGAGAGAGAGAGAGAGAGAGGTTTGAGTTCCTAGAAATCATGGCTGTGAATCAAACGGATGATCGTGTTGGTTGGTACCTTAACCATCCCAGTTCCATTGTCGCACACCAGAGGTTGGATGTCCTCACCTTCTGCCATCGTTTACTAAGAGGAGCTCCTGTGTCAGCAACAGAGTTATGTGATGAAGAAAGGATATATGCAGAACGCGTTTGTGTCATGGAGAAAGAAACGAGTACCAAAAGGGGCCGTAGACGATTAGATGGAGTGAGAAGAGGGAGAAGAAGGCTATCGGTCTGTCCGTCTTCTTCTCCGCTCCTCTGTTTCTTCTCTATCGATAGCCGATGGGTATTTAAAGGGGCGAAGGGGTCGAAGCGAGCAAGCGGAGGTCCGCTTCGTGCGGCGTCCTCAGCGAAGAAGCAGTGGGCGTCCGGTTCTCGCGACCCGGCTTTGTTGCGACGTGGCAGTAGCATTAGCAATGGAATGATCGGGTTAGTCCGACAAGAAGAAGAACCCGATCCGCTTAACTCGATACATCACGTGATGCAAATACCGAGTTAATTTCTTCCGACAAGAAGAATCCGATCCGTTTAACTCGGTATGGCCATGAGATGGTATGGTTCAACGTCAAATGAAACAGTACAAAATGGATGAAGATTAGGACAGTATATGTTGGGGGAAAATATGGTTGACTTCAATGTCAACACTATATAATCCTGATCCATATATGAGAAATATCCAGGGTAGAGTATGATTTTTTTAGACTCGTTTTTTACGTAAAGACCGAGGTCGAGAGGTTTCCTGAGTTGATCCTTTGATGCTTAAGTTACTATCGAGTTCTACTTTTTTTTTTTTCTCCTCCTTTAATCTAGAGCTAAGGATATATTTTTATACTAACATCGAGAAGGAAGAATATCCCCAAGGGCAAATACCTTTGTCGTAAAGCTTAGCCATTGCCTTCTTATATATCAAAATTCACAAATGTGCAGTTACTCTGGTCTCATTGATTAAATCAAGCCCAGCTTGAAGCCTTGCTTCGAAGGCTTCCTTGTTGAAGTTTTTGACATGGGGTGTCAGGAATACTATCTTAGGTGGTGATCTCGGTACCAAATGCTAGATTAAAAAGATGATTCACCCACTATGGTCTTACATGTCGTTCGGGAAGCCCATAGGATGCTTGATAACTAGTCTACCCAGGTACCCTTTGATTCGATGACTCACTTTTTGAGATTTTTGAGGATATATCGGTTGGTGACTTCAATAAGATCATTGGTTTGGGGGTGGGCCACCAAGCTGAATCTTAGTTGAATTTTGTATGATTGGCAGAGCTCCCTAAATTTCGAGTTGTTGAACTGAGTTCATTGTCCGTGACGAAGGCCTTTGGTATCCTAGAGTGGGTGATAATGTTCTTCCATACAAACCCCTCGACATGTTTCTCAGTTATCGATGCTAACAACTCGACTTCCACCCACTTTGTGAAGTAATCGACTCCTACGATGAAGAATCTTCGTTAACTGGAAGTGGGTGAGAAGGGCACAAGAAGGCTTATGCCCCGTTGAGCAAATGACAATGCACAATCGATTGGACTCAAGGGGACTACCAATATCATGGTATATGAGCAAATTCCTAGCACCTGTGACACTTTTGGGCATGAGCAATTGTTTCCTTGCATAGTGTTGGCTAGTAGAACCCTTGCCCAAGCACTTTGAAGGAAGGGTTTATCTGTTAATGTGTTCTTCATAGATATCCTCATGAATCTTGGCAATCACCCTCATGGCCTTGTGAGGGGTTAAGCATATGAGGAGTGAGACTGAAAGACCTATGACATAGTCGACTATTGATTAGACAATACCATACCTGATGGTACTTGACTCTTTAGGTTGTTGCGGGGTCGGTTGGCAGTGTGCCATCTTTCTTGTAACATAGGATCTCATCCATCCAACTTAATTCCTCTCTAACCATAACTATGTCGAGCTTCTTGATGGTTTGGGTTGATAATGTTTTGACCCACGAACAGCTTTGCTTGGGAGTTTGGGAAGACACTAATCGGGTGAGTGTATCTGCTAGAGTATTTTTCTTATGTAGTAAGCACACTGAGTTAGGATCAGTTATGAGTTAATTTCTATACCTTAATGAGGTATTTTCACTATGATTGCATCTCGGGCTTCATAACCTCCCTTATGACTAGTTATGAGTGACTAAACATCATTAGTTCTTAGACCTAAAGTTCTTGTGCGAGCTAGAATCCTGATAGGAGTGCCTCATATTTGACCTCGTTGTTATATATTTTGAATTCAAATCTAAGGGCTTGCTTATACATCTGTTGGTCTGAGCGATTTAAGATGATGTCGGCACCGCCGGTCTCCAAGGTGGCTAAACCATCAATAAATAATATCCACACCGTAGGAATATGGCTGTCATCTTCAGGTGGGGGAGTCGACTCTAAAATAAAATCTGCCATGGCCTAGACTTTTATGGTAGTTCTTGGCGTATATTGTATGTTGAACTCACTCATCACTAGTCTGGTTAGTTGAATCGAGGTAGAACCAAATAGAGTGGTTGGTCGGTAATAACCTATATGATGTGCGCTTGAAAGTAAGGATAGAGCTTTCTCACCTTGAGTACTAGTGCAAATGCTAGTCACTCTATATGTGGGTATCATTTCTCGGGTCAATTTAGGATGTGATTAGCATAGTAGATGAGCCTTTGACTCCCTGCATTATCTTGGACTAGTACGGAGCTGACGGCCAGGTCAGTAACGACAAAATAGAGACTGAGAATCGCTCCCGAGGTAGAGGTCAACTATCGTCGTTGGGCGAGGTGATACTTTAATTTCTCAATAGCCTCTTGGCATTCCAAGGTCCAAAAAAAACCTTTTGGGTTCTTAAGGGCTAAGAAAAAAAGGTTAGCATTTATCGTCAGATCGGGACAAAAATTAGCTCAAGGCTACTATTCGCCCTGTTAGTCGTTGAACTTCTTTTACTGACTGAGGCGAGTGCATTTTTAGTATGTCTTATACTTTTTTATGGTTTGTGTCTATCTTTCTCTGATGTACAATGAACCCAAGAAACTTTCCTTAGCTGACTTCGAAAGTGCACTTGGTCATATTGAGACGCATGTTGTATCTCTTTAGAATTTGAAAAGTCTCTACCAGGTTTGTAAAGTGTGAGTCAATCATTCTGCTTTTGACTATCATATCATCTATATATACTTTAACATTTCTCCCAATCTGATGCTTAAAGATCTTATTCATCATCCTTTGGTATGTTGCTCATGTGTTCTTCAACTCGATTGACATGACTTTATAGCAATATGTCCCTTAGTGGGTGTTGAAGGAGGTGTGTTCCCGATCTTCTAGTACCATTCTTATGTGGTTATATCCAGAAAATGTGTCTATGAAGGTGAGGAGCTCATGACCCGAGGTGGCATTGACCAATTGATCTACCCGAGGGAGCGGATAGTTGTCATTCAGATATGCTTTATTGACATCGATAGAGTAAACACACATCTTTCAATTTTCATTTGACTTTTTGACAAATACAACGTTGGTAAGCTACTGCGAGTATTACTCCTTGGTAATGAACCAAGCTCCTAATAGTTTGTTAATTTCATTGCTAATAGCCTGCTAGTGTTCGGGAGCAAATTTGCGAGGTCTTTGCTTGATTGGTTGAGCTCTAAGAGATATGTTTAAATGAAGTTGAGCTACATCTAGATTGATTTATGATATGTCCCTTGATGACCATGGGAACACCTCGACGTTTTTCTTAAGAAAATTAATAAGTTGTACTCGCTTCTCGTTGGGCAACATTACGCTAATCTTAACGACCCGATTAGGGTGAGCCTTATCTAGGGGTGTTTCAATCAATGGTTTCATCAATTTCGATCAAGGGGCTTAGCGAAATCTTTTGGGTCCACAGGTGGTTCCTCAGATCGAATATTCTTAGGCAAGGAGACTATTATGAGGTAGCACTATTGGGACTCCCTTAGATTGCTCCTTAATTCATCAACGTTGGTGCTGGTTGAGAATTTCATCATCATGTGATAGGTTGACACGACTGCTTGTAGTTTGTTTAATGTAAGTTGATCTATGATGATATTGTATGTTGAGGGGATGTTAATTACCATGAACTTGGTTACAATTGTCTTTGAATATAGTTCATCTCTAAATGTGACGTGTAGGTTTATGATCTTGAGGGGGGAGATTGAGTTGCTTATATCGATCATGACCTATTTTATGTGGGTGCTGACCATCCTTACGGAGACTACCAAGGCATTATCGTGGTTTCGGTCGAGGCATTCCATTTCTTTTTCTTTTAAAGTTATTTCCTAGTCGCCTTAGGGTGCTTGCCAATGATGGCTCGAGCGTAAGCTTTACGACCCATGGTGTTGACTCCTAAGGTCGGACCATTGACGATAATGTCGATTTGTCTTTCGACCAGCCCTTGAGGTTGGGGTGATGGCTCCCGACGTCTTCAGATGAACCGCCTAAGGTGCCCTAGTCATATGAGATCATTAATCTGTTCCTTCGTAACATAATAATCCTCCATATCATGGTCGTAATCACGGTGGAAATGGTAATACTTGGATTTGTTTCTTTTTTCAAGTGGAGTTGATACCGGGGGGTAATGCAGAATGGATTTCGGAAAAAAGCCGATAGTAGGAAAGGAACGAACACACGATATAACTCTGATAGGATCAAAAAGAAAACTCACCACCAAGTTTAAAATCACAAAAGGATACAGAAAGATCACCATCCGAAGGATAATAGACAAGGATACAAAACTAAAAACAAAAGACTCACCACTCAAGGATGCATCCAAGAGATATAGAGTTTAAGGGAGCACTTCAAGAGAGCTTATGCCAATATCATCAGTTTCTAAAATTTTTTCTAACCCCTAAATACCAAAATAAGTACTAGTGAATGAAACAACCCTTCATGCATAGGGAATTTCGAAATTAAGTATTTTACAGTTGGTAACTAACTTCTTTAATGTATTCCTTGGTCATGAAGAAAAACACCTTGAAACAATTGTAACTTTATCCAAAGAATATGCTCATGACCTGTCATATTTTAGTGGGCTGAGTTGAAAATTATTGTTGAATCTCAGATTTTGATGATGAAACCAATTGATGAGTGTTTATGATTTAATCTACGTTTTGAGTGACACAGGATGCTTCGATCAGGATGAGACAATTAAAGCAGGAATAATCATGTTGGGCCGATGGAATATGTCAGAAGATTAGATGTCAAGCCGGAGGATCGGTCGACGTATCGACAGAAGGCTTTGGGCCAAGAAAAGCGGATATTGCGCCAAGGATATCGGAGTTGCGGAGTCAATTGGCCGATTGGGTAATAGGCCGCAAGAGAGGACGATGCGCCGAAGAATCGGACGAAGCGTCAAGGGACCAATGACATGCTGGACAACATGATTAATGCTTAGTATTAATTGCCTAGATCGAAGTGTATTTTTACATGCGTAGGATTAACTACGATAGCAAGGCATAAAGAAAAATGAAGTCCCGGAGTCAAGAACGCGAATTCGTTGGGAGTTCGAGAGTTCGTCGGAAGTCCAGACGTTCATCGGAAGTTCTACAGGAACTAGCCGAGAAGTCTCAAAGCTTGCCAGAGAAGCTCATCGGAACTCACTAAGAAGATCGTCGTGAAGTCCAGGAGCTTGTCGGGAGTCCGCTGGAACATTGTCGAGAGATCGTCGGAAGTTCACCGGAAGATCGCCGGAAGAAACTAGACTTACGGACTTGTTAACTTAGATATGTCTTAGGAATCGTAGCTAGCACGTAATTGGATTTGGATTTGGGCTAACCTAATTAGGACTAGTTGGGCCCATGTAAGGACTGTGTTGGGCCCAATGAAAGGCCCAAACAGTGCCCCAAGAGGTGACACCGTCGTGGCACACTCTCCGAGACTATGTCAAGCGGTGGTACCGCTAGTCTGGGCGGTGGAACCGCTCCTAGCAGGGTGCCAGGCGGTGGTATCGCCAGTCTGGGTGGTGTTACCTCTCGTGGCAGGGTGCCAGACGGTGGTACAGCCCAGTGGTAGGGAGCCAATCGGTGGTACCGCTAGACTAGGCGGTGGTACCGCCCAGCGCAGTGTCAGTATCAGACTAACACAAGCGGTGGTACCGTTCGGCTCCAAGTTTGAATCAACTTGAGGCCTATAAATACTCCTCTCATCCCTGGTTAAAATACACAAGCACAGAGAATTTAAAAAGGGAAAAAATGATGTAGAAATCTTTTATGAGAATCCTTCTCTAGTCTAAGTGTTAGAATAGTTTATGAGAGGAGTGAGTGCTTGTAAGGGTTGTCTCGTAAACCCAGTAAAAGGAGAAGAGGGGTGTAAGAAGGAGGTTGATCTTTGTCTATTAACGGAAGATCAATAGTGGATGCTGGTGGCCTCGACGGAAGAGGAATCGACGAAGTGGATATAGGTCACGACGATCGAACCACTATAAAATTGGCGTGTTCTCTGGTTTGCATTTCTATTGTTGCCATTTACTTTACTGCAAACCATTTTACTTGCTTACTGCCTTCAATACATTTACGAACACATGTTTCAAGTTAAGTTTCCGAAATCGGTTTTTATCGTACGAAAGAATTTTCTGAAACTGACGTGATTTTATTGCTGCACTAATTCAACCCTCCCCCGCCCCCTTAGTGCTGACCCCTTTCCTCACAATTGGTATCAGAGCCTCGTTTTCTCATTTGGTTTAACACCTAAAGAGAAATGGCTCTTTTCGGCTTTCAAGAGGGTCACTCTCTCATTCGCCCTCACTTTTTCAATGGGACGGACTACACTTATTGAAAAACTCGAATGAGAATTTTCTAGCTTTCATTGAATCTCGATTTATGGCATATAGTCGAATTTGGTTTTCAAATGTCTTCTCTTCTAATGAACCATTGGAATGATTTGGAGAAGGCTTTTTCTCTAATGCAAAGGTTATGAATGCCTTATTTTACGCCGTAGATAAAACTGAGTTTAATCGGGTTTCTATGTGCGAAACGACTTTTGACATATAGCGCACTCTCGAAATCACACATAAAGGCACTAGCAAAGTTAAAGATTCGAAAATCAACTTTTTAATGTATGATTTTGAACTTTTTCGAATGAAGCCTAGCGAAACTATTGTTGATATGTACACCCGTTTTACAGATGTCGTCAATGGTTTAAAAGCTCTCGGCAAATGTTTTTCGAATTTTGAACTCGTCAATAAAGTTTTACGCTCACTTTCTAAAACTTGGGACTCTAAAATAACGGCCATACAAGATACCAAGGATTTGAACTGTTTTCCACTCGAAGTACTAATAGGGTCTTTAAAGACCTATGAAATGAGTTTTATGACACATGTTGAACTTGAGAACCACCTTCTAAAGAATAGGAAGGATTTGGCACATCGAACAAAAGAAGACCACTCGAGCGAAAGCTCAAGTGATGATGAACTTGAACTTCTCACAATAAAACTTAAAAAGTACTTAAAGCAAGAATAAAAAAATAAAAACAAATTGAAGAAGAAGAATGCACTTTGGGACGAAACGAGCTCCTCGGAAGACGAGGAGAAAATCAACAAAGGCGAGGTGGCAAACTACGCCTTAACGGCTTTCGACGATGAGGTACTCAAAATGCGTTTATTTTATTTCGAAATTACATGATATTTTTTCATGAGTTATTTTTAATTTAGTTTAGTTATTTTTCTTAAAAAATTACATATTTAATAATGTTTAATAAAAATACAAAAATAAAATTGGATCATGCTTACCTTTCTAGTGATTTTAAAAATTACATGTTTTATGATAAACAAACCTGAACTGAACTGCTTTCTAGCCTTCCTAAAATATTCCTCTGAATATTCTGCAAGAGAGTGGTTCATAATGTTGGGAAATCTCAGACAACATCACATGTATAACAAAAAAATAAAATAATTTTTTTTTTTAAAGAATCATATCTAATCTTCGTGCGGCAATTGAGAGCGAAAAACTTATGAAATTGAAAACTGCATAACACAACACGTGTAAGAAATTCTCACCTATGGGAGATCATATATCTCCAATTTGCATATCTCAATCAATGGATGAAGGAGCTCTCGCAAACTCCTCTCTAGTGGTGATTCACACGACGGATGAAACAACGACACACCTCCTCTTGCGATGCATTCTTTCGTTGCCTTCGTGCACCACCACGTAGTAGCAAGCACAAGAAGGGGCCAGCCCTTCTTGCTATTCTCATGCCCCAAATAGGGTTGATAGTAAGGGACGAAAGGGAGGGAGGAGAATAGGAGATAGGCGGCCAAAAAGTCTAGCCCATTATTCTTTGCCCCCCTCATATTTATAAAGAGTCATCTCAACTTAACTCTAATGGCTCCTGCCCTATTGGGTATTGAATTTTCATCCAATTACTTTAGCATATTGGATATGGATCTCCATCTAATTATCTTTAGTTTAATGAAAATTGGATCTCCATCCAAATATCCACTCTAAGTTCTTATTAGGTTTCACTCAATAGATCCAATAAAATAGGGACTTATTGGATATCACATATCCAATCCTCTATTCATCGTGTCATCCACAATATGTGTGTGTGACCTTCTAGGCCAAATACCGAGCTGGCTATGAACTGCACCAGCTAGAACTCTTTATGATTCAGTGAATTATTTTTCCCATAATAATTCACTCAACTCGTACTAGGCCACTACGTCATAGTCTCAAACGGTACAAGGGAATCTAATTCATTAGACTTGTATGCTCTCAATTACCGTGTATCTGTAGTCCCTCATTTATCTAATATCCCAGAGATTGTATACCGGGCATGATGCTGTCAAGCCCATACGAAATCTATCTGAGTCCCACTCTAATCGGATTCTCCCGAAGAACTCCTCTCTCAATCCAAATCTCACCTTTATCGGATTCATCATGATCTGATCGACCCTAGCCAAGAATTTGCTTGAGTGAAAATGCATCGGATATTCCTCTCATGATATCGAGAGTAGATGTGTTAAGATCAAGAGCACTAAGAGGGGGGGGGGGGGGGGTGAATTAGTGCAGCGGAAATCTTTCGACGATAAAAAAAAAACGTTCGAACGATAAAAACGATTTCGGTGTGAAAGCCGATTCTAAGATTACTTTAACTTAAGATCAAGCGAGATGACGTTAAAGTCAATCTATGAAGGCAGTTTGCAGTTATGATGAAAACCAGAATATAAGCGCAAACTGAAATATGACGTTCATACGAAGAAACTGATTTACGTCTAAATATTGATTCGTAAATCACTTGATTAGGCGAGATGCAGCTTAAGCAAGGATATAAAGGTAGTTTGCAGTTAAGATAGAAATTAAAACGTAAACGCAAACTGAAATATGATGATCGTACGAAAAAACAGATTTACGTCTAAACGCTGATTCGGAAAGTGCAAAGCTTGAAACCCGATCGTATATGCGCAGAAAGCAGTAAGCTTTAGAGGAGGTTTGCAGTAAAGATAATATGCTCAAAGTAAATACAAACCGAGATTTAGAGTGGTTCGGTCAATCTTGACCTACTCCACTTTTGGCTTCCTCCACCGACGAGGTCACTGACGTCAACTAGGGGCCTTCCTTCAATAGGCGAAGCACCCTTTTACAGTTTCACTCCTTTTGACGAGCTTAGGAGACAACCCTTACAAAATTTTCTCTCCTCTCTTTACAGCTCAGAACTTGGAAGAAAAGAGGGAGAAGAACTTTTGGCCTTTACAACAATTTTGAGCTCTAAAAATCACAGAACAAGATCAAGATTTCGGAGTGTATTCTGTGCCCTTTCAGTGCTGAATGGGTGGGGTATTTATAGGCCCCAACCCAGTTCAAATTTGGAGCTCAAAACTGTCAATTCCCGGAATTCCGGGATCAGGCGGTTGCACCTCCTGACTGGAGCGGTTGCACCGCCTGGCAGAGCTCGAAGACTGAGCCTCTGGGCGGTGCCACCTCCTGTCAGGGGCAGTTGCACCTCCTTCCAGAGCTCGAGGACCGAGCTCAGGCGGTGCAACCTCCTGACTGAGGCGGTTGCACCGCTCAGCCAGTGCTCGGAGACCGAGCCCAAGCGGTGCCACCTCTTGTCAGGGGAGGTTGCACCGCCCAGTCTCGCTCGGAGACTGAGCCCAAGCGGTGCCACTGCCTGGCTGGAGCGGTTGCACCTCCTAGTCTCGCTCGGAGACTGAGCCCAGGCGGTGCAACCTCCTGCCTTGGGCGGTTCAACCGCCTGGTAGAAATCAGGGTCCGAATGGGTTGATCCATTCGGCCCAATTTGGGTTTTTCATGGGCCCAATTGCCCCAAGATTAAGTTAATGGGATCACCTCCCATTTCCAACTTAATCATTGTGCTAACTACGATATTCCCTAAGACATTTACTGCAACTTGCTCCGGTGCATCAATCGTTTCTTCCGGCGAACTTCCGTCGATCATCCGATGAACCCTCGGTGATGCTCCTGCGGACTTCCGGCAAACTCCTGGACTTGCGACGATCCACTTGACGAGTTCCGACGAGCTTCTTTGGCAAGCTCATGGACTTCTCGGATTTGTTCCTGCAGAACCTCCGACGACTGTCCGAACTTCCGTCGAACTCTTGAACTCCTAATGTGATCATAGTCTTAACTCCGGCGCAACTCCTACTGCATGTCTTACTTTTATCGTAA
This sequence comes from Musa acuminata AAA Group, assembly GCF_036884655.1. Taxonomy (NCBI): domain Eukaryota; kingdom Viridiplantae; phylum Streptophyta; class Magnoliopsida; order Zingiberales; family Musaceae; genus Musa; species Musa acuminata. The sequence goes on along the minus strand of NC_088355.1, from coordinate 8,293,961 downwards.
TTAATCATGCACACTTATCTCAACATATGGATTAGATAACAAATGACAATTGACTTCATCATCAAAATCCGAGATTCAACAAGATGATCCTCTATTGACACCCAATTTCCCTCATAAGATTGGCTACTACCTTCGATGACCGGTTTTTATATATCTAGAACTCTCAGACTTATAAATCTGATATCAAAGAGTAAAGTACTCATTAAGGACATCCATGGTGTCTTAAGTTTAAGGACCAAACACACAATTGAGACTACAGAATCATTGTCTGACTGTGAGATATCATTAACCAACCAACATTCAGTAAGCAGATTGTTCATTAAACTCATTCTCCAATGAGCACATGCACTATATCCTTAGTGTCCCTACACAAGCAACTATGAGACCAATTGTCTTCATCATATGGATAGGTATATAGTACACTGATCTATCCAGTTATCTCGATGACTCTCTCGAGTAATCTATGACCAAGAATATATTGGGTCTATGTCTATAGATGAATTGGTCTTATTATCATGATCTCATCATGATTCAACTCTCATTGCACAAATCCAAGGACATCACAATATATTCATCATCCAATATAAAGTAAGAAAATATAATAATAATAATAATAATAATAATAATAATAATAAAGATTATGCAGTATGTCACATGTGTCATCACTCATGTGATTAACATACAGGGCACCTATAACTAGCACATAACCGACCTGAACTGCCTTTTGATATTTCAAGAATATTCTTATGAATATTTAATTGGAGAGTTGATTTATAACCGACTCGAATTGTCTTCTAATATTTTGAGAATATTCTTATAAATATTTCAAGGAGTGCTGATTCATAACCGACATAAATTACCTTTTGGTATTTTAAGAATATTCTTATGAATATTCCATAGGGAAATCGGTTTGTAACCGACCCAAATTGTCTTATAATATTTCAAGAATATTCCTATGAATATTATGTAAGGAAGGTAGCTCGACAACTCGATAATTGACCTGAGCTATCTTTTGGGCTTCTATCGTTATGGATAAGAGGGTGTTGGCCTGATATGGCGTTGGCATGACGAATGGTGGTTAGTTGATTTATATTCCCTATCAGTTTGCAAAGAAAATAAAAGATAAAGATCATAAGATGGCGATATAATTATTGGTGATATCTTTGTGAGTTCGATTTAATTTAGGACTGTTTGTAAGAGTCCAAAAATGACTGAGTAGATGACTCGGGTGTTTATCGGAGAGCCAATCTACAAGAAGATCAAGGTCGAGTGGATGCCCGACTTGATCTCTCCAACGCTAAGTTAGGATTGAGATGAAAAATGAAGTTAATAGGTTGGGTTTAAAAGAATATTAAGCAAGCTAGGATTAGATAAATTCTCCCGAGAATTTTTTTAAATAGTTTAGAATGTGAGAATAATAAAACATAAAAAAGATATTATTTCAACACCTGAGATATTTTTGCTCCATTAATATCTTAAAACCACTATAAATATTTTTCCTCTATATTTATCCAAAAACTATGATTTTGTTATTGTGATTGCATTTCTCCAAAAAAAAAATATTTTTTATATCTTCCTTCATAAAAAAAATTAAAATAAATAAAATATTTATAAAACAATCAAATACTAATTTTAAGGACCAAAAACATTGTGATACTTGAATTCCTTTTCCTTCAAACAACTAAATTATCCAAACAATTTGATTTCTTCTTAGGATCAAACTAATAATCTCCTCTTTGGTAAAACATCTTTATCCACTTCATAACTTTCTGTAGAGACATTTATAAATTGTTAACTTGAAAAATACACCAGACATACAACATACGATACCAAATTAATTCATGGTACAACACATAATTCTAATAAAAACCATTAATACACAATGAAAGGAAACACAAAAAACTGGATTGAACTCTAAGCATAGCTCATTCTCAAACACATTACAAGGTTTTTTGTTGCAAAGAATTACACAGTACAAAATGATTCCAATTTTCTGAGAGCTAAAAAACTGAGAATATGGAACATCCATAGAAGGATCGTCCAACAAGAAATAAGAAAAAACAGAGAAACTGGAGAGGATAGATTAAGCCAAAATTGGATCTTCACCACTGATATATGAAACTCATCTGTCATTGAATGATTCATTTAATGTACTTGTCAGAGCTTGAAGAGCAAAATTATGCTCATTAGAGCTCCCAACAAAAAATCAGCATGAACATCGCAATTTACACCACTGAAATGGTATGGTCTCAGATTTTACATTGCCACACAACATCTATACTATACCTTGCTGCTCAGTGTATTAAACCTCTGATATCTGCTGCTAGTTTCAAATCTACAACAGCTTGATCCAGTGGCTCTGTGAAACTGCCAAGATGAATTACCCTCGAGGGAGATTAAATCTCAAAATCAAGTTGCCTTGATCCTGCCAATTTCCAAGATGCAAGGCACTTTGGACAAGAACAACCTCACATGCTAGGGTGGAGAATTGCACTCTTCGGATGCAGAACATGTGCCGATGTGGATGCTGTCAAGAGTCTGGAATGGGTTGGGAAACCACAAATCTGGCAACTGCTTGATATAGCTGAGCTTCCTCGAAAGGCTTGGAGACATACCCGTCCATTCCGCATTTCACACACTCCTCGTGTGTTGCTTGGATAACATCAGCAGTCATCGCCAAGATAGGTAAGCGCCATTTAGCCTTCACCGAACCTTCTTCCAGAGGAGCTTCTTCATTTGCCTTGTTCTCCATTAGGCGTATCTGGCGTGTTGCCTCAAATCTGACATTTAAGAACATACAATTGTACAATGAATTTCCCATCTTTCTTGAGTGATAACAGATGGATGCATGTTATCTAGCAAATCCAAAGCTTAAATATACACACACTCTCTTATGTGTTCCTAATTTTATACTTCCACTAAAACCTTTAACCGTTCAACTCATGCGAATTAATTACAAAGAGAAGTGACCTAATTACTGATGAGTAAAGGTTGCTGATTGTGCAGTGCAATGGTAAGCGAAGGTGCTCAGTAAAATTCTATGTAGATTGGTAACAAAAGGTTCTACAGTTTGTAATGTATCAGTCAGTCAATTATAACTTCTTAAACCACACTAGAGCATTTTTATATCCTTTTCTTTCACTTGTAAAAGAGACTAATGCATAAAATTCCACACCTGTGAAGATGGCAAAGGATTGAGGGGAACCTCAGATATCATATAGGAATCTGTTTATTTCCTTTTCTTTCACATGTAAAAGAGTGTAATGCATAAAATTCCACACTTAAGAAGATGACAAAGGATTGAGGGGAACCTCAGATATCACGTATGAATCTTTTTGGCTTATGATCATAGTAGTCTTATCAAGAATGGGTGGTGGAGAGGTTGGATTGAATTTGTCCAAAAATAATTAAATTCAGTTTTAGACAAGCTATGGTGTTTGAGAAGTAGGTTAAGTTGGGTCCTTTTTTTTTTTTTTTGGCAAAGGGTAAGTGGTGAAGGCAAGATTTGAGCTAAGAACCTTGCGATAAACCATCAAGGTCATTACCAACTAAACTAGCTGACACCTTTAAAAATATATCCAATGAGGTTTCAAATCCTCAACCCTTGGTAAGAGAATCTGGTACACTACCACTAGACCAATGTTTAAAGTGTAAATAATATTAGTTGAGGTTTTGAACCCTCAACTTTTGGTAAGATAGTCTGGTACACCACCATCAGACCAATGTTTAAGGTGTAAAATATATCGAATGAGGTCTTGAACTCTCAATCTTTGGTAAGAGAGCCTGGTATACCACCACCAGACCAATGTTTAAGGTGTAAAATATATTGGATGAGGTTTTGAACCTTCCACCTTTGGTAAGAGAACCTAGTACCCCACCACCAGACCAAGTTAAGTTGGGTCTTGGTCAACAATCTAACAAATGTCCAAACTCTAACCGATCCAGATCTAGAATTTTGCCTTAGCTATCCATTCTTACAGTAGTGAGCCGGTCACCGATACTAGCATCGCTGAGTCTATCATTGGATGCTTCTCAACCAAGACCTAGCCACCACTGGACTTCTCCCAACCCCAATGACAACAAAAGATGGTCCTGACAGGATCCGAAGCTTTCTAGGTCAATGACAGAGGCAAACTCATCCTTAGTACATAAGACAAGCACTGAGGGTGAAGTTTCGAGGACAGCTGGTCGGGCTTGGGCTGGGGTAAGAGCAGGTGCAGAACCCAAAGCATGCTCCAGGCGCCTCAAACCTGACCCCTCCTACTTGAGTCATAACCTGGTTAAAGATAATTATGATCGATGTAATTTCATAAATAGAATTTTTGCACAACAAAATATGACATTAAGCACAAGAAAACTAAAAGACATGTAACTATGCAATTTCATCAATAGAATAGAAACTTTTGCAACAATGCAAATTTATCAATTGAATTATGCCTAATATCCATACCCATCCATCTCTGGCATCTGCACATCCATGAAGCAAGCATCAAACTTATGTGGGTGTTGGAGCAAGGAAAGAGCACTTTTGCCACTTTCAACGCACACAACCTTTGCGCCATACTTTTTCAGTGCAGCAGCAGCAACCCTAAGATTCACCTTATTATCATCAACCACCAATATGTTCTTCCCATCCAACAAGCCACGGAGGGAAGTTGAACCATTAAGTGTATCTTTATTTTGACATTTTCCCATCCCCAGCATCTGTTGAAAGCATGTTGCTATGGTGCTTGCCCGCAGAGGCTTCACAATTATAGCATCAACATGAGATCCAGCCCTTGTTTTATCAGATTCAATGGTCAATAGAAGAACAACTTTCGGCACAACTTGTATGCGACCAGCTTCTTTGTATTCCAAGAGTTGATTCTGAATATGAACGTCCACCTTTGGATCCCATGAATCTTTCTCAATTAACAATATGGATGGTTGTTTCCCAGGTTGACTGCAGTAATAGCAAAAAATAATAGTGAGACTCCAATAGCATAAATAATGGTGAAAACAAATCAATGGAAGCATAGAAACAACACTTAAATTCTTATTAATCTCATCAACATCAGAATCTTAATATGAAAGTACCAAATATGTATATTATATGTTGATTCACATTGCCAAAAGCCAACTTGCTACTGCTAATCAATAACTGGATCTGATGGTTGTAAAATACAGAAAAAACAATAACATAATAAGATATGATAAAATAATATGTTATTTTTTTCATAATTTAAATTTTAAAATTTCAAAATTTTCAACAAAAACAAGCAACATATATATAAATAAATGCATGCCCCTCAAACTGTTGGGCATACATGATACACAAGAACTTTTGTGTTTATACCAGAAAACAGAAAGGCTCTATGCAAGTTAATAGTTTTGTATATCACCATTGTCAGGACACAATTCTAACCAAATTTCTTTTTTAAAGTCCAATTTAGATGCAACACAAAAACCAATTTCCACGTAGAGCATTTCATAAAATGTTGAGAACTTCAAGAATACCAATTATCAAAAATTGTCACAATAAGAAACAAAGATAGGCATACACAAGGCTCACCTAGAGTTTAAACAATCATTTTGTCCAGATAGTGCACATAGAACTTCATTGCCAGTACTAACATCTTCAATGATTATGCCCAACCTTTGTAGATGGTATTTTGTTACGGCAGCTCTGACTGCTCTCCTGTCAACTAGAGTTACTCTCATTCCTCTAAAACAGGTAGGCAGAACTTCAGAAAGAGATCTCTTTGTATCAACACCAGCACTTTTTCCACATTTCTGGAGGACTGCAGTGAACATAAATGTGCTTCCAACATGAGGCTGACTAATGAAGTTTATTTTCCCACCCATAAGTTCAACCAGACATTTGCTGATGCTCAAGCCAATACCGGTTCCACCATAATTCCTGGAAGTTGAGCTGTCAGCCTGCATAAAAGGTGTGAAAACTCGATCTTGGGCATGAACCGGGATGCCTATCCCTGTATCTTCAACACTAACCATTAGAGTTACTTTATCAGCAATACTTTCAGGAACTGACCCACCTCCAAATGTGCAGGATAGAGATGCCCCATGAGAGAGCAACAACTTAAAACTTTCACATGAATTTCTAGAATCAGCAACTTCTAGACCACTTAATGTATTGAACACAGTAGTGGCTGATTTCTTGTTCACTTCATTGACATGTCCATTTAAACCTGTTTCAGCTGTTGCATTCATCGCCATATTCACATGCTCAACCAAATGAACTTGGACAAAAACATGACCTCTCTCTGTAAACTGTGACAGATCAAAGATAGAAGATCAAGGACACTTCAATTAACGTAAACTAATTTGTAGCTCAGTCTAAGGACTTCAACATACTGTATGATTATGCTGAACTTTATAGTGTCCAATAAGTACAATATTCATCTTGGTACAACCATCTGAAAATTCTACAACAGAGAAAAGAATACAATTTGTGCCTCAAGAAAAAGAGTGTACTCACTTTGACTGAGTTCCCAACAAGATTTGTAATAATTTGCCGAAATCTCCCAGGATCACCCATGAGAATACTAGGAACTCTCTCAGAAACATAAACAGCTAGCTGCACTTGCCAATACAACATAACAAATATTGGGAAGGTCAAAATATAGAATGCAGAATCCACTTAAAATGAATCATGTTGCAGTAGCATGTTTTGAGCAGAATAAAGCAGAAAAGAGATTAACATATATTCAAATGCTCAGATCCATACCAAAATTCCATTAAGATGCCACACATATTACAGCAATAATCAAACAGAATATATGTCCAATATTTTGCAATGAGAAAAGAGGTTATTATTCACCTCAATTCCTTTTTCTCTTGATTTTGCAGAAAACAATGATATCACATCATCTAGGATAGATCGCAGGTCAAATGGAACCGACTCTATCTCTAACTTGCCAGCTTCAATTTTTGCTCGGTCAAGTACTTCATTAATCAACGATATCAGTGCCCTTCCACAGACTTGAGCAGTTTGTGCATAATCCTTCTGAGTTAAATTCAGGTTTGTGTCCAAAAGCATATCGAGCATTCCTACAAATGAAAAAAGCAGTGATCAGCTTTCACATTGTGAAGGCTTTACTCTAAGCTTTTAACAATTTAACGGGGACTAGAGAATACCAAGGACTCCATTCATAGGTGTTCTGATTTCATGAGAGACAGTAGCAAGAAACTGTTGGAACAACAACTGTTGTTTAGATAAACTAAATGTAGACCTTGAAATTCACAAAGAATGTAAAAAATATAACCTGAGATTTAGCAACATCTGCAGCTTCTGCTTGCTTCTTTAGCTCTTCCATTTTACGAAAATCTTCTTTAACATTATCATAGTGACTCCAAGCAGCATAACCTATGTAACCTACCAGCATACAGATCACAAAAATACCAGATGGCGTAGTAATTGATGATAGTGAAACTGGAGGCTTCTCACGGTATCTGCCAAGGGAACCTCAAGATATTAGTCTTACCTAAGTAAGATCTAAAATTAGAATATCTCAAGATGGTGATCCACCACTAAACATGAAGACAGCATTACCTGCACTTCATTTGGTGTTTCCTGAATGGATCTCCAAAGTCAAGCATACTGACATGTGAAAGTAACATGTGATCATCAGGAGGATTGGTTCCATACATTATTAATGGTTCAGATGCATTTGTGACATCATATACATTGACCATGATTTCCTGATTGCCAGCAAGCTGGCGTAATAGATTTTCCACGAGAGACTCAACATCAAAAGCTCCTCCAAGGTACCTGTTCTCCAAAGGTTATCAAACTTGATAAAGAAAGATGATCAAAGAGATAAAGAATATCCCAATATAGAAAATATATAATAAAGAAACCAGCAAAAAGCAAACTATGAATTTTGGTTTGTCAGTTCTTTCCTCTTATTAGAATGTTAGGGAAGCCAAAACCATAAGAGGCTCTCAGTAAATTCTTTTTAAAAGGCTTACAACTAGAAGCCCATATCTCTTTGATAACCTAGTATGCATATATAATTTATGGGTATTCTTAAATAGAAATTGTAGCAAAAATTACACCATCCACAAGGTCACTAATGTATTAACATGTTAGCTTTCTAGCTCTTCATACCGAGTTTAGGCGTTACTGCATTATGTAAATTCCACCAAAACAAATATGGACATGACATACATTCATGATATATGTACTTGGAGGGTATATATATATATATAGCCTGCTGCAATTATTCACTGCTAGCATTGGTTTCGAAGTTTGGCCAATAAAATGACTGAAAAATTTTAGGAGGTCATCAACCCACAGTTATAATAACTTCTATATATACTGGTGAACTGCATTTCCTATGAAGTTAACCTCAAGAGTGTGACAAAGTACAATAATAGTTTTGAGTATGGTAAATAATTACAGTATCAGTGAACATGTACCTTACTGTGTCGCTATGAAATTCAAACAATAGTTTGCACAGACAAAATCAAAAACCATGAATGATGGTAAGGCTCTTCCAGCAGAGATACATATTGTCATACAGCCCAACTCAAAATCGTCTATGCCAGTATATCATATTCTCATTTAACAAACTTACCAACAAATTGTCCAGGTTTGAATGATCCAGTCACATGTGTTCATAATCTAGTTTAGTGATGATCATCTACAAATGAGCAATTAACAACCCTGAAGTGATATAGACAGAAGTAGGTTATCTCACCCTGCAGTTGCTCTCACACGCTCTTCAGCTGTAGCATCATCAGGAAGATCTAACAAATATACAGGAAATGTTAGAACCACACCCAGATGGTTAGACTCCAAAAGTCTGAAGGGCCTTGTAAGAACAGCTTTTCCGGTTGCTCTAGCCCTTAAGATATTTTCACGATCTTCCTACAGTTAGCAGAAAAATATTCATCGCTGGAAGGAACAATAGTGAAGAAATTAAACAAGAAACTAGACAGATTTGATTGCAGTGCACAACCTCTCCGGACATCATATCAAGGGCTTCAATGTAGGAGACAGTCTCCTGAGAGTAAATCACAGGGGCATACTCATCTTGTACAGGAGATGGATCCCGTTTCATAGTCTTGATCATCCAGCCCTGCTGATTCTCAAACAGTTGTCTTTCAGCATGGACAACCCGTTGTGCATAAGCCACACCATTCAACAATGGCCTCTCAAAAGCTGTACTTGCTGTGTAATCTGCAAAAGTCTCCTGAAAGCAAATTCTAATCAGCACACAATCCGAAACCCTATAGCACGATTTGAAATGATACAAAACAGATTGTTTAATGTAAAAGATAAAGTAATGAAGGAAAAGATACAAAAGAAGAGAACATGCTCAAGAAAATAAAAGATAGGAACACCAAGAACCTGAAATAAGATTGACAAAAATTAAAGAACCATATCAATAAAATCAAATAGTGCAATTTGTAAACATCTGTATCTGAGCAACAACGGGGAAAACAACTTAAAAATGGATGATAGAAGCTTTAAGTCACAAAAAAATAAAAAGAAAATGTTTACTAATTTTCAAGAACAAAAAACCAAGAAAAACTAATATAAGATATCTGATGGTTGAGATACTAATCATCACTAACATAATAAATATATTCCTTGGCACCTTACCCAACCAATCCAAGAAATATCAGCAATAACAACAGACTACAGTATCAACCATGAGATCGATAAACCGTATACCAAGACATAGTGCAATTACTCTGACCTGATCAAGGGCGGGTGGGCTTTTCTGGTAGTGAAAGGTCGACACAAGGATCGCTAGAGCATGCACGTGGTTGACACTTACAGCAAACTGCTCCTGCAGCATTCTTGCCCTCTCCTCACACATGCTCGTCAATGTCTCCTCTGCCTTCCTCATGCTTTCTGTCCTCATATGGCAATGCAAACCTATGCAAAAGCCTACCGAAAGCATCACCCAGAGCACCATGATCACATTTCGGTTCCACCACCACCTCTTTTCACCACCCGCCCCCGTCTTCAGACCCATACCACCAGGAACCAACACCCAGCCTCGCCTCCCCCTTTCTTCTTCTTTTTCTGCCGCCAGTTCGTACGAAGAGGTAGAAACCACAGCTTTTTATACCCTTTTCTTTCCTTTTTGATGGAGAGTGAAAATAAGGCAGCCCAGCGACTTCTTCACCATGCTCTAATTCCTCCAACTACAAACATCATTGGAGGGAAGAGTAGCTCACAGAAACCAAAAAGGGGAGATGAAGAGAAGAGATGGGAAAACAACCTAACAGAACCAAGAAAAGAATGCACCTACCTCTTCCAATCTTTAAAGGAATTGGTTGGGGATTAAGGACAAAACAGAGGCAGCTCATCAGTTGTGACATCAATAAACAAAGAATACCCGGCGAGGTTAACAGCGAAGCAGAGCAGGAAGAGAACTCTTTGGTGGACTGCAATGCAACGGAGGCGATGATTCGAGACAAGCCCCTTTCTCGAAGCAACAACTGAATCGAATTCCTGGATTTTCACGAGATATGCAGCAATTAAAATAAAGCTTTACTTTCTGGATTACCTCGGTATTATATTCCCTAAATCTCATCCGTTTGGCCCACCGATTTCTTTATCGATCTCTGGTCGCCTTCGTCCCCCTTCTTCCTTCGCCCCCTCGCCTTAGGTCTCTTCCCCAAGTCAGCGGACGGGGAAGATTCGGGAGCTCAAACAGTACCAAGCCTCCTCCTTTGGCATTCTCTACATCGATCAGAAGAGACACTCCTTTTTCACCGATTCGAAGTCAAGCTGCAACCTTTGTTTTTGTTCTCGATTCTTGGGCGCCAACCCAGCATCAGAAAACCAAACTATCTGCCGAGAAATTCTCCAAGCTCATCCACCAAGCTCCGGTTCAGCTCGAACACGAGACCTTCCGAGCTTGCCCGCAACTAACAGCAGCTCCGGAACAAGCGGAAAGGGCTCCTCCATCTGCCATTTTCCTTAGGTTTCGAGTCCTACCATCGGCCAGCGCCGAGCGAACTCGAATCACTAGGCGTCATCCAGTGATGCGTGGCAACGGAGGGGTGGGGGCATCCGGACGGAGCCTTCCGGTCTGTACACGACTACCCATTAATGGCGGGGAGGGAATCGAGCTCCCTCCGTGGGATCTACAATAAGGGGTTTTTAGGGTTCCTTTGTCTCGATTCTTAGGGCTATTAGGGGTTTGTTATTCCGCCACGGAAAGAAGGGAAAGAAACGAAACAAAAACCATACATATCGCTGTCCAAAAGATTTCGGACGACGACGCCACGTTTGGGAGAGATCGAACCGGTCGCTCAATTACCAAAATAGCCTCACCTCTACTGCTATCGTCCGAGGATTATGCTTCCGTTCTAAGGGTACATTCGTCATCGAATCTTTCTCCTACTTCGCACGATTGACGTCACTGGTCTGTCGAAAGAACACCAACCAGGAAACTTCAGAAAGCGAGATGCCATTGTTCTCTGCGAGGCGTGGGGCCCGCTTCTGCAATCAATGGTACAGCGTTGTTTCTCTGTTCGATGGTTGTCTGAGACAGGTGCCCCTCGCAGATCCCGGGCACGCCTTTTTCGCGGACGGATTTGCCCTTTGATGCGGCGACACAATGGCAGTTATGCCCCCGAAAAGCGTCGACTCTATTTACTATAATACCCTCACTTCAATGGTCCTCTCGCGCCCGATGAGGGTATTCTTGTCATTTAACTTGTCCTCTAGGCGACGCGAAGTTGCGGCTCCGCTCGTCGGAAGTGCGGGACCCGCTCGTTCTACCAATGGGAATCGATCGTTCCATGTCGGTGGCCCGTACGAGACAGGGGATCGACCACCAACCTTTGCACTCGCTTTATCCTCCAAATGACGATTTTACCCCTGTTTCCTATGCAGCGTTGTTGTACCGGATGGTAATTAGGGGAAATGATGGGTGCGGCGCAACGCGACGCGACAAGGGCCTCTGGTCTGCTCACTCGCGGGTGTCGGCATGCGCGAGAGACCACGGTGCGGCCACCGGGGCCCGGCTCGGTTTCATTGCTGCACCTAAGAGGGAGCAAAGTGTGTTAAGCTGAACCGCAGGTCCACCGCATGTACCCTTCACTGCTGTTCTTCCTTTTGTTTGATCGTAGACAAATATGATCTCAATTTGCATCTTGTTCTTTTCCTATGTATTCCTATTCATGATCACGATGAACATTTTTTGTTGTTTTTCTCCCAAAACAAAACAAAAAAAAGAAATAAAACTTATATGGGCATCAAAATATATTTATTACACTTGCATATAAGCTCTCACGAAGCTTAGAGATGAAGCAGCCAAGGATGATTTCTCCTTCTTGGCTGGAGTAGCAGCAGGTCACAGCTTACTGCAGATGCTGCAGAAGTGAGACCTGATGCAATAAAGGTGACTTTTGAGTTGCAGCAGAGTCACATCTTGAAGCAACTTTATTGGCTATCCCCAGTGCTTTATAGCTGGGAGATTATTCCCTCAGATCTGCTGAGGGCACATCACATTTGAGCCTTGATTGAATTTGATTTTGTATTTGCCAAGTTGATCCACTTGCAGAATCCAGTATGCAGAGCTGAAAACTGGATGGCTGTGGTGATTGGGATGACATGAATGGAGGACACTCTGATGCTTCAATCTATCTACTATTCATCTGTTTATATGAAAAAAGAGATTGAGCTGAAGCTTGCTTCTGAAAAAGTGCTCGGTGAGACTCACATATCTGAACAATGAAATGGAAATGATTTTGCCTACTTCCATCAGCACAATCGTTTAGTATTTTGGCTTATGTTCAGCTGAACATGGATGATTCTTTCATCATCAAACACAGGTTCATGAGGCTTCAGGAGCTGATCAATGGAAACACAAAAGTGAGAGTTGCCATCAATGGATGGAAGACTCCCGATGATGAGAGTATTGTCGGCAGAACACTGTGGAAGATTTGATGAGGGAGGGGGGGACAAAATGTTGTGGGTTTAGGGAAAAAGGAGGGGAAATAAAGTAGGATCACATTCTTAATTCAAATCCTAGATAATGGAAGAACATGAAGCTCCATGTCATCAGTCAAAGCTTTAGGGAGACACATAGGGCCATGGTGCCATTCCTGTTCTTCTGCGACGCAAGATTTAGCACCCGATCTGATACCTTTTGACACCATTAGTACTTGGCGATGGGGAGATGGTCCTCATGGTCTTCTTCTTCTTCTTCTTCTTCTTCAACTCTGCCTTCCTTTCCTTGCAACCAAATGAAGGAACTCCATGTTTTGATTTCTAGTCCTCACCCTCTGTTGGTTCTTTCTCTGCCTCATTCATGCTTGCGAGTAACTCTGGATGATCAAGATCGAAAGGCATATAAAGTATTCACTCTCTTCACATGTCAATTACTTAACAGGCCGATCATGCATGTGTTGAGTTGTAATTTATGCTGTGTTTTGCACAAGTGCCACAAAAGTTTGAGATCTGAACAATAACTTCATTAGTTTTGGAATAGACATGTTTTGAAAAGAATAAGAAAAGGAATGCTATGAATAAGGAGAATCTGAAGTAATGTTGATTATATCTCATTTGCGATTATGTGTTGCTGTTCTAATTGTTGGTCATTTAGCTACCAAAATGATATGTTGTTTAGGTTGCAGGGAGTTCAATTCAGATGTGCTCAATATCAAGACATGTTGTGATCTATCACACTGGAGGCCACAAAAGGTTGGGACTCAAAAGCTGTGCAGAACAGAGTTCAGAAGCTTGGAGGCTTCCTTGGTTCCAATCATGGCAAACCTGTGTGACCTGATATGAAGTTGGACATCCTGTGTCAATATTAAGTGGTGATGTACTGTTTGACACTTAATATTATGTATTTTTAAGATATGGCATTAGCAAACATTCTTCACATCATAATTACTTTAGTCTCTAAGGAATATTTATCGAATACGCTCTGATCTTCGACATCAAATTTATATTGAAAATGATCTTTGAATCAGATTATATCGAATAATTAAAATAAAAAATAAAACATCAGTGTTATACTTGATAAATCAAGAGGACAGACAGTATATAATGCCAAGACTTCATAAATCAAGAGGACAGGACATGCTTGAGAGCAATGAATGAAGACCTTGTTGTCACTTTCTTCCCACCTAGAATCATGGAGAGGGGAGAAATCTGCAAAAGAAACATCTATAATGGGGACATGTGATCTCCTCACATGGTCTTGATATTGCCTTTGTCACAAAGACATTGAGTGGACCATAGAAAAAGAAAACACTTCCTCCATTTTCTCTACACAGAGACATTGAGTGGACCATGGAAAACCTTCCTCCATTTTCTACAGGCTGCTCCTCTGACCTAATCTCCTTGTCAGGGTGCAGGATCTTGATGGTGACACTCATCCCTCACCAACCACTGAGCGCACTCTGAACGTTGAGTGCCTCCCTGCAGTACATACAGTGATGGAAGCATATATGTGGAGCTTGTGCTCCTCTCTCTCAGGCATGGTAACTTTCCAAGCCAAATTAGGAGACATAAGCATCCACATTGAATCAACAGTCAAAGTGTCAGACTACCTCTGTCAGAGGATAAATATTAGAGTACAAGCAAGCTTTTGAGGACAACCTTCCACTTCAAGGTTGGAGCGAGAGTAAGTAATATTAATAGGAGGTAAGTAAGCTTGCATGTGGTGTGTCGATGTGTAATCACCCATTTGATTGTCTTATTAGTTTTATTAATCCATAATTATTGATAAAAATACTAAAGTTCATAGTTACTAATATTATTATACTCGAGAATATAAAATCAACTGGTCATTATTCGTCACATTAAATATCATATTAAAACAACGTTCTCCTACTGGAAGCCTAAAAAGCAACTCGGGTCAATTATTGAGTTACTAGATTATTAAGTTACCTCTTCGATGAAATATTCATAAGAATATTCCTAGAAGAATAAGAGGTGATTCAGATCGGTTATGAATTATCTCCCCTATGAAATATTCACAAGAATATTTTAAGAAAATCAAGAGGTAATTTGAATCAACTACCCTTCTCTGTAGGATCTTCATAAGATATTCTTTCCTTCTTAGCTCTAGATTAGAGGGAGAAGAAAAAAAAAAGAAAATATGTAACTAAATACTAACTTGAGATTGGAGAGATCGGCTCAGGAAACCCCTCTCGACCTTGGTCCTTGTGTAGGAATGAAACTGGAGAATCCCTGCTCTACCCTGAGAGACTCCTCGCATCCGAATCAAGGCCACGTTGTACTGATAAAGACATCAATAATATTTTTTCTTAATATTTTGGCACTAAAATTAAGGCTCGATGTCAAGCATCCACAGGTCGACCCTATTTGCGAACATCCGAGTGAGACAGTGCTTCCAACCCATAATGTTTTCACTAAAATAGGGTAACAACCACCCTTTCCCTATATGGATGCATCCACCTCACCACAAATACCACTATAATATTGGCATTCACTTAATGACCATAGACCTTCATTTTCGTGAGTGTTCGCTGACCATCTCCTCATTCCTACTGAGGCGTTCCTGAATCTCACCTAGTAGATGCAAGCACTAGTCGGCATAATATAAGTAGTCACTCCACTCCTAACATAGTCAGACTAATAAGTGACACCACTATCTCAACCATCGATGACAATTCCACAACCATCGATGTCAACATCCATTGGCATCCTTCTGTCTAACAGACTAATAGCCCCTCTCGAGCATCCGTAACCCATCGAACCACTAGTTGAGATGGCTCCCCGCTCCCCAATCGTGAAATTCAATAGGCTACCCCACCACCGCTCCACTCCACTTGAGTCTGAGACCCACTCGATTGACTCAACGACTAATTTCTTGAGGATCTGATTACAACAAATGGATCGGCGCCTAGAAGAAATGTGTCACGACTTTCATGAATCTAGGGGTGAGGGGCAGGTCGACTCCACACCGGGTCAGTCCCCATTTATTCAAAATATACAAGAGGAGCCAATCCCTACAAATTTTCACATCCCGTTGTTGGAAACCTTTAACGGTGCTACTAACCTAGTAGAGCACATTGCTACCTTCCCGACTTAGATGTCGATATATGTTACCTCAAATGGCCTAATACATCGTGCCTTCCTAACCACCTTAAGGGATTCGATAAGAGAGTGGTATGCTTGTCTAAAATAGTTTTCTATTAGTGCTTTTACTCAACCAGTGAATGAGTTCAAACTCTAATTCCTCGAGAACGTGCACTCGAGGACCAGGACAACAATGTTTCTAGTATTAAGACAAGGCAAGGAGGATGTTGGGAAACCTAGGATAGCATCATATACACAGTGGGAAAATAGAAAATAAAAATATCAAATTTTCTGCATAAAAGGGTTTCTCGTCGTCGTGCAAAGATTGGTGCGCAAAAACCCGTAAAACCGAAAACTACGCATATATAAATAATGTGTTACCTAAGGAAATCGTATATCACTAAAAACTAACATATCTGTAGGGGAGGATGAAGGAGGTCAATTGTCCTCCTTTGTAGTGGTGATCTACATGGCAGATGCGACGAAGATGCTCCTCAAATAGCTGCATGACCTTCCTCTCCACGCGCATCACGTGAACAAGAAGGGGTTGCCCCTTCTTGCTATCCACACGACTCAAATTTGGGTTGTTGGCTAAGGAGGAGAGGGAGGGAGGAGTATAGGAGGTGGCAGCCAAAAGGAGTCTAACTTATAACCCCTTTGGTTCCCTCCTATTTATAGAGGTCCCTATCAACTTAACCCTAATGGATCCTGCCATATTGGATACTAGATCTCCATCTAAATATTTGAGCCTCTTGGATTAGTGGATTTCTACCCAATAATCTTTCGTTAGCTCTTATTGGATCTTATCTATAAGATCCAATAATTTATGAGTTTACTGGGTATCCAATAAGATAGAGGCTTCAGTAGATATCTTATATCTAAACCTTCACTCATCGTAACACCTATCATATGTGTGTGATCCTCTAAACCCAATATCGAGTTGGTTATGAGTCATACATATTAGGCTTTTTTATGACTTAGTGAATTATCGACTCATCGACTACAGACGTACTAGGCGACTACGGACGTACTAGGTCACTACACTACAGTCCCCAAACGATATAAAGAAATCCAATCCATTGGATCTATATGTTCTGAATTACTGTGTATCTATAGTCTCTCATCCATATAATATCCTAGAGACTATATACTGGGCATGGTGCTGTTAGGCCCATACGGAATCTACTTGAGTCTCGCTCTAATCGGATTCTCCCGGAGAACTCTTTTCCTCTTAATCTGAATAACCTTGGCCAGGGATTTGCCTAAGCAAAAACATAAAGGATATTCCTCTCATGACGTCGAGAGCAGATTATTCTCTTATCGATACTCAATTGCCCTCGTGAGATTGGTTGCCACTCTCGATCACTGGTTGTGCTAGATTTGGAACTTCCAAATATATAAGTTAAATATTAAAGAGTGGAGTACTCATATAGGACATCATTGATATATTAAGTCTAAGGACTAAATACACAATTGGGGTGGCAGAATTATTATTTGACAATGAGGTATCATCAATCATCCAGCATTTTGTGAACGGATCAATCAATGAACTCATTCTCCAATAAGGACTACATTGTATCTCTAGTGTCCCCATACGAGCAGCTATGAGACCAGCCGCTTCCATCATATGGATGGGTATGTCCCTCTCAAATAACCTACAACCAAAATTATTTATGGTATATGTTTAAAGGCGAATCGATCTCATTATTGTGGTCTCATTATGATCCGCTTTCCATTGCGTAGATAAAAAAATATCACAATATATATAACAAGCAACATAAAGTGAAAAAATACTAATAAATAATAATAAATAAAAAGAGTATGTATCATGTCATATGTATCATGATATCACATGTACAACGGAAGAACATAAAGCAAAATCATAAATTTCTCAAAGATGTGTTCGTCGTCGTATGAAGATTGATGCGTAAAATCCATAAAATAAAAAACTACATATATGAAAGATTGTGTTACCTAGGGAGATCGTATATCCCTGATTCCTTGTAAATCTCTCAAAGAGGGTGAAGGAGGTCAAGTGTCCTCTTATCTAGTGGTGATCCACACAACACAACTACAATGATGCTCCTCAAAACTCCAAGCCTACTATTTAAGGAGGAGAATGGGAGAAAAATAGGATATGCGACCTAAAAATGCTTTAGCCTATGAACTATTGGTTCCCTCCTATTTATATAGGTCCCTTGTCAACTTAACCTGAATAGATCATACCCTATTGGGTATTGGATCTCTATCCAACTACCCAAGCCTCTTAGATTAGTAGGTCTCTATCCAATAATCTCTTATCAGCTCTTATAGGATCTCATCCATAGGATCCAATAATTCATAGGCTTATTGGATATCCAATAAGATAGGGGCTCCGGTGGATATCTCATATTTGAACCTCTACTCATCGCAATGCCTATCATATGTGTGTGTGACCCTCTAGGCCCAATATCGAGTTAGTTGTGAGTCATAACTATCAGAACTCCTTCTGACTCAGTGAATTATTATCTCTATAATAATTCACTCGACTCATCGACTACGAACGTACTAAGCCACTATGCCGCAATCCCCAAACGATACAGGGGAATCCAATCCATTGGACTTGTCTGGCCTCAGTTATCATGTACCTATAGTCCATTATCCATCTAATATCCCAGAGACCGTATACTGGGCATGGTGTTATCATACCCATATGGTTTATACTCGAGTCTCACTCTAATCGGATTCTCCTAAAGAACTCTTTCTCTCTCAATCCGAATGATCCTAGCCAATGATTTGTTTGAGCAAGAACACATGAGATATTTCTCTTATGACACCGAGAGTATATGATCCTCTATCGACACTCAATAGTCCTCGTAAAGTTGGCTACCACTCTCAATGATCGGTTGAGCTAGATCTAGAACCTCTAGACCTTTAAATCTAGTATCAAAGAATGAAGTACTCATACATTACACCCTTAGTGTCTCAAGTTTAAGGACCAGATACACCACTAGGACTACGGAATCACTGTCTGACAATAAGGCATCATCAACCATTCAGCATTCCATAAGCGGATCAATCAGTGAATTCATTCCCCAATGCGCACTTGTATTGTATCCCTAGTGTCCCCACACGAGCAGTTATGAGACCAGCTGCATCCATAATATGGACAGATATACAACACACCACTCTGTCCGATTATCTCGATGTCCCTCTTGAGTAACCTTTGACAGGGATTATTTATGATTTGTGCTTAAAGGCGAATCAGTCTCATTATCGTGATCTCATCACGATCCGATTCTCATTTCACAAATCCATGGACATCATAATATATTCAAGTAACAGATAATATAAAGTGATAAAATATCAAATAATTATAATTAACAAAAAGACTGCATGTCAAATCACACGGGTCATCACTCACGTGATTGGCTTGTAGGATATGACTAGCATCACTCACATGATTGGCTTGCAGGGCACCTATGATTGACAATCTCCCACTTGACCTAAAGTCAATTACTTATGTGTCGGATCCTCATCAGACCCTTGTGACGCTCAAAGACAATATGAGACAACGACTTCATTAATGGATATACGATGTTATCTTCGGATGGAACTTTTTTCACTACTATATCTCCACGGGCAATGATCTTTATAATCAGGTGGAACCTCCTTAAAATGTGCTTGGACTTCTGATGAGACTTGGGTTCCTTTGCTTGAGCAATCGTCTCATTTTTGTTGTAATATAAGGAAATTGACTCCTCGATGCTTAGTACGACTCCTAGATCTGTGATAAACTTTTTCATTCAAACTTCCTCCTTTGCTGCTTTTGTTATAACATTGTACTCCGCTTCTATAGTCGAGTCAGTAGTAGTATCTTGCTTGGAACTCTTACAGCATACAACTCCTCCATTCAAGGTAAATACATACCCTGAGTTAGACTTGCTATCATCGACATCGAATTGAAAACTCGAGTCTGTGTATCTCTCAACCCTAAGACTACTTCCTCCATGTACTAGTAAATGACCCTTAGTCATTCTCAAGTACTTAAGGATACATTTTACTATCATCTAGTGTTCTAAACTTAGATCCATCTGATATTTGCTCGTAACACTTAGAGTATATGCTATATCAAGTTTGGTACATAATATATCTTACATGATAGATCCTATCGCTGAAGCATAGGGCATTATATCTATGTCTGTCCTTTCTTCAAGAGTATTTGGGGACATACTTCTAGAAAGTGATATCTCATGTCTCATCGATATGAGACATCTCTTAGAATATTTTATGTCAAACCTTTTGACAATGCTATGTACCTATATTGGGATAAGCCAAGCATCATCTTGGATCTATCTCTATAGATCTAAATCTCCAAGATATAGGATGTTTCCTTTAGGTCTTTTATGGAAAAATGTTCAAATAGCCAAGCTTTTGCTATGGAGAACATTCATACATCATTCTCAATTATCATGATGTTATCCACATATAACACCAAAAATATGATAATGTTGTTATTTACCTTCCTGTACACACAATGTTCATTTTTGTTCTTAATGAAGTCATAAGATCTAATTACCTCATCACATCTTATGTTCCAACTTCGGAAAGCTTTCTTTAGTCCATAGATGGACCTAAGCAACATGCATACCTTATTTAGACTTTATTTGGACACAAATCCCTTAGGCTGTATCATATACACCTCATCGAGGAGGTTGCCATTGAGGAATATAGTTTTCATGTCCATCTGTCAGATCTCATAATCATAATGTGCTACAATAGTCAATAGAATTCATATTGATTTTAGTATAGCTACGAGTGTGAATGTTTTGTCATAGTTAATACCTTACCTTTAATGATACCTCTTAGCCACTAGCCTTACTTTATAGGTCTTTATTTTTTTATCTAATTTGATCTTCTTTTGAAGATCCTCTTGCAACCAATGGATACGATACCCTTAGGTACATCAACTAGATTCCAAACCTTGTTGGAGTATATGAAATCTATCTTCAGAATTCATGGCTTCTTACTACTTCCCGGAGTCTATACTCGTAATAGTCTTCTCGTAGGTCTAAGAATCAATATTTTCAACATTCATTATTCTGATATGTCTCATATATCTCTCAGGAGGATGGGGTACTCTGCCAAACCTACGTAAAGTCAAAAATTGTGTGTTAGATACCTAAACAAACTTGGGCTATGGAGTGGTGCTTGAGCTAGGTTCTCGAACCTTGCTCAACTTTATCATGCTCCTACTATCTTCACAAAAAATATGTTCCTTCACAAAAAATATGTTCATTCTCAAAAAATATTGCCCTCTTGGCTATAAAGACCTTTTGGTCCTTGGAGTGATAGAAATAATACCCACAAGTTTCTTTTGGGTATCCCACGAACTTGCACCATTTCGTTCTTGATTTCAACTTATCAGGGTTGTATCTCCTAACGTGGGTGGAGCAACCCCAAATCTTAACAATCTTAAGATCAGACTTCTTCTATTTTCATATCTTATATGGTATAGACACTATCGACTTAGTCAGAACTCTATTAGGAAGGTAAGCTACAGACTCTATGGCGTATCCTCAGAATGAGATGGGTAGGTTGGCGAAATTCATCATGGACTACACCATGTCAAGCAGCGTGTGATTTCTCCTTTTCGATATACCATTAAGTTGAGGTGTATAATGAGGTATCCATTGGGATAGAATCACATGGTTCTTAAGGAACTATGTGAACTTTTTACTTAAGTACTCACATCCTCAATATGATCGAAGGGTCTTGATACTCTTTCCAGTATGATATTCTACCTCATTCTTATATTCCATGAATTTCTCAAATGTCTCGAATTTGTACTTCATCAAGTACATATATCCATACCTAAAGAAATCATCAATGAATGTAATGAAGTAAGAATAACCTCTCATGACTTGAGTAGACATGAGACCACATACATCACTATGTATGAGTTCTAACAACTTAGTGGCTCTCTCTCCGGTTTCACTAAATGGAGAGTTGGTTAATTTTCTATGAAAGCAAGACTCGTAAGTCGCATACGACTCATAGTCGAATAGATCTAAGTATCCATCATTCAACAATTTTTGAATTCTTCCTTTGTAGATATGATCTAGCCTACAATGTCATAGGAACGCATTGTTCACCTCATCTCGTTTCCTCTTGGTCGCACTTATATTCATAATATTTGGAGCAATATCTAGCATAAATAAGTCATTATATAATGTTTCTCTAGTGTTAGATCTTGTCATCCAATATAATTGAACAACTATTATTTTTAAAAACAAATTTATATCCTCTAACTATCAAACATGAAATGAAAATAATATTTTTGATAATAGAAGGAACGAAATAACATGCATCTAACACAATAATAGCTCCAACAGACATGTAGGGTGACATCGCCAACATCTACTGTAGTAACTTTTGTTCCATTGCCCATCTTGAGGTTCATCTCGTCTCTCGTCAATCTCTTAGGTCTTGTCATAACTTGCAACGAATTACAAATGTGATGAGAACTATCAGTATCCAATACCATGTGTTATTGTAAGAATTTGACAAATGAAGACCAATTATGAATGTACTTGAAGTTTCTCCAAACTTCAGTTTCGCCTTTTCTGCAAGGTATTCTTTGTAGTTCCTCTTCCGATGCCTATCTTTGTAGCTTCTTTTGATCATTGGTGGAAAGAATACTAACAACGATACTTAAAATACTTCAAAGATACAACTAGTATATGTTGGGAAATCTAGGGGGCGACATCACATGTGCAGTGGAAAAACATTAAAAACAAAATCTCTAATTTCCCAAAGATGTGTTCGTCATCGTGCGAAGATTGGTGCGCAAAATCCGTAAAACAGAGAATTGCATATATTAAAGATTGTGTTACATAAAGAGATCGTATATCCCTGAATCCCTACATATCTCTAGGAGAGGGTGAATGAGGTCAAGCGTCCTCTCTAGCGACGATCCACACAACAAGGTTGCGACGATGCTTCTCAAAACTCCAAGCCTGCTATATGAGGAGGAGAAGGGTACTAGAATAGGAGAGATAACCCAAAAATGCTCTAGCCTATGAACTATTGGTTCCCTCATATTTATAGAGGTCCCATATCAACTTAACCATAATAGTTCCTACCCTAATGAGTATTGGATCTCCATCTAACTACCCAAGCCTCTTAGATTAGTGGATCTATATCCAGTAATATCTTATTGGCTCTTATTAGATCTCATCCATAGAATCCAATAATTCAGAAACTTATTGGATATCCAATAAGATAGGGGATCCGGCGGATATCTCATATCTGAACCTCTACTCATTGCAACGTCTATCATATGTGTGTGACACTCTAGGCCCAATATCGAGCTGGCCGTGAGTCATACATATCAGAACTCCTTCTGGTTTAGTGAATTATTATCTCCATAATAATTCACTTGACTCGTCGACTACGGATATACTATGCCACTACACCGTAGTCCCCAGACGATACAAGGGAATCCAATCCATTGGACTTGTTTGTCCTTAATTACTGTGTGCCTATAGTCCCTCATCCATCTAATATCTTAAAAATCGTATACCGGTTGGCCCCAATAATAATAATCACTAGTACACACATAAAATGGTTGGCTACCACTCACGATGACCGATTGTGCTACATCTAGAACCTCCAAACCTATAAGTCCGGTATCAAAGAATGGAGTACTCATACAGAAAATCCTTGGTATCTCAAGTCTAAGGATCAGATACATCGTTAGGACTACGAAATCGTTGTCTGACAATAAGGCATAATCAACCATCCAACATTTCGTAAGCGGACCAATTAGTACCGGAAAGTTAGGATAAAAAACAATCATTCTAATCTTACCATTTTTTTTTTATTTTTTTTTGGAGACTTTGCATTGAGTGAACATCAAAAGGATTATTTTTTAGTCCTTTTCGGTTAAGAGGGACTAAAGGAACAATTTATATAGGAATGATGGCAGTAAGCCCAAAGTTGCTGAAGTTTTAGTAAGATACCACCATGGTTAAGACTTTGTCCGACTAAAATCCCATTGTAGATATTTTAAGGAAGGAGTTGGTCCGGATGGCAGGGCTTTAGTTTCCATTATCTGACTAAAATCCCATTGTGGATTCCATAGATATTTTAAGCAAGGAGTTGCTCATAAAGATATATGAGGTATTTTATGGATTGAAGACCTGAAGGTTCAATAAAGAAAATGTGAGGGATAATGTATTTTAGGCATCAGCTGATGGACTACGATATACTGATATCTTTTTTAGTGGATCGTGGTTTTGATGGAAAACTGTAGAAGAATATGCCGCTTTGTGAGGATGACTTTTTTATTGGAGTAGGATGGGACAGAGTTGAAGCTAAGGTCCACTGGTAGGAGAATTACTCGTGCTCATGAATGGTGGTTTCTTGCTATTTCATCTCTGAATAACTAAGTTTCCCTGTCACATTGTTGTTCTTCTATTTTTCATAGTTTCTCCCCCACTTCAATCGATCATACTTTAAAATTGCTACAGTTATCTGGGGCACTTCATAGACGAATAGGAAATATTGCTCTGAGGTTTTGAGTCATTTGAGGGAACAAACGAATGGGTTGTTCAAATCATTCATTGCAGTAGCAGCCATGAGCGATCTCATCAAAATTGTTCAAATCATGACTACAACCATTTTCAAGATTATTCCAATCATGAAGACTGTGGCCACCATTGAGACTTGGGATAGCAACCACAACATGCATGATCCAAGAAATGTACGATGTTAAAGAATACATGCAAGAAATGTTCAAGTACTTTGCAGTGCCAACTTCTATATTTTGTTGAAGGATTCATAGATTTCCTTCTTGCATGTATTGGTCACATTGAGGAAGAAAACTGTACAGCTGAGTGTCTCAAGTGTCTCGCACTTACTAAGTAGCATGATAGACACAACCAAAGTAATCACAGAATCAGATGGTGAGAATGACAGAGAATCAAGAGGATGTCAGAGGTGGAGCCTTTTTAACTAATTTGCAGGTACTGCCATGCACATTGATTTTGAACTAATTTGTCCTCCCTCTGAGCTACTTTGCTTGCTGGTAGTACATAAGTTTATGTTATGATGTATTTGGTTTGAAGTCAAGAATCCTCCTGTTTGTTCTTTTGACATCTAAATGGTGGATTATTTGGTTTAGCAAAGGGATGCTCTGGCTTCCTTCAAGAGCTGCTTCCTTCCATTCAGGTATACTTTTGTTTTTGAGCTTAGTCCAGATTTTGTCCTACACTATCCTTTTGCAGAGTATTAAGAATTGAAAGCCTACAATCACTCTTTCTTTTCCTCTGCAGTGATCATGCAGGAAGAAGACATTGTACCAACAAGAAACAAAGGTGATGGACTAAATGAAAGGAGCATTAGGTCTCAAGTTGAAGAGGCTGGACCCTCCCCCACCCAATATTCAAACCCTCTAAGTTCAGCAGATGCCTTCCCATGTTGGAACTGGGACCAATGGCATCATCCTACTCATCTTTTCTCATTGTCATCATTGTAATCTGGTTACTGTTTTGAGTGCAACAGATAATAATGGAATATAATTCAGCATACTCATATGTTCCCTAAATGATCTGTTTTGCCTTGATCAATAACCTCTGGGGGTACCACATGTGTTTGATGATTGAAGGGCATAACAATGTCCACCTTCATTCTCAAGCAAAACTTGTATCATAATTAGGGAGATGGAAGAAGATGCCGTCATACCCCTTACTGGAACATGAATGGTCTGTAGATTTCAACTCTCTTAGAATAATATGGTCTAAGAAGAGCATGACAGGTGGTAACCTCAAAATGAAGACCACAATCTTTTGGGAAGATGTTTACTCAAATCACATTAAAGATTCATTGCCTGCCACCAGTATTACCCAACAAAACCATGCTCACCACCTGATTGTTCCTTTAGTCCCTCTTAACCGAAAAGGACTAAAAAATCATCCTTTTGATGTTCACTCAATGCAAAATCTCCAAAAAAATAGATGTAAAGATTGGAATGGTTGTTTTTTATCCTAACTTTCCAGCACAACCACGAGACAATACTAGAAAGAGAAAGAAAAGAAATCAAAATTTCACCAAAGAATTAAGGCATCCAAACAAGACCAAAGAGGAAACGTAGTAAGGAGAGATTGTGGAGGCGACAATTACCTACGGTCCAGCAGGGGCACCGTTGCTCCTTCCAAAGGAGCGAGAGA
Source organism: Musa acuminata AAA Group (assembly GCF_036884655.1). NCBI lineage: Eukaryota > Viridiplantae > Streptophyta > Magnoliopsida > Zingiberales > Musaceae > Musa > Musa acuminata. The sequence goes on along the minus strand of NC_088355.1, from coordinate 8,267,723 downwards.
GGTCGGGAAGACCGGAAGGAGGCGAGCCGAGGGGTAATGACAGGACGACCGAACCATTTGCTCGTGTGAAGCACGTGCCTTCAAATAGCTTGTGCGAAAAGACAATTGTATTCCTCATTTATCCACGTCGGCAAGAGGAAGGACCCCGCGTGCCATGGCATCATGTCGGGACATAAGCCCACGGGTGAGGACCCGCCCGAACCGATACAAGAGGGTTGACGGGTAAGCAGGTATCGGGTCCATTGACACGCCACTCGCTGTCCGGATCCTATTGGAAGTTTTCGGATTCCGAACGTGTTCGGCCTGATCCGAACGGTTGAATAGGGGATCTTTTCCAACGTTTAATTTCGCCGTTCGTTAACATTATATATACAAAGCTTGGAGAGGATCCATCTGGGTTGTTTATTGGTTCTGTGTCCCTCACCGGAGGGCGGGGAGAGAGAGAGAGAGAGACGAAGGGGAAGAAAGAAAGAAGAAAGGAAGGGAGGGCGAGAGATGGTGCACAGCGCCTACGACTCGGTAGAGCTCCTAAAGGGGTGCCCGGTGAGGATCGACGCCGCCGCCGCCTATGGCTCCAAGCTCCTCCTTGGCTGCTCAGATGCCTCCCTCCGAATCTACGCCCCCTCCTCCGCCCCCCCCGCACCCCTCGCCAGCGGAGGCGGAGGGGGCGATGATGGCCCCCCGCCACCTGACGTCGAGATCCGGAGGGAGCCTTACCTGCCGGAGAGGACGGTGTCCGGGTTCTGGAAGCGGGCCCCGCTGGCCATGGAAGTGTGCCGGTCGCGGGATCTCCTCCTCTCCCTGTCGGAGTGGGTCGCTGTCCACCGGTTCCCGAATCTGGAGACGGTGGTGGCGATCGGGAAGACGAAGGGCGCTCACGTTTACAGCTGGGACGATAGGAGGGGGTTCCTCTGCGTCGGGAGGCAGAAGAGGGTTGCAATTTATCGTCTTGATGGTACGTATACGATCACCATCCCTTTTGATGGAATCTATGGAATTCTGAAAGGGTCCTCATTTACCAATTTGGCATTCTGAATTCATGGTTATTTTAAGAAAGTAGTTCTTTTCTTTAATTGTATTAACTCCTATTTGCTAGTTAATTGATATGTACATGTTCCTAAACAAACTAGTAGTGAATCGGAAAGGGAGAAATTACATGTCTCATCTGTTCTCAGGATAAAAAATTGGGTAATTTTATTGCATTTATTCGGAAAAGAATCCTTATAACTTATCATGCCTGTCTTCACGTGCTCAATTTTTAGAGGCGATCCATATTTTAGTAGACTTCTATCAAAATTTTCTCTTTGCAGAATAAATGGTGGAGTGCTAGAATATAGACTGCCTTTCTCTTTTATGTATAATATTTTATTTTTTGCTATGCTATTCAATCAAAGACTTGTGGTGCGATCTACATTTAATGCAGATTAATATGATAGTTATCTATGATAAACAGATCATATCTCTGAGTCCAAGTTACAGAATAAAGTAGCCTCACTGGTAGAGTGTTGGTTTAGAGTTTTTTTGCTGCATGACTTTTGTACTGCAGGTTTATTTGCTGTCAGGATTTAGTTTCTCCTATAAGACATTTTTGTGTCTCTTACTTTTCATTTATAATTACTGAAGCTTAAGTAAGAACTTGGAGAAAAGCTTATGTGAAAAGTAAATGGTGACACATATTTCTGTGTCCTATTTGTGGAACCTGACATATGTTATGCCATGTATACTTCACAAACTTTTAAGCTTCAAATTGTCTTCCTCCTGATAAAGGGAGGCTTCCACGACCCGAGCACAGCACCCCGCCAGAACATTATAAGCATAAGCGAGTTTAGGAGTGTTGTAGAGTAACAGTACCTCTCTGTACTAAGGGCATAGATAGAGAAGAGACATCTTAGGAAAGAGCTATAAAGCACACAATAAATAGCGTTAGCGACCAGAACGACTAGCAAGGTTACGGAACATGCGCAATAGGAATACCTTATTCTAATTGAATTAAGAATAAAAGGGGTAGCTAAAGTAAAGAAGTAGTCAGAGTTGAAGAAAGAGGATACGGGATCAGACTCCGTATCAGTAACTGTCTGTTGTTAGATATTCAGTGAGAGATTGTTGTAAATTTACAGTCTTTTCTTACAAAATTGGCCTTGCTATTGTGATCTTTTCTGTTTCACTGTTTTCTTATCTCACAAACCCTTTCTATTTGTGAACTGTCATTACATCAGAATTTACTTGGTCATAGTGGTTCATAGAGAACCTTAGTCAACAAGATGGCAGTGTCCTATTAAGATAACCTGAAAACTTTCTTGGTGTGGTTGGTATAGCATGGCAAACTTATATTTTTCCTTCACTAGGAAAAATACACCTGGCAACTTGTTTTTTCATACATTTTGTTTTTCTAGGCATTCTGATTTTCAAGTACTTCTTGTTGTTGTCTGATAATATCCAGTGTTATCTTATGAAAAGTTATTTCTGCAACAAATAATCAAGTTATTCCAACTTGTTGAAAAGGTGGTCGAGAATTTGTGGAGGTCAAGGAATTTGGTGTTCCTGATGTGGTGAAATCTATGGCTTGGTGTGGGGAAAACATATGTGTTGGTGTTAGAAGGGAATACATGATAATGAATAGTACAACCGGTGCATTGTCAGAGATATTTTCTTCTGGAAGGATTGCTCCTTCTTTGGTTGTTCCTCTTCCCACGGGAGAGCTTCTTCTTGGAAAGGTACTTTTGCTTCATTCATGACATTGGGCTTCTTTACAATTGTTTGGTTTCTTAAGACACACATGAGTATGTTTGCTCATTTTAATATGCTATGATTTATGTAAAATAATATTTTGTTTACACCTTGTACTTTATTTACAATTTACACACTCCTTATTGATAAACATGTCCATCCTGTGTTTGCCAATCTAATTACATCCCCCTTTGTCATTAATATTTATTACATAAATTTATGAACCCACCTTTACGTTAAATTAACACAAGCAACAGATTGACAAAATTACCTTCAAGGTTGCTTCTCACCACGAGAAAGGATTAGATGTTAAGTCCAAGGGGCTGAAGAGGATGCAGTGCTGTCAGCTGGAGGTTGTTGAAGCAAGGAAGAAGATGAAAGGAGGTGGGGTATTTCTGTTATTTAATCTCGAACAAATATATTCAAACAGTTGGCTAGGATGCTTACCACAGGGATGGGATGCAATTATACTGGACACCAAAAGGGTGAAGAATAAAATTATTGATAAGTGTGAAGTGTGGTATTGAGAAATTATAAGGTGGAAAATGAAAATGCTTTTGCTCTTTGTAATTTTTTTGTTCCAATTCTGGTATCTGTTATTTGGAGAGCGACATTACATATTATTATTTGTTAAAGCTACCTCACTAATGTCCTGTTGCTGTTAATGTAAATCATTTATTTGGTCTGTCTTGTTCAACATATTAACTCTTGTGCTTCATTAAAAGAGAGATCAAATAACTGTCTGTCTGTAAGTTAGAGTAAATTTGAAGTAACTAGATATAAGCAATTAAGTATATGATAGCTAATCTTCACTCTGCACACTTTCAAAGTTGCATGTGCACTTAAATCCCAAAATTTAGTGGCTTCTCTATGTCAATTATTGGTGAAGCTTAACAAGTCATGACTTAAATGATACTATGAAAATTATAAAAGGGGATCTCAACAATATCTTAGGTCGACAAAGCATTCAATAATGACAAAAGACATATTCCTTCAATTAGTCCTAGAAACATAAGCTTTTAACCCTAACAATTTTGTTTTTTTATTGATTCACTTTGCCAAGTTCTAATTCATCTTACTACTCTTTACCTGCTTTCAGCTTTCTTTGATATACAACACGTGCTGATCATTAACCCATTTGAAATTGGACACACAACTGCTGATACTTGTGATGATCGAGCAATTTTTATATAAACTTATTAGGCAATAAGTTCGATCGTGGAAAATTGCAGAAGGAAAAATTATAATTTTTCTTCTTTTCTGACTTTATCTAACATTTGTCAGGAAGTTTGGAAATCTTTGTGATTGTTATTAAAGAATACCTATGATCAATTCCTCAGTTTTCTTCTTGATTTTTGCCTCCAAGATGCAGACAAAACCCTGTTATTAATAAAATTATCTAGAATTTATGCATGTCTTGGTTATTCCGAGGGTTGGCTAACTAATCCAGTAGATTCCTTGCTTGCTTAATGATATTCCATGTTTTAATGATTGGCACTCCTTTTGCTCTCTTGGCTTCTCCAGAAAGATGGAATTTCTTATGTTCGATTATGAGTTAAATATCAGTCATTAAAGTATATAGGAGCACAATTTGGGAATGCATCTGCAACCAAACTTATGAAACCTTAAAGCTGTAGTTCATGCTGATCAAACCAGTTAAATATCATACAACAGTCATAGAAAGAGCAAGGATGACAAAGTGCAACATGCTCCAGTTTCTTTCCCATCTCTTGCTTTCAGGTTGCATTGGTTCTTATGATGAACTCTAATAAGCTAAATGAATATTAGTGGTGAAAAGGTAGCAAGTTTAATTTATAACAAGATTTCAAATAATGAATTATTGCTCATCCTCATCAGGCTTCTAGTACTCAATGAATGTCTTTTTTATTCAACATTATGTAGATACATTTCATTTTCCCTTTAAAAGTTCAAATTGGTTTACCAACAAAGATTTTCCCACAAATTTTAATTTCACTTTCATTTTCCTTTTAGGACAACATAGGAGTTTTTGTTGATCAAAATGGAAAGCTTTTACAAGATGGCAGGATATGTTGGTCTGAAGCCCCTGCTTCGGTTGTTGTCCACAAGCCATATGCTGTAGGTCGCCTACCAAGGCATATCGAGGTAAGTGAATGACAGTTAAGATTTCCCACAGCAAACAAAATCAATTTTTTTATGATGTAAATTCTCATGTGTGAAAGCTCTGCAGATACGGTCCCTTCGAGCTCCTTATCCACTAGTACAGACAGTTGGTCTTCGTGATGTTCATCTTCTTCTCCAAAGCAACAATTCTTTAATTACCACATTAAGCAATGCTGTTTATGGTCTGTTACCTGTACCTCTTATTGCACAGGTATGCCTTATTTATCTGATTATAAAATTCCATATACCTGGTTGGTCATCTGCACAATATATTAGCTTCATGGACTTGGAGCAAGAATCACTCTTTTCTTAAGTGGGGAATAATCTGAACATGTAGGCTTTGTTCAATTGCAAAGTCAAAAATGTTAATAATCACAAAAAAAGCAATGGTCCACTTTAAAAATAATTGTTCTTGCCAGTGTATATATATTAAGTTGCAACAACTTTATCTATTTGCATATGAAAATTTGGATACTCTTGTGGCCAGAACAACATGAAAATTCTGGTTCATTTGTTTATTATTTCAAGTTGCTAATTTGTAGACAACCTATGGTTACGTATGGTTTTTATTATACTCATATTTTTTTTGCTTGAACAAATGAAGTCAAGAGATTAGTTGTATCTTTTGCAAGTTAAATGCTGCATTTTCCATTGAGAAAGCCTAATTTGCATGCTCAACTTTCTAGATAAACTCCTACACATAATCTCTTTTAGATTTTTAGGGGCATTGGAATCTGAATAAGTTGTCTACATCTTTTATTTCTGGAATTTATGCCTTTGCTTATCTAGAAGGGGAAAGAGTTCTTTAAGATTACCTTTAAGATTACTTTACCTAACCTAGGGTTATATTTTAATGTTACTTATCATCTTTCTTATCTGTTCATTATCTTACAGATTGTACAATTAACTGCTTCTGGAGATTTTGAGGAGGCATTGTCTTTGTGTAAGCTAATTCCTCCTGAGGATTCATCACTTCGAGCTTCTAAGGAAAGCTTAATACACATAAGGTAATTGTTTTCCTAAAGAATATGCATCTTAGATGGTGAATTGACAACATTAGAATTTTAGTTTGGAATGCCTATCCTTTTGAAAAATAATAAATTAATGTGTTTTTTGCATCATTTCCAAGACTTCAACAATCTGAGTTGTAGAATTTTCTTGCCAACTTTTTGATCATTTGGAAGAAAATGCTTACAGATGGTTTGCAATGTCTCCATGTCCTAGTTGTTCTTTATCATAAATATATGCATGATTTTATGATTAAGAAGAAATAAGTCAGGTTTTGGATCCATAATCATGTATGAGAACTTGAGGCTCTAATGCTTGAGACTCTATTACTTATTATTTTGAATTAGGTTATAGTATGTAATTTATGCAGTTTCATATAGAAGTACTTTTACCTTAAAGGTAGTACACTTTTATAAGCTACACATGTAGCTAAAAATAATTTCCAGCATCTTATAGTAATGTATTCTGTTATTATTGTCTTTTATCAAACTTTCTACCTATTTCTGTATGTTTCAGATATGCACATCATTTATTTAATAATGGGAACTATGAGGAGGCGATGGAGCAATTTCTAGCTTCCCAAGAGGAGATCACCTATATTTTATCCTTATATCCATCAATCATTCTTCCCAAGCTGCAAACCGTTTCTGTACCTGAGAAATTTGCAGATGCTAATGATGAATTACATCTCTCGAGAGTTTCATCTGATGCCTCAGATGAGACAGAATCATCTTTGTCCCAGCACTATGAATCTGATGATAAATCAACGCTTGAGATTAAAAAAATGAGCCACAATGCTCTTATGGCTCTTGTAAAGTTCTTGCAGAAGAAAAGACAAGGTATATTTGAAAGGGCTACGGCTGAGGTAACAGAGGAGGTTGTGCAAGACAGTATATCATCTTATGAGCCGTATAGGTCAAAGAGCTCCAATAAGGTAGACTCTTGTTTTTTCTCTCTTTTTTACCCTTTTCTTGAGCAATGCTAACAACTGTTTAATTGCTTAGATTAGTTATGGCATGTTGTGATGGATATAAGTTTTGTATTTAGAGAAATTCCTGGTAAGACTTGAATCAAATCTTTGTGTAATTTTAAATTATAAAAATGCAAATATAGATAATGACACCATATGTTTCTTAAAGCTCCATGCTAGTTTTCGCTAGTATTGGATTTTATATTAGTATGGATGTCAGTTTTCCAGCCAATGAACAAACCAACAAACACAAAGTTATATCTTTGAGATACCAGCATTTTAGCATGTGTGTGTGTGTGTGTGTGTGTGTGTGTAATGTGTGTTTTTGTGTGGTTTGACATATAGGTTGCATAGCTGGAATTGGGATTTGAATCTGTTGAATCTGTTAGCAGCAATACAAACAAGTTCAGTCGGATTGGCCAGAGTGGATTGTTGGGATCAAAATTGGTTGAGAAAATATTTTAAAATTCAAAAATCATAAAAATAAGAAAAAAAGGAAAAGTACTAGAAAATTTGAAAAACATTTAAAACAAGTAACATATAGAAATACATTTATCGTATTCTGTAAAAAAAAGTGCATAACTCAGTTCAAGGTGATTATATATCCTTGACTAGCTTTACTGTAGGTCCTGTGGGATTGCCAACACAAGTGGCAGAAGAAGCAACGCAAAAATGCAACCGAGCAGCGAGCATGAATGGTTGACTATTAGGGGAAATCAGTCAGTGGATCCACAGAAGACATGGCAAAGCAACCACTTAAACCTAGTCAGCCAGATCTTTTCACTCCCTTCCATTCCTCTTTCTCTGCTCCTTCCCCCATCCTCCATTATGCACCTCCTGTTCTCGTTCTCCTCTCATCCTTCTCCCTTCTCTCTCTTCCCTTTCTTCATCATCTCCTATTTCTCTTCTTCTTTCTTTCTTTTATTTAATGATTTGATAAGAGAATCCCTAGTGGTATCGGTTAGGATCAGCTGTGATCCATCTTAATCGGATGACAGCCTTCCAATTATTTACCTTATCATCACATGCAAATGATATGTAGGGTTTAGCTATAACCCTTCAAATCTCTGCCAGCTTTGTAGTAGGATTATTCTCGAGTAAATGATTACTACTAATGGCCAAGATCTGTTGTCACTTCAAGATGCCATATCACTATAATTTTAACATCTAGGTTCATTTTTGTTTACCCAATGGAAAGACAACTAGTAGCGTGCTTTCAGATATCCATGAATTCACTAAAGCAGTTTCATCATGACCCAAGTTACTGCATTTTTTTAAAATATTCATATTTCCAGAGAATACATGGTACTGCTTTTTGGTTATTAGAAGCAGTAACTTGACTCTAAGTTAGATGTTTTTTTCCTGATATCTGAGAAGGATATATTTTGTGATCTCAGAAAGGTGGTGGTTATACCCATATCAGCTCGGTAGCCAGGGAAATGGCAACCATACTTGACACTGCTCTTCTTCAAGCCCTGATTCTTACTGGACAATCTTCATCTGTGTTAGAGTTGTTGAAAGGTCCCAATTTTTGTGATTTAAAGACGTGCGAGAAGTTTTTGATGGAAAGAAATCAGCACACATTACTGTTGGAGCTTTACAAGTATAATGGAATGCACCGTGATGCACTCAAACTTCTTGATCAACTAGTTCAGGAATCAAATTCTGGTGAAATGCACTCCGAGCTGACTCAGAAAATCAGGCCAAATATGATTATTGAGTATCTTAAGGTAAGATGCTAATTCACAGCATTTCTCTCAAGGTAAAAAGTTGTTCACATTCTGAGCTTCATCAACTCAATAAAAGAAGCATAAACAATTATAACATATAAGATCATTTTTTATGCTTGATTCTTCTTCTTATTATTTTTTTCATTTGATCTTGATGCCTTTTGAGTGTCTGGCAAGTGACTCGGTCTGGGCGAAAAGGAGTTACTTGCTATTAGCATTAATTGCATATCATCTATCCTTTTAGTTTCCGATTTATCATTGATATAAAAGTATTTGAAAAAAAAAGGATTGCTGATTGATATTCCACCAGCTTTGGACATTATTAAGTCATGACTGTTGTAAGTTTTGTAGGCTCTCTTTTGCTATTTTACCTTCTTGTTTCTTTCTACATGTGAAAAAGAGCTCTGCAGTTGCTTGATCATTATTCTGCTGTGATTTATTCTCTACTTTCAGTACTTATCATCATGCTTATCTTATTAATAAATATAAAAGTGAATTTGTGATGTGTAGATCTTTTCTAAGATCTAAGTTTTATACTCTTAGGTTTCAAGTTAAATGCAAAAGCATAGCCAAGTCCTAGGTCGTACTGTGCATTTGACATTTTCTAAGAATTTATTTTGTCTTCTTTATTTGAATGTTCAATGAAAAGTGGCTTAAGAGCATAATTGGAAGTGTTATACCATAATACAAAATGTCTATTAATGCTAGTTTATGCAGTATAAGATACTTCTCTAGTGTAATGCTGTCTCCCAAGTTTGAAATTTGCTTATTAAGAATTGGCGGTATCTTACAAGTGCTCTAGACTTGATGTATTAAGGTACCCTTCCTTTTATCTTGTGCACTCCTAATTCTAGCACAAGTTTTGTTGAGCATTGTTTTTTTGCAGCCTCTTTGTAGGACTGATCCCATGCTTGTATTAGAGTTTTCAATGAATGTTCTGGAGAGCTGCCCAAGTGAAACTATTGAACTCTTTTTGTCTGGAAATGTTCCAGCGGAACTGGTGAATTCATATTTGAAGCAGCATGCACCAAACATGCAGTCAACATATTTAGAGCTTATGCTTTCTATGAGTGAAAATGGGATAAATCCAAAGCTTCAAAATGAGCTGGTATTGAACTTTATTCATATTTATTAAAATTGTTTAGTACCTACATTGTTCTTGACTGATTTGTTCTTAATACGACACATGTCAGGTCCATCTATACCTCTCAGAAGTAATTGATTGGTTCAAAGATCTCAAGGAACAAAAAAAATGGGATGAGAAAACTTATTCACCAACTCGTAGGAAATTGTTGTCTGCTCTGGATGGTATTTCAGGCTACAATGCAGCTGATTTGTTAAAGCGGCTTCCACTAGATGGTTTGTTTGAGGAGCGTGCAATTTTGCTTGGGCGAATGAATCAGCACCAGCTTGCATTAGCTCTATATGTTCACAAGGTATGTTTCCTTAAACAAACTAGTTTCTGTATTTTCAGAGAAGGCTGCACAAGTAACCCTGCAAGTTATTTTACCTTTTGGATTCCTATGTTGCCAAATAAAAGATAAGTTACTGTGGGCATATGCAGCTTCATTTACCAGAGTTAGCACTTGTCTACTGTGACCGGGTTTACGAGGCTGCACTTCATCAACCTTCAAGATCATATGCTAATATTTATCTAACACTTCTGCAAATTTATCTTAATCCAAGGAGGGCAATTAAGGAACTTGAACAAAGAACTGAAAACTCATTTGCAGTAGTTGCACAGAGCACTGGTGTCCAAAAATCTGGTTTTATTAAAGTTAAGGGGGGCCGCCAGTCTAAGAAGATTGCTGAAATTGAAGGGGCAGACGATATGCGTATCAGCCTCAGTAGCACTGACAGTGGACGAAGTGATGGTGATGCAGATGAGATGACCGATGAGGGTGATTCAATAATGTTGAGTCAAGCGCTTGATCTTTTAAGCCAGAGATGGGACAGGATAAATGGTGCTCAGGCATTGAGAATATTACCAAGAGACATAAAGCTCCAGGTACAACTGTTCCTAACTCAAACTTTGATCCTGCTCGGAGCTTCTCAGCTCTGCAAAATTATAACTGTTGTTGCTAGTAGGTAGATAATGCCATCATAAATAATCAACAGGTACATGTGTTGTGTGTACCCTCCATTAATGCTGATATTATTGTTATAATAATCATATTATATTATTTTGTGGGTCCTCATTAAGATACAAGAGGAAGAAAAGTTGTGAAAATCAATCTTGAATTATAATCCCAAAGCAAATGATTAGTTATGCAGTTACATGTGGCATGGTGAACACCTTGGATGATAAGCTGGTCTAAAGTCACTCTTTCAAGATATGTAATTGCAAGTTGTAAAATAATTGATCTACTGGTAGTTCATTTGACATATTGCATATTGTAGATCTGTTTCATGAGTCTATTTATTACAGGTGTATGCAGTTATTTACATACAAGCTAATGATTCCTAATCTTCACTGGTTTGTTAAAAAATTGAGTGACAGAGATAACTAGAGGTCCTCTAATGAAAAGTTAGGTCAAGTTCGTGTATGAGACGAACATGAGACACACTACTAGGTGAAAGATGGATTATTTGTTTGCTATAATCATATTCTGTTAGTTTCTTGCTTGTTTCTTTTGGAACACTAAAAAGATTTTCATTTGCCTACTTTGCTTTTGCTTATATTGCAGTAGCAATTATTGCTACTAGAGTGAAGTCTATTGATGATTTACTAGGTTTCTGAGTGACATCAATTCATAACGTTTTTGTTATGTGAATCTTTTACCAACTATTTTGGTTTATGCTTTAGCTACATATATATATTTTTCCTTCATTTTGCTTTGTGACAAGCAAGATCCCTTTGGTAATCTAAATTCCTTTAGTATGTTTTCAATTAACTCTTGTTTGGTCTTTCACTTTAAGTTTTGGAACTGTTGACTTGAATAAACTCATCTTTCTACACTAATGGGCTTATAGATTTTGCAAGGACAAATCTGGACCACCTTATGTGATTAGCCCTCATCATATACTCAATTAATGCTATCTGTAACTTTCCATCGTATTGCACATATAGGAAATCTGATATAAGGGTTGATTTAGTAAAGCTAAATTAGGGTGTCCTCTAATGTGATATTGGAAAATCTGAAAACTAATTAATTAATATTTAATATTTAAGAATCACTGCTGGCAGTTTGTTAACAATAGTAGTCTTGAGTTCAGCAAATTATGAGGAAATTAAATATTGGGATGTCATGAGAGACTGCTATTTAACATCCAACAATTCGTTGGAGAAGTGCACAGTGGTCTTATCAATAATGGTAACTCAATATAATTTCCTTACCACTTATTTGCAGCTTTTGAAATTTTTCATTAAACTTAAACCATTAATTCAATTTTGTCAGGATCTGCTTCCTTTCCTCAAGCCCCTTCTGAGGAAATCTACTGAAGGCAGCCGGAACTATTCAGTTATCAAGAGCTTGACATCCAATGAGAATTTGCAGGTAATTTTTTCATAAACATGGTGACTAGGTTTTACTTATATTTGCTTTCAAGATAACTTTTGCTAGCATAGAAAGGTTAGTCTTTCTTCTAGACAAAGTGAGTGGAACCTTTATTCTAGACGTGCCTTTAGAAACTCTTTTATCAGCTGGATTGGTTTGCTTGCTAAATAAATCATGTCCACACTTCTCTATAATGGCATATCTGCAAGGTTTGATAACACCTGCTTTATTGCCCTATTGATCTTTTGTACTTTATCAGGTCAAAGAAGAGCTTTATAATTGTCGTCGAGCAATAGTGAAGGTTGATGCTGATAGCATGTGTTCTCTTTGCCATAAGCGGATTGGGAGCAGTGTTTTTGCAGTATACCCCAATGGAAAGACACTTGTGCATTTTGTTTGCTTTAGAGATTCCCAAAGTATTAAGGCTGTTAGAGGTCCAGCAACAGTGAGGCGCACATAATCCAACCCCATTTTCAAGTATGAGTTGCTCATTTTGCTCCCTAACTCTCTATTAATATGGTAAAAATTTATTGGCTTTTTGCATTCATAGGATACTTTTATCATGTATTGATGAAGAAAATAAGAAAATATCAGATTGTTTAAGGTTCTCACCTATCAGTTATAATGTTATATAGTATGACCAAGAATCATGCCAGAGAGGCACTGATGGGTGATACCTACAGGCATGAGTCTAAATTGATATGATTTCCCTTTTTGTTATTGTGCTTACCTATCTCGTCTTTCTTTTTGCCATCTGGTTGTTAGAATTGAATGCATGTTTTATTTTTTTTGCTTGTAATATGACTTGCACAAAAATAAAATCTTAGTGATTGAACAGATAAATAATATATGCTTTTGATGCTTAGTCATTTGACATCTCATTCTTGCTATTTGTGCAGCATAATATCATTGTTCTTGTGCCTTGGTTTGATACGGTATCCAAAAATCAACTGCTTTGTTTTCTTTGTCCTCCATCAATCAGTCATCCTGGCGAAGCAAGTTTTTTTGGTCAAAGAGTTGACCTTCAATATTGGTTTGAAATGGTCATTGTTCTGGGTTGTTGATTGAATCAACTATACCGAACTTCATATCTATTTGTCTTGAGCTAGGTGGGATTAGGATGGACATCAGGTAGAGTACTTGCAAATTCCACCCTACCTGTACCGAATATGATTTAGTATACAGGTTCTGAAACTCATACTAAACTTGCTTCGAGTGCTTTTTTCTTTTTCACTTGTACTCTTCCTAAACCCGTTTCACGGATACCCTAATCTGGATTAAGGGGTTACAGTAGGTGCGAGGCCTAAAAATACCGACCTACTACCATTACTACATTAACTAGGAGCAACAACAGGTATTGCTGAACCCATGTATTGCTGAATCTACACATTGCTGAACCTATGCATTACTACATTTGACTTGTAGGGTGCTCACAAATCTCACCTTACGCATTGCTGAACCTAACTAAACACCCAATTGTCCCAATTTATCCTAAATCTGATCTGTAACACCTTGATTTAGTCTCACATCTGGTGTGTCTAAAGATTTCGATTGATTTATAAGGGGCTGATAATTGTACTATTTTTAACTTAGCTTAAAATTAAATGTTGAGTCTCGGCTTAATTAAGGTCATGGGTCAAGTTATCTCATTAGAAACCGACCTAGTATTAGGCATGTCGAGGGACTCGAGTCGAAAATCACTACCTATGGATGGGGCTTCGCCATTGGGCTAGGCCTTAGATTAAAGAAAGAAGATTAACTTGTCACTGCGTGGATCCACCATTAGGTTGTCTCACATGTGTCATACTAAGGTCAAATTTTGGATTTTGTTGAAGCCTTAACAACGAGACGTCAAGTCCTTAAGTGACTTTAGCGTGCGAGATTGTAATGCATTGATTTAGTTCCACATCGGAAGTGTGATGTGTTAATTGTGACACCTTATTCCTAGTCTCACCTATACTCTATATGCATGATTAAAGTAGGATGTCACATTTCAATTTTCATTACTTTTATCGATAGGGGATCAGGGGATCAACGGAAAGTAGGCAATCTTAAAATTAAAATATTGTAATTACTAAACAAAATGACAAGGTTCTCCTGTACATAGTGTTTTTGACACATGTACATACTTATACCATCTAACTAAAGAAAAATATAAACATAATAGATCTAAAATTTATATACACAAAATGCCCACAAGTCATCGTCCATATCTGCGCTAGCATGGACTTGCACGTGTTCACTTCCCTACCCAATCACTTGGATGGGTTACTAGTATCCTTACTTGCAAAATAAGGTCTGTAATAAGTAATCACTCAGTAAGTATAAGCCTTTATAATTTTATTTAGATGAGCATGAATCATGTCATATATACAATATTTCAAAATCATGGGCATAAGACATTTAATGGTAAACATATCATCTTATGACTTGTTTAGTAAGCATAACCCTACAACATAGTATATGCACAATAAGGATGTAAAGTTCTACGTTGAAATAAATTCAAAATGTTTATCTACACACGTAGGAAACATAGCAAATGCATGGATTTCTATGCCTCATATCATAACATATATGTGCACTCCCACATCGTACAATAACATTTACATGCATTCTCACATTGTACGTTATAATATATATATGCACTCCCACACTACATGTCTTAATATATACGTGCACTCCCACATCGCATGTCATGACATATACGTGCACCCTCACATCACACGTCATAACATATATGTGCACTTGCACACGACACGTTATAACATATACGTGCATAGCTTGTTGTAACATATCCGTGCACTCCCACACTGTATCATCATATATGCATGCATACAAAATATTTTTATCACAATTCATATATTTTTATGCTTACAAAATATACATCCACATTTAGCTCATGACGAGCTCATGACGATCATATCATTCCAAACATATTTTCCAAAATATATTATGCATACGATAATTTATACGATCACTATTTTGCAGTGAATTAAATTTACTTGATTGAACTAAAAAATGATGATACTAATGAAAGACCATGTTCCTTATTGGTCAAGTGTGCTAGTGAGCGATACACCTATCAAATTAGGAGCATAGGGTCATGAGATACATTAATTAAGAACCCTACCTCTTGAATTATCGATTTATAATAATTCATTACAATAATCCAAAGAGAAAGCTTGATGAAATGAACTATACTTAATCTAAAAATTTATCTAGATTCCACCACCAAATTTTCTAATAATTCACTCTATAATCAAATAAACTCGATAGTATCAATTAAACTATCACACTATTCTGTAAAAAAAAATTTACTTCACTATTCTAGTTGACCAAATGGTCTTGAATTATTATGAAATTTTATAGAAGACTAGGAGACATATAAAACTAAGTACACATCAAATTTTAGCTTAAAACAAAATCATTTGGAGGCAAAACTATCCTCCTAATTCAATTACTAACACCTATTTTGGTTTGTTCAAATTGGGTTGGGACTGTCTGAACTTATAAACCTCATATCTAGTGATGCACAGAGGTGGTATTCACTCTATTCCAAAGCTCACAGAATCCTAAAGGAACATTTTAAAACATATCAAAGGGCCAAAGCCTAATCATATCCTTTTAAAGGGGCTAATTCAGCTCGAACAGAATTCCTTCTTAGTAAATAAGGGATTCTGAGTACCTTAAATTGGGACCATAATAACTCTATGCACCAATATCAGATTAATGTCATACCAGTGGCCTTAGAATCATAAAAGAATCATCCAAAACATATCCAAAAATAAAAAATAAATTCGAAGTCTAGGTGACTCAAAAGCAGTTGAAAAGATCAACCTATAATATGTAAAACTGAATACCTAGGCATAGCAAGGGAAGAGTTAAGTTTTTCTTACCTCAATCCTCAGAGCTCAGGTTTCATGGCCTCCTTGAGAAAGCTAAGAGAATGACTAAAGAAGAAGAGAAAGAGTAGTGGGTTATCAATTGGGTAAAGAGGATGAGGCCAAAATTAATGGAGAGGTACTTAGGTTATCTTGAGGTATAGGGTTCAATCCCATTAGACCTCATTTCAAGTTTTCTTTTTCTTTTCTTCTTTTACTAGTATAATTTTAATATTGTAGGAACTTTAATTGAGTTTGATTTGGTTTGGTAAAAATAATATTCTTGATCTAAACTTATCGTTCAATCTCACTTATGTATCTCAATATTTAGTATAACACTTCTTTTTTATTTGCATCTGCATTTAATTTTTCATTACTCTATCTATGCCTAAGTAGCTTATTATCCTTCATATACATGAGGTTTAAAACTTAAATTTTCTTACTTTGATTGTGTTTAAATTCATTGAAGCCTTAAGATTCACTTAAAATCGATTAAAATTCAATTGTAGTCACTATATGCATACTTATTACCATAATTTAACTTTATATTCAAGTTCGCTAGCACATTTTGGCTTGTTGTACTATGCATAACGTAAACATTAATGTTTATGCATACTCAGCTAATATTTTGTGAAGTATCGAGAATGATATTTTTGGAAAGCATGTACTTCAATCTTAAAAGTAAAAAACATGAGCATATCATTTATCATATTTATGAAACATAGGAATTACAAATCATATCATGAAGTGAGAGTAACATATATATATTATTTGTGTTTTTATTGATATGCTAGTCATAATTCAAAGTGTGTAAGACTTGGGCACTACATTAATACTTAGATTGACTTAGGGTATAACGAGTGTATTACTATTAATTTGAGCTTAGTCATTGGGGATCAATGGATGGAGCTAAAAAAAACTTAATAGGTCAATTATTCCATCATTAGATCAGGTTAGGCCTTGACATGGTTAATGGCTATCCTAACTCAGACTAAGTAGGTCACATAGGTTTAGCCTGGAAAACAAATGTGCTACCTTCTACATGTTGAATAGGTTAAGTCCATTGTCTAAATTTAGTGTGGCCACAGAGTTTCTTTGTTTATCAATGTATTGGTTATGCTAGTTTTTAGTATTTGTCTCGACTCCGCAAAAGTCAGTTTCGGAAACCAACACGTATACTTGCATGCACAACTTGTGCACGAGATGCAGGCTTCCAGGTGGAGAAGTAGAAGGACATGTCATATGCATACTATGTATACATATTGAAAGTTCTGTTGTTGAAGGAAACTGATATTTGTGATAAAATAATTTAATGTGAACAGCATCCTGTTGCTTGAACAATTCCTCTGTTGCACCAATGCTTGCTTATAGTAACATGTATACCAAAAAAAAAAAAAAATTATTTTGACCTTAGATTTGTTTTCTGCCTTATTTGCCCTAAGAAAGAGTGGTTTTGCATTTTTCTTTGTAGTTGGACTTGATATTCAGGTTCCAGTCATGCTCTATAGCTTAAATTTCTTCATACAAAAAAATTATAAATCTTCAAAGTGACAAGTTAATCTTCTTTCCTTTTCAGCTCTGAAGCAAGCATATGACTTATGGACCGAGGAAGGATTATGGTTCTGATTTTGGTTTTCACTAATGGTGTTCTCCAAGTGAGCTCAGTTTTTATACATTCCTTCTCCAAGCAATCATAAGTTCCAGAGTCCACAAGAGATTGTCACTATGACATAGTCCGTGAACTATATATATATATATATATATATATATATCTTGGGAAGTGCTGGGAAAACCTGTGCAGTACTCACCAGTCAGCTACTTCTCATCTGACATGTAATAGGTATTGGGATCAATAAGAGTGCCATGTTCTTGATTTAAGAGTGTAAAGACTTCTTGAATTGATATGACACGGTGAGGTTTGCATTCCCTCTCCCTATTGTACAGTTTGTGATCCGTGAGGTGGTTTGGGGCGTTCGGCTTTCTGAACGAAAATATTGTTTAATTGGTTAATGTATTTGTTGTTGGATTACTCCGCTGATCTGTGTGAGTAATTAATAGGATTCTGGCATTTAATTTGTCTTCGTTACCAATCTACTACCTAGAAATGTTCTTAATGATCATTTAGTCTCATGACATTTCTTTTATATTACTTTCACAGGAAGGGTTAAGTTTCCCAAGACGAAGACAACATATTGCAGAGAGAATTCCTTCCGGTATGTTAACTCATTGCCGTCACTTGTGCTATTTCTTTTAAGCATATCAAATAATTCAACGTTTTAATCGAACTAAAAAAGATTAAAGCAGAAGCTCACAAAAGTGGGGCCCGGCGAGGGCGTCCTTTCCTTCTATGGACCTTCGGACAGGGGGGCTCGGTGATCCGAGGGTGGAAATCGTCTCGGCACGCATCGGACGGCTGAGGCGAGAACGAGCACGACGGGGACTGCGACCCCTCGAGCCCTGCCGTCAGAGTCGGAAGGAACGGCTCCGATGGGTTGCATCCGATGGGCCCGGGCGCCGCGGCTCCTTCCACGTCGGCCATGCAAGCGATGGAGCAGTATCGATTGAGCTCCGAGATGGATCGACGGCAGAGCTGGCAAGCGGACCCGCCCGCGTTCGACTTGGACGGCTTTGATTGCGTCCTGGGATTCAGCAGCACCACTTTGGCGCCGTTCACGGTGTAAGGCTGATCACCAAAAATAAATAGAGAAAGTTCCTTATATTAACAAGATAATTAAGAGAATAGTAGTAATCAAAGCCCAATCGAAGCAAAGAATTACCTTTTTCTTCTTAATCCAAACCCCTAAAAAAATTTAAATTACGAATACAATTCAACAAAAAGAGATAAATTGAGTGCCGGTAAATGCTTTCAAATTTATGCGCTGTACAACGATAGGGAAGAAGAAGAAGAAGAAGAAGGTATGTGTCTACCTGGACTCGGGAGCAGTCGAGGAGCTTCTGCATGTCGTGGACGCGGACGACGTCCTGGTAGACGTAGCGGCGGATCTGGAGGAGGCGGTGGGCGCGGTGGGGGCAAGCAGGCCCAGCGACACAGTGGGGGCACATGCGGCGCCCGCAGTCGACGCAGTAGATGTTCTCCTCGCTCTTCCGCGTCTCCTTGTGCTCCTCGCACACCCCGAAGAACTTGCTCCGCAGCAGTAACTCCACCCATCCCGATCCCCCCGCCTTCGCCACGCTCCTCCGCCTTCCCCTCCCCCTTATCTTACCAAGTAAGCTTTCCTCCTCCTCCTCTGTCTTGATGACACTCTTCTTCTTGTAATGGAACGCATACCCCACCTTGCCAAAAACCCAAGATTTCGTTAACAAGATTACATCGAGACGTTCATCAAGGAAGAAACCAAACCATTGAAGAGAATTTCGAAGAACGATTCCTACTGCAAGTCTTGAAATCAACAAGAACAGATGAGATCGAATAATTCTCTTACCATGTTGACAGGAGCGACTCAAGAATCCGTGAATTGTGAGCAAATAATACTGAATATATTAGGAAAATTTGGGGAACATTACCGAATCTTTTATACCAACAGCTGGGTGGATTTTATTAGGCAGGTAATCTTTTTCACCTTCCCCGAACAAATAAAGATTCGGGCCCCTTTGCACCACCTACATTCCAATTGGAGGAACAGAGGGGCCCACGTCGTCATACGGGATAGGGAGCGGAGGCGAGATCTCGGCCCGGTCGTGGGGACGACGACGACCGTTCGATAGGGCAGTCGGGGCCGCGGGAGCCGTGCGATGTGCGCCGTGCGGCTCGCCACCCGGGCCCACGCGCATCCCTCTATGATTTGGCCGGCGCCGCTTCGCCGGGCGGAAATCGCGCGTCGTCGAGCGCGTTTCTTTGCTCATTTATTTCGCAACGATGGACTAAAGGTCGAAACTTTGGCGGCTCGGCGGTGTACGGACTTCTCCGGTCTTCCTTCTTCTATTATTATTTTTTCTATCATCCTATTTATCGGTTAAGAATCGATTTTTTTCCTTTTTTTTTTTTTAAGAAGGTGTGAGTTTGAGAGTTAACTTTCTAATCATAAATAGCTCCAAAGAAATTAACCCATATTTATGCCTCTAAATTATTCGCATGTTCCGCATTCGTCATCATCTTTATGTTATGATCTATTTGTCTATCCTCCTTCGTTCATTTACTCTGTGTCAAATGTGAATGAGTCGTCTTCTTCATGTCTTCTCATCTCTTCAACGTTGCAAAATCCTTCTTGCTCGGTATTTTTTCATTACATGTGATACAATATATCATCATTGGAGACTTAGATTAGGAAAACATGGATCAAATTAGTGATTATCCAAACCAAAGAAATACATTCAGTTAAGTTCTTACAAGAAAGAAAAAGAAGAGGAAAACAGTGGGCATTGGGTGTTGTAACCCAGAGAACTTGATGCTTGGACCTGATCTCACAAGGCCCAATTATGATTCATGGTGTCAGTTCATTGGCTCATGGGCAATCTTGACCCCAGCTGCTGTTGGAGAGGGTGTTCAAATTGGAGCAACACTTTTTCTCTACTTGGTCTTTAGGACTATGATCATTGCCTCATTGGTCTTTAGGACTAACAATTTAATGTTGCTTGCATTTGGCATCTGGAAAACTACAAATGCTTGCTGTGAGTTCCATTTATGAGTAGGTATAGTACTTGAAGAATGTGAATGGCTGCCCTCTTCCTCTCCTGGTCAGGTCTCTCTCGAAAGCAGATCACAAACTTCTGAATTGTGAGGATGAACAATGAATGTGATGGGCAGTCTCGAAGGTGATTCGTATGGTTCAGCCACTGACATATCGATAGGCTGATGAAAAGAACAGACCACAACCGGGCATGACTACATTCATTGTTCTCAGACTGTTTGGAATTGTGTCATTGGTGAAACACCTAATTTTCTTGAATGCATTAGGTTGCAGCTGTCCTTGTTCAACCATTCCTCCTTGTCACTGAGTTACCAAAAGGAAGTAGATGTCTTTTGGTTAGATTTATGCTTGATTACATCCATAGTTTTACAAGTGCAAGTGGAACCTGAGGACAAGGATTTAAATGTGAGACAAGAAGTCGCATACTTAAGCCAACAGTTCTTCATGCTTTAGTTTTGTTTACCTTTGGACACTCATCGCCGGCAATTGCGATCTGTGGTAAACAATACAAATAAAAGAATTCTTTTTGTAAGTATGGTTTAGAGTCCCTTTCTATTTCAGTGTCACAGACCCTGAATAAGTGATGCAAAAGGGTTGAAGCTTTCAAACAGAGAGGGATTGTTGGATAGTGACTGTATGATTAAAGAGAGGATGGTTAGTGCAAAATGCTATTCAAACAATGTTTTGAGGCAGCCTGATGTGATAGCTATGTAAAATTGGATGGCTTTTGGTTGAATCAACCAATGTCAAGTGATTCCACCAGTTACTGATAAATGGCAAGAAGTTTATCTGCAGGAGCAGGAAGCCTAAAATGCATATCTTCTCCTCAAACATGCCAATATCCCTAAAGCTGCCAAGTGGGGGATCATAGTTGAATGCATGAAAATGATATCTGAACTGTGAACAGTACTGAGGTGCACATGATCATCGTTTAGCAAATGACTATGTTCTTCTTTTATTCTTTTTGACAAATCTGTAGGAGAAGTTGCATTTAAGAATAAGAACCTTCAATCTCTGGGTACTCTTAATGTTTACAGAAGTTGTAGCTAAGTGTACCCCAGAAAACATGCAGTGATCGACTTCTTGAACATGGGCACACAACATCTTTTGGCATTTGAGCAGAGTCTGATTTCACATTTGGAAAAAACAGTGGCTTGGCATGATGGAACACCAATTCACTCATATCTTGCTTGATGTATGAATTTGGAACTCCATGTAAATACCTAGTCATAAATCATCTTGGCATGTTGGATTTAGGCTGAGTAGGTCATGGTAATATTACAAAACTTATCTTGTACATGTGCATATTTTGTGACTTTGTAGTCAACTGATCATAGTTATTATATATTCAGCATTTTTTGTTTTTTGTGTATATACAAAAAAATTATATACACAACATTTCTAGTCCACAAGGACTGTAGAGAGATTTCTCTTATCCACAGATTGTCTCCCTCCTGTACTTGTACATGTCTCAGTATCTGGGATCCCTGTTTCTTCTTGTCTGATTCATTTTTGTCCTCATCCTACACCTGACATAAATGTGTGCCAGAATTATAGTTATCCATTATGGGCCCTATGATCATGCTAAATAAAACAGAGGACTGGACAACTTGATAAAGGAAGACAAAATCCAGCTGTATCGACAATTCAATATGCAGTAATACTTTGTTGATCTTAGATACAATGTAGACATAACACAGTTAATTTCTCATGCAGCTGTTCTCTAGTTTAACCTTACTTGGTCTTGGTGTTTGTTGCTTTCCAGCTTGCCACTGGAGTCAGCATATTCCTGTGGATGTGGGTAACTTTTTTATGAGATCATCAGATGGTGGTACCACTATAATGGTTAGGCATTCTCTCATACTTGAATCCTTGCTAATCTTATCTTTATCTGAAACCCAACCTAACTCTCTTAGTATTTTTTTATGCTGTATGCATGTGCCAGCCATCAATATCTCTTCTCATCTTCCTTTTGAAGACTCCAAGTAACAGGTCAAAATGCTATAACTGATGCTGTTTTTGTCTTGCTTTGAACCATAAATGATCATTTCGTATTGGAGAAATAAAAATACTCCTTGCACATGCTGTGGGGTGTGCATAGCTTAGAACTTGTATGCTTTCTAACCTTCCTTTTAACTGTGGTTGGCTTTTGACTAACACACTCAACTTTCTGTTCACTGCCTCTAATTTAGATTGTTAAAGAACAAAGCAATTCATCAAATCTATTGGAATGCAAGTAATTATAATTCTACTCTGATTCAAGTTCTGGGTGCTGAAAGAGTCATTGTAGCAGCCCAAGTGTGATGGGTAGGTAGAGTGCCAGAATCCAAGTAATTGAACTACTTTTTTCACCTCTGCAATGTAGGAGTTATTAGTGTCAAAAGTTCTGCAAAACCATTGCCCAAAGGATGCTCTAGGCAAGTGGTGGGAGCTCTGTTTCCATTTGGGTCATTGTCTGCCAACTCCTTTGTACCATATCTATGTGCATGTGATGATGGTCCCTGTTGAAGCAGCTGGGTGCTGCAAAGCACTGCAGTGTACTGGGCACAAGTTGGCTTAGTAGGTCTGGCTCAAACTACAGAAATCAACAAGAGCATGCCAAAATGACTTATCTTTTTGCAGGAAAGGAAAAAACAAGTAATTGTAGTTTTTTATGGAGAAAAAAAGGGAATCATTTTGATGTATTTAAAACAGATTCATCTTAGGATCTGCAAATATACATACCTACAAGAAGTGGAATTAAAGCTTTTTAATAAAAAGAGTTATTAGTGGCTGTTGAGATACCTAAACCAAATTCACTTCAACCCCCTGAAGAATCAACTGTAACAAATGGGAACCAAAATTGTTTGTTTGTGAAAATAGTCTTCAGCAAACACAGGTGGAGATCTGACAAATGAGGGTTGCATATCAGGTGCTTATTTTACATACACGTAAACTGAAGTGGTGAACACTTGTAACTCAGTGCTTTTTAGTATAGATAAAGTGTAAAGGCACCTTCTGGTGGGCTTTCTAAGAAGCTGCTTGGTTTTTAAGCTATCAATTAAATACAACAAAGAATCAGCTCACTACTAAAAGAATCTTATCCATAAGGAGCAAAGTTGGATTAAAATAATAATAACTGGTGACAACTGATTATTTCTGATCTTGTGATTTATAAACAGATCATTAATTAGTTAAAGACAAAAAGTAGGAAAACACCTCATATCTGTTGAAGTTCTGCCCTGCAATAAATAAATTTAATGGAATACCTACCTTATGTGCAATAATTATGAAGTCCATATATTGTAAACCATTCAACTCATTATGCAATATCTAAGTTGAGAACTTTTCATTCAGTTGATTCCTCAGGTTCCAATCCAAACTTGTTTCTGAGTGGAAAACCATTTAGAGAAATAGCTCCTTTGTACCTTGTTCCCTCTCAAAGCTCCTTTGTGGTTGCTGCAAAACTGAAGGTACAAAATTGCTTGAGCTTGTGAAGTGTGATCTGATCCAAACATTTATCAGAAATAAAATCATGCAGACTTGCACGATGGATCACCACTTTGTCAGCATTGCCTAAGCAATCTTGTCTTGGATGGGGAAGAAAGCAGATGACTTGGCTTTCCTGATCCGAGATGGACAACCAATTTGTCAAGTGGCACCTACCATGCGAAGAAAGCATATTCCTTGGGTGTCAATGTAGCTCCTCTTTGGTCACAGGTTGTTTCAATCCAATGAATTCAACATTATCTCTGGCGATGATCGAATTATCTTCCTCCAAATAGTCAAGATAGTTGATGATTGATCTTACAAAGTGTGTTCAGAATGGTAGTAATTCTGGCTGATGCTTTTACATACACACATTTTGTGTATCTCAAGACTCTTACTGCTCATCTGTGTACCTATCTGGCCGCAGCACAAGATTGTTAACTGGCAATTAGAGATTGGAAGATTCAGCAAGTGTTAGGAGCTGCATCATGATCAACCGCAAGAAATCAAACAGGTCTTTTTTCTGTCATATCTGATGAACCAGTTTAGTTTTCTCTTGCACAATGACTGAATATCTTCCTTGGATTATCATTTCCAACAATTTTTCCCATGATTAAACCATCCATCATGATGAAATAGAAGAGTAATGACATGATTTTGAAGGATCAACAGTTCCACAGTGCATCCAATCTTTTTGTGAATAGATTACTTTGTGTGATCATGCGGTCTGAAGGAGTTGAGTTCTTGCTGATCTTCTTCTTCACTGCATCCAAGATGATAAGAAGAACCAACGGAAGGAAAAGGGTAAACCTTCTCTCTCGTTCTCATAAATGTGCATGTTCATGTTTTGATGCAGGCTAATTGGCATCTTCCATCGAGGGGAGGCAAAAGTTCCAGCTCAGACACCATGTTCTCTGCTCCACTCTCACTGCATCCAAGACAAAAAGGAAGGGGTTAGACCTCATCTCATCACTCCCCATGTTGACCAAACTCCTCCACCTCCACCTCAACCTGGGAGCAGCAAGGCAGCAGCCATCGCTTTCCTTCTTTCACGGCGGCCCTCGTGGTCCCCGACTGTTGTCGTGGCCACATTCGAAGGTCCTCCAATCGGGAGGCCTCACCGGCGTGGGCCCGGGAAGCAGGCCGGCACGTGCGATGGAAACAGCTGCGGTCGCCCCGCCCGGCACGACGGCTCCGCTTTCGCCACGTTTCGTCGGGCGTGTCCGTCGGGGCCGCCCTCGTCCGGGCTGTCGCCGGCATTCCGTGGCTGCTGAGGGGTATGCATGTCATTTGATCCTCTTCAATTATTTGCTTCCGTTTAACAATTGGCTTGTCGAATTGATACTCAATAGGGACGAGCGAGCGCGTACACGGAGGAACAAAATGGGGGTGTCCTTATCGATAGCTCAAATCCTCTTCCGCTTGTCTTCACACCTGGATTTCCCCACCCGCTGTGCACCCGCGTTGATATTGGACAGACGCGTTATCCGCAGCCTCTTGTAGCGGGCGTAGGAACGGAAGCGACGTCTCTTTTGTCCGTCAGTGGTTTTCTTCCTCCTCTCTCACTTTCCTGCTCTCTTGAGTCAGTATAAAACGCGAAAGCTGCTCCGAGCAGCAGCCGAAACACCGTAGATTTTTTTTCTCTTTTCCTCCAGATTATCCCCCCTTTTTTCTCCCTTTTGCTTGTTTCTGGACCTCTCAAGATTCAACGCCGACAAGGAAATCTCTCGATCATGTTGGGGTTTTGGTAATCCTCCATTTTTCTTCTTTGGAAAAATCGCTTCTTTGTTGCTTTATGCTCTTCTGCTCCTTTTGATTCCGTTGATTTTCTCATACATTGTGAGAATACCGGCTTAGATTTGTCACCTTTTTTGCTCTTTTTCCTTGAAAAGAGAGACTTTGCTCGGAATTTTTTTACTTTTTTACCATGTCGAGCTCCCTCTGCTGCCTCTTGTGGATGTCTAGAAATCCTTTTTCTCTCGCTTTGATATGTTCTGAGCTGGGATTTCGATGAGTACTGGCTATTTGATTCGGTCGAGGCTTTGCTGAGCCGGAAAGATCCTTTCTTTGATCTCTAATCGCCGGAAAAAATGGTGTCGCGGTCTTACTCAAACCTCCTCGAGCTAGCCTCCGGCGAGCCTCCCTCTATCAGCCAGATCCGCCGGCGGATCCCCCGCGTGATGACCGTCGCCGGCATCATCTCCGACCTCGACTCCGACTCCGACTCCGACGGCTCCGCCACCGGCCCCTCTTCCACCACCCGCGACCGCACCATCGTCGTCGCCAACCAACTCCCCATCCGCGCCCGCCGCCGCCCGGACGGCCGCGGCTGGGACTTCTCCTGGGACGAGGACTCCCTCCTCCTCCAGCTCAAGGACGCCATCGGCGACCGCGGCGCCGACATGGAGTTCTTCTACGTGGGCTGCCTTCGCGACGAGATCCCGCCGGCCGACCAGGACGACGTCGGCCAGGTCCTGCTCGAGTCCTTCAAGTGCGTGCCGGCCTTCCTGCCGCCCGACCTCCTCGCCCGCTACTACCACGGCTTCTGCAAGCAGCAGCTCTGGCCCCTGTTCCACTACATGCTTCCCATGTCCCCCGACCTCGGCGGACGCTTCGACCGCTCCCTGTGGCAGGCCTACGTCTCCGTGAACAAGATCTTCGCCGACAAGATCCTGGAGGTGATCAACCCCGACGACGACTTCGTCTGGGTCCACGACTACCATCTCATGGTCCTCCCCACCTTCCTCCGGAAGCGGTTCAACCGCATCAAGCTCGGGTTCTTCCTCCACAGCCCCTTCCCCTCCTCGGAAATCTACAAGACGCTGCCGGTCCGCGAGGAGCTCCTCCGTGCGCTGCTCAATTCCGACTTAATCGGGTTCCACACCTTCGACTACGCCCGCCATTTCCTCTCCTGCTGCGGCCGGATGCTCGGGCTATCGTACGAGTCGAAGCGGGGCTACATCGGGTTGGAGTACTACGGCCGCACGGTCAGCATCAAGATTCTGCCGGTGGGCATCCACTTGGGCCAGCTCAAGTCTGTGCTCGGCCTTCCGGAGACCGAGACGAAGGTCCAGGAGCTCAGGGAGCAGTTCTTGGAGAAGGGGAGGGTGATGATGCTCGGGGTAGACGACATGGACATC
The DNA here is from genome assembly GCF_036884655.1 of Musa acuminata AAA Group. Classification (NCBI taxonomy): domain Eukaryota; kingdom Viridiplantae; phylum Streptophyta; class Magnoliopsida; order Zingiberales; family Musaceae; genus Musa; species Musa acuminata. Next base: position 8,240,511 of record NC_088355.1, on the reverse strand, counting down.
TTCAAGGGGATCAGCTTGAAGCTGCTGGCCATGGAGGAGCTGCTCAAGCAGCACCCGGAGTGGCGGGGGAAGGTGGTCCTGGTCCAGATCGCGAATCCGGCGAGAGGGCGGGGGAAGGGCGTGAAGGAGGTCCAGGCCGAGAGCTTTGCGACGATGAAGAGGATCAACGAGGCCTACGGCAACCCCGGGTATGAGCCCATCGTTCTGATCGACGAGCCTCTCCCCTTCTTTCACCGAATCGCTTACTACGTGGTGGCGGAGTGTTGCTTGGTCACAGCAGTCAGGGATGGCATGAACCTCATCCCCTACGAGTACATCATTTCCAGACAAGGGAACGAGAAATTGGATCGTGTCTTGGGCTTAGGCACGTCGGCTCAGAAGAAGAGCATGTTGGTGCTCTCCGAGTTCATCGGATGTTCTCCGTCCCTGAGCGGAGCCATCAGGGTGAATCCATGGAACATAGAAGCCGTCGCCGATGCCATGGTCAATGCTCTGGAGATGTCAGAGCAGGAGAAGCAATTCCGGCATGAGAAGCACTACAAGTATGTTAGCACACACGATGTAGGGTACTGGGCAAACAGTTTCGTGCAAGACCTGGAAAGGACATGCAGGGATCACTCGAGGAGGAGGTGCTGGGGAATCGGCTTCGGATTGGGATTTAGGGTGGTTTCTCTTGATACAAACTTTAGGAAGCTTGCAATGGAGCACATTGTTTCAGCATACAAGAGAACGAGAACTCGTGCCATCCTTTTGGATTACGACGGCACGTTGATGCCACAAGCATCGATCGATAAGAGCCCTAACGCTAAATCGATCGAGATCATGAACAGCTTGTGTCATGATAAGAACAACCTAGTGTTCCTTGTTAGTGCCAGAACCCGAGCCACTCTCAGTGACTGGTTTTCTGCTTGTGAGAACCTGGGGGTAGCTGCAGAACATGGTTACTTTCTGAGGTTAGCCGTCCTCAGCTTCTTTGCGATGACAAAAAAATCGTAAATGCTTCATGTTTGATGCTATTTCTGGTCCTTCGAGTCGATATGTGATGAGCATTTATATTCATTTGGTTTCAGGTTAAAGAGGGATGCAGAGTGGGAAACATGTGTCCCTGTTGCAGATTGCAGCTGGAAGCAGATTGCAGAGCCTGTAATGAACTTGTACACTGAAACAACTGATGGTTCGACGATCGAAGACAAGGAGACCACGCTTGTGTGGTCATATGAAGACGCTGATCCTGATTTTGGATCTTGCCAAGCCAAGGAGCTTCTTGATCATCTGGAGAGTGTCCTCACGAACGAACCAGTTTCAGTGAAGAGTGGTCAGCACATTGTGGAGGTTAAACCGCAGGTAAGGTGTCACTGCTTTTATGCTATGCTTCCTCACGGGTCATGGATGAGGCTACTGATAGTGATGTTATGCTTGCAGGGAGTGAGCAAGGGCCTGGTAGCCCAGCGCCTTCTTTCCATTATGCAGGAGAGGGGCTTATCGTCAGACTTTGTACTATGTATCGGAGATGACAGATCAGATGAAGACATGTTTGAGGTTATCAGTACTTCTATAGCAAGCACTTCTCTTACTCCGACAGCCGAAGTATTTGCATGCACAGTTGGTCAGAAACCCAGCAAGGCTAAATACTATCTGGACGATACAGCTGAGATTGTGAGGCTAATGCAAGGACTAGCAACTGTCTCAGAACAAGCACTCAGGACCCAGCAATCTCTGCAGAATGGTCTTTGAGCTATAAAAAGGAAGTTGAAGGTTCATTTTTTCTTCTGCATGATCTGACTCTCTTCTAGGTAGCTCAACATTCTCTTTTCTTCTGCTTTTTCCTCACTGCAGTGTACATAAGATCTTTGAACAATTTTCTCGAGTGACAACGCAGATTGCTGTTTGATCTCTATTTTAGAGACCAAGAGACTTGTACGGTTGGTATGCATGCCCATGCTCTTGCTTCCCCACTCCATGTTCTTGCTGGGATTACAGATTCGGTTTCTCTTTCGATGATGCCTCAATTTACTTATGCAACCTCTGAGATCTGAACCAAGTTTCGGTTTCTCTTTCGAAACTACGCTTGCTCTCATTAGACGCAATCGGATCACGGTTGAAGTGTGATTTGTTCTCTCTACCTTGGTTTCTCTTGTTCTAAGTTAGATGTGCTGTCTTCTGAAAACTATAGAGAGATGTGCTTCTGTGTGACTTCCCTCCAAATTCTGAGATGCTTCAGGATTTATTTCATATCGACAGAGGTGAGACAGGAGACTATGCTGCCAACTTCATCATCCAGCACAATGATCTGCAAGTTTACCTTACTTTAAGATGTGCTGGGTGTGGATCAAGCATCTTTTCCTTACCAACTGCGACATCCACTTGTGATAGTCTTCCCCCACACGAGACTTCTCACTTCCTCCATGTCCTGCTGTGTGAGTACTAGTAATGGCAGGATTTCTTTCTCTGGAGGTCTATTCATGGCATTGCTAACTCCAACATCTGTCTAAATTACAAGAAAATGGGCAATCGAGGGATCCCAAACCCATAGAAAGGCTTTTGAGAGTCTACCTTGGCGTGGCATGGCAAGTATTCAACTGAGGAAATCTCTTTTACCATGTATAAATAGACTTAATGTGATACTAATTATAGTGTGTTTTTTTTACCTTTATAATTTTATTCTTCGTTCTCTCATTTTATCATGGTATCAGAGTCTCCACCTCCACGACAAAAGAAAAGGCTATCTATCACTGCTTTTCCATCGTCAGGTCGTCGGTGCGACAAATCTTTCCTCCTCGGCAACTGTCTTCTCCACTGCCACTTTGTGCCAACGTCCGTTCCCTTCCGTTGCGGCGTCTCTAGTGCTGAGCTCACCAGTACTGCCCCACCTTTCTTTCTCACTGTTTGTCAGCACCTCCCCTCCTCACCAGTGTAGAACTCTGTCAACATATCTCAATTGAGATCTATTGTTGCTTCTTTTCCTCTGGCAGTTGCGATTCTCTGGTTGTAGGTCACTCTCTACCGCCCAAATTCCCAACTGTTGCATAGAGATTTGCAACTTTACACAATTCACAGGTCCTCTTCTTCAACGAAAACCTCATCTCAGTGCCTTTGCTGATACTGATTGGACGAGAAACTTTGATGATAGAACCTCCACGTCAGAGTATGTCGTCTTTCTTGGGTCTAATCCAATCAGTTGGAGTTCTAAGAAGCAAAAGACAATGACTCGGTCTACAACTGAAGCTGAATATCATGCTATTACTATCATTGCTGCTGAACTCAATTTACTTATACTCCTATAATATATTGTGACAATGTTAAAGCTATCTACTTATGTATCAATCCATGTGTCTCTAATGTCCCTAATCAACTAGACTCACTCACGAAGCTGTCAGATTTCCTTAACTGGATAGCAGATGAGATTTCCTCAACTGCACGAGGAAATATTCTTTTTCACCAAGTATAAATAGACTTCATATGAGACTAATTATAGTGTGTTTTTCTTTTACCTTTACGATTTTACTAATTGTAGTGTATTTTTCTTTTATTTTTATAATTTTATTTACTAATGTACTTTTCTTTTACCTTTATAATTTTATTCTTCGTTCTCTTATTTTATCGTAACTTTCGTCGTTGGCCTTCACGACCTCTTCGAGTGGTAAAAATTGTTTTTGGATGAATCCGTGAAATATGCAGTCATACTTCCTAATGGCATCTCCGAGAAGCCAACACCACACGCCATCTTATCCCATCCTCCACCTTTCATAGCCATTCTCGGCTTCCTCGATGTTGATCCGTGCCGCAGTCCCACAAGTCCACCACCCATGGCTGCCTCCGCCCATTGCCCCCGCCCTTGCCGTCGTTCAGAAGGTGCCACCTGCGGCCATCTCCTGCCGCCTCGGCACGCCGCATTTGCGCAGCCTCAAGACAAGCCACGGCCTCTGTAAAGCGAGGCGAAGGGTGAGGTACGAAGAAGAAGATGAGGAGGAGGACACCGAGGAGCATGCGCAGAACTCGGAGATCTCGTTGATGGAAGCTTACAGCGAAGCAGTCAGAGATGTGGCTCTCGTTGTCCGGGCAACAGTGGATGGCGAAGAAGAGACTGTGCTCGTCTTTAAGGTAATCATCGAAGACACCATCTTGCTTCCTCCTATCAGCACTCTCTATATTAAGGAGTTCGGTGACTGCAGGGTTTCTCTTCTTGTTTGAGCTCCAGGACCTCATATGATCCATCCAAGAGTGTTCTTCCAGCGAGAGCAGTCATCGAATGCATAGATGTGGTGAGAGGGCCATTCGATCCCTCCAACGTGGAGTACTTGGAGAAGGACTTGACATGGGAGGCCTTCAAGACTCGTCTGCAAACCAACAACCGATGAAATGGTTCATCAACCATTACTTCTTCTTCTTCTTCTTCTTCTTGTCCTCCTTACAATGCCGTGGCTGTGGGATGCAACACAACCGTATGTATCGAATGCCAAGATTGCAACTCCGTTGAATGGACATCGACAACATATGAAATATTAATCCCGATTGCTGTAGACATTCCAAATGCAAATAATAGCTCGATAGAGGCACTAAAACTGTAAGCACACAAACCTTTTCTCCATACTGAGAAAAAAATGACTCTCAAACTGCATGCAATTCATGATTAAGCATAACTAATCCAAACACAAAGCATAGTTATCATAAACATCTTAAAAATCTACTGTAACTTTCCCTTGGACAAGAAAAGGGTTTGGAACCCATCAACTGAAGCTGAAGTGACACCACGCCAGCAGACAATTGAGTGATCGTAAACATCTGTTTTCTTCTAGTGGACTGCTTTCAGACAATGAAATTTTTGGAAAGTTATGAGCTTATACTCGATAGAATTTTATTTCCATGACAATAGTAATATTATTTTCTCACTGTTTTGCATAATTCTCTTTCCTCCAATGCTTAGTTGTGCGCGAAGCTCAATGAAATACAACAAAATTCTCATATGTCTGTCTGTCTGTCTTTTTCTCTCTCTTCTTACGAAAGGAATAAACTATGAACATTCTCCCGTTGGCAAAACTTGTGGCCATGGCATTGTGCAGAAGCCACAGATGCTGGAGATCACAGGGCAAAATATCTCCGAACACAACCAGGCCGAAGGCTGCATTCCGAGCTCTTGTTCTCGTTCACAGAGTCATCGTGCAGATATGCCATCAAAGATGCCTCTGATCTTTCATTAAGTCCAATAAAAAAGAAGCGGAAGCAACGGAGGAGAACAAAAAGAAGCAGCGAAGGTATCCGACAGTGCGCTGCCGTAGAAGAGGGCATGAGCCCGAAACATCTCGGCCACAATTGCTGCCATTGGCGTGGCATCTTTTGTGCATGTGTTGGTCTGCCACACGAAGATATTTCCTTACACATGCAACTGTGATGCACTCTCGGTACAGATCGCTTTCGTCGAGTTGGACATACATACATCCACTCATGTGTTCCATCATCATCAGGAAGAACAGCCTTTTCTACCTCTGCTGCTGCAGCTGCTGCACCCAAGCCATCATCAGACGAGGCATAGACTGTTCGGTTCCTAAAATCGATAGTTTCAATTCAAAATGATTAAATAAAATAGTTAATAATCAAAATTAACCGATCTATCTTAGGATATTACATGTCAAACTATGAAAATTATATTTATTCAACATTAAGATGATATATATATAAATAGAATTATCGATGGTTCCGACATCGATGGGACGGATCCAATATGACGATCCCGAACTATAAAGATTTCGATCGAAATCGTCGGTTTCGAAGGCGGAAACGATGCGTGCCTAACTTGGAAGAAGCATCAGCTTTGAGGTGAGTTTGGTGAGAAGAAACCGAACGCTGGTGATGACGACATGGGCGGTGGGTTGCACGTACAACTTGACCGACTTGTCGGCCGATGTTTTATTATTATCTTCAAAAGGAAATAAAAAGAAATAGATCGCAACAATTATATTTCTTTAGTATTTGTAGATTACGACCTCAAGTCAAAGTCAAATAATTTGTACAGAAACAAAAGTCCAAAGGTTCATAGTAAGTGATATTTGTTCGAAGAGATGGAGATGAAAATTGGAAAGAGAGAGAGAGAGAGAGAGAGAGAGAGAGGGTCGAATAAATATCTGAGACGAGAAGGAGTTGACAGAAGTTGGGCGATGATATTTGATGGAGAGTTGACAACAGTTGGGTGATGATATGTGTGGGTTTGAGAGAGAGAGAGAGAGAGAGAGAGAGAGAGAGAGAGAGAGCTGCCGTGGAGGGGATGGAGAAGTTTGCCGGCGCACTCACCGACCCAAGAAAAGACAGCCCACCCATAGATATTTTTAGGCAGCAGTGGCATCCACCGCTTCAAACCACATCGCAGCTTTTCTTACTACAAATAAATGATGTGATGAATGTATAGGTGATTTAGTAAATAATAATAATAATAATTATTATTATTATTATTATATATGAGCTATTTTTGAAAGAAAAAAAAAGAAAAAAGAAAAAATAAAAATGGAAAAATAAATATATTGTAGCCATGGTGGGCCCACGCGGTCCTTTGTACCATTTTTATGGCTTGTCAAAGCGAAGCATCAATTACGATCCAAAGTAGATTTGTTGGCAGCCCATTTTCTCTCTCTCTCTCTCTCTCTCTCTCTCTCTCTCTCCGAAGCAGATATTTGTAGTTCCGTCACCACCTCACAGCCACTGCCTCTCCGATCTCCTTTATCACCTCTGTTCAACCCTCCCATCTCATACGGAAGCAGCGGTAGTCGTAGTGGTAATAGGAGGACGGTGGGCAGATTCATTTGCAGCAGCAGCGAAGGAAGAGAAGAGAAGAGAAGAGAAGAGAAGAGCATATAAGAGACGAGCATAGAGGAGGATGGCAGCAGGAGTAGAGCGAGGGAGAGGAGGAGCCGGCGGGGGAGGGAACCCGCTGAAGCGACTCAAGTGGTCGCAGGAGGACGAAATGGAGCTCGAGGAAGAGGAGGAAGAGATGGCGGGCCTTGGCCGGTTCTACTACCCGGACTGCCCTTCGGCTTTCGTCGTCTCCGACGCCGTCGAGCCCGACTTCCCGCTCATCTACGTTAACACCGTCTTCGAGAACGCCACCGGATACCGCGCCGACGAGGTCCTCGGACGGAACTGGTGATTCTCTCCCCTCCCCCCCTAACCTTTGGATGATTCCGATCGAGTTAACCCTTGCGATGGGTCAAAGATTTGACGTCAAAATTTCATCTTTTCCGGGTATTTATTTGATTGGTTAATTTCGAAAGTTTCTGATTGGTACCGTGTGAGTGTTGGTAGCCCCATCATCTTGTTTCATTCCGGGAAGAAGGATTCTGCAAGTCCAGTGGACGTTCTACCACAGCCACATCCTCGATTGAAGGGAGCTAATCTTGTCGCCCTTGTCTACAGAAAAACCATGATTTACGCTCCAGGATTGAATGAAACGATCGACATCACAATAAAAAGAAGTTTTCTTGCCATCCGAATCGAAATCAATTCCTTATTCTTCTGATCAATCGATCTTTCCCTTTCTCCTTTGTTTTGCCTCTATGCCTGATATCTTGGAATAATAATGTGTATATGGTCGAGCTAGTTATCCTACTTCATTCTCCCTTTTTTCTTGCTTCGTATGTGTCTCATGGTTCTCTCTCCTATTTCAGAGCTTAACTCGCTTTTGTTCCGAATTAATTGTTAGGTAGTTGAAGGAATCTCCATGAGATTTGGTAAATGCACAAGATTTTTGGTTATTCTGTCATTTTTGGTAAATTCACAATGGATGGATAATTTGGGTCGAGTGCCTTTTTTGTGCAATTACCATGGGACTTGTGAAGAAGGAACACTTTAAGATGATATATTCCCTTTGAGTCGTAGTAAATTGAGATATTGTTGCCGTAAAAGCAATCATAGTAAGTAGAATGATGGAGACTCTCTGGTTTGGGATTTAGGGGTTTCTGCAATATGAAATGCTGGATTTGTATGTATTCCATGGACAACATTTATCTATGTCAATCAAGTAATTTACAACTAGTGATGATATTGTTCATCATAAAAGATTACAATTAAGCATAGTTGTATGGCTACTATGATTAAGTTCTTCACCTATTGCTTGATTTGACTTGATATATATACCTTTTTACATGAGTAGAATTATCTTAACAGCAAAGTAATTGCAAGATCTGCAGGCTACATGTTGGCCAAAGTATTTTCTCAGAACCAAATGCAACTATCAAAGAGGTTTATCTTCTCTTGTTCTGGTGCTCCAACTTTCATTCCAAGTTCTTTTATTTTCCTTGAAAAAATTCATACAACTTAGCGATATAGGGAATGTGTTGAATATGTTAATTGGACGTAGCTATTCGATACTTCCAACTCCAGCGATATGGGGAACGTGCTAGTTGGATTGCAATCTTGGTATAGTTATTCTGATAGTTGCTTTGAAGCTTCATTCATGTTCTCTTACGGCAGTTGTCTCCCTTTAAGCCGTTGCCATCATTAGCCACACTGCACAAATAGCAGAAGCATTTAGGTCACCTACCTTGTGGTCCTGCTCTGTCATCAGCATATACATGGTCCCTCTTTTTATTTTCTTTCATCTGCTTTGTTTTGTTACCATAAGTGTAAGCATTATAATCATTGGTTGTGCTTTGCCCCCAAAATTATTTTGCCCTCTATGCCTGTCATTTCTTTTTGAGTAAGAAGATCTGCAAACTTGATTGATTCATTTCAGAACCCTGTTTCAGCCGATTCTTGCAGTTTCGTGATCCGCGAGCACAAAGACGGCATCCCTTGGTGGACCCAATGGTTGTCGCTGAAATTCATAGATGTCTGGAGGAAGGGATAGAGTTTCAAGGCGAGCTTCTCAATTTTAGGAAGGATGGCACTCCGCTGGTGAACAGATTAAGGCTTACGCCGATATACGGCGATGACGGCTTCGTTACCCACATCATAGGCATCCAGCTGTTTTCTGAAGCAAACATTGATCTCAACCGTTTGTCGTACCCAGTTTTCAAACAGACCTCCTTCATCAAGTCCTACCATCAGGATCCAAAATTCTCCATACCTGAAACCAATTCTAATAACCAAAACCGGGACTACTGTGGGATCCTTCAGCTCTCAGATGAAGTCCTGGCACATAACATCTTGTCACGCTTGACACCTCGAGATGTAGCTTCTATTGGATCAGCATGCATTAGAATGCGTCAACTAACTAAAAATGAGCATTTGAGGAAGATGGTTTGCCAAAATGCATGGGGAAGAGAGGTGACCATAAGATTGGAGCTGAGCACCAAAAGATTAGGATGGGGCAGGCTAGCAAGGGAGCTAACCACACTGGAGGCTGCCTCGTGGAAGAAGTTCACAGTTGGTGGCAGAGTAGAGCCTTCCCGTTGTAATTTTAGCGCCTGTGCTGTTGGTAATCGGTTGGTTCTCTTCGGAGGAGAAGGCATCAATATGCAACCGATGGATGATACTTTTGTTCTCAATCTCGAGTCAGCAAATCCAGAATGGCACCGTGTGAAGGTCACCTCATCGCCTCCAGGACGCTGGGGGCACACGCTTTCATGCCTAAGTGGTTCATGGCTGGTTGTCTTTGGTGGATACGGCAGTCAAGGATTGCTGAACGATGTGTTTGTGTTGGACTTGGATGCCCAGCAGCCAGGTTGGAAAGAAGTCTTCGGTGAAGCCCCTCCTCTTCCAAGATCCTGGCACAGCTCTTGCACTGTTGGTGGATCCAAACTTGTTGTATCAGGTGGGTGCACCAGTGCCGGTGTCCTTCTAAGTGACACTTTTCTACTGGATTTGACTAGGGAGAAGCCAACATGGAGGGAGATACCCTCCCCATGGGTGCCTCCTAGGCTTGGTCACACACTTTCAGCATATGACAAGACTAAGATTCTGATGTTTGGAGGACTGGCTAAGAGTGGCTCACTAAGGCTGCGGTCATGCGATACATTCAGTATCGACTTGGAAGATGATGAGCCTCAGTGGAGGCAGCTAGCGACCACCGGCTTTCCTGGTACAGGTCCGCCACCGAGATTGGACCATGTGGCTGTCAGTTTGCCTTGTGGAAGGATTATCATCTTCGGTGGATCGATCGCAGGCCTTCACTCACCGTCGCAGCTCTTCCTCTTGGACCCATTAGAAGATGAACCAACATGGAGGATCCTCAATGTCCCTGGTCAGCCCCCAAAGTTTGCATGGGGACATAGCACTTGTGTCGTTGGAGGGACACGAGTTCTTGTGCTCGGTGGTCACACCGGTGAAGAGTGGATTCTGAATGAGCTGCATGAGCTATGCTTGGCTAGCAGACCCGAAGGAGATCCATGATCTCGATCATTATGTTTTAGATGTTCATTGGAGTGAAAAAGAGTTCTTCTCAGTTACCATATGTTTCAGTATTTGCCTCAATTTTCCTTGTTTGCTTCTGTGGGAATCTTGCTCTTCATTGTCTTGTATCATCCCCACCTTCAGCTACATCTAAATCTGCTGTACATAAACTTTACAGCGTATAAATAACTGATGTATTTATACTGATTCAGCTGATGTCAATCTCAGGTTGCCAAAATGACAAACTTTCTTTGTGCTACCACACCTAAGCAATTTTGATTTCCAAAGTCTTCCGAGTGATCTCATCTTCAAACTGGTCTTCTTGCAAGAATGTCAGAGCAGATGAAATCTCAGAGTTACCTACAAACTGGAATACTTGTTGCTTCTCTGAGCATTGGGTGATGATGGATCAATGACAAAACTCGAAGATATCGGTCAACGCGACCAAGAAAATGTTTGTCGGAGTGTATTGGGTGCTGATCGATCAAAGAAGGTTTCTGCATTTTTGCCTAAATGGTTTTATTTTTATTTTTCTTATTCATGAAATATTCAGATATGGATCCAAACATGAAAAGGTGTGCTTACCCTCCGTCGGTTGGACCTCAAAATCGCCTAAGAAAAATTTTTTGGGTGCTAAATGGTTCGAATTCCATATCGTTGTTCGTACCTGCGGTGGTCGGAGCAGGGAGATCCAAAGACTGAGGTGTGCTTACCTCCCACCAGTCTAACTTCGAAATGGCCGCCAAAAAAAAATTTCCGAGCCAAAATGGTTCAAACTTCCACTTCTTTATGCTCGCTCGCGGTGATCGGAACCCACTTCCACAGCAGTGAGATCCCAACACTGCAGTGAGCTTACCTCCCTTCAATCTGATCTCGAAAAGGTCCAAAAATAAATTTTGAGCAAAAATGGTCCCGACTTCCACGTCGGTATTCTCACTGATTGTGATCGGAACCCACTCACTTACCAATGAGATCCAAACACCTGGTGTGCTTACCACCCACCAGTTTACTTCGAAATGGCCGCAAAAAACAATTTTCCGAACCAAAATGGTTCAACTTCCACGTCTTTCTGCTCGCTTGCGGTGATCGGAACCCACTTCCACAGCAGTGAGATCCAAAGACGACCCATGTGCTTACCTCCCTTCAATCTGATATCGAGAAGGTCGCAAAGAAATTTTTTTTGGAGAAAAAAAGGTCCGACTTCGAAATCGGTATTGTCACCGCAGTGCTCGGAATGCACCGCAGCACGAGAATCCAAAGACGTGAAGGTGTGCTTACCTCCCTTCAATCTGATCCCAATAAGGTCCCAAAAAAAATTTTTTGGAGCAAAGAGGGTCCGACTTCCAAACCGGTATTCTCACCGCAGTGCTCGGAATGCACCGCAGCACTAGAATCCAAAGACGTGAGGTGTGATTATCTCCCTACAATCTGATCCCGATAAGGTCCCAAAAAAAAATTTTTTGGAGCAAAAAAGGTCCGACTTCCAAATCGGTATTCTCACCGCAGTGCTCGGAATGCACCGGACCACTAGAATCCAATGAGCCGAAGGTGTGCTTATCTCCCATCAGTAGGACGTCAAAATGGCCTCAAAAAATATATTTAGGCACATGTTGGTCAGAATCCCAGGTTCTTATTAACACTCGCAGTGTTCAGAACCCACTCAGCTGTGCGATGTCTGACGACCGTCCGATCGACTTACCGCGTCCCATGATCTATCACAAAGCGCTTCAAAAAAAATTAATTTCTCACAAAATTGATCTCTATTTGGTTTAGTGGATGGAAAGCGTCGCAGCCATTTTGCCTTGGAAAGATCCGTGACTAGTTAACTCATCATGCTCCCAATCTGCATAGAAATCAAACTTTAAGTTGGTTGGATTCCATACCAAGTCGATGCGATCCATTGACATACCCCCCTTCGACACACACACAAACAACAGAATGTAAGACGAGCACAAACCCAGATAGATTATGAACCAACAAGATTTTTGCCTTTTTGTGTGAACACCTTATGCATAGAATTCCAATAGGAAAAACAATGTAACTGTAGCTAACAACATGAATAGTATGCTGTGTAGAAATCACCAATGAGAACCAAATATCTAACCGTATAACAGACTCTTCATGTTGAAGATCAATCGCAATTGTAGTTACAGTTCAAGTGTTACAAAGAATAAAAGAGATAAAATGATCAATCAATAGACTGATGCTCTTCATGATGTTTGAAGGCATTTTGCTTCAAGTATGAAAACGTCAAGTGTCGAAATGGAACCTTTCCTTTGGTAGCCATTATAATTGTTGTAATATGCAGATCTCATATCCAGTCTGTTTAGACTATCATTTCCAGCCAACAGAATCAATCTCATCTCTTGCATGTTTGTAGAGCTCCAGTCTCTTAGCTATGGCATTTCTCTTCTCCATGAGAGTTGGGTCCTCGTCCAACATAGCACTAAGCTGCTTCTTCTGCAGCAATAAAAGCAAACGTGTCAATTGAATCAGCTTTGGCTTGCATATAGATTTAAAAGCTTGAGATTAAACACAATTTACCATCAATTAATCATGAAATAAACAAGCATTCAAACAAATAGCAACATCAACCTGTTTTAACTTTTTTGATTGTCTGGTGGGTCAAAAAAAGGAACATCTAATCTATTTCAAGATATATAGTATGCCATCAGCCACAAATTTTGAGTATTACTCTTACTCTTTCAGATTCGTTATCTTAGTAAGCTGAGTCATAAAATTTAGGTCTATATAGATCGAAGGAAATGAGACTGGTTCAGGCAAGACAAAAAAGAAATAGGCATTGTGCCACAATACAAGTCTATCAATCATTCCAAGCAATTGGCAATCACCAAGCCAATGGACCATTCACCATCAATTATTGCATGAAACATATTTTGTGATTGAAGGCACTTTTTAAACTGGATACAGAAAGGTAAACACTAAGTAATTGGAGTAATGGCTAATTGGGCTGATAGCCCTATATCATATCTTCTTCAGAATTGCATGCATCATCAATAGAATGGGTGTGAAACTAAAAACTACAGCAAGAGTAAGTTGCTGAAAGACAGACCTCCCTCCCCCCAACTTGCGCATAAAAATAATTAAGCAGCGACTTCTTTGCTTCGCGGACTTGACAATGAACGACAGCCTTTGGTATAGTATTCTTCAGTGTGTCGCATACCATGCCAACATAAGATGACACATTGGAACCTGAAATCGGAATCGATTAGAATGCCAAAAATAGATGTCATGAGCATGGCCAAGGCAATATCACATCATCATACATATACATAAGTAGGATAAAAAAATACGAGGAAATCTTGTTTCAGACATGCTGCAGGTATGAAACTTGAATACTACCAAATTGAACTTGAGCAAATGCATGCTTTACAAGTACAGATGTATGGATTTACCAATTTTCCTCAGGTGGTGATCACCATATCTGTCGGGTGCTGGAGTATTGGGAGTTGAACCAGGATTTGAACCTTTATCAGGTTCATGAGAGAGTTTTCTGAAGAAGTCCACTGTGAGGTAGGCTGACTCCATTTCTACTAGACGAAGAACTGTTTTCCGGCTGTCATCCCGGAACCTTTCCAAAGCTTCGTTTGCTGCAGCTGCTATATCACTCTGAAGAGTTGGGAAGCGCTTCAGTTCCTACCAACGCAACACAACACCACCACATCAGCATAATCAAGTAAGCAATAAGCTTCAGGACCTTGCAGCTACTCCAAAACAGTTTGTGATACATGGGTATCTCACGGAGATAATTGATAAGCCAGTCCCTTCATTGAGAAGACATCCAATATACCACTTTCTGATAAAAAAACAAATTATGCACTAATAATATTCTTGTGAATACTATAACATAACAAAGCACATATAACCGAGTAAAACAGCAAACTAAAATTAAAACTAATTGCAATTCTGTTACACTCATCAGTAGCAATTTACAAAACCTGCATCGGGAGTAACATCAACAAGGTTTTTAAATCATTCATGATGAAATGAACAATATTGGACCAAACAAGAGCATAATTAAAATATCAAGATGACCAGTGTATCGCTTAGAGGATGCAGAAAAAAAATTCATTAAGAATGCACAGAAATTTAAAATCCGCTAACATATTCCATTAATAATATTTACAGTAAAGTTAAAATATGTATTTAGATATGTATATGCATAAAAAACAAAGATATAGAAACTTGTCCAATATTACTTAATTATAAACATTAAACAAAACAATCATTAAAGAAAGTCAAACCCAAAGCATAAGACACCCATTAATATGGAATTTTGAGTGGCTCACTCTATTTTGTCTTACTCCAACTAGTCTGGATGAAATATATACCAACAATGAATCCAAATTGTTAATGACCCAACTATTTGGAATTAGGCACAAAAAACTTTTGCCACAATTGAACACTGCATAAAGTAATATCCTATTTATAGTTTCCAGTAAGGTCATCTTAGGCCTCCCTCTAGCTATCAATCTACAACTGATCTCCCTATAGGTCTTCTCATATCATCTTAAACAATTGTCCCTCATTTTATCCTCTGTCAAATCTGGATGTAATTGTCTACATACGAAAACATTTATTTTTCTATACTTCCTACTAGCTCCACATATTCATAAAACATCGCTGGCCTACTGGCCTAAGAACATAAATGGTGATCATGCAAAACTCATGACACTTCTATGAATAATATCTTCATCAATTTCTCCATAATCAACTCAAACCTAAAACTTTTACTTATTCGAACTTACTGTCCATTCAACCTCAGTTCTTCTCTTTATATTATTTAGATTATATCTCATATATTTAATTTGAATCCTACTTAATTTAAAATCCTAGTTTCCAAGGATTATCTCCAAAACTCCGGTCTGTAATTAATTTCATTTAAACTTTCATCTACTTTAACTATCAAGTTCATCCATTCGTCCATTACCAATATAAAAATGTAAGGATTTAAAGTTGATCCCTGATGTAAACCTATACTCCTAAGAAACTTATTAGACACCCTTCATAGTTTTAAAACTAGTGACCACACTATCATAAATATTCTTTTCATGACATCAACATGATTAGTGGAATATAGATCTCAACAAATTTTATCAGACTTTTTAGAATCAATAAAAATCATATGCAAATCTTACTTTTGTTCTCTATACTTTTTTATTATTTGTCTTAATAAATAAATAACTTATATAATTCACCTTCCCAACAAACATAAAACCAAATTAATTTTCAAATATATTTGTTTCATATCTTATATATTTTCATAGTGTAACTCATAAGTTTGATTCTTTATAACTAGAACAATTTTGAATATCATTGTTATCCTTATAAATAAAATTAATAAACTAAAACAACTAATATTAGTTAAAATAAAAAATAAAAAGATACATTATATTAAAATAAACATTTTAAGTATTGGAAAGACGCTAACATACTCATCACTAGCATCATATGTTTTCTCGGATTAATTACAAGAATATGTATAGAAAGCTGTTGCAAGTTAATCATAAGTAAACAATATGATGAAAATAACAATATAAAAATGTTTTAAAAAACAAATGATGATGGATGGTCATGGTCTGTAAAAGCTGATTATAGGAGTTGGAGAACAATGGAGTGAAAACAAGTGGAAACACCAAAAAGATGTCTCCAGATTTCTGCAATTTACTTTTTGAGTTGTTTTTCTAGAATGACCATCGAAAGTTGATAGGGCAGAAATTTGAATGATGCGTCGCCGGCACGAGGGCCATGCGATCCGTCGAGTTATCATGAATCATCGGATGAACTGAAAACAATACTCAGAAATCAGAACCATACTAGCACAAGATATCTCAGAAAGTATAATGCTCACTGAAACTTCTAAGAGGAATTCCTTAACCAACAAAATGTCACCATTAAAACCCATATAAGAAAGTTTCCAAGATGTTGAATGAGGAAGCCAGAATGCTGCTATTCAATGAATTAGACTGATGAGCCCTAAGAAGTCTAATTGATGGACAAATGTAACATAAGCCCAACCTGCTACTGAATGGTTCTCTGGATACAATTCTTTTTCTCTTTTGCAAGAACAATGATATCTGGTACGAAAATTTTCGAGGATCGACAATTTGAGCACAGTTATGAAACCTTAGATGCAGTAATTATGACAACGTTTTGTTAGTGTAAAGAGTTAGGAAGTATCATCAAGAAATCTGTGCACAAGTATTAAAAAAACAACAGATGACTGACAGAACAAGTGTCTAGTTTCACCCATCATAATGCTTGGAATATTAGGATCTTAAATATGTAAAAGTAAAAAGAGCACATACATGTTAATCTTTGGCTGCACACACAGGCCTACCAAGTTCCAAGATAATATTTGCTTTTGTAGTTTGAACTTATTATAGATGAACCATTTTTCGTTGTTTATTGCACACTTCTATAGGTAAAATCATGCTGCTGGCTGCTCCCAGTTATACAACAACATCAACAAAAATCAGTCATAATGTCTGAACTATTTGCAGTAGGTTACATGGACATAGAAAGAGGATTTGAAATAACAAGAAATATAAGCAAACAAAAGAACATAAGGCATGTGAGATATACATTTAGTTACTTTCTAAATAAGTTTTTTCTATAAGAGTTGTTACCTCTGTTTCACCAATAGATTTCCGAACAAGTTCTTTCAAAACAAAGTGCACCTGAAAAGTAACAATGACATTAAAAATCTATTACTATTGGCCAAAGTACACAAACAAATTACATCAAAATTTTTTCTTGCAACTCTAATATCATCAAAATCTTTGTAAGGGAAAGATTATTATGTTCTACTCTTATTTCTTCACTAAAGGGCATCATGTAATAAGATTAGTTTGAAAAATTAAAAGCTTATTTGACTCCTTACTGTCGTAATTGCATGAAATTTAATTATTGATACAGGATCTTCAACTCCTTGAAGTTGAGATAAAATTCTTCTCAGCCAAAGGCCTTATTTAAGTCTTTTCCTTCTATTATCTAATTCATTTATTTCACTACTCCCCTTATTTTTTCGCTATTGGAACAACTCTATCTAATTGATCTCTTTGTAAACTTCAAAGAATACACAATAATACAGCAAGTATATCAGACACAGTAGGAATGACATATCATGATGTTAAGCAATGCAAGGATAGTATACTACACAAAATAATGTGAGAGAAAAAGTGAGTGAAGGAATTTTACAGCATCCACGGATGCTTCTGCCGGACCCTTGAAATAGCCTAGAGAGCTATCTATAAGCCTTCTATATCCTTGCTCGGGCGCAATCAGATGAGGCTGGTAACCATCTGCTTCAGAAATAACCTTTCGAACATTATGTAAAGAAAGATGTCTATCAAATGGGAGCTTCTTCAGAGCTGCAGGTAGTTGGTTGTCGAAAACCCCATAGATCCTATCTCCACCAGGTCGTCTAAGACAACAAGCAATATATCAGTACATAGAAAACCTCACAACAGCAAAATCACAGCAGCATGTCAAGTAAACAACCTATGTCTTTTGCTTTATAAGTGAGTAGTTTTTATTTATTTTTTTCCCCATTCTGATATAGGACTTCTTTCAACCACCATGGCCTACTTACCTTCAATAATCCAAGGTACGTGCAGAACCTCAGCTGGTGATGTAAAGAAGTCAGGTGAATTGTTGAAGTGACCAAATGATTACCATCCACCAATACCTTGCTTATTTCTATAGAATTAATGGTAATCAGAGGAACAATCTAGGAGACTAGGACTATAAACATAAATAACTTTCTGAGAACATTAGCAAATGAGTGGTTTCTCTTATGACCACTGTCTAAGAGGAGTTCAAGAGCCAAAGAAGAGTATTGGAAGAAATTGCACCCGTGACCTTTTCCTTCTTGAACCACTATATTAAGTGAAATAAAGACATTTCTGAATTCTTTGCAAGATATTATTTTACCAGAAGTTGCTTCTTCTTTAATAGATTTTTGGCAATGAAATGAATTAATAACAGTCTGTCCAAAAGAAAATTAGAAGATAAGTGATTCCCCGACCACAAACCATAAAAAAAAGAGATAAAGATTGCATTACCCTCCATCCAAGTGCTCTTTAAAAATTCGATCAAATGCACGACACATCTCCAATATTGTGTAAAGCTGCGCCTGCATATTCAAAGCAAGGCAATTATGAAATTACAGTTATGAAGATCATACCTAAAAATACGATAGATTGTTCTCAATCTTACCCCTCCATCAGCTCCAATAGGTCTGCCAAGACGGTCCAACTCAGCCTCAAGCTCATCAATTGTTTTATTAATTAAAGCTACTATACTTGGTATTCGTGCTCTGATTGCACTCTCCAGATGCTAGACAAAAGAAGTCATTGAGAAGTTTTTCAGTGATTTGAATTTTGAAGTTTTCCAACCGAAAGGAAAAAAAAAAAAAAAAAGAAGCCAAAAAATGAGACATGGATGGCCACCTTGGATAATAGTTTTGCGAGATACTCCGAACCCATTTTATGTGCCAGATGTCCATAATCAGGGCTATTTGCAAAATATTCTTGTTCTTTGCGTCGTGCTGCAATCATATCTACATTCTTGTTAATATCAGCTTGTGACCGATTAACAATTCCTACCCAAGGATGTTGTAACCGATACGATCTTCCTTCAAGCACCTGGGACAAGAAGAGGCAAAGTAAGGTCTCAAAGGCAGGTTCCCCCTTAGGAATATAAAATCACAAATTTCACTTTGATGCATATTCACAGATAATAAGCAAGGATAGCCTACATCTAAAGCATTGGTACCCTTGTCCATAAGATCAAGCTTTGTCACGACACCAAAAGTTCGCTCACCTACATAAAAGAACAAAAAATGTAAGGCTATTGTTTGCATTTGACTGTGATCAAATAACCTCAACCATAGAAAGAAACTCCTACTCAAACTTCTTGTAATACTTATAGGAAGAAATAAAATAAATTTTCTACCTGAAGGATCTACTTCCCTTGCAAGCTTGATGGCATCTGAGGTGGCAATGTCTTGATTCGCAGGAGATATGGCCAGTATGATACAATTGGGCTACAAGCATTAAAAAATCATCATCACTAAAATAAGTGGGCTAATGTCAAACTTTAAATAGATACGACAATTACCCTTGACAAGATAACAAAAAACGTGGATTGCATATGCCAGCAGAACTATTTCGTGCAACCTGGCACATTCTAATATATAGGTGGGAAAAATAAAAAAGGGATGCCAGCTGGAACAGACCCCAAGCTGGGGCATGTATCATGGGGGTAGAGGAGCATGGATACAGATTTCATGCTAAACAAAGCTAAATAAAATGAATGAGAACAAGGAGAAAAAAAAAAAGTCCCATAGCATGCATTTCATGATAATTAAATTCAATATAATTAGATACATTTAACTTCTGTATCATCGAAAAGAAGAGAAACCTAAAGATGTGTTGTTTAGTAAAAATGTTCATTGTGTCAATTTAATTCCTATAACATAAAAGAAAGATATAACTAAAAATATGTCATCATTCACTGCAGACAATTAAATTCCTGGAACAACAAAAAGAAGAAAAACATAGAGCTATTTTGTTTACCTTTTCAACATAAGACCGCACCATATCTTCAATATCTGTGACTATTGATTCAGGCTGTCCCTCTGCAAAAACAAAAACATCCAGTAAGTTCATTGTAAAAAGAGAATTGTTTGCAGAACATAACAGATAACTAAATGACCTGAGATATTTACCTACTGCAACCTTTGTCAACCCAGGAAGATCTATGAGTGTTAAGTTAACCACTGCATAATACAACAATGCAAGAATGTTATGTAAAATATTAACCAGGAAATCTGAAGAAATCCAATATGTTCCACACATAAAACCAGTGCATTAATGTGAAACAACAAGATTACAAGATTTCAGCAAAAATTTAAAGATATAATATCTTGTATATTCGCTAGAAACTCTTGCAATAATAAGCACTGAAAACAAGGAAGACTTCGACTTCTGAATTTAAAACTCATTAAGTCAAATTCTACAAATGATTGCATGTTCTCTGCCACCTCTCTCTTGATGTCAATGCATGAATGGGCATGTGTAAACATAACCTTTTACGGTCAACCATGATACATGATAAATGTATGAAGTTAATACATGATACATGTATTACAAGTAAATAATTGGAAAACTTGTAAATCTGTTTACTTAAAACTATACAAACCATGCCTTAACCACCAAAAGGATCATCATTCTGGAGCAAGAGATGGTTAAGATCTGCCATGTGAGTCTGTTGAAAATCAATATTATAATTGAAGAACTCGTACATGATACTACTCGCACGGCATCTGATACTGATATAGTATAACTGAATCAAACTAATGGTCATTATGTGTAACTGGATTACTAACCACTATGTTGGGATAGTCAAGCAAGTACGAATGTTGTGAGCCTTGTGACTGTTGATGTGAAACAAATCTAAAGTTGTGCAACCACAATAATTGTTCAGCAGCAAAATTGTCATCAATATACTGCCACTAGAAAGCATTTTCCCAATACTAGACAACATCCCTAAATTTTATTCTTAATATGAACTGCTTAGATTCTAAATGTTGTCTCTATATCTCAACTTAAGGTTAATTTGCATGGATTTACATCATGGCTAAACCAAAATAGGCTGGCTATCACATACCTTTCTGTGCAATGCCATGTTTCCACGTGTATCAATCAAAACTATATTGTTCAACTCTTTATTTGACTCACTTTCTTTTCATTTAACTAAACTTATCCTCCTCTCGAGATGTTCTCCTTAGGGACCACATCATCAGCACTAACATTGTTGCCTCACACCCTTGCCAACTTACATCAATAGTCATCCCAGTAAAGTTGTTAGAGGTCATCAATACCACTACTATTGTTGGTGATTTTGTCTGTCTAATGATACACTTGCTTCTTGCTTCCACACAAGTTTTGCCCTCCGGTACATATGTGCATAGGTCCACTGACTGAGAGACATTTAAGAACAAATGCTCAAACATTTTCAAACAAGAGATGTGTGTGTATTTTTTTTTACTTTAGTTCATCCATTTCATCCTGGATCTAAGCAATGAATCACCATAATTGTCAACATGTTCAAAATTCGAGTACATCTTAAATCTTTTTAATTGAATTACCCCACAACAGACAGGATTTATAATCGGACTTTAACATTACAAAGCTTATGTAGATATTATATCCCACTTTTATGTGATGGAAACATGAAAGAAACAAGAAAAACCGTTGTGACGGATAAAAGGATGGAAAATAACCTCAAACATATGACTATGAAATAAGAATAATCCTTACATGAAAAGTACTATAAAGATGGATTGGAACATTATATAAGCATACGGACCATGTGGCGAGTAAATGCTCAGATGGATTGGAACATTGGATATTTGTTTTGATTTTCCAGTTATCCGATCAGTTTCATCAGCAATCTCCTTTCTAACACCAGCTGCAAATGCATAAAATTAAAAACATACTTCATTAACCATAGTTATCTGCATGAATCTAATAAAAGTACAATGATTAACGATCTAATATATAGATATTTGTATACTTCCAGCAGATTTAGAAATAAGATTCAGCAGAAGCCATCATTCCAACACTTGATTAACAACCATGAATTAGTAAGATATATAATACTGTTTTTTGTGTATTGACATCAACTGCCTTACTTTCGAGACAATCTTGTAGATACACTTGAAAGAGTTGGTACAAGCTTCGAATGGCCTAGTTTTAAAATGTCCCGATAGGTTAGGTTCAGACCAACTTATCCTTATAATTGAGTCAATTTACTAGTCATTTGATTAAACCTTTTTCCCTTTTTTTCTTTTAAAACTTTAGTACTTTTTTATTAGCTTAATCTTGGTTTTAGTCTTGTGGAGTCCTGGCAAGTATAATTTCTGAAAATGTTTTTTGAATTATAAGTGGAGTTATTTAATAATTCTCTGAGTTAAATATCAAGATTTTTCAATGACTCCAAATTTTTTTATTTAGGAAAATCTTGCTCTGCAAAAGAGGTCTAACAAAGCTGGTAGAAACATAAACTTGAGGACCAACAATTTGATACTTGAAAAAGCATGGCATTCACATGAAACAAACAGGAGCATAGCAGGATCATAGCACCAAGGGTTTAAGAAACTATTCATTGTAGGAGAATGCCAAAGTTCATTAACAGATCATGGGCATCGGTCCAGCATCCTACCAGCAAGCCAGCAAAATCATAGAACTCACGGAAACTAAGCCCAGAAGAAAAAAATCCAAACTAATCTGAGAAATTAAGAATTTTTTCCTTCATAAGTGCGTGTATGCGTTCCAAACAAGGATATGATGAAAAGATCTAAACGTAAAATATATGATGCTAACAAGAAAACAGATAAAGTTGTTAACTTCGAGACAAAAATGTATCAAAAATAAAGCGACTAAGTGCCTTCAAAAAGAACAGAACAGAAAATCTAAGCTCTAATCAATCAGATCCTACCAAAGTCGGTATACTTCCTCCTAGGGGCATGAAGGAACTCCGCGTACTCCGACCCACTCTCCGTCTTGTGAAGTTGCAACACCAACGGCCTCCGGGTCACGATACCTGATCCAGACGAATAGATCTCAAACCATAACCAAGGAAACAAGAACCCCAGAGGATGGATCGAAAGAGATCCGCATTGAAACGTTACCAGATCCACGAGGCAAGAAGTCCCTCCCCACGATGCTCTCCAGCACGGACGACTTCCCTGAGCTCTGAGATCCCAAAAAAAAGGATGATCAAGAGTTGACGAAAGATGCCAGGTACGAGCGATCTGGGAAGCGAAGAATGCTGTTACGCGAGGAGTGGGGCTACCTGGCCGCCGACGACGGCGACGGAGGGGAGAGCTTCCCACAGGGAGCCCTCGCCGCCATGATCGCCCAAGACGGTGCACGCCCTCTGGATCCGGTTCACGAGGCCGATCAGGCTCTCCATGGTCGCCATTGCCACGGAGAAGAAGCAGAGAAGGCGAGATCCGAGAGAGAGAAGGGAATAAAAATAAAATGCAAACGAAAAAATAAAAAGAGGAATGGCTCTCCAGGGGTTCCCCGTCGCGTGTTTCCATTTAAATAGACGTGTCGAGTCGTTGCGATGGATCCTGGCCGTCCGTTCCGATGAGCGCGCTTAAATTGAAGGATACCATGTCGCTGATCGCTGAAACATCAAATCATGATGATGAAGCTGCTGCTGTCCACCTCGTCTTATTGGAGTCACTGGAGACCACAATGAGAGCGCCCAGGCTTGTCCATCCGATCGCTCGCTGGTGTCGGCGACGGCCACACAGCTATAGCAGGAGGCGCGCGTGCCTGAAGGGAGACGTGGTTAGTTAGTACAGGGAGTTGTCTGAATGGCGTGCGGCAGCCATGTTAGAGATCACCCGGTAGGTGTCAGTAGCAGTAGAAAACTAAGTGACGGGGTACGTCCGAGGTTGTCGGCGTGAGTCGGGAGATCCCCGAGCCGAAGGTTCGTCTTCTCACAGGGCTCTGCAGTAGCAACGAGCCACACCTCAAAAGGCTAGCAAATGATATTCTTTGAACTACAAATTTGAAGCAATTATTCAACAATGCTTCGTTCAAAAGGATCACAATTGCTACGGAAGGTTAGTCGAAGAAACATTAAAATCACGATTTTGGACTGTGGCTGAGAAAATAAAAATGCATGCGATTCTAATGTCGCCTCGGCAAGAGCTCAGCTTCTATACGCTGGGCTTCATCTATCAGCTCCTGTAGCACTATAGACTTCTGTGACTCCTCCATGGTTGTGGTTGCCAGATTGCGAAGATGTTTCAAGCATGACAGATACTCTTTCTTAACATTGGGAGCATCCAACACCATGCTGCGTGTACAAGGCTACATAAGAAGCCTCATTAGAATGAGCAGAGATCATTCACGTAAATCAAATAGTACAGAAAACTATTACATAAGTGATTGAGGTTTCAGACGATATCAGTTTAACAAGCCATTCATGAGATACCATTAACAAGGAAAAACATACAAAGAAGCAATCATAACTAGACATTTATGATTACCAGCACTACACCTATTTCAAATGGTCACACCTCCTACAAATATCAAGTGGTAGCGAAACTGATAGATAATGACTAATTGAGTCAAAACTCAATCCATATATGAGTCTCTCAAGGACAGACTAAATGTCAACTACGTTGGAATTTCAGTTAAGCAGGGTTGTTCAATGAATGGATACACATCTGCATTTTTCACAGGTGAATTGCACATACTTTCAAACATGTCCCTCCACAAAAATTATCAGCTATGTAGGTCACATGATAATGAGTTTGGTTTCAGCTTCCTTAACTAGACAAATACATCAAAACAGGTGTCCAGGTTTCGCTGTTCTGTGACGTTCTTCACACTCTAAGCTCAAGGTTTGACAATATAAGATATTAGTACAGAGAAATCTCTTAAACCTTTAAGCATCAGAAAATGCACTATGCTTGAACCTTGCCTTGCACATTTGAATCAACATATGTGATTGATATTCGCAAAGCCAAACAGATATTTACTGAGTCAAAGAGCTGATATGAAAGGACTGACAAGTACTATATCTCTTCTGGGATCGAAGTTATACAACAATAACAAAGCCTAAGTCCTAACTACTTAAGATCGGCTACATGAATCTTTTTGGGATCTAAGTTCCATATAAACATAAATTTTAAATACAAACAAGTAATAAGCTCATGTGGCTAACACAAAAGACTTGAGAAGTTCTATCTTGAGTTTACATTTTCATTAAAAATGAAAAAACAAGCATTGCAAAATCTGAAAGAGGTACACAATAAATGACAAAGATTTGAAATGAAAAAACCTATAATTCATATATACATACCTCTTTGAATATTGAAATACAATCACGAAGAGCATGTTCTACTTCAAAAGGATATTCGAATGTTTCCTGAGTTTAAAAACATATCATTACAAGTCAAATTCAGCAATGCAAACTAATGTTAAGAATAAATACAAATAATTTAAAAAGAGTGTTGGCATTGGAAAATATTAGGAAGAAAATTTAGAAACCACATTGAATTCCCAAGGGTCAAATTTTTAGGGTAACTTAAACTGTTATTTTCATGTCTCCTTTGTTTCTAAGGTTTCTAGTCTAATAGCAGTGGCTATATTGCACAACTATTACAAATATATGTAAATCTAGTCTAATAGCAGTAATCTTGTCTGTGCTAGAAATGGCACAAATTGACAGGGACTAGTTAAATTGTAAGATTTTCTTTAAAATTGCTATTTACTCAGCAAAAAAGTTACCATATATGATATACACCATGTTGATTAAGATAGTGAGCAATACAATTCAGTGCCCCACCATTTATCTAACTATACCAATATTTACAGTTTTGTAACTACAGTTCACTAAAAAAATTGACTATCATTCCAAAAGATTTTCAATTTAGATACTTCATGTCCCTGCTCCCGATGGAGAGATGAACTTCATCTCATTTTAGATAAACTTATTTCCAAAATGCATTATCATGTGTGTGTGCATAAATATATATATATATATATATATATATATATATATATATATATATATATATATATATATATATAAGAGAATTAGAATAGTAGTAGAATTTCAACCCCGAACTAATATCACATTTTTATCCCATGACTTGTTTTTATTTCTCAGACATGATTATTAGAAAGCAGCACAAAGATTGAGGCACAAGGAAATTTCACATTCAACAATTAGCAGTAATGGGAATAATGTTAACTAGATTTTTGTTGCAATTTACTGAAATTTCTCTGTGTTGGCTATTTGAGGAAAATGAATTTTCTGAAAAATCAAGATATAGGTGCTCTGAAATGGAGTCCATAGATAGTAAATATGGTTTTTCAAGCTATACTATGACTTGAGATGCAAAAATGAACATTTCTCACTACTTTTTTCATCATAGTGATGAAGGTACTTTCTTCAAAGATGGAAACTACTTTCATCAACACAATACCAGATATTTCCATTCCACATCTACCAGGCAATTAGCTACCCAAAGAAAAGATTATAATAGAAAAACTGGTGAAATCCAGCAAGCTTGCAAGATAAACTTGTTGTCTTAATCATAAGGTAAAGGATTTCGTAACTCTAGACACAAAACATATTAAAGGTAGACAAAAATAAGAAACTTGTTTCATGGATTCAACCCGCAAATTATGAACTGTTTATACCTCAACACCAAAAAGAAAAAATCTAGAGTCATGTTTTGAAGTCAATGATATTGGATGCTGGAGCAATTATTTCCTTTCTTGGCCAAAAAATAACAGATAAAATCAAATGCTGAAATGTTGTGACCAAGCATATATATAGTGTACATCGGAATTCCAAGTAAAATTAAAAGCAGTACCAACTTTCTGAATGCTAGACATTCCTTTCGGAGATTCATAAACAGAATATTCAACTCATTAATTAAATTGATATTATAAATAACGAAGGCAATGGCTTAGAAACAGACCCTAGCTTCTACTAATTCTCGCCTTTGGGCATCCAGAAGGCCAAGAGAATCCAGCGACTGTAACTGCATACAAATTATTTGACTGAGCTTCAAATATAAAGAAGTATGCAATAATATATGCTCATAATTGATGATTAAATGCAATTATATCATCTTAAGCAAGAAACTTTATAATCCACAAGTATGTATCTGATTTGCCTTGGAGAAACCAAATCAAATCATACAGACTAATGAACCTAATATCAATCATTTATTCTGTACATATATGATTCAAGTCAACTTCAAAAGAATGGCAGTATATCTTACTGGGATAAACATACCAAATGAATCAATACAAATAATAATGAGAAGTTGTACATAAGAAATTCATCATTATATAGCCAATACAAACTGACCTGTACAATCAATGCAACATGTCGATCTTTCTCACCTTCAGAATGGCTACTCTTGAAACTGTTCTGGTTCATACCTGATGACCCCAAAATGTCCTTTGCAATCCTGTAAGGAAAATATCCAACAAAAGCCAGAATCATTTAAAACAAATTTCAGGTTGAAATGCTAAATCATAACAAACAAATTTAAAAAGAAACTTAGTAGTTTGAAGCAATAAAGCCAATGACACATAGGAGGCATAATGTGCCACAATCTAAAATGAAAGATCAGGATATAACAGCTTATATGAACTTACATGTTTTAAATTATGATATGTAGTCAACAATTTATCAGTTGTTGCCCAATATACATCATTCTGCCAATTAATGTACCAAAACCTAGGTATGTCGTTACCACAATCTGAGACATATGAAACATTTACCTGTATGTATTGCTGCAGTCGTTTATGAGCATATGAACAAAAGGAGGTGTTATCAAGTAATCCATTATAACAGTACAAACAAAGTTTCCAAAGATCAGCAGTGTAAGGTTTCAGTATTTTGTCAGCATGATAAGGCTCCACAAAATCCTGCCAACAATCTATAGTATAAATTAGCCAGATCTATCATGGCACAAGTCAACACAGTTCAGCACTTCATGTCAGGGAAACTTGAATCCTTGGTTGAAAGTTTAAACCCTGTTTTTCTTCCCAAGACTAACAATGACCTTCATCAAGAAATAAAAACCAGTTGTCTCGTTCAGTACAGACCAGTAACGACCGGTTCAATGGCCAAGCACTACAAGGACGCAGGTAATTTTGCCCATTCCAGTCAGGTGTTGGCCTCAGTGACTGTTATGCTTGCCGTATCAGGTTCATCGAGCGAAATGCTGATTTTTTTCTTTTAGCCAAAAGCTTATCAACAGACAGCTGTACAGGGCAGTAAGACTATTGCCCAATATAAGATTCAAGGCTTCAAGCCCCCTTTTATCTCATCTTCTCACCTCCAATCTTTCTCCCTTTCTTCTCCTCTTCTCACCCTCCGCCACTACAGCTTCCCCACAATATCCGATCCTTCACTGTTGTCACTGCTTCCCTACCTTCGCCACTCCTTCCCACCACCATTGTGCACCAATCTCACCATTGCTCCGTACCTATAATACCCTTTGGTTACTCATTGAGAACCTTCTTGTTTCAAACCATTACTAAGCTATTATTTGCTACAACTAACTCTCTTCAAATATTTCCAACAACTATAATTGCACTAAGACATTGGAAATTCATGTGCTACTTCAAAAAAAATGAAGTAGATTTTCAACCAACCAAGCTTTTAATAGAAACTAAGGCAACTAGGACCTTATAGAAGTTGAAATCAATTGACATGACAATGATAAAATTTACAGAATAAGCACCAACAATAATAGTCAAAAAGTATGAATACCACACTATTTTACACCAGTGATTGAAAAAGGCGCTCGGGCGCTCGCCTAGGCGCTCGGGCGAGGCGAGGCGAGTCGAGGCCCGAGCGCCTCGCTAATGTCCCAGGCGGCGCGCTTCAAATAGGCGCTCGCTCGAGCCCAGGCGCTGGGCGCTTCGGGCGAGCGCCTGGGTAAACCAAGTGACCGAACCAGAATTTTAGGTCTGGTTCGGTCCTAGTTCGGTTGTTAGTTGGTTCAATCGAACCAACTAAACCGATATAACCCTTACCCAACCCTAACCCGCTGCCGCTGCCGCTCCCGATCCCGATCTCGTTGCTCATCGCTCCTGCTCCCGCTCCCGCTGCCGCTGCTCGCCGCTGTCGCTGCTCGCGCCTCCCGCGAGCCCTCCCACTGCTCGCGCCTCCCGCTCCCTTTCCCTTTCCCGCTGCCGTTGCCGCCGCTCGTCGCTGCTTCCTCGTTTCTCCGTCAGGCTCAGTATACAGTATACTCTTAATATTATGTTTATTTGAATTTTTAAATGATTAATTTTCAATACTGTTAATAGATTAATAATATATTATTTTGATTTTAATGTTGTTAATTTTTATTTATTTGAAATTATTGCTAGGTTTCAACATAAATGGTAAGTGTAGAGAGCAACTCAATAGAGTCTCCAATGGTATCAAAAAAAGATCCTGCATGGAAGTATAATTATTTGAAGGATCCGAAAGATCATAATGCAGTGACTTGTATATTCTGCGATAAGACTACCAGCGGTGGTATTTTTCGTGCAAAACAACATCTAGTAGGAAATTTTATTGTTTTGAATTTTGAAACTTTTTGTTAATGTGACATTACGATTTTGTATCTTAGATTTTCTTAATTTAATAGCATATTTTTATTTAAAATTTTAAATAATTATATTTATTAATTATATTATATATTTTTATATTTTAGCGTCTCGCTTCACTCGGGCGAGCGCCTGGGCGAGTGCCTAGCACCTCGGGCGTTTTTGGACCTTGGCGCCTTTTGGCGCCTAGCGCTTTTTAAATCACTGTTCTACACTAAGGAAAATAACCAAGGTCAGCTTATCAATTTACATTTTAACATCATATGAATATGTGTAATTTGTAATACCATATAAATTCATGTGTGCATATTCCATTGTCCATACAACTATATAATTTCTGAGCTTAAAACCATTGTATAATCAAAACAACAGGTCTTGACAACATTTTAGGTTTGAATACTTGTGGAGAAGATATAGAAGTATTTAACCTATGCATTTGTTTTAGTGGAGGATCGGAGGATCCCCCCTCATTATTCTAAAAGGGGAGAGTATAATAAAGAATAAACTTTTATAGACAAGAATTGTTATATTGTTCAGGGCATGCCAGTATGGGCTGAAACATATCATGCCATAACAGTAAAGCTATGCTTTTTTGATCAAAGTTGTAATTTCCAATTAACAGCAAGACAATTTTTTACATGTCAACCAGCATAGAAGTGTGCCAACAAGTACAGCACAAAATCACACAGTATCTTTGGCTCTTTGCTTTCAAAATTTTATTGTAAAATTTCAATATTAACAAACAAAGAAGCAAATTTGTCAAAATCAATTGACATCCATGAGAACTATACTGCTCAGCTACCCAGCATGAGAAACAACTGAACGACTTACTGATATCCTAAGCAAATTTGTCAATATCAATTTACACACACAGGTATTATACTGCTCCAATACATAACATGAGAAACAACTAATCAACTAATCAGTTATGCTTCCTCAAACATGTATAGCAAAGTAAAGAAAAAAACAAAGCAGATTGTTCCAACTAAGTTGTTTATGGCAAATAAAGTAGGACAGGTAGAGTGGTAAACATTCATCATGACTTTAGAGCAACTTTTATGAACCTGACTGAGGTATTCAAAAGCAGCTTGGCGTTATCTAGTTCGCTGCTTGCTTCAGATACTTTCAACTTCCGCAGGTTGTTTGAATTGAGCATAGCTACTCTTGCCAGATGAAGCATATTAGCAGCAACCTAAAATATAGAAAAAACAATGTTATCAGCTACCCAAATACATCTAGTCAACTTTTTTTTACGCTTTCCCAAAATTAATTCATTATAATATTTTACAATTACACAAAACACATTTATGAAAAAAAATGTGCAAGTGCAACCATATGGGTCAACAGCAATGCACTAGTATTAGCAACTATTACCAAAGCAGATTTGTTCAGTTATTATCCATTTAGTGATTTACATAATTATGAAGAATTGCAGACCATCTTGAATTCCAGCCATCAAATAAGTCATCTTAGTAACTGCAGGAGACGAGTTTTCTATGATCCAGCATCTTTTACTTGTAACAGTGTGCTGTGCCTACTTTGTTGTGCTCGTTTATTTTAAATTCATCTTCAAATGTCTGGAATGGCATCCTATGCTCAAATACTGCTTCTTAGAGAACCTGCTGCTGAAGAACCCATTTATGTGAATGCAATACATTACAGTGCAATTCTTGGAAGGAGGCAGCTTCGTGCAATGTTGGAAGCTCAAAACAAACTTATCAAAACTCAAAAGATATGAAACTAGCATATGTGGTTGGTTCTTATCCTTCTAGTTTTAAAAAGTACAAATCCTATTGTAACAATATCTTATGGCCCCTTTTCATAACAGCTTCATGTAGCTAACCAACTATAGTAGCCAACATACTAAGAATAGAGATTAAGTGCCGACAAAAGAGTCATCCAAAGAAACATCACATCCAAGGACATCTTGATGGTTTAGATACAGATTACAGAGCAAACTATTTCACACAGAATGTGATGCAGCATTCCAGGTGCCCAGAATCTAATTCCTCAGCCTTCAACTTACCTATCAGCTTGCAAAGGAATTTTTCATTCTCTTCTATATTACTGGCCACACACACCCCTACATTAATCTTGTTTTATTATGATCTAGATTGGTCTTTGAAGACTGCATATGCAATAAGTATGGTGGTCTGTTGCTTTGCATTTTAGAACCCTTTGTTTCAAATACTGTTGAAGATGTCATTTGGTGTTTAAGATGTCATTTCCTGTGCATATTCTCTATAAGAAACCCAGGTGAAGCAGACTGGTAACAAATGCTAACCATATGAAACAAATTATTGATTATCAGGTTTATCAGATAGCTGGTGAGACAAAAAAACGATAACAGGAATTTAACATCTGTTATAGAATGAAATGAATTTCATTAAAAAGTGCGGTTAGACCTGAACATGATTTTGAGGAAATATCTTTTGTCTGGCAACAAGACATCTGCAGGAATAAACATATACATTGGTGAACAAAAACTCAAATGAGATAAAGTAAATAAATAATGACTCAATAACCGTTCTAAAAGCTCCTTGGCTTCAATTAAATTCCCAAGAGATTGAAGAGTCAATGCCAAGTTTTCAGCTGCAATTACAGTGTCAATAGAATCCCAACCCTACAAAAAAGACAACAAACTAATATAACAAAAAGATGATATGCACATTCATGAAATGCAAGGAATAAAAAAACCACCACAGTCCAATATTTACATAAACACATTCTTTGGTAGCAAGAATGCTGATAAATTTTAAACAAACATAAAAATGACCAGGAAAATCCAAGAGTTGAATTTCTAAAAGACAAGAAATTTCCAAGTAATAGCTTCCACATTGAGCTAGTGTAATTTAGTCAATGCTCAAGACTCGAATTTAGTTATGAAATTTGCACAATTTTAAAATTTATTTGAACTGGTAGTCATAATGGGATCAAGTTATGCCAAAAAAATAATTGGGAGCAACCTAAGGACTAAGGAGTATATTAAACTACAACTCCTAGAGTTAGAAGCTGACTAGCACCTCACTTACAGGGTTAAACCAACAGTGTGCTGTCATCTCTCATCTAGTACATGATTTTGCATGTTAGAGTAGACCATGAATGCAATGAACCAGTCATGTCAGTTACAACCAAGATTTCAATTTTCAATCTGAGATTCATACCAGTCACAGGCTGGACTGGTGTGGGTCCAATATGTAATGGCATACCATATGAGTCGAGGTCCAATGTGAGTCATGGAGTCCAAGACTTATACCCATCGTCGGCCGAATGCTACCAGAGGACATACTCATTTGTTGCATTTTCAACCCTTCTTTGGCTGCAGCAAACACGCTGTTATTGAGTTATCAAACTTTAATCTACAACACCGCCTCAACCCACCAATGACTCTAATATGGCTTTGATTGAGTTGTGTTAATCTTTGTTAGTTCCAGTGGATCACATTGATGAAGGAAAAGGATCTTCACTTTTGTGTGCCACTCCCTCAAATGTTTTACGCCGATTGAATTGGATGGATGTATGTTGGAACTTTATTGAGCATCGCTTTGCAAAATTTAAAGTTTTAAGGTCTTCTCCTCAACAAAATTTGCTTATTTCCACTTTTGCTTAGCTATTACCTCCAAGTAGGTTCTCGTTTGATGAAGAGGACAAGCTACTTTCGGTAGAACCTGTCACCTCTAATGAGTATTTGACAGTTGTTATCTTCTTCTAAACAATCTTTGAAGGAACTTTAAAAGCTCAAACAAGTAAGAGAACTGGGATACTCAGTTCTAACCAATTCTCTTAAAACTTGAGAAAGCCATAGTTACTTGACTTCGCTAGCCTCCTTGAGTGTTGTATTCAATGCATCAAGCTGGCTACTAACTTTTGCTCACACTTCTAAAGCACTAGAAGTGTTGCACTCATTGCATAGAGTTAGTTACTAAATTTCACTTCCTTTATCATCAAACATGTTATAGGTCCTCCACCACTTCCGATTGTGTTTACTCTATTAGCAATCAAATTTCGTCCATCCAATCTTAGGCCTTCAAAGGATGAAGCTTAGCTCTAGGTCACTCAGCAACTCTCGAAGTCGACTAATTTCATTAAAAACTAGTGTGCCATTATTTGAATATTAGGATTATACCTCTAGCACAATCTTCAATGTTCGTTCTCTTACGCAAGGATTTGCTCGGTACGGTATGGTACTGTATACCGAGTGGCATATTTCGATATACCGCTCAGTATATATATATATATATATATAAAAGAGGTAAATCGCTCGGTATACCTCTCTTCTCCCCACGTGAGGCGACGTCGTCGAGGCAACGCCGCCTCTCTTCTCGGGCGACATCGCCGAGGCGATGTCATAGAAAAAAAAAAAAATTGCAACGACATCACAGAAAAAATAATTTTGCGATGTCGTAGAAAAAAAAAAATTACAACATCACCTTGGGCAACGTCGCAAAAAAGAAAAAAATTCGCTGAGACGTCGCCTCTCTTCACCCCGTGATGTCAATACTCTTCTCCCCACGCGCGGATGAGAAGTCGCCATAGACAAGGAGAGCGACACCGATCTCAGATTCTCTTTTTTTTTTCCCTATTTCTTTCTTCCCCTTCTGCCTCTTCTTTCACCTTCTCCCTCTTTCTTCTCCCTCGGTCACCGTCGACGATAATGGCCCCAATCAATGGTACTGCTTGATAGTGGACAGTCCGTGTACCGGTCTACTGATGGGCGATAACATTTGGTATTGTAAACCTTGCTCTTACTACAAGTTGAATGGCAACACAAAAATTGGCATGTTCTTCAAGAAAGCCCGTCTTTATAGCCTCATGCCCCGTGCCAAGTCTTTCTAACTCCAACTTCACCTTTGCAAGTGTCATATCCTTAACTCTCATATAATGAGAGCTCCACAAAGTTAGGACTTTCGCTCATGTTTCGTAATCTAAATAGACTCCATTCATGGGACTCAAGCCCTTCATATATCGAGGTAATGGTAGCCCTTGTGTCCACTGTTGCACGGGTGAGCTCTCGGATAAGTTCAATGTTCTCTTCATCGACTCAACATGTGCCTTTGTTTTTTACATGTTTTTCACATTGCCTTCGGTTGCTTTCCTACTTGATCTCGCAATGTATCTAATGACATATCACTGCATGTGAGATCTTATGACTCCTTGTTGATTGATTTATTTCAACCTCTTTTGAGCTTTATAGAGCATTTATCTTTATTGCACATGTCCTTTAACTTAAAAGAGACGACCATAAGGTTAAGTAGACTTGCTTCTCGAAGGCATCTCCCTCTTCATGTGTGGCGAGACTTGCCCTTTGGAAACTTGTTTAACTGGAGTACTTTCATCTTTGTATACTTCACTTATGCATAAAAGAAAGTTTTCATGTTCCATATGATCGAGTTTCGATCCCCTTGGGATGGTTGCGAACAAGTCGTCGTTCGCATCCAAGCCCTTGCATGAGTATCGAATTCATTGAGTCATCAATTTTTGCATCTTTGTGAGTCCTTGCATGTACAATTTTAATCACAGATCAACCATTCTTTGATTTGCAAGGTCTCATCCTTTGTGTTGACGACCTCGAGTCATAGCTCAAACTCAGTCATCCTAACCAATCTGTGGACACATGTTCTCCTTAGCTTGTTCGTATGGTGCCTCTCGCGCAAGTAGTCATTCCTTTAAATGCCAATTTTGGATGCTCACTCCATTGAGTGACTCCATTTCCCACATCTTTATTTGTTTTTCTCAACCGATCATGTGTGCAAACTACCCTCCATGCAACCCCACTAGATCTCATGTTGTAGGTTGAATGTTTGTTAATGTGCTTGGCTCTCTCTAATACCAATTGTGTACTTAGTTAGTTTTGTCTAATTCGTACGACACCCTTACAATATCCATCCATAAAGGATCGGTCTACTTAAACCATGAGAATGCTTAAACAATTGCATATTGTTTACATCAGGGTCTGCAGTACCGAACCGTACCGCCCGATACGTATCGGTCTGACAGGTTTTCGGTACGCGGACCGACTGTTACCGGTCTGAGGCACTGTAGCAGTGCACTGTAGTACTGTAACAGTACTCTATACACCCGGGTGTACCGCTCGGTACACCTGGGTGTACCACTCGATATACCGTACCGTACCGGTACCGAGCCCAGGTCGAAATACTGGTACGGTACGGTATTGCGAACCTTGGTTTACATAACATTCAAAATACTATAAGAATGCTTAAACAATTGCATATATTATAAACAAACAGATTAGGACATTGTCACATGGATACAACATATGCATTATCATCACAATCATGAGCAAATCATTAACCTGGTGGTTGTGCACATAAGCAAAAGACAAATTTCTGGGTAATAGACCTTTGAAAGTTCCAATATATGCAAGATCTTTCTTTGAAAATTTTCTGTCTCAGCAAGACGATTAGAATTCAGTAGAATCTGCAAGAGAAGAGAACAAGAGGAATTTAAAACTGACATTTTAATGTATCAAACGATGCCAATGGTTGCCATGCATTATAATTTAATATGCTTTACCATCAATCGTTGATCTAGTTTGAATGGTTGAGACACAAGTAATCCATATATAATTAATGATTTAGATTGGAAACCCTAAAATCTTATACACCGCCTCATCCCAACTCCCTCCCTTCCTAATGCCCTTGTCTCCTGCCTCTGTATCCTCCGTTCCCCTATTCTCTTCTTATTCTCCAACCTAGCTTTGCTAGATACCTACATCAACTCCAACTTTGTCCACACTAAGACACTGTCATGCCCTATGCCTCCACGTATAAGCCATTAAGCACTTCCCCAGATGTCTTGTCTTGTGAAGGTCTCCGCCCTGACCTCTACATCTTCCCACCCTGGCTTCTACAAGAAACTCTGTCATGACAGTTCAATCTCATACCAGGCAGAAGACAAACTGTTTATGTTCAGTCCAAACAGAATCATTCAGTTGAGCCTACAAGAGCTCCCCCAATTCAGTTGAGCCGAACATGGACAGGAGGTTGTTCATTCAATCTCAGCTCATAACATGTCTTGGTGGTACAGCATCCTATTTGTATAGCTTTGCTAAGAACAAAAAAGTTGATATTGTGAAAAATAGGAGACAGAACAAAGGTACAATTATTAACTACCTGAGTCAGGTATCTCATCCTCCGTATACATGTTGCTGATTCCCCCAAACCAGCTTCCTGGAATGTTGCAAGTGTTCTGCAGTCAAAGCTGGAATGTGCATGCTGAAAGTTATATCAACTATAAGTACTTGATAAAGCAACCTCTAGAATCCTAATAGACTCCCGTATTAGGTCCTCAGCTTCTTTCTTTTTTCCTTGGAGATGCAGAACCTGAAACAAAAGAGAATAGAAAAAAGGTCAACCAAAACAGGAATACACTGTTTAGGAAAAAATGGTCAATAAGTCACTTAAAAAATCAAGCATAATTAAAAAAAACCTAGCTAAATTTAAGTCACAAAACTGTTCAGAGGGTCTCTCAATATATAATAAATAGTTATTACAAGAATAATTCATTCATGAAGATCAACCAATAGAATTTGAAAGATAACAGATACGAAATAAATGAATTCCTCGTCACAAAGTAGTGTTTTTCCTTAATAGAACAAGGCCCAAAAGACATTAATTCATTAAGAAAATGATTCAAAAGTCCAAATACCATATAAATTGCATAATGAAATAAGCAGATACTTTCTAGTTTCTAGCAATTCATATCATCTCAATAATAGTGAAAAACACGTCTCTATTGTCCTTTCTAAATGTATTTGATTAGCGATCCCTACTTTTTTCTCATTGAAAATTGAAATAAAAGGTTGGCGTTATAGCTATAGCAGGTAATAAAGTAGAGCAAGCTTAAATCATAAATCAGAACCAGTATGCATTACCCTTCCAAGATGATACATTGTATCTGCATACTCTGTGTGACCGTAGCCAAGAACACGTCCCTTTATCTATACTAAAAAATAAGTTCTTAGTCAAAATTACACAAATGAAAGCAGTCAGTATCTACATGGTCTCAATGAATCACCTCAGAGTTAATGGCTGGAGAAACATAAATGATCAAACAAATCAAAACGCTAACTACATACCTTTAAAGCTCGCTGCCAAAAGAAGCATGAAATGATGAACAGGCAAAAAGAAGAAAATTTGTCAGTGAAGTTTTATCAATGTATACATGCTGTCGATAAACTTGTCTAATTAGAAAAAAACTACTATGCCAAAAAGCCAATAGCTCAAATAGATTTATGACTTTTTTTTCCCTATATGTGAATGACCACAGAAGCAACAACTCCATGACGTTGTTGTGCTATTTGTGCATGAAAATATAACGAATCAAAGAATAAGAATGCTATTTGTGCAACAGATTACATTTCTGCCTGCGCTTCAACTCTCTTCATCCTCCATAAATACATAGTAGAACATACCAACAAGAAACCATTTATTGGTACTCATAGCCCTTTTTATTTCTACTGTACTAGTCTTACGAATGATAAGCTAGTATAAATTTCAGTCATACTCCAATGGTACTCTGGAAATATAGTTATTTGGGAATGTTTCTCACAGAAGTCATAAGATGACAAAACAAAATTGAATCCAAATTCAAAACAACAAGAGAAAACACGGTGCAAGATTGTTCATAATCTGGAATCAAGTGGTCACATGAACTCTAGCGACCATCTGGAAATTTTCTGCTGATGAGTCCAGCCCATGATAATAATGTTGGGATTTTGTTATATTGTAAAATACAAGTAGGTATACGATTTTTTTTCATTTTATTATATGCTTTTACTTTTAACATCTTCCAAACTACAACAAAACCATATACAAATTTGAGAAATCACATACAGAAACATCCTATTTGTGCAAACGAGAACTCAGGGCATCAAAAATCAAATAATTAGAAATAGAAGCAACATAAGAAAACACCACCACCACCACTAACAGAACTCACTTCTCTCGCATGATGCTTACTTTTCACATGAGAAATTCCATTGTTTTTCAGGTCTTACTCAGAGAAGTCTATCTTTTACATATATGAAACACAAAATAACATAAGCAAAAAATATATACCAAACCCTACAAGACAATACTCCTAAGAGAAAAAATGTATACAAGTAAAGTTCCGTTACAGCTAAAACAAGCAACATTGAGATACCAATTCTCTTACCTCATAACACTTCCGAGCTTGCTCAAGTTTTCGTAATGCAAGGTAAAACTGCCCAAGGTTGTGAAGGGAAGCTCCTACACTGGAAAAAGCATATTATTTTACCCTCTGAAAACTGAGGTATAAGCTCTAGAGTTTGCATATCAACATCTATAAGAGTAAAATAATACTTGTTTGGTTTAGTTGACCAATTTTGGTCTTGAAACTAACAGGTTTTGCGATATGAGTTTACAACTTATTCCAATATCATATCTTGTTAAATTGAAGCTAGATTTCCTTTGTATATTTGTACATGTATTTACAACTTTGCTTGAGGTTCATATTGTCAATCTGTTTTAGATAGATCAAAATATTAAACAGACGAATATGGAAATGTGTCAAGTTCAGAATAGTGTTAGATCATAATTTTGAGCATCTCCACAGGATGCTTTGAGAAAAAGAGTGATACTAAGTCACCTGGAAACCATTTTCTCACGTCGATAACTGTGCTAGGGACTAGGGAGTAACAAACGGGTCTCACACATTATTTGTTTTGAAGCCAAATTCTTGCACTGTTTTGGATTGGTGTGATCGGAGAAGTATTTCAAACTCATAACAAAAATAGTTTCAGATTTGAGTTGGTGAACACCACGATCAAAAAGTTCAATAACACAATTTTTTTACAAGAAACACAGCGGGTAGGTGAAAATAAAATAAGCGAACTTGAATGTACAAATTACGGGCTCTAGGAATGAAGCAAGCATTACTGTCGCTAAGAATTTATAAGCACTCCAAAGCTGCCACCTCCCACTTTGATCTTAGAGAACAGATGAATTCTAAAAATAGAAAGAGATACTTCCAAATTCAGATATTTCAAATATCAAAAACAAAGTAGGATAATTTTTCCTTTCTTGCCATTTACAGTGGCTTGTGCCCAGGATGATAAACTTGCAGGAGATCTTTTTGCACATCAAAAATATTGCTAACTGCAAACAAAATAGAACACATGACCATACCGTACATCATCAGCCCCAAAAGTGTCCTCCAGAATATTAATTGCTTCCAGATATAATGGCTCAGCTTTCTCATATGCCTTTTTAACCCTGTAAAGTTCTGCCTGCAGGAATAAGCAGAGTAAATTTGATTAGAAAACCATCCAGATAAGCAGATAGCAAAAATGCATTATATTGAAGAGGATAAAATAAAGCAATATATTTGATAAAACATGTTAAACATTCCTATTTCAGGTAATTTTCATGAAAAGATGGGAGCAATAACATGCCATTACTAACTAGACATTCTCAAGTCAATACCAAGTAATGCACTATAAATACATACAATTTCATGACCAAATTGCAGTGGCAAATCAGTGTTCACCCATCTGATGGCATACAGACCAAACCAGCTGTCAAGGTACAAATGAACTATTCAATGGCCAGCCAGAATGAGGGTTCTCAAGGAATCCTTGTCGGAAGTCGACATGAGGTTGATATTAAACAAACATTTTATGTGAAAACAATTTTCTAATTATGGATTATGCCCTTCTTAAGCTTATTGAAATTTTTAGTAGCAACATTTCATAAAACTATCTCCTGTAAAACTGGACCATGACTATTTCACTATTGACAATACAATACTAGACAAACCATGGTTCTAATAAAGAATGAAAATCAGCAACTAATATACCAGATTGTTGCATGATGATGCCACATGTGGATCCTTGGCTCCAAATCCCTTCGTAGCCTCATCTAAAGCAGCTTGGAAGAACTTCTCAGCCTCATCTAGTTTACCCTATCAGCAACAGAAGACTCATAAGATTCAAAATAAATTCAAGAAAAGAAATTGAGTCAATGGTGTTCAATTACAACTTGACTTAGGACTGCACCAAACCCAAGGAAGGACATTGTTGACACTGCAGAGCAGGTCAAGCACATAGCCTCAGGCAGGCACTGATGTAATGATTAATGCCTGACAATGGCAATATCTGAGTGCAGGCTACTTAATGTGTTGTTGTTCCAATGCTACCGGTAACAACCCAATGGAAATTAGATAATCTATAATTAACTGAAAATTTGGGCTCATATGTGACATCAGACTTTCATGGATTGGACGTTTAGACAATTGTTATGCTTTTGAAGAAGATTTTTAAAAAAGTCAAAGATAATAATCAACTTGATATTGGGACGTTGACAAATTGCCCATGACTTGATAGACTCTAAATTCTAGTGAATGGGCATGATATCAAAGTTTACAGACCAGAGGCTGGTTAACTTATGATGGAGGCAACAAACTTATTAACAGATCTTGAAAATAGCCAAGAGGTGAGCTTAAATAAGCAGACAGGTTGTAGCCATTTATGCAGACCTAAAAGCAAGGTGCAGGAGCAAAATATGTGCATGCTACTTGAATGAATTCCTAGTCTCTATCTACGGGGGACCAAGGTGTTAGTTTTACCAAGCCAACAGATTGGTGGTATGCTAATGTGCATGTAATTTCTTGTTTAGCACCAGCACCTCATTCATATAGGTTTAAGCTCGTGATCATGACATGACATGTGCTGGCATGGCCATTTCACGGTCCAGCCTGCTACGCTGCTCAACTCAAATAAGATTTGGGTTGAACACAAAATCTTAATGCTTAATATGACTTCACCATCAAATGTCAATTTCTTCTTAAACAAAAGCAGGTTAACCAAAAAAGAAAGAAGAATCCATTACATGCCTTCAGAAATAAATCCCTTCCATTATCTGTAAATATTCTCCACTTAGATGTATGCACATTTGAAATCACAGAACCATCTTCGATTTTGCGCAAACCAGTAACATGAACTTGTCCTTGATCATTTTCAGTAGCCTGTTCAGCTACAGAAGCATCTTGAGCAAAGACAGAGTTCTGATTGGACCCGAGAATAATTACTGTTGTACCACAAACCAGGATAGAAAAGGGCACTCATAGATGAGAACGCAAATTTATATAAAAATAAGAATAAGGAAAAAAAACAAGTAATAGTAAATCATAGTTGATATACAACAAGGCAATTGCTAATCTAGATAATGAAAAAGAATAGTACATCAATTTGGATAAACACAATTCTTAAATACCTCTTGGCGTATAATAGAACATACAAATGTATGTGAAGTATGGTTCGTCTTAACAGTCCGTACCAGTGTACCAACCAGATGTCGGTATAATATGTACCGAACTGTACTGAGACATACAGAGTGTAGCAACACATGGTACATGTGGGTGTACCGATGTATCGCACATACCGATTTCTTGTCAGACCGATATGTACTGTCTGTACGGAGCAATATGCAGTGGTACGATGAACCTTGATGTGAAGAGCCAAAAATACAATAGCACAAAAAAACAATTCCAAGCATATGAAACAAGAAAATTCGAGGAAGCAAGAATTTAAATCACCGACCAAAACCACCTGGCATCACAGGAAAAAAATATATTAAATTGGACATTGATTAGTATCTGACCCATTCGGTCCAGTACCGATCAGTATTTGTATTCCTTGCTTGGAATAATGTGATATTGATTCACTTGACACTGAGAAAATACGCATCGAAGGTATTAAAAGATGTACCAGTTTGTCCAGAGATGATAATTCCCAACATCAAATCTAACCGATGCTTGTTCCAGCTAAAACCAGAATCGGAACCACAATACGAAGTTAAACCTACAAGCATGGCGACACAATTATGAGCGTGATATGAACACAAGAAGAGAAGCCAAGTTTCTCTTGAAGCACATTAAAAATAAATTGTATGACTTCAGATATCCCTCCGCAGAAATCAGTATTCAAATTAGACCATGATTGAGGCATCTTAATTTTTTCTATCCAAAAACTTAAGCCTGTAGATATTTATCAATATCATGATCCCGTGTCGCGCGTAATGCATGATGTCTCCCAAGAAAGTAAGATGCATAAATGGAGAAGGAAGCAGAAGAGATTACTCGACGACGGAGCCGATCCCGCACGAAGAAGCATCCGAGGGGCGGCGAATCGACGAGGGCATCGGATTCCGCGGAGGAGCGCGGAAGCCCGGCGGATCCACATGAGGCCCAGCAAGAAACCCTACGACTCGGCTGAGGCGAAGGGAGACCGCGCTGAGACCCACGATTTATACAGATTCATGCAAATCTTGGAAACCGGGGAGAACGAGAGACGAAGCAAACGGAGACCACCGTGAGACCCGCCCGAGTCGGCGTGGAGGAGGCAGAGGCACGGAATGGTAATGTGGGCTGCGGGCTTTGGTCCTCGTATTGATATTGGGCTTTATAGTACAACAATCTACCGTGGATGCCCATTTGAATGAGCTAAGCTAAGTTAAGCCTTTTGTCTTCACATGTATACATGGAGTGGGCTCCACTTGGAACCCCCATTTTGATTCTTCTCAAAATAACAAACAAATTGTATGGAGAAATCTAGAAAGGGTCCTACAAAATTTAGTAATCCATTCCCATCATCCATCCGAGTATGCTTTACATTTATTAGGGTCAAATCAATTCTACAATATATATCTATACATCATAAGTTTCAATTATTTAGAGTGAGGAGTCTTTTATAATCATTAAAATATATAAAAAGTGATATATATGTTTAATTAGATTTAAAATACTTAAATTTTTATTTATAATTTTTATTAAAATCTTTTTAGATCTTCTTCGAACTTTTATTTAAAATCTTTTTATTAAAATTTTTATTTATAATTTTTATTAAAATCTTTTTAGATATTTTTATTAAATTTTATTAAAATATTTTTATTAAAATAATTTTTAATATAAATTATTTCATCTCTTTTGACTTTTATATCCATATCATTTTAAATAATTTTTTTCATCTTATCTAGTAACTCTACATATCTTAATATTCTTATCTCGGTAATATAATTTTTTATACATATTATTTCTTAATTATCTAAAACTCATATTCATAAATTACTATTCGTCTTACAATTATTTTATAATATTTTTTATCTCAAAAGGTATTTGATGATCACATAAAACTCTTACGCTTTTTGTTATCTTAGCCATCATTTTTTTTACTCTATAAATAATATTTTTATCAATCTTTCTATCTTGTTGAATAATTGATCCAAGATACCTAAGACTTTTATTTAAAGAAACTTATTATCTATCCAAAATAATTATATTTTTTCTATTTAATCTTATAAATTTAGTCTTAATCATATTTAATATAAGACCCTTAGTTACTTACCTCTATGTTAAGTTTATAATTAACTATACGTAATCTCCTATTAAGCCAATATCATCGATAAATAATATGCATCAGAAAGATTTATCATATAAGTAACTAATAAGCTCACTAGATATATAAGTCGACTGTTTAGAAAAATACACTTTGGATGCATCAATCCAAATTGGACTTGCTAAGTTCCTAAAATAGTAAAAAAATAGAAAAACTAATTAAATAATTACTTATATTATATTTGTTATTCAATCACAAGAGTTTGAGATGAATCCAAAAGAAAAAAACTGTTA
Source organism: Musa acuminata AAA Group (assembly GCF_036884655.1). Taxonomy (NCBI): domain Eukaryota; kingdom Viridiplantae; phylum Streptophyta; class Magnoliopsida; order Zingiberales; family Musaceae; genus Musa; species Musa acuminata. The sequence goes on along the minus strand of NC_088355.1, from coordinate 8,196,343 downwards.
TGCTCATTTTAGAATCGAGATGAAAGATGTGCTAAACTAGACAGTAAACCACCTAAAATCAATTGAGCAATTAGCCATGTCATAGTTTTCTTCGATGGTTAAAGTATAATATAAGTTGGGTAAACCTTATTGTGTTATATTCGTAAATGAATCATGTTACACTATTGTAGAATCAGGTGTGATGTAGTTTTATTCCATCTTAATTGATAACCGAGAGTAACATTATAAAATTTATTCAGTGCACCTTAATATTTCGATGTACCAAATAAATATAATACATAATGGTTTCATTAATTATCCTCTCGTTGTTCTATAAGTGCCTTAAATAAATTCTAAAAAGTGAAACACATGCCTGCAATATAAATAAATAAATAAATAAATAAATAAAAACACATATTGTATGAAAATTTAAAAAAAATTAAGATAAACGAGGGACCAACTTTTATATAGGCATTTACATTTTAATTATAGATTATCCTTTATAATTAACTATCTTTAATATTTTTACTTATATATTTTAAAAATTATATTAAAACTTTTATATTTACGAAAGTGAAACATTTAATTTCGTTTCTTGAAAATACTATGTGTTAAGCGTTAAATCGAAATGAGATAAAACTAGTAGATATTCATTCGAACCTTATGATATTTTTGTCAATAAAATCAAGAGATTCAAAATTAAATATTTTACTTTTATAATTATAAAAAATTTAATATAATTAAAATTTTAAAAAAATAAAATAAAATATTTTAAAAAATTAATTATATAACAAAAAAAATATATAATTAGTCCGCCCGGCATTTGTTATTAGTGACGACGCCTACCAATTGGCATTGTTATTTGATATGCTAACGTAGTTGGGCAAATTACCCAAACCAGAGCTGATGCTGTGTTCGTCCTTTTGCGTGTGTCCTTTACGTCTCTTCCCGGCGGATAACAGCCGCTGGGAAACCAGCAGAGAAGTTGTACGCCGCTGCAGTGTCCTCCTCGTGGTAACCAAGCCAAGAAAACCAGTAGAGAAGTAAACCTGCAGTGCTTCGCAAAGCTGAGGTAAGTAGGCAAGAAAACGTGGCGTTCCACAGCCGACCACCACTGCAATTATTGAAAGCGTACACCGCACGAGACTCCGCATCATACCGTCTGTCCCAAAGACAGCGGATCATGCAATCAAATCAACATATCTTCTGCCATACGCTTCGTTCTCGGCTTTTGCCTCCACAGTCACAGCTCATCCACAACGCTGCATGCATGCGAAACGTCGTTGGATACCAACACAGCGAAGCAGAGAGAATTAATGTTATATAAAGACAGGCACACAGCTCATTCCCCACAACAACTACTACATTATTGAGCTCATGGGAAGAGCATGGAACCACCCACCCTTCCATCATCGAATGTAATCTTCTCCAGCTCTTCCGGGCAAGAGGAAGACTCTCACATCAGCAATCCACCAGCAGCCATTGCAAGTCCTACATGAGAGAAAAAGACAGAATAATAGATGTGATAAGCAACGCTATGAATGGACTTGACTTGACACCAGTCATCTATCCTACACACAGCGTCCAACCCTCCTAAAACTTGGAAAGAGGAACAACATCGGGGAAAAGGAAATGGAACAAACAGGTTGTAATAATTTGCTTAATCACAAGAAACGAACGGGAAATAATGCTTGGGATCGATCGAACGCGGCCTCCGAGTTCGTAGTTGCTCCCCGGCGTGACTCAGAGATCGGCACCGGGAGGATTCGATCCGGCCGTCGAGTCGTTCTGCTTGGAGGACTGGTCGTCACCGACGCTCCGCGGAGTGCTCTGCTGGTCCCGGTAGGAGGAAGCTGGGCTTGACCTCGAGATCTCGTCGATGCGGACCACCACCTCGGGCATCGAGGGCCGCTTGTCCGGATACTGCGCCACGCAGTCGATGGCGAGCTGCAGGAGCTGCACCATGTCCTCCTCCACGTTCTGGTACCTCAGCAGCTCCACGTCGAACACCTCGGCGGTCCATTCCTCCTTCACGACCGACTGCACCCATCGGGGGAGGTCGATGCCTTCCTCGTTCAGAAGGGCCTGCGCAGGGGCTTTGCCCGTGAGCAGCTCGAGGAGGAGGACACCGAAGCTGTACACGTCGGCCTTCTGGGAAACCTTGCGGGGGTCGGTGACCTCCGGAGCCCGGTATCCTGCGACGCGGGTAGGGGCGGACGTTGCGCCCGCGAGAAGGGCAAGGCCGTGGTCGGACACACGGGCGTCGTACGACTTGGTGAGGAGGATGTTGGAGGACTTGATGTTGCCGTGTGAGGCGGAAGGGCCCGTGGAGTGGATGTACTGGATACCCTGCGCAGCTGCGAGCGCGATGCCCGTTCTTGTTTCCCAGTTGAGAGGTGTTCGACCGGATCCTCTGTTACCTGCGCATTTGATATGGATGTGAGTTGCATACGCAATTCATCGTCCATGCGCTTGGATTCCAGCAAAAGAAGGTGAAGCATTCACAGGAAGGATGGGCATACCGTGCAAGAGGGCGGAGAGGCTGCCCATTGGCATGTAATCGTAGACCAGGAGCTTCTCATCCTTGTTGAAGTAGTAGGCCACGAGGGGCACCAGGTTGGGGTGGTCCATTGCGCCGATGGTCTCGATCTTCTCCTTGAACTCCCTCTCCTCCAAGTTCACGTCCTTGAGCCGCTTCACCGCCACCGTCACCCCCGTCTCGAGCACCGCCTTGTACGCCGTCCCGAACGTGCCCTTCCCCAGCACCTCCGCCGACGCCCGCAGCAGGTCCTCCAGGTCGAACGCCCTCGGCCCTCCCCCGAAGAACACCAGCTTCTTGGCCCCGGCTGAGGCAGCGGCGGTCGCCACGGCCTTGCCCGCGGCCGCCGCCGGAGCCACCGACCCACCGTTCACGTTCGCTCCACCTGCGCCTAGACCGTTGTCCCTCTGCTCTGCTGCCGCCCCCATCTCCATCTGCTTCCCGCCCACGGCCGACGACTGCGACTTCCTCCCGCGGCAGAGAAGGATCAGCACGACGAGCGCGATCAGCAAGAAGGCTACGGCCCCGATCGCGATCCCGGCGATCGCCCCGCCGGAGAGTTTCTTCTTCTTGTGGTTGCTCTCAGCCCCTCCAGTGGGATTCACGGAGCCGGAACCCTCCGGCGATGGGGACGGCGCGATCTCGCCGGGGCACAGCCCGAGGGGGCCACCGCAGAGACCCGTGGCCAGGAACGCCGTTGCCGGCTGCGAGCGGAGCTTGGCCGGTATGGATCCGTTGAGCTGGTTGTAGGACACGTTGAACTGGACCAGGTTGGCGAAGTCGAGGGCCGGAATCTCGCCGGTGAGCCGATTGTTCTCGAGGTAAAGCGTACCAAGCCGAGAGAGGTTGTTGAGCCCCAGAGGGATCCCGCCAGTGAACTGGTTGCCGGCAAGATTTAGGCGGACGAGGTTCTTCAAGGAGGAGAGGAAGGCCGGGATCTCGCCGGAGAGGCGGTTTCCCTGGAGGTAGAGGTTGCGGAGCTCGGCAAGGCCGGCGAGCTCCGAGGGGAGAGGACCGGAGAGGACGTTGAAGCGGAGGCTGAGGGTCCGTAAGGCGGTGAGGTTACCGACGGCGGCAGGGATCTGTCCAATGAGGCCGGCCCCGGGGAGGCGGAGCACGTTGACTCGGCCGGACTCGCACGAGACCCCCAGCCAGGAGCAGGGCGCCCCGGGAGCGGAGGAGTTCCACGTGGTCAGCGCGTACCGGCCGACGGCAGCGCGGAATGCGAGGAGCGCCGCGGCGTCGGACGCCAGATCTGGGGCCCCGCCGGGGAGGGAGGCCAGCAGCAAGAGTGCTCCGGCGACGAGGCGGAGCCATAGCGGCGAAGCCATGGGAGGAGCCGGTGACCGTACTCACCGCAACGACACGCGCTGTCACAGTGCCCAAGAACTAAAGCAAACCCATCAAGCACGCACCCCGCGCACACACTGCCTATTTCCGTGCCGCTCTGCGCCCTCTCCTTTGTTTCTTTTAGAAAAGAAAGAGAATAGGAAAAAGGGGAAGACTGAGAAGGAACACAGAGGAGCAGAAGAGTGGAGCGGGGGGTATAAAACCCTAGCTGTACCAATTTAATGATTTCATTAAGCGATAATTATTAGTCCTATTTGGGTGTAAAGCAATGCAGAAAGGGAAATTATTGTGTGGCTTCGAAAGCAAGGAGATTATAGTGGAAGGTAATTTGATCGGTAGCCCAACGCATCTCTCACTACAAAATAAAAAAAGCATGGGAGCTTAGCGATCACAGGTTGTCTTAATCTTCCTTTCTCCTTAAATTAAGCAGCAAGTGGCAAATTTTGCAGATTTTCGTGAAATAATAATATTGTGGTCGTCGGAAGGTGGACAAGCGCTATACTGTCTGCCAAATAGTGTGATTCAGTTTAGTCAGGTGTTGGTAGGAAAGTGGAAATTGCCGCTTCTACAATTAGATCTCCAAACTCCAAACACTTTGAGCGGGCCCCACTCACGCTGGATCACGAACCGGGACGTGAGCGTCACACCCTTCGCATTGAGGACCGGGAAGGAGAACGGGTGGGGCCAGGTCAGCTCACCGTTACGGGGGACGTACCCTTACGATGCTGTCGGTTGTCCTCCAGCCCCTCGAGGTGACGCGGCAGACAGCCATTGGCTGACGGAGATGCAGGGGGCACTGTCGCCGGCCATCCCTTTTGCTTTGACGCTAACGGCAGCGAAACGGTAGGCTTCACGGTGGTCCCACACCAACCTCCCGCGGCCCCTCCCCTAACCACCGCTCACTAACCCCGACGAGAGGACCCGTCGGATCCGCCTGCCCGAGTCGAGGCACGGCACACGGGATTCGCACAGGACAAGTCCGTGTTCCGTGACGTGGCCGACACAGGATTCGGACCGCCGGGTCCCGCATGCCACCACACGTGTAGACGACGCCGCCCTCCGACGCGCATCGACTGACGGTGACCGTCGGATCGAGGGAGGAAGCAGCGACCGTCGGATGGGGGAGGAGGGCTGTTGGGAGGTGGGAACAACTGGCCGCGACCGGCCAACCAACCATGACGCGCCTCACTCTGATGCCAGCGGACCCCACCAGCCCCATGTGGACAGCTGTCAACGGAATCAATCTCCGACGGCCATGATGGCTTGCGCTTTTAATTTAATCGAACTTAATCTAACCCCTATTGCCTTCTCCCTCTTCTTCTCTCTCATTCATAGTTTCTCGGCCTCCACGGCGCACCGTTCTTCCAAGCATGTGGTAGGGATCCTCCACATAATATATAGACGAAAAACTCATGTATTCATCAGCTCCTATAAATCACCACACTGCCAACGACTTTCTTTTCTTTTCCTTCTCTCTGACAATAAATAATAATGCTGACCATATACATGTACATACATGTTGGTGCTCGATCATCCCATCAAAGCAGGCAACCCACAGGTTTCTTTTTCGAAGAAGAGGACAACCCAAGTAAAGAATCTAATCTTTGATGTCCTCCTCATAATTGGTTGTCCGAATGATTTTTTGCAATTGACATCGAAACTCCTATTATTTTGTATTCTACAGAAGCCACAATTTTATCGTGGCAAGTAATCTGTAACTCTTAATCGTTGATGTCTATCATACAATGTAGTCATATTTTAGATACAAAAGGTTTACAATATTCGCTTTGACACATAAGAAGCTACCTAATGTGCTACATAATCAACAAGTGAAAATTTAGGCAGGAAAGTTTTCTTAAAAGAATGTGTATAAATTGATGATGAGAAGAGTAGCTGTGCGACATGATGGTCACTCTAAAAGAGTGAGATGATACTGATGAAGTCATTAATTGCACATGGATAAAGAAACAATATAAATATGAATTAGATACATGTGTGCTGTTTCATATCTGTGATGCAAAAATTATTATCATCTTAAAAGCGTTGCCCGTACATATATCCATTTAATTTACGCAATTTTGACTTGGTAATCTACCGACTCCAAGCTCAGTAGCCACACACAAAAACACAAAAACCCTAAAAAAAAAAGGAAAAAAAAGGTTTATTTGGATAATGATTGACATAGATGGGGACTAACTGAATGAAAGGCCAGACAAGTTCGTACCTTCACATGCATAAGCGTGCGACAATAGGTAGACCCAATCCGCATGACGATAAATCATGGTGAACTACTTTTAGCCATGTCAAGTAACATCAAGCAACAGCACCACGAGAAATAAGTCGTCCAAGAGATCAAACAGGATAAACATGTGACAACAGCATAGGTCATAAAAGAAAACAGTATATTAACTCAAACAAAATATGTAGCAGACTATTAGAACCCTCAAATCTATAATCCCTAGAATGTCTTTCATTTTTCTGATAGGACACATTAATGATAATTTCGTCATGATCATGTAACTTCACTTTTGGGCAGTTAGCAAAATAGGTTACTAGATGAAGGGATACAAAAGGTCGCTGTGAAGTTTAGACTAAGAACAGTCTCCTCCATTAAAATGTGAGCAACCTTGGATGAGGCTAACTCAAACATCTTGGTTCTTAGCAACGCTGAGAGAGTAAGTCTGCATCTAAAATCCAATCCAATCAATCATGGGAGCAATATTGTGTACTTTTACTACCAGACAATTTAGTTTAAAGACAAATCTTATAACCTGAGCGACCAAGATTGAAGTCATGAAAATAGTATCTCCATTTATAGGGGTAGAACGGTGTGCATTGTCCTCCTTAGATTCTGCATTGGTCAAACGTATTTACTTAATAATAGAGAAATGATCGTAATCAACTCCTGCATTTACCAAGGTTTAAAAGATCAGACAAGAAACGAATCTGCTTGTAATGACAAGAATAAGTGATGAAGATCAGCAAGTAAAAAGCTGGTCGCTTGACCAAGCTTAGATAATGCAGGCCATCTCAAGTAGAAAGTCAGGAACTCTCGTGACCTCCATTGTTTTGATTACTTACAGCACAGTAGCTGAAGAGTTGGCCTTTTCACTGTTTCACAGAACTGTAGAGAGCAGAGATTCCATAACCATGAGCCTATTCATCGTTCCTCTGCTACATACAATGCCAGATCTCACAGGATTTACTTGTCTAAAGAGACAAGTGATTCATCTAAAGTCGAACAATTAATTCAGTACTGCGGTAGAAGGGGACGTACCACCAGTCATAAAAGGAATAGATCTACGATGCTACGTTCTGATATTGGCTGATTTGGCTTCTGGATCTTGCTTCTAACTCGATTACTTCACCTCTTTAAAGTTTCCTTAAGCTTGACAACATGTGCGTCTGTATTAGTCAGACGGCACCACAGTGAGAAGTTAGTTCCCTACTCAATCATGGATGAGCTACACCTCCACCTCAGAATGCACTTCTCCCACAAACAAATATAAAACAAGAACTAATCCAAAACATAGTATAATATTAATAAAAGACTATATAAAAATAAAACTATATTGAATACAAGTAACCAAAAATAAGAATTAGATCAATTACCATAGTGGAATCAAACATGTTAGGCAATTTATCTATTACATTTCAGATTCTAGCGGATTTGAATTGTGATTCTAATGCCAACCAAATGCCACCTCAGTAATTAAATACACACTTCCGAATTCTCAATAACCAGTATGTATATAGGGAACCGATCAACTTGAACAGCTTATGTAATTGAGTGAAACCAAATCAACTAGTTTGTAATATTCGACAGTTTAAAAGAAAGAAAAACCATATAAAAGTTGTGGAGTTGACAAACATTTATAAACTTAGTGGAGCAACACATTGAAATTTGGGTCTCATTATAGTCTTGAACACTACCCAGATGAATGAAAGACTGTGCTTTATTCTTTTTCCTGGTGTATATCATGATTAATTGGAGAAGTGAGATAAAGTGTAGACTACCATAAATTCCTGTCTATCAATTTACTTCATGCATCGAGCATTTCTCACAAATTTGAGATCAACCAGTACTGCTATGACCCTAACTAAGGACATTGTTGAACATAGCTCAGGAGATGCAAGATGCAAGAGAATCTTCATCTCAGACACATTTTATTACCAAATTTACCCAATATGTCGGTGATAACTGATGGTAGGATCATGTGTGTCATACGTGTGTGTGTGTGTGTCCGTAGATATCAGTAAAATGTAAGGTTTTCAATTGGTTTCATCTTAAGATACTGATGCAGACTACATTCAAGAATGATCATGTACAATTGTTTTCCATCCTAATGTGTTGCACGCAAATGTAGAATGCAGTACTCGCTGCTTCCAAATTCATGGTAATATGCTCATAAACATATTCTCCCTATCTTAATTATAGGATATCCACTAAATCCCAATTGAGATCTTAAATATTAAACCGACTCTTGCATTCATGTTGAATCCAAAAAAACAAGGGTTCCCCAAATAATACAAATAAAAGCAAATCACGGCACTAATACTGTTCTTGGAAGAAGAGTATTTGAAGATTAAAATTGGGTACCTTCGGGCGCGGGCGCTATTGACCTCCTCGACTTCCTAATGAGGCGGAGCCTCGTGTACTAATCTGCCGGCTTAGCCCTAATCAGGGCGCATCTGAGTTGACGACCGCGATTCTAACGGGAAGCAGTCAGACGGCAGCGAATCTGGAGGGAGGGGAGGTCCGATTCCAGCCGCAGGGGTATCGGAGGTTGGGAGACGAAGGGGACGCTTCTACGACGAGACAAAGGGTTTCGAGAACGACAAATAAGTACGTCAGCAAAGGCGGGGAAAGAAGGCAGGTTGGGGTAAGAATATGGGTATATATATAGGCACGCATACATTCCCACCGGGCTACTGTCATAGAGCCGTAGGCTAGATCGAACCGAACCGGATCGGACCGGACCGGGCTACTGTCATCATCTTGTTGAAATTTGCTGAGGCTTTCCGATAGACTCTTTTTGAAATCATTAAGTGTTTATTGTAGTTGGTTCTCAATTTTGATTTCCAATACTTCCATTTATGCGAGTTATCGATAGCCATTGTGTAAGACTGTAAATATGTAATCCCCAGTTCTTGTTTATGATGTCTGGTCAAGGGCATCAGCATGGTCGACGTGAAGCTGCCAAGGAAGCTTATGCCAAGGGTAGTGCTGCGGTCGCTACGAGGAGGAAGAGTTGCTGCCCTATTTTTATCGTTGCGTGGGGTGAGAGCACCGGGGGTTGGAAGGCGATGGCGTCGGTGTGGCTGCAGCTGCTGCGACCCAAGCCAACGATCACTGAGCAGCCAAGGTTAAATTAAAAGTTACTGTTGTGTCTGATTGAGTTTGTGAATGCCAAATATTGGTAAAGAACTATATGGGTCGGATAGGTCAATTCATTACGAGTGGATGTGAACTCAGGAAGATTTTTTTTTCTTAAAGTTAACTCCATTGCATTTTCGTCGACAACAATATAGACAGTGAACTGTAGCAAGTTGTAGCAAAACAATATAGATTTTTTTTTGTAATGGTGAATTGAGGAAGATATTAGAGAACATTATTAGATGTTGTGGTGTTGTAATAGAGCTTTTGTTGCTCTTTGCTCGACTAGTATTTTTTTTCTTTTTTCTCAAGAGCTTGATGACCAAAGAAGTCCATTTTAGATAATTTGATTATGTGTTTTTTTATATGTTTTCTCACTATATTTAGAATTATTTGTGTACGCATACAAGTAAACCACATGGACATCTGATTGAAGATTCTAGTGACAGATGCATTCATGCAACTATCAGCAAATTATCATGCTGTAACTAAATACGAATTATGTAAAGCACCATGTTTTCTCAGGATGATAGTAGTTTATAGATTGTTGAAATCTGGAGGGTCTTTCCAGTACATTTATGACAAATGTTGATGTCTGCCTCTCTCAGGTCATCGAGTTTGGTGGGAATGGAAGCTTGAGCTTGACAATTGTCGATGTCATGTCTGATACCTCAAAGCCTCGTAAATGGAAAGTGAAGTGGTACTCTCGAGATACTTTATCGCAATTCGTCGCTCTACTCAAAGGCAATACATTCAGGATGGACTGCTGCCCCTCTTAACTATAAAGTGTGCATCTTAAGGGGGTCCTCGCAATATTTTCTCGTATTCATTTCATTCATTCGTTTAATTTGCCGTAGATGTGCAGATGTTTTTCTTTTTCATTTTTCCAGCTCATCATATTATTTGTTTTTAATATGGCATGAAATGATCGTTCAAAGTTTGTTTCCAAATAATCTGCTGTATCATTTTGTGTTTAAACAATTGGATAGGAAAGTTTTGCATTGCTGAGTGATGTGGCATGTGAAACAGTTATTTTCATTGTTGAAGCCCAAACCTTGTTCCATATGACCCCAAAAACCAAAAAAGATCAATCTGTTTGTACAACTCAAAAAAGATACCTCCTTGGTGTTTGCAGGTCATTACGACAGGCAGATGGAGGTTGAGAAAACAAAGCATGCATTCCGTATGTTCTCACATACCACTGCCAAGCGCGAATGGCCAAAATACTTTATGTACGTGGGTAACTGCAATCTTCTACCAAACCATTGGCATCCTTTCTGTGTTAGTGCTTTACGAACCCTGCGCTGTGTTGCCACAACAAAGGCTTGACTCTTCCGGCCAATGATGCAGATGCTGCGGTTGCTTTTATTTTTCTTCTCTTTGATTCCAGCTCTGATCTTTTACTTCCCGATGCAGATGCCGATGAGTCTGGAAAGATGGAGGAAGCCATAATTGCTGCCCGCTTGTTCTTTCTGTTCCTATCAAATTTCGAGGCAAATCTAACCGCAGCCGTTACTGCTGCATCTTCTTCTGAGGGGGGGAGAAGACGGATGCCAAGGCCCATCCTCCTCGATACCCCCTCTTCTTCCTCGACCCTTCTCTTTTGGTTCTGAGATCAAGACATGGTACAGCGTAACTACCAGTGGCAACTCTTGATGATGTCCAGAAAGCCAAAGAATAAAAAAAACCAATGGATTCGAAGATAACCCACTCTAAGACGAGCTCGAAGGGCTCTGTTTAGGCTATAATCGTCAGCATGCCGACTGTCTGAGACTCTCTCAAGACGAACCAGCAACGGCTCGACTTCCTTCTTCTTTCTCAGATCTTCTTCTTGATGTTCGAGACGGTAAAAGGGATCAGCCAGCTTGCCTCTTTCTGCAACAATGCCATTCAATGAGATACAAGAACTCTGTAATGGAAAAAAATTAGATGCGAAACCTACTGACCGACACTGTTGTACTAGCCAGGTAGAATGAAGAAAAAAAAAAAAAGAAGCACATAACTTCGTCGGCTGGAAGGGCAAATGTCTCCGCATCCTCTATATCATAATCCTCCGTCTTGCGTTGAGCCCCACTGATTATGACATATTCACAGTTCTTTGGGTCCGTCTGTATCACTATTTCATGCTTGCAACAAGCTGACTTCATGGTAAAGCTCCATATCTAGCACACAAGTTACCGATTAGGCATCTAGAAATAGATATTGATCGTCGAAGGTTACAACAGGAGAAACTATACCAAGACAAATAAAGCTGATGTTAACGAAATTATTTCCCAGTTAAAGAAAAGAAGAATTTTAGCAGATGTCACTTAGGTACATATGACGGGGAGTTGCATAATAACCATCCGAACCCATTTTCGCTTCATTATGGTTTATATAAACATCTACCGTATATCTGCACCCTTGATCAAGTTTTGTGATTCTATTTCTTTCTAATGCAGCTACATATAAAAATTGATTCTATCCTCATCCAGAAATCTGAATGCCTCAATATGTTACAGAGTTTCCCAATATCAATACAAGGAAAAATGTTACTTGAATACTCAGCTTTAAGTCGCCCTTCTTTCCTTTTTCACATTTATTGTATTCTTCTTATCGCATATAAATAGTTGACGAATGAATCAGTAGCTTAATCATTCATCAACATCCAGATCCAGATCCAACATGCGTTTTTTCAATTAATGATACATAAATATGCATATTTCTTTTTTCAAAACATGTAATTTTCCAACCTACATCAGTCTTAAATCCAACATCCCATTCTTCATCTGTATATGAAGTGCTCCCTAGAATTCCATTTTCTTAAACTTTAGATGATCAAAGTGCCGTTAGAAAAGCGGGGAAGTGATTCTTTCTCTTTACATTTCCAATTTAATTTCTTATGCTACTTGAAAACATTAAAAAAAAAAGCACTCTTAAAATACCTTCGTCGAATAATAGTTTCCCACTTGCTTTTTCTCTGCATTAAACCTTACACCTTTGGCAATCATCGAATTGCATCCGCCACACCAGATATTGAAGGGCATCTCGAACCTGCACAAAAGGATCAAAGTTACGTTCATGGAAGTGTGCTCGGGAAAGTCAGAAGAAGATCAAGACTTGAAAAAGAAAATCTTTCAGTTAAAAAGTTTTCCTTTCTCAAAGGAGATATCTGCAAATATTGTTCCTACCCAAATCAAGTGAAAGAATTGATAAAGTTCCACATCGTCCTTAGAAAATTTACCAACAAAGCTTGTCCTTCTCAAGGATCAATACAATGTCTAAAGTAGCAGTTTTGACTTTTCCTAGAATATAAATTGCATCCTGATCATTTTTAAGGTATATTTTAAAACCTGCTTTAGTCCTACAAAATGCAACCAAATAAGCTATCCTAACCTTCGATCAAACAGCTTTTTACAAGTTTCCAGTTGCCTATTCAAACTTTCAAAAAACAAAAGGCATCCTAGCCACAAATTTTTGCATGTCATCCTCTCTTATCTACAATTATGCCTTCCTGATAAAAACCCCCTTAATTTTACAATCAAAGTTCACACATACATCAGGTACATGCAACATTGTACCTACATTCTACAAGGCAACATATATGCATGTGGCCAAGATCCCCTACGGTGTCTCTCAACATCAAGATTCACACTTGCCAAGTTCAGAGCATACAGTAACTTATTTGCAGATGGACATCCTCCTGTTCATATCAAATAACTCACCAAGCAGTAGACATGATGCACATCAAAGGATTGGAAGTTATATTGAATACCAAAACCCAAATCAACATTGAAAGTAATATAGAATACCAAAACCCACACAAGAGAAACATCTGAAATGTGCTACATCTTCATAACTGAATATGATAGGCTAGTAAAGGTTATAGGGTGCATTTAGGAATGCATCTGAAATGTGCATTGACGGCCCAATGCACATTTCAAATACAATTTTATTTTTTGTAATTTTTCTTTTAAATCATATTTGGCATGGATGTTGCATTGCAAATGCTCAACTACTGATGCTACCTTAGGGTAGCATACTAGCATCAACATTTTTACATTTCCAGGATGTTAATGATTTTTTTTTACAAAGTTTTCAAAATAACCTGTGATATTCTATAGAATCATAAGATTGTCATTATATAATAAAAAACCCTAACTAAAAATTTCAAATTTAGTGAGAAACCAACATGATTTATGTTTTCTATAAGATAATTTTTTTATTTATTTGATTTCAAAGGTTATTTTATATTTATTTATAGGATTATATTTAATTTATTTATTATATATCTAGGTCATACCGATCCCAAATAATTGAGACTTTCAACTTTGTTGTTGTTGTTGTATACAAACCTGGGTCATGCAAAATTTTTATAAGATTACACACACACACACACATATATATATATATATATATATTATTTACCTATTAATTAAAATAAAAAATATGTATTCACTTTTGAATAAATATTAAAAATTTTAAAATATAAATTTATCATATAATATTCGATGGATTTTTGAAATATAATCGTATCAAACAATACTTATGTCAATACACATTTAAAATGTAGCTTTAATTTATTGTCTACCAAACACCCAAAGCATTACACAACTACACGTTCACTCAATCCTCCTTCTCCAAATGCACATTAAAAATACAAATGTGTTCCCAAACACACCGATATCATATTAAGTTGCTCCAGATAAACAGCAACAAGGAAATCATGGTAAGTGCATCATGCCTTCTTATTGGGAAAAAAATCATGGTAAGTGCATCCAAATAGATAACTCAATGGATCGATGCTTTTTCAGAAAGACAAAAAAGAATTAGTAAGCAACATGCTTTGTAAATAATATTTATCGGTTCACCCATCATGTACCTTATAATTAGTATGCCTTGGTCTAACTTTCTGGCTCTTTCCCTCAAAGGATGTTGTCCCTGAAACTTGTTCAAGGAACCCTGGAGAGCATATAAATTAAATCAATCAGCAGATGACAGGGACAGGCCTTAGCAAACTACAATGCAATCAGAATAATACCAAGTACAATGAAAAGTACCTTTTTTGGTTCCCATTCTGGTGGGTAGTAAAAATTATCTGCTCTAGCAGCTGCAAGAGATGACTGAAGAACAAAGGAGAAGCATAAAATTAGTGGAAGAAAAAGTAAAATTACAGCTACTGCCAGAGAAGGGCTCTGAGGATAATAGCATAAAGACTTCAAGATTTAACGCTGACACACATCAAAGCAACAATTACAGACAAATAATAGGACAAATCAACATCAAAGTACATGGATGGAAATATATAAGGAAAAACAAGAATCTCGATCACCAAAACCCTGGGCAAAGGTGATAGTAAAGAGAAAATTAGGGTTGGAACGCGTTGAGTCTAAATTGTTCAGAGAAATCGATCCAATGGATTCAACGATGCCAAACACGACCAATCACAAAAACAATTAATAGGATGAATCAAAATCTAAACAAACAAATACGGTAAGAAACAAACAAAGAAGAACAAAATTACCGGAGAAGATAATCCCTAAAGGCTAGACGATATTGAAAGGAGAATTAGGGTTGCACTGCATCACAGAAAACCAATAGAACAAATCCAAATCCAAGAGACAAGGCAATCATCTCAAAGATCGAACTAAAGAAACCCTAAGCCGAGGTAATTTTGACGGGCAAATCAGAATGGAAACGCGTCAAGTCTCAAATCGTTCAGAGAAATCGATTCGATACCATTCAAAGGATAGATAGGAAAACCCTAGGAAGATTTGCTACTTCGTACCATCTTCGATCACTGGATTCAGAGACGGAGCAGTCGGCGACAACGATCAAACCGTGCGACCTTCCGCTCTCTGGCGTCAGGCGAGGAAAGGGTAAAACGGAGTCGATACGACGACAACGCATCCCTTCTTATTTTGTTGTCCGATCCCGGTGTGCTGTCCCGCGTGACTGTGATCGACACGTAGGTCCATCGACATATATATATATATATATATATATATATATTCTCTATTAATCCTTCTATGTATATACATATACATATATGTGTATATATATACACACATATGTGTATATATGTATATATACATATATACATATATATTATATCAATTTTTTTCGAAATTATGTTATTTTCAAAACTTTCTAACAGCTTTTTTAATTACTATTTGTAACTTTTTCTGTTATTTACAACCTATTTTAACATTTTTAAATATTTCTAAGTTATCTTTTGTAAATAGATATATTTTTTTAATTTTTAATTTAATTTTAATAAAATCATTTCACTTCTCACCTATCATCCATTTTCTTATTTTTCATTCTTCTCTTATGATGAAAAAAGGTAAATGATGAGATGAGATAATTCGAAACCCGAAGAGATAAAAATATTTTTTAAATATTTTTTTTTTATAATAATTTAATATTATTATGATTATGTAAATTATGTAATAGTTTAGAAGATATTATCTTCTAGATTAATTATATTATCCTATAAGATGTCATGTTTCAGGCTTGTATAAATTGTCTAGTAGAATATATGCGTGATGAAAAAAAAAAAGTCAACAAGGAAGATAAAAATGAAATTAGAGGGGTTATAAATTATAAAATATTAGGTTGTGAATAATAATGAGAAGCTTTCAATAATAAGATTTTTTATCTAATACCAAAAAATAACCCCACTTATCCTTTTTTTTCTTCATTTATTTATTTTTTAAAATTGATCGATACTAAAAAGTATAGAATTTATATTTTTTAGTTTTATTAAAAAAATATTTTACAGTAATGTAATATAAAAATATTATAACACAGTATATTTATAAAATTTATAAAAAATATAAATTTTCTAAAATACTATGTAACAGTGTTTTTATACTACAGTATAGTATTTTCAACAGTAATAGAAAAAATTATAATTGAATTGGTTTAGACGAATGTATAAGAAAATAAAGAGAAAAAGTTATTTAAAGTATCAAGAGAATAAAAAAAAGTGTTATTTAAGAATTCTAAAAATAAGGAGCACCAATCGAGAAAATAAATAATATTTTTATGTATGTCATTACCTCAAACTTTTTATTAGGATGATCGATCATGCTATAGGTTACATTTAAGAATATATTTATATTTTTAATATTTATTTAGATTAATATATAGTAATAGAATATCTTGTATGTTTGGTAAATAATAGATAAAAAATATATTTTAAATATAGATTTACGAAAGAGTTACATGGTAAAATTACACTTAGAAAAATTTTAAAATATTTTATGATAAATATATAATTTTAATATATATATATATTATGATAAAAAAAATCTTTTTTTTTTTAATTTCTCTTACAGCACCCCATTTGAAAATTATCGAAACAAGGCTCCCTTTTTCTAAATGATCATTCAACCCCCTCTGCCCTGCCTCCGCCAAACCCCGCGCGTCGGCCATTGCCTCCGTCGTTGCTCTGGTCGAAACCCAGCAGCCTGTGATAGTGATGCTGGCTCAGGGTGGGACGAGGGCCGTGAAGGAGATCGAGCGTCTTCTGGGCTACGCTTTCAGGTCCCAGTCCCTCCTGGCGGAGGCGCTTACGCACTCGTCCTACCCCGACCACCGTTCATACCACCGTCTCGAGTTCGTCGGCGATGCAGCCCTCAGCCTCGCCATCACCAAACACCTCTACCTCACCAACCCGGACCTCGGCCCCGGACGCCTCTCCGCCCTACGCGCCGCTAACATCTCCACCGAAAAGCTCGCCCGCGTCGCCGTCCGCCACCGCCTCTACCGTTTCCTCCGCCGCAACTCACATGCACTCGATCAAATGGTACTCGCGCCGCGTCACCCCTCGACGATTCCGACTCGGTGCGATCGTGGCCTCTCACGCTTCGCTTTTTACCCTAATAGGTGTTCGATTTCACGAACTTGGTGATGATGGAGAGGGAGGAAGAAATTGGGTGGGCTCCGTACGGCGGAAGCACCGTCAAAGCCCCCAAAGTGTTGGCCGACATCGTGGAGTCCATCGCTCCCGCCGTCTACGTCGACTGCAATTTCGATCTTGAGTTGCTCTGGAAGGTGAGCTTGTTGTGTCCTCTCCTTTTCGCTGCTCCGTGGGTCTATTATAATTGCGGGTCGTGCGTAGGTATTGAGGGGGATTTTGGAGCCGATCATCACGTCGGAGAACATGGACGAGCAGCCGGTGACGACGCTCTACGAGCTCTGTCAGAAGCAGGGCAGAAGCATCGAGATCAAAAACTGGAAGAGAGGTTTTGTGAACAACATCAGCGTCTTTATTGACGGAGACCTCATGGGCATCGGTTGCTCGGAGCAGAGGTCGATCGCAAAGCTCAACGCTGCGAGAGATGCGCTGCAAAAGCTGTCTACTTTAGAGGAAGCTGACATGGAGGTCGAGTTGAGCTCGGCCGCAGGCAATGGAACTGCAGAGGAGAAAGATGGATCCAAGCAGAAACTAAACCAGTTTTGCAGCAAGAAGCATTGGATAATTCCCATATACAAGTAAGTTCTTCTTTAAGCTTCCTTTTCTTGCCCTAATTGTTATAGTCTACTGAGAATTTATTATTCTGTTCTTGAGGCAATTTTGGGTTCTCAGACATGCTTTTTTCAAGATGTTTTGTGTTGTTTTTCTCTTAAATGCTTTACAATTCTTCTTCCATCACAATAATGTGGTAGTTAATAACCAGCGAGTGAATTGGATCCTTCCAATTCACTTGTACAACATTGTCATGATGTGTTGTTATATTAAGATTGAATGTGTTCAAACAATTCTGTGGTTAAGCTTGTTTTCGCAGTTCCTTCTTATAAACTTCAACAACAATGAAATCTTAATTTATACTATCAGTCAAAATATTGTCTTTGTTGGTGCATCCATTCGGAATTGCTTCATCAATCTTTTATTCTTCAATCATCTCAATTAAAAAGTCTTCAATCGTGTTCTTACTGCCAGAAAACAAAGATATATATATTCCCTAATCACTGCATTGATGGAACTTGCAGGATTGAGAAAGAGGAAGGGCCTGCACACTGTAAAAGATTCATATGCTCAGTCCAAGTTGAAACTGAGGGCTGCACCTTCATCACCTTTGGGGATCCAAAATCAAGAGTGAAAGATGCAGAAAATTCAGCAGCATCTAAGATGTTAGCCGATATTTTGGTTGGTCGTTAAACAATATATCCATGTAGAAATCCAGCTATAATTTAACCCAAATCTAGCTCGACTTTTAGTCATGTAAATGTTCTCTTTAGTATTGCCTCTTTTCTCCTGACATGATTTGTGGTCGTGCTAATCTTCTCAATTGCTCAAAAAAAAAAAAAAAATTTCTTGTAAAATATGATATCCTTTCGTACAAACAATAGTGATGGATATTTAAATTTATCCATTATACTTTTTATATCAAGCAGATATTGTGAAATTTGTTTCGAATGAGAATTGATTGCAAGATCTTATTATGTCAAATATTTGTCAATCTTTGCATCGAACGAGTCTCTAAAACTCATTCTCACTCTTTAAGTTCTTGAAGCAGCTTTCAGAGACTGGATTTCTTGGGTTGACTTTGGGGCTCCAATGTGTTGTCCCACGTGACAGTGATGATTGACACGTAGGTCCATCATATATATATATATATATATATATATATATATATATATATATATATATATATATGTTGAGATGAGATAAACTACAACTCTAAGTTCTTCTAGTATATGGGAGATAGGAAGAGTCTGACAATGAGTTTAAAGCGAAACCAGAAGAGTTATAAATAATAAAATATTATTTTATTTCTTTTTTTAAGAGAATGGTAAAGAGTTCTGAATAATAAGAATGGACTTTAAATAGTAATTTTTTAAAATCTAATGATTTAAACAACCCCATCCACTTATCTATTTTTCCTTCATTTCTCTATATTTTCATATTGCTCGATCTATAGGATGAAAAGGTCCAGCCATAATATTTTTACACTGTTTTACAATGTTCTGAATAATACTAAAAATTTATTCTGTATTATAATATTTTTCTAGTATTATTAAAAATAAAAAATATTTTCACAGTACCGTAATATAAAAATATTATAACACAATATATTTACAAAATTTGTAAAATATATTTTTTTTTTCTAAAAATACTATATATATTATGTAATAGTGTTTCATGCTACATTATAGTATAAAAAATATAATTAAACTAGCTCATTCTATGGACTGATCTAAAATAAAGAGAAAAAGATAATTCAAGTATCAGAAGAACAAAAAAAAGTGTTATTTAAGAATTCTAAAAATAAGGAGCACTTATCGAGAAAGGATTATTTTTTAATATTCACCCTATGTATATCATTACCTTGAACTTTTTATTATGATGATCATGCTAGGGCTGCGTTTAAAAATATATTTATATTTTTAATACGTATTTAGAGAAATTTTTTTTTGAGTGAATATATAGGCATGGAATGTTTTGAGTATTTAGTAAATAAGAGATGAAAATTATATTTTAAATACGGATTGACATAAGTGTTGTTTAGTCAAATTATATTTAAAAATTCATTAAATATTTGTATGATAAATTTATCATTTCTAATATTTTAATATTTATTGAAAAGTTAATTCATACGAGCAATTTTTAAAAAAATGTTTTACTTTTTAAATTTATTTTGTACCGAGCCCCTATTTTAAAAAAATTAAATAATATATTTTAAAATGATCATTCTTCCCGTCACCCACCTCCCTCTGCCCTCAAGCGATACTCACTTTAAAGTAAGTGAGTGACAGTCTTATGTGTCATAAAGGGGGACAATCAATCCTTGTGCGAGGGCTATAACAAAGAAAGTGAACCGATGCATGATAGAAGAGCATGCTCGAAGTCAATTGATGACAGTCTTATGTATCGTAGAGGAAGGCAACCAATCCTTGTGCAAGGGCTATAACAAAGGAGATAGTTCAATGCATGATAGAAGAGCATAGGGGTGCACAAGATTGATCATGTGTATGGTGGAGCCGGGTGGCCAACCCTCACATAAAGTTGCAAGCAAAGGGGGGTGTCCCTGAGTATAGCGAAGGGAGGTGACCAACCCTCATACGAGGGCTATAGATGAAGGACAATGGAGGAGTGTGATCAACCGTCTATTGGTCTAATGAAAACAAAAGGTAAAGTAATTTTTTCATACAACTAAGGGCGTTATTTTAAAAAAAATTAAAGTAGAGATACTATGTGAAATTTTTTTTAAAGTATACATTTTTTTAAGTAGAGATACTATGTGAAAAAAAATTTAAAATTATAAAATTTTTTTCTGATGATTCATCCTGCATATTTTTTTATTTAAAATAAGAAATAAAAAAAATGAATGCATATAATCTTATAAAAATTTCATATGGCCCAAATATATAATAAATATATATAATCATATCCATGTAA
The DNA here is from genome assembly GCF_036884655.1 of Musa acuminata AAA Group. Taxonomy (NCBI): domain Eukaryota; kingdom Viridiplantae; phylum Streptophyta; class Magnoliopsida; order Zingiberales; family Musaceae; genus Musa; species Musa acuminata. Next base: position 8,175,709 of record NC_088355.1, on the reverse strand, counting down.
TGGTCTTTAAAAATAAATAAAATAAAAATAATCTTTATAAAAAATATAAATCATATTAGTTTCTCACTAAATCATTTTGACAATCTTATAATTTTAGATAGAATCATATAATATTTTATAATTTTAAAAAAATATTAGCATTGTATAAATACTGAAATGTTAATACTATCCAGAGATAATATTTGAATATAATATTTAAATCAGAAATAATTTAAAAGTATTTATTAAATACTAATTTCTATTTAAAATATGTAGTTAACTCTGAACGCATAAAAAGCCGCCCTCACTTATTAAGCAAAGCGTTGGGGCCCACAACCGAGACAGTGTTATCGGATGAGTTTATGTGGGCTCCTGCGGTGGATGTGTCACGCTTGTAACGCCCGACACGCTTTGCGGTACGACTTGGCTTACGAAGCCGCTGCATAACAGGAGACATGCAGTACCATCGGTAATGACGCGCCGCATCATCTCTTCGTAACTTCAGTTGTTCCGTTCCTGGTTTCGAATTCCCCACAATTTGATGGACGAGATGGATCGAGTGACCGTGATGTGACGGCCAGTTGCAGACGATTCCTCTTTACCCGGCCCACTGGTTTTACCACGGCGCACCTCTCTGAGGCAAAAGTGGGGCCCCCAGTGGTCCCACTGACACTTGACCCTTCGACGAGGTAGAAAACTTGCGGGAGTAATTATATTACTGCTTCCGGAAAAGATGCACGCATGCACGGCCTCCTTTTATCGCTGGATCTGAACTTTGCGAATCTTGAAGCGTCAAGGGTCAGAATCCGTCGTGCGATTCGCCTGACGTTTATCTCGGTGCGTTTTCACCGCACCAAACATTGCACTTTCGACGCATACCGTTTTCCCTATTAGAAGGTTATGGTGGTCCCCAGGTGGGCCCTCTTCTTTCCTCCAGTCAACTCGCTCTGCGTTGAAGAACGAAAGGGTTGGATAGAAGTATTGCTTCCACCCGGAATCCCGTACGCCTTTCCTAAAGAAGTCCTAAGATCTTATCCAATCACACCAATACAAATCATTGAATCCTAATCTCGACCCTTACTACGACTCGGACATCACATCTCAGCCATCAAGTGGTGTCAGATGAAGGGAGCGTGGTCAAATGGATGGCTGTGATGTCATCAGTTGGAGGTGGAATTTCAAGAAGAGTCGGATCCGCACGATTTGGAGATGATCCCTAATGGGTTTACTAGCGTCTCACACCGCTCCGAGGCCCAAGGACACGGAGGACGACGAGCGACCACCGCCACCGCTTCGGTCACACCATGAACCGATCCTGCCCCGAGGCGGAGGAGAGGGACGGCGGGCTGCGACGGGCCGTGACGGAGATCGAGCTTCTTCTGGGCTACGTTTTCCGGGACCAGTCCCTCCTGGCGGAGGCGCTTACGCACTCCTCTTACCCCGATCACCGGTCATACCAGCGTCTCGAGTTCGTCGGCGATGCAGCCCTCAGCCTCGCTATCACCAACCACCTCTACCTCACCAACCCGGACCTCGGCCCCGGACGCCTCTCCGCCCTACGCGCCGCTAACATCTCCACCGAAAAGCTCGCCCGCGTCGCCGTCCGCCACCGCCTCTACCGTTTCCTCCGCCGCAACTCACATGCACTCGATCAAATGGTTCTCGCGCCGCCTCACCCCTGCGACGATTCCGACTCGGTGCGATCAAGGCCTCTCACGCTTCGCTTTTTCCCCTAATAGGTGTTCGATTTCACGAACTTGGTGATGATGGAGCGGGAGGAAGAAATTGGGTGGGCTCCGTACGGCGGAAGCACCGTCAAAGCCCCCAAAGTGTTGGCCGACATCGTGGAGTCCATCGCCGCCGCCGTCTACGTCGACTGCAATTTCGATCTTGAGTTGCTCTGGAAGGTGAGCTCGACGCGTCCTCTCCTTTTCGGTGCTTCGTGGGTCTAATGGCGGGTTGGGCGTAGGTATTCAGGGGGATTCTGGAGCCGATCATCACGTCGGAGAACATGGACGAGCAGCCGGTGACGACCCTCTACGAGCTCTGTCAGAAGCAGGGCAGAAGCATCGAGATCAAAAACTGGAAGAGAGGTTTTGTGAACATCACCAACGTCTTTGTTGACGGAGATCTCATGGGCATCGGTTGCTCGGAGCAGAAGACAATCGCAAAGCTCAACGCTGCGAGAGATGCGCTGCAAAAGCTGTCTGCTTTAGAGGAAGCCGACATGGAGGTCGAGTTGAGCTCGGCCGCAGGCAATGGAACTGCAGAGGAGAAAGATGGATCCAAGCAGAAACTAAACCAGTTTTGCAGCAAGAAGCATTGGATAATGCCCATATACAAGTAAGTTCTTCTTTAAGCTTCCTTTTCCTGCCCTAATTGTTATAGTCTACTGAGAATTTATTATTCTGTTCTTGAGGCAATTTTGGGTTCTCAGACATGCTTTTTTCAAGATGTTTTGTGTTGTTTTTCTCTTAAATGCTTTACAATTCTTCTTCCATCACAATAATGTGGTAGTTAATAAACAATGAGTGAATTGGATCATTCCAATTCACTTCTACAACATTGTCCTGATGTGTTGTTATATTTAGATTGAATGTGTTCAAACAATTCTGTGGTTAAGCTTGTTTTCTCAGTTCCTTGTTATAAACTTCAACAACAATGAAATCTTAATTTATACTATCAGTCAAAATATTGTCTTTGTTGGTGCATCCATTCAGAATTCTTATATGCTTCTCTCTTTATCTATTGTCTTATTTACTTTGTGTCCCTTAACATGCATCTAACAAACACTATTGGACGATGTTAAAATAAAAATCCAATGCATACTGAAGTTGGAAAATAAAGTAACCTAGTCGATGCATGTTTACGACATCCTAGTGTTGTAGATCATTTTAATAAATAACATTCTGAGTTTGCATTGAGATGGTGTTTGAATCGTGACATAACTCATAAGCTGACCTTATTAGACCCATAAAACAAAGTAAAAATTAACTTGAGTCATAATTTACGCTTGTATGGGTGTCGATTAACTTGGCAAAATGAGTCGCATTTGTAGTTCCATTTGTGGGACTGAATTCAAACTTATCAAAGATTGGCACATTTATGGGACTTGATTAACTTGGCAAAAACTCAATTTCTCCTCAGAGTGTGAGCTGCATCAAGAAATTTCATATTCAATTATATTAGATTAGAAATGTTCCTTGTCTCAATTATATTTTACTGGGGTCTCGGAGGATAGCGGAAGAATATGTTTGAGAAAGAGAAGCTGATTGCTACTTCCTTTATTAAGTTTGTAACTGCATTCTACCAGCTTAAGTTGAAGCTCAGTGCTACTAGAATCATGATGATCATACAATATTTAATGGCCCTGTATGAGGAAAAAAATTAGAGTGGCCGCAAGTTATAATTTTCTGCATTTATATAAATTGCAGTGTAGCTGCATCGGGAGTATCTTTACAAAACAGCACTTAAAATACTAGCCAAACTTACTCGAACTTGTGTTGATAACTTAGAATCTTTGGTTCTAGTTTGAGTTTTGTTTGATCTGTTAATTCTTGTTTGATCAAGGTTCGTTGTACCGTATCGTACTGGCGTTTCGACCCGGGCTCGGTATGGTATGATACCGGTGTACCGGGCGGTACATCAGGGCGTACCGAATATTTTTTTTATTGTTTTTCATACTGTAGCAGTGCTACAGTATAGTACTGTAGCACTGTAGAGGTACCGGACGGTATGCTTTGGTACGACAGGCCTTGGTTTTGATCACCTGGGAACTCCGTGTAACCATATGGAAAGTGGCCTTAGGTTATACATATTATTGGATTTGGAAGTTCTGGTGCTATGGTTTTTATGGTGTATTATCCAGTCATATGTGAGATATGATGGGAAGCCAAAGAAATGATTTTGTTGATATTGTTCTTCAACCTCTTCTTCTTCTCTCTCCTGTGCTTCTTACACTCCCTCTCTTCCTTTGTTTTTCTGTCTTCCTTTCTTTATCTCTCCCTGGTGTCATCAATCTGCAACCTATCCTATACCACCTTTCTTTGCATCTTCACCACCAATCGCTGTCAGCCACTACTGTCCTGCTCTTACCCCTTAATCTTTCTGAAGTGACACTGAGCAGTTCATCACTGGTTCTACCTTGTCTCCAAATAGTAGCTGGCCAAAGTGAGCCTCTCACCAATAGTCTCAGGAGCATGTTCACTATCTTTTTTGGACCTTCGATCGAGGCCTTTAAAAGGTCCATAGGTTTGGAGAATAGCATTCCTCCAAGTCGTCCGGCATCAGAAATAGCTTTTATGATTTCCCTTGGTTAAGTTAAAGTCGAAGAAGAAAAAATTGCCAAGTGTTGCAACTCCATTCCACCAGGAGGTGTGTGGACATTAGTTCTTGATCATGTAATTGAGGTGATAATGTTTTTTGTTGAACAACTCTGGCATTAAATGGAGACGATAATTAGATCAGAACATATAAATCCAATTGTCAGCATGCACCTAACATGTCTGTCATGCACCTAACATGTCTGTCATGTACTCAAATAGAAAATTAGTTTTCCCACTTGCTGCATCATATTTCATCAAGTAAGAAAGATGAGTGAAGATCTGTATGGGCAATCATCGTTGTAAGAGAAAAAAATTATCCTTAAAATGTATTTATTACCAGTAACAGATGTGCATGCTCATCTTATCTTCTATGTGGTTCTCATTCGCTTCTGTTTTCTTTCTTTCCTCATTCATCATTCAGTTCAGTGATCCTTGGAATGCTCATTATCATCGCTTCATCAATCTTTTATCCTTCAATCATCTCAATAAAAAAGTCTTGAATCTTGTTCTTACTGCTAGAAATCAAAGATTATGTTTTCCCTTATCACTGCATTGATGGAATTTGCAGGGTTGAGAAAGAGCAAGGGCCTCCACACAGTAAAAGATTCATATGCTCAGTCCAAGTTGAAACCAAGGGCTGCACCTTCATCACCTTTGGGGATCCAAAATCAAGAGTGAAAGATGCAGAAAATTCAGCAGCATTTAAGATGTTATCGGATATTTTGGTTGGTCGTTAAACAATATATCCATGTAGAAAACCATCTATAAAGTTTAACCCAAATCTAGCTCGACGTTTAGTCAAGTAAATGTTCTCTTTAGCATCGTCTCGTCTCCTGCCATGGTTTACGGTCGTGCTAATCGTCTCGTTTGCTCAGAAAAAATTTGTTTTTTTTCTTGTAAAATATGACATTCGTTCAAACAAACGATAGTGATCGATATTTAAATTGAACTTTTTGTATCAAGCTGATATTGTGAAACTAGTATGGGATGAGATTTGATTTATGCCACAGGTTTGTCAATCTTTGCATCGAACGAGTATTTAAAACCCATTGCCACTCTAAAGTCCTTGCAGCAGCTTTCTGAGACTGGATTTCTTGGGTTGACTTTGAGGCTCCTTCTTCCTAACATCCTGTCGAACCTTTGAAACACTGATTTGCCATACAAAACTGAGGTCAACATCTGTGTCCGGTGTCATGATGCTATTTTACCTAACACTCCCTTGTATGGTTCATCACCTCACCCTGTTTCCAGGCTCCCAAACAAAAGAAGGTGGTGATCGTACGAGCCAGCAAGCATGCAGATTTCCTATGTATATATCGCTACGATACCAGCTGCCTTCTTCATCTTCCACTGATCTCTGAGCCATGGCGATCACGAGATGCATGTTCGTCGTGGCGGTGGCTCTGGCTCTGGCTCTGGCTGTGGCAGTGACAGTCTCCCTAGCCTCGCCAACAACAACTGCAACAGGAGTAGGTCATCTTCTCGTCGAGCGCAGCCTGAGAGCTGCGGCGACGTGCAGCAAGTTTCCTCGGATGTGCCACGCGAAGGGCAGCCCCGGGCCGGACTGCTGCAGCAGGCGGTGCGTGGACGTGAGGACGGACAGCCTCAACTGCGGGCGGTGCGGCCGGCGGTGCCGCTACGGGTGGACGTGCTGCCGAGGGAGATGCGTGATCATAATGTACGACGCGAAGAACTGCGGCGCCTGCCGGCGCCGGTGCCCGAATGGAAGCTTCTGCAGGTACGGGATGTGCAGCTACGCTTCGTAGAGAGTAAATTAGAAAAGGAACATTTTAAATAAATAAATTGAAATGGAATGGAATGCCTTCATTTTGATTTAAAAAAAACTATAAAATTATGTGACAATTCATCGTAAATAAATTTGGTAAATTACTTCTTTATTCTATAATAAAAATAAAAAAATCATTTTGATTTTATGATTTTTATTCTATAATAAAAATAATACAATTTTATGCTGTAATTGTATTATTTATCGATTGTGTAATAGTGCGTAACCACCCAAATGTCCATATCCTATGAAGGAAGACAAATGAGGGTTGATTCTGCTGTCTAGAATGATTCATGCAATCCTACTTTATGATTTACGACTAATCAAATGGATTTATGATAATAATATTTTTATTTTTCTTTGCCTTTTACAAAGATACACACCATCTGTCTCCTGTTTGTGTGGCAATCATAAACAAGGCGGAAGGTTTGGGTTCTAGATATTGAATGTTTCGTAGGGCGCGGCGCATTGATCAATTCCGATGATGATGGCTTGACGTCGAGTTACGTGGCAGCTGTCCGTACGATGACGTCCTGAGAAGGCTAATCATTCGCACAGAGAATAAATTGAAGGAGGACACGCCACTCGTTCTTAGAACCACAGAAACACGAATCACATCGCCATCAATTAAGAATATGCTTCGACAATGACCTGTTGAGCGTAATTACCAGTGACGTGTCACCTAAACTGGAACTGTTCATTTCTATCAACTTTGGACCCCACCAGAGATGATAAAATTGATACCTTCACTGAATTAATTAAAGAAGTAAATACTGCTTTATTTGAATAAATCCATCCCCAAACCTCATCTCTTCCTTAACGAACTCCATTTCTATCCATTTCTCCTCGCACCCGCCGTCGCACAATGATCACCGCCGCCTTGATATCGAAGCGAAACCCGCAAGGCTCGACATCGGAGAACAAGTGGCGGACCGGCGCTCGAGAGCGAGCCTACCGCCGCCGGCTCCTCGAGGCCCTCTGCCGCGCCCGCGGAGGGAGCGCATCCGGCCCCCGCGCAGTAAAGGAGGCAGCGGACTCCGCCCTCGCCCTCATCGCCCGTGGCCGGTCCCGCTGGAGCCGCGCCATTCTGTTCGGCCGCCGCGGCGGCAATCTCCTCCTCAAGGCCCGCGGCAGTGTTTTGGTCCGCCGAGGGAGGCCACGGATGGTAGCGGCGCCTCGGCCGGAGGGGAAGAGAGTGAGGGACAACCTGCGGACGCTCCGCTGGCTGGTGCCTGGGTGCCGGAAGGTGTCGACGTCAAGCCTCCTGAAGGAGTCGGCGGACTACGTGGCGGCGCTGGAGATGCAGGTGAAGGCTATGCTAGGGCTCTTCGGCGTCTAGCCTCCTGAAGGAGGCCGCAGACTACGTGGCGGCGCTGGAGATGCAGGTGAAAGCTAATCGCGCGATCGTTGACGCCCGGGGCTGCGGTCGAGGGCGGCTACCCGGAGACGTTATATATATATATATATATATATATATATATATATATATATATATATATATATATATGGCTCTACAAATTAGCCCAGTAAAAGAAGTATATAAATTTGTAGAGCGCGTGGATTAACAGTAATGTCTTGAGAAGTGATAATGTCAAATAATATAAAATATGGCATACTGGTATTTTGTGTTATTTTGAATATTTTCCCCTTTGATTGTCTAACACAATAAGGTGATCGTGTACATGGCTTTTATTCATTTAGATTTATGCTTTCAAAATTTGGTATTAGAAGGAGACTAGTTGGCTAGGATAAATAATAAGAGAATACATTATTATTTAATGGTTGTGGAGTCAATGGTTCTACCATGGAACCGAGTACTAAATTTTATTAAATTCTATTATTGAATTCTAAGGGTAAAATTTTATTATTGAATTTTAAGAATGAGATGCTAACATTTGTATGTAAGATGCTGATTGAGCATGACAAATGATTTTTTAAAACTCTTTTTAATATAATATATGCCTTAGATTGAGCATGAATGTCTAATTATCAAAAAAGATAAAAAGGAATTTCCATTCATAAACAATTAAGTGTAGCCACAATAGAAAATAAAATGAACATGCAGGAGTAAATTCCACCTATTAATCTTAGCAATCAAACATCTGCTTTATCAAAAAGAATAATTTGAAAGCAAAAAATCAAAATTCCAGATTGCAACAAACATCATAGCAGGTGGTGGCCACCACAGCACGCGGGCATTGTTAACCCAAACGAAAGCATTACCCTCATGTCTGATATCAAGAATTCCAATAGAACAAACAAAATACCAGGAAAAATATGTAGTTTTAGGGGGGGAAACCAGATGCTCTATCAGCTTTGTCTAAAGATATACAAATGCCAATAAAACAAACAAAAACCCACAAAAAGCATTAGGTTTTGGGGGACAAGATTGTCTTCTTGAATATGCTTCATCAGCTTTGTCCAAAAATAAGATTAAACCACAGGAGATATAATAGTGTGTTTAAATAAGTCAATTAAGAATTTATCAAAAACAAATTTTCGCATAGAATAGTGTATTTATATAAGTCAACTAAGAATTTTTTGAAACCAAATTTCTAAGTGACTCCTCTTTCTGATAGTATTTGTTGCCTCCTTCCCCCCTCTAGTTCTCAGACTGCCCAAAGTATTTTATTTTGCTTAATAATCTCAACAAAAAGAGATATTCTACTGACCAAACAATGTCCACAAGGATATCATTATACTAGTTTTCAGCCATAACCATATTCTAGAGGCTACAAACAGGATTAGGGCACTGTCATATTGACAGCTTTAAACAATTTATATTACTATTACTATTATCAAACCATTTAATTTACTCTTTCTTTTGCTGTTAAAATTTATAAATACTTCAAATAGATAATTACTTATAACCTGAACCAACTCCACCTTAATGATTGCTACATCTTTGGGCTGTCATTTCATTGAGAATCATATGGTCTGTATCCAACTCCCTAATTCATTTGCATGTTCAAAAATGTTCAAGAAAGGGTTTTCCAATCTAGACGAGCTTGTTTTCCTATTAGAAAAATCATTAAACAAAGAAAACAGTTTATTCTATGAGGGAATAGAATGTACTAAAAATTTGGTGTCCTGTTAGGTGTAGGCCATTGTTCATCCTAATAAAAAAGATTCTTGAGGTGCTAGTGTTTCCCTGGTATGTTTCTGGGAATCTTATGTTATAATTACGCTAAAGGAGAAGATGAATAATTCTTCTTACTTATCTATGCTCTTTACTCTTACTATTGAACTCAGAAGCAGCCCATAATTCCACAAAGTGGCATGCAGCAATAAAACCAGTATCTGCAAATAGAGAAGTGTTTCTCACCAGAAGAGTCAAACAAATAGCACGAATCCCTTACAGTCCCCTCTCCACCTAATGCAAGATTAAATGGTGAACATGCCTAAAAAAGACAACGAGTTGCAAAATCTAGCATGATGCTAATCCACAAAGAAACTGGGAGAGAACATTTCACCTTTTTAACAAGAACAAGCTTCCCAAATCCACTAGATGGCCTTCGAGGCTTGTCCGATTTCATCAAGGAGAATCTAGCATAGCAGCACTGCGCAGCTACATAACATCAAGAATAACATACAGGCATCACTATTGCAAAGGAAACACTAAAATTAAGATGATAACTGTCTATGGTCAGTTCAAGAGAGTTGCGGTCCATGAGGATATGAAAGATGGCATCAAACAATCTCGTTCGCAGGAGCAAATCGAAAACCAACATGAGAACTATATATCGGTACATAGACGGGAGGGATCGGAAGGAGATGGTACCAATAGGGAGCCGAGGCGGCTCGGTCGCGAGGTAGGCGGATCGAACAACATCCAAGAAACAGAGCCCTGCAAGGGGAGAAAGGAGAAGAAGCAATCATAAGGCGTGGGGGAGATAGTGATGATGGGAAGGGGGTGGGATCATCGGTGTCGAGGAGGTGGTGGTGGTTACTGTTACGGTGGAGAGGCCGAGCTGCTGCAGGGTATGGCGAGCCTCGGGCAGTGTGTTACTCAGGGGATGGCGTGTCACATTGCCATTTTTGTCCCTATCAGGGACTGCTGCTGTTGGAGGAGGAGGAGGACGAGAGGAGGAAGGAGAATTAAATAAGAAAAGAACCCTAATTTGATTCGACTGACGAGAGGGAATATGGCAACTAGGTGGATTATAAAGGAAAGAAGTATCCGCGCTAAAACAGGAACAAAATTATCTCGAAGTAATAATAAATTCCGTTGCCGGGACTCGAACCCGGGTCTCTCGGGTGAGAGCCGAGTATCCTAACCAACTAGACTACAACGGAGATACATTTGGTTGACAATATCTTAAATTAATAAGTAAATTCTCAATGGATAAAGGGCAACAAATTCCGTCAACCAGTAAATTCTCATCCTAATGTCTCCTCCTCGCATCTTAGGTGTTCACGTGGCAGATCGACAAGAGAGGTCCACTGGGGGGATGTTTTATCGGGGGTAATATGACTTTAAAATAAAAAGATTGAATCGAGGAACAAGGGTCTCCCTTGTTGCGGGGTCATCTCATGGTGACAAGATCATCTCTTAGCCATCGATAGTCCTGCATAACAAGTCTACGTCAAGAGCTTTCCGGCTCAACCCCTCCGATGCTTAGTTAGCGCATTACGGAGAGGGAGGAAGACAATAATATGAACTATGTAAATAAGAGAGTCGAGAGTAGAGAGAGTATTTACCTATTTTTTCAGCTTAACTTAGGGCGTGACTTTTATACTTGGGCGTATGATCTGGTCATGTATTAGCTAAAGTCTCTCGTACTCTAAATGATAGAGACATTAATGAGGGTAACTTGCTATCAGTTATTAATGTAGAGGCATAGCTTGATATGTTAGCCAAGAGATGTTTAGGGAAGTTGAGACTTATTGTTATTAATGTTCGCGGGTTCCCATGTCTTTATTGTTTATTAGTTCACATAGAAGAGGGAGCTGGAGAGTACCAATATTATTCTTATCATTAAGAAAAATTGAGGTATGCTGTCATTAATGATCATTGGTTCCATACCTTTATTGTTTGTTAATCCACTTAGTGGAGGGAGTTGAAGGGACTAATATTATACCCATCAACCATCCTCTCAAAAACCCAAGGGACAAAGGGTCTTGGTTGCTCGATCAATCGAATTTATCTTTAATTTTATAAGATAGATCAGTAATTAAAGGATTTTAAAAATGAGATCAGATAAGGAAAGTAGTCATATCCTTACTTATAGTCCCCCTTTGTTAGAAGTATTATGGAGAAATCGATCCTTTAGACATTTCGAATGCCAACATTGAAGTTATACGAAAGAAGCTTCAATCCTTCTAAATATAGTCATATTTACTTTATAAATGTCTTTTATACGTTACACATTCTCAACAACTCTACGAGAGAATGGTTCTCTAAATTGGCCCAAGAGTCGATCTCTTCTTTTAGTCAGCTTATCAAGAAATCAACTTTATTAGTTATAAAGTACCAAAGAAATCTATAATCTCCCTTCGAAGAGTCCGTTATATAAAATAATTCAATAATAAAGTAAAACCAATTACTAATCCAAACTCATATGTTATAATTAATGCTTGTATTGATCACCTTCAACTTTTAAAGTTTTTATACTCGATCATCTCCAACTATATTCCAAGAATTATTATAAAATATAACGTAAGAAGGTAACATAAGAAGAGAAACTTAAAACGTAAGAAGGTATTGTAAGAAGAAAGAGTTATACAACCAAATATTTCAAAACAACTGCATAACAAAAGATAAAAAAGGAGACCAAATTCTTTTTTATCATAAATTCATTCCATTAAGTACCTCCCACATTGATATATTTATGCAAATTAGGGAGAAGGGTTTTTTTTTTTGTGCCCCCATCCTTTACTAATTTCACCTACTAAATAAAATATATTAAAATCTCATACAATCATCACTATTGCAAAGGAAACACTAAAAATAAGATGATAATTGTCTATGGTCAGTTCAAAAGAGTTGCGGTCCATGAGGATCTGAAAGATGGCATCAAACAATCTCGTTCGCAGAAGCAAATCGAAAACCAACATGAGAACTATATATCGATACATAGACGGGAGGGACCGGAAGGAGATGGTACCAATAGGGAGCCGAGGCGGCTCGGTCGCGAGTCAGGCGGATCGAACAACATCCAAGAAACAGAGCCCTGCAAGGCGAGAAAGGAGAAGAAGCAATCATAAGGCGTGGGGGAGATAGTGATAATGGGAAGGGGGTGGGATCAGAGTATGAGCCTTCGTGGACGAAATCCTTGATGTCGGAGGAATCGAGCACAGCCATGGTGTTCTCTTATCACACATCGGTGTTGGTGGTTACTGCTGCTGTTGGATGAGGAGGAGGAGGACGAGAGGAGGAAGGAGAATTAAAGAAGAAAAGAACCCTAATTTGATTCGACTGACGAGAGGGAATATGGCAACTAGGTGGCTTATAAAGGAAAGAAGAATCCGCGCCAAAACAGGAACAAAATTATCTCGAAGTAATAATAAATTCCGTTGCCGGGACTCGAACCCGGGTCTCTCGGGTGAGAGCCGAGTATCCTAACCAACTAGACTACAACGGAATTACATATTGTTAAGAAAAATATATTAAACTAATAAGTAAATTAGGTGGATTATAAAGGAAAGAATCATCGGCACCAAAACTGGAACAAAATTTATTTCGAAATAAAAACTAATTCCGTTGCCGGGACTCGAACCCGGGTCTCTCGGGTGAGAGCCGAGTATCCTAACCAACTAGACTACAACGGAGTTGCATGTTATTAGGAAAAATAAATTAAACTAATAATAAAGTTCCTTTAGCCAAATATTTATTATAAGATATCTCCCCTATTGATTTATCACAAGAAAATAACTCTCCTCAAAACCTACCTCACGGGCCACATCACCATTCTCTCCAATAGTTCGAAGTGATAAAAGGGCCATAAATACCATTAACTAGTGAGTCAGTCCAGTTGGTTCATTGTCGAAGGTGTAAGCTCACCGTAGTGTCTCATCCTTACTGATGTTGAGTGCTGATGTAACGGACCGACGAGATAGGTCCATTAGATGATAGTTCATCGGGGGTGATCTAACTTTAGAACGAAGAGGTTGGGTCGAGGAACGGGGGTCTTCCCTGCTATAGGGTCATCTCATAGCGATAGGGTTGTCTTTTAGCCATCGGTAGTCCTACACAATAGGTCTATATAAGGGGCTTCTCGGCTTGACTTCTCCACTGCTTAAGTCAACGTAAGAGAGAGGTGGATAAAGACAATATTATGAGCTATGTAAATGAGAGAGAAGAGAGAGTATTTGCCTACTTCCTCAACTTCATTTAGGGCATGACTTTTATACTTAAGAGCCGAGTAATCTAGTCATTTATTAGCCAAGACTCCCCTTACTCTAAACGACAAATGCATTAATGAGGACAGGTTACTGTCAGTCATTAATATAGTAGCATAGCTCGAGATCTCAACCAAGAGGTATCAAGTTGAGGCTTTTTGTTATTAATGTTCGCTGGTTTTATATCTTTATTGTTTATTAGTCCACCTAATGGAGAGAGCTATAAAGTATCAATATTATCATCCTTATCATTCAGGAAAGTTGAGGTATGCTATCATTAATGATCACCGATTTACGTGCCTTTATTATTTGTTAATCCAGGAGAGAGCTCAAGGGTATTAATATTATCCCTATCAACCATCCTCTCCAAAAGCCTAAGGGACAAAGGGCCTTGGTTGCTCAATCAACTCCCTCTAGATATTCGTCTTCAATTTTATAAGATAGATTAGTAATTAAAATATATTAAAAATGAGATTAGATAAGGAAAGTAACCGGGGATCAATCCTTACTTATAGTCTCCCTTTATTAGAAGTATTATGGAGGAATCGATCCCTTAGACGTTTCGAATGCCAACATTAAGTTATACGAAGAAAGAAGCTCAAATCCTTCTAAATATATAGTTATATTTACTTCACAAATGATGTCGTCTGGGACAACATACTCTTTTATTTGCTAAGCATTCTCTGAGAGATGATAAAAGATTGATTCTTTAAATTACCCTTAGAGTCAGGTTGTCAACCCAAGCTCATATATTATAATTAATACTTGCATTCATCACTTTTAAAAGGTTTTTATACTTGGTCACCTCCAACTATATTCCCATAGTTACTATAAATTTTCCCAATGTCAATAAACGAATTTAGACACCTAACATTAAAAAGGCAACCAACTAGGAAGTCGACTTATAAGTATTTCCTTTCATGCCATGCCATGCCATGCCATGCCATGCCAATTCTGACGCTTCTCGCATCGACTGGAATGTGTTTTGAAAAACTCATGCTACAACACTGCACGTTCTTTGTTTTTGCTGCAAGCTTCTACACAGGAGATGAGGAGGTGTTACTAAGGGTGTTGTAAGTCTACTAGAAAACAGATTGGGTTTTCGATTTTAGTTTTGTGAAACATGGCACGAGGACGACAGGCTCAACAAAGGAGATGGTAGAAATGCTAAATGCTGTCGTCGTCTTCTGAGTTAATAGAAAGCCTTTTTCTGTTTCGGGAAAAAATAAAATAAAAATAAAAATAAAAAGGCCCAATAAATTGGCCTCCATTAAAAAGGAGACGAAGCTCAAGAAGAGGCCAAAACAAACCTCACCAAATTACTTGTCCTCCCAAGACCCCTCCCCAGCGACTCAAGAACCCGCTCGAATGACGGTGATCCCGGCTCCACCGCCGCCGTCGATCTTCGCCGTCGCGGCATCCCCCGGCCGCCGCCGCCCCGCCCCCTCCTACGTCGCCTCTCCGCCGCCCCTCTGCCTGTTTTCCGGCCACCGCCTCCTCTCCCCCCTCCGCCTTGCCGTCTCTTCCCGCCTCCACTTCTCCAAGCCCTCCTCCGGCGCCAACGGGTCTCTCGAGGGCTCGTCGTCCTCCTCCTCCGGAAGCGGCGGCGAGCTCCACCCCGCCCTCCCCCCGCCGCCGCGATCCGGTCAGGGCGCGCGGGTGTTCGTCACGCTCCCGCCCGACGCCGTGGGGCCATCGGGGCAGATGGCGCGCAAGAAGGCGATGAGGGCGTCCTTCATGGCGCTTTCGGCGGCCGGCGTGGAGGGGATCGCGGTGGAGTGCTGGTGGGGGATCGTGGAGAGGGAGGCGCCCGGGGTGTACGACTGGGGCGGGTACATGGATTTGGTCATGTTGGCGCAGCGCTGCGGCCTCAAGGTGCGAGCGATCATGGCTTTTCACCAGTGGGGGACGGGCCCCGGCGACCCTGGCTGGTCTATCTCCGATCCTACTCTCTGGAATTCTTGATTTCCTTTTTGCATCTTACTCTACAATTCTTGCATTTCAAAACCTAGTGTCCTCTAATGTGCTTTCAGATAAGAGTGTTGTGTGGTTTTTCGCGTTCAGCATATCTGGGTTTCTTTCAGGCGCTTTAAGCTAACTGACATGCTTAAATCAATGGTGAAAACCTATTTTACATTTCTTAAAATGCTGTAGCATTAATGGCTCATTTCCTAGTTACTATACTTGATACAAGTATGCACATCCACATCCACATCCATTTATGATGTAATTGTAATGTCATGGTTAGATTAGAGAAGCAGCTGCTGTAACTTTCTTGAAAAATAAACTCATACTTAATTTGCATGCGGACAAATTATCTTGTCATCGCTCATGCATGCATATGTTGCATATGATGCATGCATAATCTACCAAAAAGAGAACAAGATTTCCTTTGTCTTTTCTTATAACCTTAAAGCAAGGAATTCAATTCTTTACTATGTATCTTAGTAAGGCACTAGACTAGATAATCAAGAAATTTAAATTTATGCTACTTGTATGAAGAACAGTGGCAAGAAATCCGTTTTAGAAAATTAACGATCATTTGGTTGTTGAATAAGCTGAAACCAATCATATACCGAAAATAAAATCCGGTACAATTTTGGAAACATTGAGTCCGATACGTTGATAGCTTTAAGCTGCAGTCTCGGTGCAATCCAGTCCTAATATTTGGAATTATTTTTTCTTGAAAATTTATTCTAGTACAAACAGTAAATGCTTTGCAAATGCAGTTTTACATTTATATGAGAAAAACTTCAGTAGTGTCAGCTTAGTAAGTGTAAAAGCACTGTGTATTTATTATCATTCTTAAGTATTCTTACAGCATGAGTTTCTCATCATTTGAAATAAGATGATGGATTGACTGACATTATCCATGTATTGATATTGGGACCCACTAGGCTTCAAAGATTGTTTGGTGTTTAACAAGTTAATAAAGAACAAATAGGCTAGCTTAGCTGAAAACTTGGACTAAAGTTTTGTTTGACTGAGACAAAAGACAGTGCAGTGTGTTATAACTTTGTGAAACCACTTTCAATGAGGTTTTTTTGCTGAATTTTGGGTGAAAGAGATGATCTTTTGTTGGCATTGCATTCTATAAAGAAAATAGCTTGGGTTTAAGTGTATTGGGTCACTTGGTTTTAGGCCTATTAAGTTAATGGATTGATTTCCTTGTAAGGTTAGGTGAAAAATAATAAATGCAGTTTTGTTTAAGCAGGCACTAATCCAGGTGTTGACTGGGGCACAAGTCACCCCTTTTTGGTCGGTCCAAGTGCAGTACTGGGCTTTCTACCCTGTTAGCCCTATGAACCAGGCATACTGCCTTGTAAGCCCGGGCTTATCGTCAGCATTGGCCCATGCCCAGCATTGCACTCCCCTTCATTCTCTCCTCCATTGTGGTTCCTCCTCATCTTCTTCTTCCTCCTCCTCTTCTTCTTCTCCTTCTCCCCCTCCCCTCCCCTCTCCTCCCATCTCCCCACCCCTCCACCCCTTCTTGTTACCATGGTACCTGCCGACATATCATGTGTTGATACATTGGCATGGACAAGAAGTGTACTGTGCCGGTACCGGAACTATCAATGTTTGGGTCCATGGTGTGAGTTATCATTGGATTGGGTTTCGCTTGTTATCTATCATGCATGGTTCTCGGTTACGAGTTGGATTTTAAGCTTTGGTGAAGTCGTCAAACTTTTGTTGGTGAAAGATTGTGACATAGTCTCACGTTGGAAGTAATGGGATCTAATGTAAATAGGCTTAAGCATTTTGGAGCATGCGGTTTGGGTCTATCATGTTAATTGGTCGATTATCCTGTCAGGCTACATCATGGCTGTTAATATTGGGCAGTGATTTTGGCACCAAGGTCCAAAAACGCCCGAGATGCTAGGCGTTCGCTCGAGCGAAGCGAGACGCTATAAAAATATACAATATAATTAATAAATATAATTATTTAAATAAAAATATGATATTAAATTAAGAAAATCTTGTAAAGTTACAATATCACATTAACAAAAAGTCTCAAAATTCAAAACAATAACAATAAATTCAAATAAATAAAAATTAACAGTATTAAAATAAAAATAATATATTATTAATCTAATAAATAAGAATACTATTACTAGTATATAGTTATTAGTATACTGTTAATATACTATTAACAGTATACGAAGTGAGAAGAGTGTGAGTAAGAGAAAGATCGAGACTGCTGACTGAGAGCAGTGACAGTGGTAGCAGCGAGCACTGGGAGCGGCGAGCGATGACAGTGGCTGCAAGAGCGGGAGCGGCGAGCAACGACAGTGGCAGCAGTTGCAGTAGCAATGAGCAGCAGCAGCGGTAGCAGTGAGCAGCAGCAGCGGGAGCGGCGACAGTGGCAGCGATAGCGGTAGCAGCAAGAGCGGGAGCGGCGAGCAGGGTTAGGGTTGGGAAGTCACAAGAGGAAGGTTGATATCGGTGCTTTAGTTGGTTCGATTGAACCAACTAAAGCACCGGAAACTGAACCAGATCTAAAATGCTAGTTCAGTCGCATGGTTTAACCCGGGCGCTCGCTCGGGCTTGGGCGAGCGCCCAAGCGGCGCCTCTTTGAAGCGCGTCGCTTGGAAATGAAGCGAGGCGCTCTGGCCTCGCCTCACCTCGCTCGAGCGCCTATTGAAATCACTGATATTGGCGGATTGTTTAAAAAATGTTTTTGAGGTTTCATAGATGTCTTACTCATTTCATATATGTGCCTAAAATTCTACGAATTTCTAATAGGATGGTATTGACTGTATAAAGTGCAAACAGCAGTGGATGATATTTAAAACAATTGTTTTATTTGAAGTTGCATTAACTATGCTGCAGACTGACTATAAAATAGAAATGAGTTTACTGCATCAACCAGAAGGAAGTTTGATATGTGAATTTGCATTTTGTTTAAAGATTCTGATGATAATGATACATTGTTTAGCATTTTGGCATCTGTTCTGTCAATCTTGGCTTTGCTTTCTGGGTACTAAAATTATCTTCCCTTATAAAGGATACCTCTCCCGAGATGGGTACTTGAAGAAATGGACAAGGAGCCAAATTTGGCTTTTGCCGACAGGTTTGGCAGAAGGAATAAGGAGTACATCTCTTTGGGATGTGATGTTTTTCCTGTTCTAAGGGGACGATCTCCAATCCAGGCTTATTCAGATTTTATGAGGAGTTTCAGGGATACATTCAGGGACTTCTTACGAGTTGTAATAACGGTAAGATTTTAAGACTGACTTTTATGTGCCTGCTTCTAGACTTTTTCTCATTGATTATTTACTCAATTCATCTTATTCTGCATTTTCGCAGGAAATTCAAGTTGGTATGGGCCCTGCTGGTGAACTTAGGTATCCTTCTTGCCCATCTGAGAAGTTAATTCGAGCAAGGGCTGCAGCCGAGCTAGGAGAATTTCAGTGTTATGATAAGGTCAGAGAGCAGTCAGCTTTTGTGAACACTAGTACTATGGCTTTTGATGTTTCATAGTGTTCTTAGTAATATGGTTTTTGATGATTTAGTTTCTTGTCTCTTCCTTAGTATATGCTGGCATCACTAAACGCTTGTGCTCAAAAAGTTGGCATGGATGAGTGGGGATATGGTGGCCCTATTGGTGCGAGTAACTTCCCACAGAACCCCGAGGAAACAGCTTTCTTCAAAAGTGATGGTTCTTGGAACACCCCTTATGGACAGTTTTTTCTTGAATGGTACTCAGGGTTGCTTCTTCTTCATGGAGAGAGGTTGTGCATGGTGGCTGATGTAATTTTTTTGGGCACTGGTGTTCAGATCTCTGCAAAAGTTGCTGGCATACACTGGCACTATAGCACAAACTCACATCCATCCGAGCTAACTGCTGGTTATTACAATACCCTTATTCGAGATGGCTATCTCCCAATAGCCCGCATGTTCAGTCGGTACAGAATGACACTGTGCTGTATGTGCTTCGATATGCGAGACTCAGAGGAAAGTAGCAATCCAAGGAGTAGCCCAGAAGGATTTCTCAGGAAGCTTATATATACTGCTAGGATGTGTAAACTGCCCCTTACTGGTGAAAACTCTTTTGCTAGGTTGGATGAGGCATCTCTGGATCAGGTTGTAAAGAACTCCAAGCTTTACTACGGTGGTGTTTATGAGGCCTCATTATCTTTTAACTATGTCAGAATGAATAGAAATCTCTTCGACTCTCATAATTGGAACCGCTTTACCAGATTCGTGAAGCGGATGTCAGATATCCAAACCTTTCGGGCCAGATTAGATCTCCGAGGAACTGAATCTTTTCTCTCTTCTACTTCTTTTGCTGAGGATGTTGGACGAGCTTTGGTGTGTCACTGATAAGCTCTTTCCTAGCAACTTTGATTTTCTCTTTTAATTTTTGTGAACATGACCGAAACGTGGAATCAAGTACACAAGTGGACAATTTGTGGCACCTTTTTGTTGCCAAAAAGACAATAATGTCTGTGCTGCCTCCTCCCATGTGTGTCCGTAGGTTTCATGTATATTCCAATCCATCCAATTCATGGTTTGGTTCTTTTTTTTTTATCTTTTGACCCTTTGTTCTACTGGACCCAGACTTTGGAAGTTCCAAGTTTTCAATACACAAGAGCTGCTTTTTCATGAAACTTTTAGAATCATGAAACTTTTATTTCATTATATTTGAAATTTGTGAGTGTTCAATCTAGGTATAATCTTTGTGGCTTCCTATCTAATGCTTCTACTACTGCATTAGGCATGTGTTTAATCACAATTTTCATATACTTAGTGCGGCGAACTATGCATATTTAATTTTCACCTGGTTAATTCCTGGTCCCTCTGGTGTTTTTTACAAGGCATGCAAGCATGGCCAACAATTAGTATGTATAATTTATCTGTTCTAAGTCGCATGATGTGTATTTATATTATCTGAGAGATGTCTAAGATGCATAACTCACATTTGTGTTGTCACAGTTTATATAATCTGTTACTAATTAGTCTATTTGTAACTTCACTGTTCTTTTTTTTTTTCCCTGATAGAATTAATTGATGCTAAAGATAATAATATTTCAGTGAAGACAAATAAATCTCAAAGGTAGAAGAGAGTCTCCTCCATCATCATGGGGCGATCGTTGGGGTGGGAAATGACGCGGAGGATAAATCAAGAATTAGATTTCAGTTGGCGATTTATTTTTTTGGTTATATTTCTTATATGAGAAAATGAATTAACTCACTAAGGAGGAAAAAACAAACTCTAATTTAGAAATTTTAAATTTTCTATAAAAAAAATGAATTAAAGATTCGGTGATTATATATATAATACGAAAAATTGTAAGGGCGAATACACCGTTTCCAAACTTGGCAAGGATTTATCTGCAAAAAGGCCCAACAAACATTGGGCCGCTTCGAGATTGGCGTGCCGATCTCGTGGTTTGCCGCTCCGTTAGCCACCGCGATCCCTTTCACCAATCTGCTAAACCCTGACCTTAAATCTTCCGACTCTTTGCCTTTTCTGCCCCTCCGTGGCGCCCGCGGCGGCGGCGGCGGCGCTCCTCACCATCATCCACGCCATCCTCCCGCTCAGGTCCAAGGCCAGCAAGCCTCCTCCCTCCGATCCCCAGTCCCAGTCCAAGAAGAAAGCCTCCGCCAGGTTGCCAGTTGGAGAATCGCCAATCCCAAGGATGTGGTGAAGCGCGATCAAGAAGTCTATGTGAAGGTGATTTCGGTGTCAGGGCAGAAGCTTAGCTTGTCCATGAGGGATGTGGATCAGAGGACTGGAAAGGATCTATTCCCAATGAAGAAGAGCTATGAGGATGGGGCGTATAGGGTAAACCTAGCAAGCGGCGATGGTGGGCGAATGAGGAGGTTGGGCCTTTTGGGGATTACAATAGTCGAGGAGGATGAGGGTGGACCATCGAGGCGCCTGAGAGGTGGGAGGCAAAGCAGCTTATTGCTTCTGGGGTCTTGGATGTCCGGGATTACCCGATGTTTGATGAGGATGGAGATGTGCTCATGTATCACTAATGGCGAGCTGAGGAGGAGATCGAGATTGAGCTTAATGAGGATAAGCCTGGCTTCTTTCCTGGCAGCTTATGAAGCGTAGGCTGGATCTTCGGTTGATTGTCACCTCTGCAACACTTGATGCAGATAAATTTTCCGGTTACTTCTTTAACTGCAAAATTTTCACTATTCCTGGAAGAACTTTTCTGGTGGAGACCCTTTACACCAAACAGCCAGAAGCTGATTACCTGGATGCAGCATTGATCACTGTTTTTAGCAGATCCATTTGACAGAACCTGAAGGAGACATACTTCTCTTTCTGACTGGCCAAGAGGAGATTGATCATGCTTGCCAGTCTCTATACGAGAGAATGAAAGGATTAGGGAAGAATGTGCCTGAGTTAATAATCTTGCCAGTAAACATTGCGCTTCCCAGTGAAATGCAGTCGAGGATTTTTGACCTCGCTCCTCCTGGTAAAGAGGAAAGTGGTTGTGGCTACTAATTTGCAGAGGCTTCCTTGACAATTGATGGGATCTTTTATGTTGTTGATCCAGGTTTTTTGTAAAACAAAATGTTAACAATCCAAAGCTAGGGCTTGACTCGCTGGTTATCACTCCGTTCCCACAGGCATCAGCGAAGCCGCGAGCAGGTTGTGCAGGGCATACTGGTCCAGGGAAATGTCACAATGAGATGTCTCCAATAACAATTCCAGAAATCCAGAGGATTAATCTTGGGTTCACAACTCTTACCATGGGGCTATGGGAATAAATGACCTTATGTCTTCTGATTTTATGGATCCCCCATCTCCTCAAGCGCTCATTTCTGCTATGGAACAGCTATACTGTCTTGGAGCTTTGGGTGAGGAGGGCTTCTGACAAAATTGAGTAAAAAAATGGCTGAGTTCCCTTTGGACCCACCATTGTCGAAAATGCTTCTGGCTATTGTGGACCTTGGATGCACTGATGAGATTTTGGCTATTATAGCAATGATTCAGACTGAGAACATCTTTTATAGACCAAGAAAGAAACAAGCCCAAGCAGATCAGAAAAGAGCAAAGTTCTTTCAGCCTGAAGGAGATCATTTAGCACTACTTGCTGTATATGAGGCGTGGAAAGCTAAAAACTTTTCTGGGCCATGGTGCTTTGAGAACTTTTTAAGAGTCATGCTTGCTTAGGTGGGCACAGGATGTGAAGAAACAGCTTCGTACTATCATGGACAGGTATGGTATTTCCTTTCTGTAATATACTCATTAGATTGCTTTATGGATTTATGTTGGTTCTCCACAAAATGCCTATCTCCAGTTCTGTTATTTGTTTCCAGTTGCATGTACCTTCTAGCATCCTTTACATACATTTCTTGTATTGTGGTCTACATTACAGATATGCGTTTTCTCTCTGGTTTGATGAAGTTGTTGCATTGCATAAGTTGTGCATGCTGTGTTTGTTGGTTATTTATATTTTACATCTGCATGTATAATCAAGTGCTTCGAATAGGTTTCAGATTGACATCTTTTGATAGCTGGAAATATTGCACCCTGCTGCATGTATATGCACTTTGTAAATGTTCAATATGTTATATTACCTAGTGCAGAACTATTGCAAGAATTCGCTAGATTTTAATCACTATTGCTGATAAATCTTCTGGTCATTGATTGATCCAAGAGATCTTTATATAGGATGTCAATGATAGATCATTTACTTAGTTTATCAAATTCCCAAAATGCCAAAATAAGAGCCTGAAATTGCTCATCCACATACAAACCATTATTTTCACCCTTCCAAAACTTGCGAGATGGTTGGCAGCAATATTTGCTTCTCCCAGAGAGAAGACGGGAAATCTCAAATGTCAGCATTCATAGAGAAGTTCTACTTCTTATCCACGCCCTTGCTTAACTTAATAAAAGATTAATAAAGGAATCAAATGTCACTGTTTTGAAGAAATATTTAATTTCATAAAGGACCATAAAAACTATGCAGACATTCAGCTAGAACCCTCAGACCAAGTTCGTAATTCCTTTTATTAGTTTGGCTAAAATATCAAGTAAAAACCTTTTTTTGCAAAGGAGAATAGGTTCTTTTGTCTGAATGTTAGTGGCTGACTGATATATACTCTTGAAAGATTATAAATGATAATGTCTTATCTAAGTCTTTGTTAGGCAATCTTAGATGTTCATTATGTATGATTCTTTTGAAATATTGGTAAGTGATATATTTTATGCTTTCATATCTGATTCAGTAACCCGAGTAATAGAGTGAAGAACAGCTTTGTTTGGCAATGAGAATTATTTTATTTAGCAAAAAGTCATGCTGATTTTACCAACTCTGTCCTCCTTTGCAAGATCAATTACTGTAGGTTCAGGATATTATTCAAGTTCTGGGTGTATTATGAAGATTGCTACCTTTTCTTTTGAACTTCAGAAGGAAACCTATGTATCTGTCCTTAATGCATCTATGTTTTAGGTTAACTAATAATTTGAGGTTGCGTGAGAAACATCTGATTCGTTCTGCAGTCAAACCTTGAAGAGTTGACTGATTTCTTAAATGTAAAGAGAAACTTGTTTAAAACTTTAGGTAAATCACTGATGAATGTATGTCATGATGATTTCTTGTTGGCTCCTTGGACTAGCTGCTAACTCTGTTGATCTACTTTGAAAGAGTGAATTGATCTTTGGCAATCAGAATCGAAGGGAAAGTGCCAAAATATCTGGATGAAGATGTCTAAGATGTTAGGCCAGTTGGCATGGGTTGACAGTGTCATTGCCTATCCTGTTGGATGCTTAACTTTGTACCAGATTGCTCACCTGTTCATGTTACTATGAATTAATTACTTGAGTGCGCACGGAAAAGCTTCTGAAAGGCACTTTGCAATATTTTACATGGCATCCTGTCTTGGATTCTTTTGTTGCATTCTGCCTTGGATT
Organism: Musa acuminata AAA Group; assembly: GCF_036884655.1. Classification (NCBI taxonomy): domain Eukaryota; kingdom Viridiplantae; phylum Streptophyta; class Magnoliopsida; order Zingiberales; family Musaceae; genus Musa; species Musa acuminata. The sequence continues at coordinate 8,151,396 of NC_088355.1, read as the reverse complement.
GACTGCCACAGGTTCCAAGTAGCTGTTTAAATTCAAATCTTCATGAAAAGTTGCACTTCTGTTGTCTTATTTTTATGAAAGGGCAGAGAATTATATAATGACACTCAAGCAAGTCATTGATATCTCTAAGTTCAATTTGAAGTGGTCTATGCAAATAGTTATCAACCGCTAGTGTTAGCTAATAGTTGTGATCAAACTGCTGGTAGTTATATAGGGAAATCATGTAATTCTTGCCAATGCTGAGTCTGAAATTATGCTGCATTTCTTTTTATTTTCATGTCTTGTCCCAGTCTTGCATGATCAGTTTCATTCAGGCTGAATTTTTGTTGTGTCCAACCCATCACTCAATCCAACATCTAACCCTCATCAACCCCTGATTTCAGGCATAAGCTGGACATCTTTAGCGCTGGAAAGAACTTTACAGAGATACGGAAGGCAATTACCGCCAGGTTCTTCTTCCATGCAGCAAGGATGGACCCCCAGGAAGAGTACAGGACCCTAATCGAGAACCAGTTTGTATATACTCACCCAAGCAGCGCTTTGTTCCAAAGGCAGCCAGACTGCTTTATATATCACGACAGTCATCAACCCCAAGTGGCTGGTAGAATTGGCTCCAAGATTTTACAAGTATGCAGATCCAACAAAAATCAGCAAGCACAAGTGACAGGAACGGATCGGACCCCTCTATGACAGATATCATGAGCCCAACTCTTCGTTTGAGCAACCACTGGGCTTGAGACTGCTATCAGCTCGTATCTCTTCTAACGTTTTTGTAACTTCTGTATCATCTGCTGATTTAAGAATTTAGTAATCACGACCTGCCATTCTTGGTATCATGGAAGAAGCACAACCTTTTTATAGTTCAATTTCTGTGCTTGCTAATGTTCTCATTGGTTCCCTAATATTTGTAATACCTGTATTATCTGCTGATTTAGAGCCTTTGTAATCATGCTGAGAGGGTTGAAACTAAATGTGGGTTGGTTGCATCAAGTAACTTTTTGCATACTTTATTCTGTTCATCACTCAGAAGCACAAACTTTATTTTTTTATGGAGAACATTTATTCATCAATGAACTGTGTAGCCATTGAAGATATTCAATAGCTACATTATAGGATTACACTGTACAAAAGTGTTGTGATTGGTGGTCTGTGAGAAAGTATTCTGTCATCATCATCATCACAGATCAAGGCTTTGCATGCATGCCCAAATAGATGCTGCATGTACAATACCTGACATGGCTGTGTTGCACTGTGCAACAAGCATTTATGCCAGCTCTGATCCAATGCTGCCACTGCTCCTCCTGCCACAGTGCATACAGTGGCATTGGCTGCAGCACCTCAGTCCATCATGACCATATAATTGGTGAGACAAACAGCCACCCATGAAAAGGCAGCTTGTTTGTGAGCTCCACAAAAGTGAATCTCAACATTTCAAATGAAATGCCACACAACCATCAGAAAGAAAAGTATGAAATATGAAAACTGAAGATGGATGGCTGATTTATTATTATTACTATTATTTTTATCATTAAGATCTTTCATATGGACATCTCTCATAAAATGGATTTCATATATTGAATTTTTTTTATCTAAACAAACTTCAACACAAAAAAATGAGAGATTTTAAGCAATGACAACTTGTCTTGATCCTAGAGTAAGTGGTAAAACTAAAGATCACCCTACCATGACTTTGGTCTTGTATGTAATCTCATCCTGACAAAAAGTTGAAGAAACTCTATGATATGATTGTGAAAGCCAATACAAAGTCCCCTTCACATTGCATTCTTCAAGTGTGCACTAGCTATATCTTGCTCTATTTCTGTTTGATGGCATAAATTGCTGGCTTCAGGATCAAAGAATAGATCAGCAAATAGTCAAACAGGGCTAATGTGAGCATTGAACAAAGTTATGAACTTTTAATTTCGATCTCCTCACTGATCATCCTTGTTCTCAAACATCATTCATGATCATGGTGCTCAGGGAATCCTCTCTCTCTCTCTCTCTCTCTCTCTCTGAGATAGAGAGAGAGAGAGAGAGGACTTTTAGGCTAACATATATATAGAACCAAGATTTTAGAAATCAAACAATATGTAATTACAAATCTGTCCTTGTAATTGTCTGAAAATATAAGCTGCTCCATTATCAAGGCAGAAAATAGCTAACAACTTCTTTGCATTAAATACATCAGATTGGAACCAAAATACTTTCTGCAGTTGGAAATCCATATAGCTCATAACCTCAAGTTTCCTGGCATTTATAGCTAATCTTGTTATAGAAAAAAAAAAAAAGGGAAACTTGAGCACTATCATACCAAAGAAGCTGAATACATTTACAAAAAAACAAAACTATTGTTTCGAAGAAGAAGAATTTAGAAGAAGACATTTCGAAAAAGTTCAGCATTTTCATCACAAATCCTTATGCTATTATGCCACCATTTGTTACTTTTACTACCAATTCAGAAATATGCAGAGAGAAGTTGCAATAAAAGAAATCCAGAAACAATAGCACCTCATAGTGACTGACATTCTTGGGAAGTGACATCAATGTTTGATCTGTGGCAGACTTTGAGAAGCCCTCAGAAAGAATGAATCAAGTATATACACATAGATCAGTTGCCTCCATTTTCCTTAACAAGATGCCAGATTGAAACTATCTATGTATGTTAAGTGGTTTGATCAACTTTAGAAGTACAAAAGATCATTAGTTTCATGATCCATCATCAAGTCACACTATACAATTAGAATTGTGCAGTGATGCATAAAACTGTTCTCTCATAGTAAGGTTGAAATTTCAAGAGGATAGAACATGATTCTACTTGTTTTACTCTCACTTAGAAAAATCTCTTAAAGAGTGAGGTAATCTAACTTTTACCCAACTAGCACACACTACCTAATGCATTTATTTCTCTCACTTTGTCAGTCCACTAAAATCTAAAAGCATCATAATATGTGCAAAATAAAATTAATTATATGTTCTACAAAAAGAAGAAGCACACCATGCTCTTCAATTGTTAAGCTCAGATGCTCCCTAAAAGAATAGCATTCTTAAGCATATGACTTACATGAGAGTAAGGGGAAGAAGAAAACAGGAAGACTAGTTTATTAGGATACAAACTGGAATATGACTTGTCGGCAAATTTGTTCTTTCAGGTGGATTGATGTAGCAGCATCATCCGCAAGCTGGTGGCACTTTTGGTACCCCTTGCTTTTGTAGTTCCACCAACACACCATCTACTGATGGGGACTTCAATCCGAGAGGCAATGGCAACCATGGCTTGGCTAACACATCTCCTATAGCTGCATCTATGCTTTCAGTTGACTGAAGCAACAAACAGATAGAAAGACAAGTTGTCAGGAACATTAAGATGATTAAGAACAAAATCTTGCTTGCTAATACGAGATTTATATATATATATATATAGGGGTATACACTAAGTTGTATTCTTGTTCAGAGTCTGCAACTCATTTCCATCCTCAGGCTTAAGATGATGTTCTCATCAAATACAAGTAGTTTATATGGAACAAGCTATCATTTTGAGAAGATAGCTCTCTTTTTTATTTTTTTTTTCATTTGAGAAAAAGAAATGTGTGCTAAATGAAATTTCTTTTTCATTTAATTTTCTAATGCCATTTGTATAAATTTCATAGTAAAACAATATTGGCATGCTTGTTTGTAAATAAGTTGTTTCTTTAGAAATAACTTTTTATTTGAGTTTATAATGATAATGGTGATCAACAATTAGGTTGTAAAATGAATTGAAGGCATGATGTGATGAATTGAGCTAAAACTCTTCAAAATGGAGAAGATGATTAGCCACTTTACAGATGTTGTTGGAGATAGATGTGGAATATGGAGGAGTGCTAAGATAAGAGTTTAATTGATTAGGACACCTAATCGTTACTGGATATAATGAGTCCTAATATGTCTTCCTTCATGAGTGTACTAACTCAAATTGAGAGAGGAGCAGACGAAAGAGTAGTTAGTGATTGAGCGACTGTAATCAGATTTCTTTTAATGCATTTGTTATAGTTTAAATTATTTTTCTTTTAATGAAGCTTTTTATATTTTTGAATTATTCTGATTGTGTTTGGTTTTCTATCTCAAATGTTTAGATGTTTGAGAGTCGAAAACTATATGGTTTCTACTTGATTGTTAAGATGAGAGAAAGAGGCGACAGAAGAATAAGAGGAGCTTACAGGATGAGCATCAAGTTGAAGCTGCGAGCTGGAGTGGTCGGTCACGGGAGGAGGAATCGGTCTGTACATGGGTTGGGGGACGATGCCCGGAACAGGTGGTGGAGCCGGAAACCTCTGCATCATTGATTCTGCCATCAGCAATGTGAGCACAGCAAACACTTTGAAGTAGATGAGCAAAGCAGGACGAAGATTACCGCCGCCGGCAGTGGCTGAGGGAAGCAAGGAGTTCCCTGGGTCATGGCATGTGGAACCCATCCTTCTCTTCCTCCCTGCACGGGGAAGGACGAAGCGATTTGGAGTAGATGAAGGCAGCAGACGCAGGGAGAGAGACGTGCGTACCCTTTGATAGAGGTGGTGCCAATAGGAGGGATCCGGTGGTGGCGGAAGTGGTGGCTGAGGAGCCCACGGCAGCGAGGGAGGCTGCGGCACCGGACGCCGTAGCCACATGTGGACCAGTGGCGCTTCTGCGGTGGGGTGCCCCCAGACGTGCAGTGGCCGAAAAGGCCGGACCGCAGGCGGAGGAGGAGGAGGTGGGAAGCCGATAGTAGGGGCGAGCCATGGGTTGACGTCCTTCTTTGGGTACATCTGCCGTCGCCTCGTCCAGCTCGCCGCCTCCGCCTCCCTCGCGAGCAAATGCTTCCGGTGCGATCGATACTTCTGCGTATGCACCACATGAGTCTTCTTACAACTCGGTTTTACGTCGAACGCCATGACTGCGAAGCAAAGCTAATGTCTTTCCCCATGCAGGGATAAAGCATGTCTCCTTTTCTTGTTGGAATTTATCGTTATAAGCATCGTAGATGCCTGACAGGCATCCGTACAAGCATCGCTTGCAGGAACAGCTTTCACGTTTCATGATGCAAAGTATTCATCAAATATATTATTGGTGAGTACTGTTGGTGGTACAATCGAGATAGCAGAAAGAAAGAGCAACTGTTCTCGCATGGTTTTCAATCAATCAATTATATTATATTATATATATTTATATTTATATAATGGAATTAGAAAAATGCTCAGCATTCATATCTTCAGATGTCAACTCTATTCATGACCATGGTGAGATCTGATTCTGTAAATGGTGACAGCAGCAAGAAGAAGAAGAAGAAGAAGAAGAAGAAGAAGATAAGAGTACTTGTAGATGGCTAGCAATATTGTGTCGGGTGAGGCAATCGATCCCCATGAGCTCTAAAATCCTGGAGGGCACCGCTTTGTCGATCCCCAGCTGCTCCACCGCCTGCACGAATCTCCGGTGCAGCTCCGGCGTCCAGTCCACCTGCCACACATCCATCAGCAACATGAGGAGAGAGAAGAAGATTAGCTCTTGAAGCACATCTCTCTCCCCACAACAAAACACCAACGTAAGGAGCAAGAACTGGAACACCACTTACTTTTGATTTGCGCTTCCCCTGTGAACCCCTCGTAGCCGACGGAGACGACGGCTTACGACCTTTATTGCCGTCAGGCGACTCAGATCTCAACCCAGATGGCATGACCATTGAGTCCTCCGTCGTCGTCGCACCCACGACTTCCTCCCGCTGTCTCTTCACATCCTTCTCCTCCTCCCCGATCTCCGCCTCCAAGACCACCACATCTTGCGTCGAGCCATCTCCACCAAACGCCCCTTCGGGCTCCTCCACGGCCGTCGCCTTGCCCGAGCCCTCCTCTCCGACCGAGAACGCCGCGAAAATCTCTGCTGGATCCAGCTCAAGGTCCGGCAGCACGTCTCCGTCATCGATTCCCATGAAGAGGTCACCGAAGTCGATGTCCTCGAGCAAGGCCTCGTCGCCGAAGTCATCGGAGATGGGGAAGTTTCCCAACGTCCCATCCCGATCGTCTCCATTGGAACTTCTTAAAGACTCGACTGCAAGCATATCCAAGCTCCGGAATCTATGTGCACGGAACTCGATTGTCTCTACCAAAGCTGCTAGTTAGCCAGGTCGACGTACTTCACGTACCGAACACTGCACACTAACTGCATCAGATTGCTCTACAAGGGAGAGGAGCGAGGAAGAAGCAGTGGATTAGCTTGAGTAGGGACTTTGGAGTAATAGATTTAGAGAGGGCGCATGTCCACCACAAGTTCCTTGAGATTTCTCTGCATGGGGCTTTTGTTTGGACTTGTCACCCACAAACTCTAATGTTCTGTCTCTCTCTCAATAATTTCAAGGTCTTGTGGATGAGAATTTTGAGGTCTTTTAAATTGAAAGTTGATAGAGAGAGAGAGAGAGAGGGGCCAGAGGAGACAGTGGCAGCATGTATATCTGTTGGGGTGACTGCCCACCCTCTTTGATAAAAGAGAAAAGGAGAGAGAGCAGAGTAGTCTTTAAGCTCTGGTCCCTCCTTATAATGGCAGTCGTGTCCCTTTCACCTGTCTTCCTTTCTGCGGTGGCCATTCTCTGAAGCTCCAAATAAATCAGGCAATGCAGGGAAGACGAGAGCTAGGTTTTCGAGGTAGCATGACACTGCTTTGGAAGAAGACATCAACTCCTTGGTGCAGGTTGATGAAGCTTTAATGTCTCGCATGTGGATTTCTTCCTTGCTTGCGTGCGTCAGTATTCATATATAGTTTCGAGTACGTGTATCGCAAACACGTACATGGGACATGCATGCATGCGTGTGACAAGTTAGTATCCACTCTCCAACGTTGCAGCGTCGGATCCCATTTTGCTTGCCGGTTTTCTTGATTCTGCTGAAGAAATTGTTTGCAAGGTACATCTCATGTACAGCGGATAGAACAAGTTAAACCAGCTTTACAACCTTGCAGGGTGCAAGGACCACCTTCATTCTACTCAAGTACATGAACAGGCTCACATAGGTTTAACCATTTCAACTATCACCGTCTCCATGAATCATTGATGCATTGCATGGTCACTAACCTTTTGTACTACCTGAGGAACGAGGCACTGCACCATTCACTACTATTTGGTGTGTGATAACAGCGAAGGACACTCTCGAGGACCATACATAAATGATGATGATAAGATAATTTATGTTTGACACTCATTAACTTCGGTTAATGCCACATGTAAGTCATTTTCGACAATGACCATACATGGATGCAATCACAAACACAAAAACACATATAGTGTTGGGTTCATGGCACATCGTTTGGATCCATGCATCAACATGAATGTGACCTATGATAATAACTGCAGGAATGAGACAGTACCGTAGAAGTAATTTTATAGCAGAAGAATCAATCGGTCTCTTCTCGTTTGTGAACTCTGTAAGTGCCATGGCATGAAGATGAAGCTGACCTACTACTGCTTCATGCAGTAACAAGTAAGAGAGAAGAGAAACATGACAATGTCTTGTGCAGTCATAAAGATCGGAGAAAGAACACAGGATATGTAAATGTCAATGTGAAAGGTCCTCTTCTTCATCCCTTTGACGAGGGCTCGACTATGTTTGCGTCTTTTTCTGCTGTTTTGATTTCATTTCTTCCCCGTAAAATCAACGGATGCTCAGAAGGAAAGAAAAGGAGAAGGAACAGCCGAGGCAGTCCAGCTGCTAGCATATGGTAAAAAGGAGGCATTTTTTTGATGCGAGTTAACGAAGATCATGGTTTGAAGGGTGGCGTTGTCAGTTGATGCTTTGAATGTAAGCATAAAAATCTGTAATTATGCTAAATCAATAATGCGGAATTAACCTATATGCCAGGATTTGAAATTCAATACATAGATCTAATATACGATGCGTACCTTTTGATGCCATCCGTTCAGAGATCTTGTTTGATCTGCTCAGCACCGTGATCCAAGATTGCTGCGCTCCGTCTTTAATCCGATCGCGCTGCGGAATCTGCAGGGAGTGCGAAGCGTAGACCCTTAATCAATAATGCAGAATTAACCTATATGCCAGGATTTGAAATTCAATACATAGATCTAATATACGATGCGTACCTTTTGATGCCATCCGTTCAGAGATCTTGTTTGATCTGCTCAGCACCGTGATCCAAGATTGCTGCGCTCCGTCTTTAATCCGATCGCGCTGCGGAATCTGCAGGGAGTGCGAAGCGTAGACCCTTTCTCCTCTCTTCCTATCCTTTCACAGGATCACACAAATTGATGGATTTGGGGAGAGGGTTTTGGGGGAGAGAGTCGAGGAGAATAACTGAATTCCTCAACGGAGAGATGCGTCTATACGTGTGACGCGCTAACACACTAACCACCCCTTAACAACCCCTAGAGATCCTGTCCTTTAATAGGCGAGAGCAGAGGGTCTACGATGAGATGAGATCTCAGAAGATATCCTCCCATCAAGAATATCTCCGAGGAATCGTTCCGTAGTGGACTTAGTCTTTATTGGCTAAAATATCGCAACGGAACCCAATTCTATTATATATCTTATTCAATAAAAGGCCACATATTCTAACATTGAATCCATCACCACATGTTGGTGTGGTCCTTTCACGAGCAGCTTGAGCACACGGAGTGTCCTCCATCAACTGCAAGTTGCACCGGAGACTTCCGCTTTCAGGGATAAAGACCAGCTTTTATGAGTTGGATATGGGACACGGAATCAGAGAGAACGGACACAGAGTCGCGTAATAATGGCGACCTGACCTCGGCCACCTGACAAATGCCGCGGACATGAAGCCACCACCATCTATTTCTAGTTACGGTGCCTTTTCCTTCTTCGGGTGGAAGCACAATTGATGGGTTCACAGGTGAGGGAGATAAGGGAAGATTACTGCTTGTTTGTCCTTTCGTGTGCAGTGAGGGGAAGAAGAGAACATAGTTACCGTAGTAATTCAATTAACTTGAGCTTTTCTTCGCAGAACTTACAATGGTGGACTGACAATATTCCTCCGACAATGGTATAATACCAAAACCAGTGGTTGACACCATATTTCTCAGCCAGAAGAGATGTCTGATGGGGAGAAGAAAAGATGAGTTAGAGAAAGGAAAAGTAAGAGAGAAGGATTAAGGAGGTTTGAAAGAAGAGGGAAACTAATATTTTTTTTACATAAATCTTTATTTATTTATTATTATTTTTCTATACTTTATCAGGATAAGATTCATCAATTTAGAGGGTGATAGATGATAGTTATAAGACTCATTATATTTATATATTTTTTATTGTATATAATTTATCTAATTTATTAGTGATTTATTATTTTCATAATTTTTTTTATAATTTTTATCATGGTGTACCTCTTTATTCTCGTTAAATTTTTAAAGATTATAATTATTTTTACCCATGCAATCATGAGAAAGATTTCGATCTATCTCTTTTAATTGAGTTTAATTCTCTTAACATCTATTTTAAATTTAATTTATTTTTATCGTATGATGTCTTCATCTTAAAAATTATCTCTGAATTGAGAAGCTTGATATAAATATTCGTAACTTATCACTGGATTTGATATAGTCGAATGAAACTTTCCTTCTCTTTGATTTGTTTTGGAATGAAATGGTAAAGTCAATATACTTGCTTCATTTATAGAAGATTAGGTTTTTGGCTAATGCAATTATCGACTTGTTATCAATATTTATTTTTGTAGCTTGATGTTGTGGATAACTAACTTCATTCGATAGCTTCCTTAGTTATATAGCATCCTATACACATAATGATGCCCTTATATATTTTGCTTTGCATATAGATAATGTCATAATGGAATGTTTTTTCGAATACCAAAACAATATCGCCCATATAAAAAAATAAAATTGATTATACTTTTTTGATCTTCTATAGCTCACCCCAATCACTATATGAATAGTCAACAAGTCAAAAATTATTAGAAAATAAATATAGTAGACCATAAGTTATGGTATCTTTGATATAGCATAAGATTCTTTTATAATCTTCATGTGTTTCTTGGATCTTCCATAAATTAGCTTACTAATCTAATTCTATATAAAATATCTGATCTCGTGCAAGTTAGATATCTCAAGCTTCCTACTATCTTAAAATTTTATCTTATTATAAAATTTTGATAACACATTCTATCAATGTGTTGATCAGTTTATAATCTTTCATCTTAAATCCTTTGAGAACCTCCTCGTGGAACAAAGATATCTTCTTTACTTTGCTTCACTTTGATGCCAAGAAAATAAGATATTGGTCTAATATCAATAATTTCAAATTCTTGAACCATTTTTTTGTTTAAATTTTTTTAATATAAGTGAGTTGCTTTCTATAAAGACAAGATCATAAAAACAAATAAGTAAAATATCTCTATTTTTGTTCATCTTCTTATATAGGGTGCTTTAATAAGAAAATTATGTATAACTATTTTGCTTGAAATAGGCATTATATCTAGCATTTCATGCTCTAGGTGCTTGCTTTAACTCATTCAAAGTTTTCCTTTAACTTCGAATTTCTCTTCATGCCTTTCTTAACATAAACCAATAGTTATACTATGTATACTTCTTCTTTAAGTAAATTATTCAAAAAAATATAGATTTAGCATTCATTTGATAAATTGATCAAATATTTTGTGTGCTATTAGATATAATCAATCTAAATTGATAACAGGGTCAAATAACTCATCATAGTCTATGCAAAAAATTTTACTCATGACCATTTGTCACTAATCTAACTTTGTATTTCTCAACTTAGCCTTATTCTTTTTATTATTGTTATTTTGTAAACCCACTTCATATCAAGATTTCATCCTTAAGGTAGTGATAGAAACTCTCAAGTTTTATTTCTCTCGATAGAGTTGATCTCTTCATTCATAACATCCTTTCATATTTTATCTTTTATGATATCTTCATATTGAAATGGTTCACTATCTACAAAGAGACAATTAAGATACAATTCATCTATTACTTTGTATAAATTTTTTAGACTTTTTGTCTTTTAAGGGACTGAGTTATCTCTAGGAGATGATTGTGTAGAAGAAGAAGATGTTGGTGATGATACAGTGAAGCAATTTCAAACTCCATTTCTTTTTGTTGATGCAACTTTTCAATGTTTTTCTCTCAATTTCATTTACCTTTTTCATTGAACTTCACATTTATAACAATAATATTTGAATGATTATATCAAATAATTTGTAGACTTTAGATTTAACGTTATACCCGATGAAGATGAGTTTGGAGCTTTTATCTTCCAACATAGTTCCACTTTAATCAGGTATATGTGCATAACTAATACACCTAAAGATCTTAAAGTATGAGATACTCGGTATTTTTTTGGTTTATACCTCTTAAGGAATCTTGTTCTTCAAGCTTAATGTAGCGGGCATCAATTTAGGATATAAACAACATAACTTACTGCTTCAACCCAAAATTCTTTAGGCATATATTTTATATTTATCATACCATGTTGAGAATTGTTTGATTTTTTATCCCTATCACACCATTTTGTTGGAGAGAATATGGTGTTGTCAGTTGATGTCATATATGTTTTGGAGGTGAATTCTATCACCTCAATTAGAGTAAATAGTTTTAATGTAAAAACTACTTTCAATCTTTATAAAAGTTTTGAACTTCTTGAATATACTAAAAAACTCCTCTTTTTCTTTCAAGAAGTAGACCCAAATTATTCTTAATAATCATCAATAAATGTTAGAATATAGTGATACTCACCAAAAAATATTGGAGCAATAGGACCATAAACATAAATGTGAATAAGTTGAAGTGGTTTTTTTACCTTAAAATTTGCCTCAAATAAAAAACTTTTTCTTAGTTATTTAGCCAAAATACACCCTTGATATATTTGACTTAGGTATTATATATAAGGAAGAATGTTTACCATCTTCTTTATTAATACCATATTGAGATATCTAAAGGTTAAGTGTCTAAGCTTTAAGTGTCACATGAGGCATCCTTCACATAAAAATATTATGCCACATCATGGTTAATGGGTAATATAAATAATATATTCTTTGACATCTCCACTTCATATTTGTATTGCTTTTAATAAAGAGTTGTTCAAGACTAAGAATATTATTCTTTATTTCTGGTATATAATAAATATTTGAAAGAAATAATATATTGTCTTGCTAGCAATAAAAGATACTTTTTTTTTTAACATAGTTATATTTTTGTTACAAAATAGAATTTAATATTTGAACGATTATACTTGTGGCCTCTTTTATCTCTTCTTTCTTATTGTTATTTTAGACTTTAATTTTTTTTATTCTTTCTTTCTTTTCCACCTTGCCATGTTCTCTATGACAACCATGGTCTCTTTCACATCCTCGAGCTTTTTTATGACTATGATCACTTGAACCTTTATTTTTTTCTTTCAAAGTGAACTTTGTTTAAAGAACTTATTCTATTACATTCGGTTTCTTCTTCTTGACTAAATGTTTATGTCTTTACAAAAAAACTTATTAACTTATCAATAATTATTTAGTCAATTCTTTTATTCTTAAATAAAGATCATGAGAAAATTGATTTTTTCATGTAGTAATTGAAGTACTTTTTCGATCACACATATATCTTTTGGATTCTCATCATTTATTCTTAGTTGATTGACAATAGTAATAATTCATATAGAAGAATCTAAAACAATCTCAAACTCATTCATTTGTAATATTTCAAAATCCTCTTTAAGTGATTAAAGTCGAATTTTTCTCACATTCTTAACTCCTTTGAAAGATATTTGAAAAATCTCTCAAGTATTTTTGGAGGTGTTGATGATTGCAACTTTATCAAGATTATCTTCATCTAACCCTTCATAGATAAAGAAGAGCTCTTTCTTATCTTTATTCTTGATATTCTTCAACGAACCTTCTTCACTCACTGTAAAGATAATATCATCTTGAGACTCCTTATAGCCTTTCTTTACCATCTCTTATGTCTTGTGATCTAAACAAAATATTCATTTAAATATTCTAATTTTTATAGTCGTAGGCACTTGAAGTTATATACTATCAATTATTTTGACTTTGCACTGATATACTTTGATGGGAAAAAGAAAAGAAGGGAAAAGAAAAGATGATATAGAGAGAGTTATTAGCAAGAGGTAAACTAAATTTTCTTTCTCATAGTCTCTATTTTTTTATTTTTATTTATATTTTATCATGATAAAATCCATCTATTTATAGGGTCATTGAGAGTTACAAAACTTAACTGTTAGGGCTAGATTTATATAGGTTTATTATATGTAAACTATCTAATTTAATAATGATTTATTATTTTATAATATAATCTTTTTATTTTTATTAAATTCTAGAAGTTATAATTATTTTTGTCCATGATGATCTTTATCATTGTGTAACTTTTCATTCTTATTAAATTTTAGATGTTATAATTATTTTTACCTGTGCTTTAATTCTCTTTTTTAATTAAATTTAATTCTTATAATAATTTATGCATCTTTCGTGTAGTTTTATATAATGGCAAACATATATATTCCTCTTCGGCTAAGAGCTTTTTTTTTTCCTATATATATTTTACTCTTTTATGTTGGGAAAAAATATTATAGTGAAATAATTTTTTTCTCTTTATGTATCAAAATGAGTTTTTTTTATCTGAACTTGTTATCAAAAGTAAATATTAACCAAAGTAGTATAAATAGTAGAACAATAAATCAATTACAAAGTGAGACACTAAATTTTTATATGAAAAACCTAATACGGAAAACATCATGTCAAACTTCCACTATCACCAACAAGTTTACAGTAAATCTTCTCCAAAATAATCAGACGCTCACAATAACATTAAGAAGGCTCAATCATAACATATCATAATCACCACATATGAATTTCATAAAAAGAATTTTAGATACATATGGATTTCATATAAAGAAAAGTTTAGGTCTCATAAAATAGGTATAGCAGGAAAGCACCTTAGAGAATAAACTGTAGATCAATACCATTAAGATTCTTCGTATAAAGTTTAAGCCAAACCTAATAAAGTTTAGTCGCTCTTTTCACAACATGATCGTTGTTCTCCTCATATGGCATACGTTTTTTTTTCTTTTTTTAATACATTTGGAATCAGTGTCAAAATCATCTGATGCAAGTCAACATATGGGCTGGACCTAATTGTTACAGCAAATGTGAGTCTAAATGATAATTGCTAGAGGTTCAATAGAAACTTATCTACTATCTTTTTCTTGTTTGTCTGATGCTGAAAGGGAACGATGACTCGTTCTCATTTGAAAGAGGAAGAGACGATTGATATGAGTTACGAGCCATCATCCCAACTTGTCAAGAAGAAGAATCTTACAAATCATTTCCATTGCTTTTGCAGTTCTCATCCTAATTTTAACTCTTCCAAACTTCAATTAATATGTTTTTACATCTTAAATATTAATCTGATGATAATATATTAGACTAAACGAAGCCTTTTGTATATCATACCTTTGCAACATCGTTCCTTTTCAGCATGTGCACCTCTAAACGTGGGACCCGCTCGCTCGATCAGCCTCGCGTCGAGTCGCGAAGCAGGTAGGTGAAGCGGGTTGGACAAGGCGTAGTTGCCAATTAAGCATGTGATCCAGAGCTGCGTCCTACTTGCACGAATTATAAAGTCAATCTCGGCGGCACATGCCCCACTCCACTCGCCCGTTGGCCAAGTCAACGACTCAGAGTAAGGGACGGCATGGTCAACGAAAATTCATCTCTTCCCGGGGCACTTTCGTCAATTCATACACCAGAAGTTAACAAGAACCGACCCTTCGCGAGAGGGGGCGGAGAAGAGAAAGCAGAGGAGACGCCAAGGCATGGACGACTGCAGGCCTCTTGGGTTCCTGATAGGGTTGCCCTTCGCCGTCCTCGCCTTGGCCCTGTCCCTCGTCGGCGTTGTTGTGTGGTTACTCGGGTCAGCCTCCACCTCACCTCTCTTCCTCCCGTTCCATGAATCTCTTCCGAGTCATCGATGATGGCGGCGTGACAACACTTCCTCTTCTTCTGCAATGCAGGACAATCCTCGGTTGCCTGTGCCCTTGCTGCATCTGCTTCTCTGGTCTGGCCAATCTGGCGATGGCGCTCATCAAGATGCCGGTCAACGTCATCAGATGGTTCGTCCGACAGATCCCCTGTTGAGGATTTACGTACGCTTTGGGTCTTCCTTGTGGCTCTGTTTTAGAATCTTATGGCATGATACATACTTCGATTGCTGCAGCATTTTTGCTTCTTCTTTTGTTGAATGCGTTACAGTGTTCATGTTTGGAGAAGCAGTAAATATAAATAGTGGATTGAAAGAAATCAAACAATGAAATTCTAATGTTAAACAAGTCATCTGTTTCATCACACGCAAAATCTCGAAACAATGAAGAGTGATATCAGAAACAGCATCATAAAGTTCAAAGAACAGTAATCATGCCAATGTATTATTACACTAGTGTTACAGTATATGCCTCCATGTAGCAAATGGGGTGAAGCATCTTTCAATCTCATTGTTCTCTGCATCCTTGTCTCTGTTCTCCTCTTCATCATCCTTGTAAACCCTGTCTGCCATCTCCTCATCATTCCCATGTCTTTCTTTCTGCCCATTCTGATGCATTCCTCTTCATCATCAGCATCAATTTACTTCCATGGATTTGCTATCTGTACAATCTTTCTCAACATCAACATTAACTACTTCCATGGGTTTGCCGTCCACACGGCCACCAACATTTTTAGAAGCCTCATCACATCCACTACTCAAAGTTGAATTAGTTCCACTTGACATAGATGGGGTAGTGCCAGTATAATCCATAATATAAACAACCTGGCCTTCTTTTTCACTCCACTTAGCGACCAGAGGCCTGCGACTATGATCAACATTGTTAAAATAGCCTGTTTGTCGCGCATCTACTGATGTAGTTTCTGATCTCTCCTGGGACATCACAAGATACTTGTAACAATCATAACAATGGTGGAGCACACATGACTTGTCTTTTTTTCTCAGGTTTTGAATGGTTGGGTAACAGTTCTTTTGGTTTACTTCCTCTAATGTTGCCGCAGCAGGAGTTCTTGCATGATCAAGGTGCTGGTTTTCATTGACACCATATGATCCTGATGGATGTACCTGCATAGGGATAATGATGAGATCTCCCTACCAAGGTCCAATATCTAGATGGAAATTATTTATCACTGCGATAACAATTCTCCGATGCAACCACCAGAAAGTACAAATAAAGAGGCTCCACTAAACTATACATAACTAGTTTAAGATGTCATGAGAGATTAATAAGTCGTGTTCAGAGCACTGGAAGTAGACTACAGAAAAAAATTAGCAGTTTTTTTTCTTGGTTTTATAAAAATTAGCAGTTGATGATGAACCTGAAGCACTGCAAGTAAACTTAAGAAGACAGCTATCCGCTGATGATAGCAAGATTTTTATCATTGTGCATATCCTGATGCCCTTTTGAATGTTCGATTTTGTGCTTAACTTTGACCGATTGATCCATATTTTACATGCAACATTAGATACCAAAGATTAGGTTTGTATCAAAGTTCAAGAATAAACTTAGGGTACTCAATTCACAGTCCTTCCCCTTTCTAATCAAAAAGCTTTGTGAGGAACATATGAGATCAAGATGACTATTAGAGAATCAAATACAAGGATTAATTCACCCTTTTTGTGTGTGCATCATGATCCATTCCAATCAGTACCCATTAACTGCTCTGTAATCATGGGACCATGAGATTGATTTTGCAGTTAAAGTAATCAAAGGCAAAGTAAATATTTAATTAAGAACTAAAACAATCCTTTTTAAATTTTAATATATCTTATAGGTAACTTCTTCCTTAACCATTTTATAATATTGCATTCCTTGGCTAACCTTTCTTCTAAAATAAATGCTGCTGAAGTAACCACTACATTAGGGGCAATGTATCAAAACATTCGGTAAAATTATTCACAAAAATCTAGATACCTGTGTTTTCTCTGTTTTATAATAACTGTCATCTTGAAAAACCACCTTACTAGATGAAGGAAACAGATTTGCCTGTTCCGCATCTGGAGTAACAGCATGACAATCATCAGACACATTATGTGAAGTATTAACTGAAGACTTCGGAACACCAGTCTGGTTGACATCTTCACACTTCTGCAGCCAGCTTGGTTGAATCGGAAAAAACTGGAATTCATGCACTGCCTTTGGAGCCTCAGCTTCAAGTGCATGAACATCACCATACTCCAACCTAAGCATGAATGCTGGTTCCTGCAAAATCCAACTCACTGATGAGAAGAAGCAATTTGTTAATGGACAAAAAAACCCTTGGAAAAGGTAGGATTTAAATGCCTTTATAAACTAAACTTTTTTTTAATGCTAACAAGACAGGTTGGAAGCTACAGTAAGGTGCTTCAAGTGTGCCAAAATATCATCATATTTAAGGAGCCAAAAGAACATTAGTATGACCGAGCTTAGAGAAAGAAGACCTTCACTGACTCCAACTTTGGTTGCTCAATTTCTTTGCCATCATAAGGATGTGAAGCTCGCTTTTGTTCTGCATTTACTATCAAAACGATCAATATTTAGCAGCAAATCTCCATGAACAAATAAATCAAGAAAAGCTCAGACTCTACATCAAGTTGATCAAGGTAATAAATATAAAATTAATTGCCTATCTTCATATAGTAGTTGAAGGAAAATCAATCATGGTTATTTATGCAATAACATAACAATTCCAATTTCAAATATCATATTTTCCTTAAGTGCCCACATTAATATTTTTTTCCCTTAAATCATAAAAAAGTTACCAAGCTGTTTACCAGCCCAAATTTTCATTGGAGCAGCCAAATCACACAGCCATATCATCTGAACACCTGATGTTCAGATATGCTGTTGGAATAGCTAATAACATGGTTGTTTGCAAGGATTGCAGACTAGTGCATCGATACATCAAAGAAAGCTCCATCATGAACAATCATAATATATGTAACTGTAGTTGCCAAAACAGCAAAGACATGGAAGTCCAAAAATTTCAGGTGCAAAAATTTCCCAAAAATCACAAACTGTATGCATGGAAGGAAGAATAAAAATGCTTTTATACCTATCTGTACTGGTTTCAAGCAAAACATGCAAAACCAACAAGACCATTTCTGAATCTTATCCTTTGTTTTGGCTCAAAATCCAGCCAAAACTTCAAACATGGGATCCCTTACCCCACCCTACCTAGTTTACTCAGTTCTTAATCCAGATCTGGAATCTTGATAAGTTTTTCATCAGGACTAGCTTTTGTTAAGATTTCACCTCAGAAAATGCACCTTAAAATTCAGAATGCCCACAAGTCAGCCACTAGCCAAAACTATCTGTCTAGCCTCCCCACTTGTCTTTCCAAATTAGGTTCTCTCTGCTGTGCCTTCTGTGGTTATTATTCTGCCTTGCAACCACAATCTATGTTCCCCATACAAATCACTATACTTTTGCATCATGTATTATTCTGGTACACGACTCCAAAATTCCATAGCTTCAAATTCAAAATTATCACTGTCTTTCAGTTTTATAGCAATGGAGAAACTATACAAATAAAAAAAGACATTTTTTGGCTCTAAGATCCATTCATGAAAGGCTCACAACAAAGTACTCACTAAGCATAAGAAAGAAAATATGAATCCATAAATTTCAAGTCATTTGCCTCAATTATTTTTGGATCAGTTTTATGCATAACAAATTAACTTAGTAAAGAGAAAATTGTCTCACACAATATTATAAGTGAATTAAGTAGCTAGAATGTACCACAACACACTGTAATGAACCAATTAACGCTACTCCCACATACCATGAGTCAATCTGAGTGCCATAGCCTATATCTAACAGTGACACCCATACCACAACCTATAACATCTCTAGTCTGACCACTTCTGAAAAGCTTTTAAATTTTAATTCGTATTTTGTTCAAATGAACTGGAGATTCCAAGCATTTTGTTTGCTGGTTGGAAAATGAAATAGGGGTGCAGAACTTTAGGTCAAGTCATGATATGTTAAAATTTAATCATTAACTGATTTATATGATTTTGACTTTTTCGAACTTACAAGAACAGTTCTCATAGATTTCTCCAATCACCACGGAATAGATATTTTTCTTATATTTGACTTCATATTTTAGTGCTCTTTGTCAAGGTATAACAATAACTCATAAGTACTTACCACAATGGACTGCACTCGATTTTCTACTATTAGCAACATAATTTTCATTAAAGTTGAATAGAGATATGATATATTATGTTAATTTTTTTTAGGACAATCTCCAAATAAAAATAGAATCATGAAATTCTTCTGCATGGCATCATATCATTTTAATATGTTTTCCTTAATCTTAATGCTTCTTAGAGGCTTTTAACTTTCAAAATATATTATGCAACTACTTTAGTGTATATCATCCATCAATCATCCTATATGACACATATGTAGTTAATATCAAATTTGTATCTGTTTCCAACTAAGCAAGCCTAGTAAATGCAAATCCACATCTGATCATATCAACTGGCACTATCTATAACTGTAACTAATAATTTATTATCTATAACTGGCACAGTTTATCATATCATATCTCTTGTAGTTTGAGAACACTAAGGCAACATGTGGACTAGGGATGGTTAATGTACATCGCCTTACCCACTTTAGCTATTATTTTTCATTAGTCCACTAAATTGGTCCTTCTGTTACATTAGTCAGGAGGATCTCACTAATAATTGGATTACACTAGTTATGAGAGCATCATGTGGAACTGCAAGGAAATGACAATGAATATGGAAAATAAAGTCCCATTAATAATTGGATTTGCGTGATCACACTATTGTTATTGACTAGATCAAGGTTTTGAATAATGTTCCGATGCTGTTATCGGCCATGGGCCAAACTGGTACATTACTGAAATATCAAATGATATACCGACTTGTATCATCGGATATCACAAAAAAAATTTATAAATAGTATAGATGAAGGGTAATGAACTGCATGCATTGTTATTGGTACACATCGATCAATACATATTCATTAGATTGATAAATTAATCATAAGCTTGATTTACTTTGGATTGACCCATGAAAATTTGTTGCCAACACGTTGAAAGAAGCAGTATGCATAAACAATGTGCATGCCAATGTGCAACTTATTTGCATGTTGAAATTTGGTAATAACAACTTTTGTAGATATTAACTAGCATACTATGTGAAACTTATGTGTCTTAATGTTGGATGACATGTCCCAATTTCCTCTATCAAGCCCACAATTAACATCTTATGTAATGTTTCATATTTATTTTCTTCAACTTATGAACAGTTTCAAGTTAGATATAACACATGCTCATGCTCCTTAAGCCATACTATGGTAACAATTGATCAATTTGTTTGACATAATAGCATAAGACAGTCTCCCAAGTTAGTAACAGTGTCATTACAGTTACTGTATTCTAGATTATGCTTTTGGGCCACCATTTAAATATGTTTATTAAAGTAACCAATAAACCAGTTCCAATAAGAATATCAAGCTGTCTTATCTGAAATGCATAGCTTCATGAAAGTACATAACAAAATCCAGTAGGAACATTTAGATGTCAAACCAAACATCAAGATTTTACAAATAAATTGTCTCTAGTATCATATTTTTTAAATATCTCATTGTGCGAAAGATTAAAAAAAGTGCATTATGCACCACACAAAATGCGATAACAGAACCTAAGCAAAATGCGGCTTCATACAAACTCTTATTGCATTGTCATACCAGCATCATGGTTAATGGTGCTATGTTAGCATTTTTCAACATCTACAATCTCTCATTATATCAACAGAAAATTATTACCATGAATAATCAGACAATTCAGAAGAGTTCTTTTTATAACCATGGATTATCACCACATGATAGATTGTGTAAGTTGTTTCTATATGCATCTAATAAAGAGGAAATTCATTTTTCTCAATAGAATGGTAAGAATTATAATACCTAAAGCGAACCCAAAAGCTCCAGGAGGCAAAGCATCAAACTCAGTACCGAGGATCGGCCCATCAGCTCTTAAAGGATGCCCAAGCTTATTCTCAACATGTGTGATCATCCATTGTAACTCTTGGGACACTGGCAACAACTGTGACTGTGTCGCCAGTGGCACACATGGCAGGATCGGAACCAATCCAGGATTCACTGTGTACTGTCCTGCAGGCCTCATCATCGGCAAGGTCTCCGCTGAGTATACCGAGCCATTCGGTGCTGGCCCTGCTCTTGCAACTGTAACAGGTGACATGCTTGAGGTCCTGTCTGGATTGAATTCCCATAGGGGTCCATGGGGATCTCTCCTGGGTGTGTTCGTCCGGGGTCCATGCTTGTCCAAGAACCTCCGGTTCCCAAACCAGTACTGGACTTGCGTGTACTCCAGCCCGGTCCTTCTAGCCAAATCCTCCTTCATCAATGCGGATGGATTCGACTCCACTACACGAATCCAGCCAAGAGATGATCAAAGTGTTCAAGAAACACACACCAAAAGATCAATTTTTTGAAAGACGTAACGAACCTGCATAAGCTTCCTCGAGGATCTGGACCTGAGATGGACTCTTCATTTGCCTCTTCACCGTCGATCCGACAGCAGGAGGCCTCTTAACGTTGCTCCCCTCTCCATGCTCCATCTCTTACCGTTGCGCGGCGATCAACGGAGCAAAAAGGTGAGGCCTTTCTGGGTGGAAAAGGGGCAAGGACAGACGGAGAGCAGCGGCAGCGGCCTTCCTTCGGCGAGATTCATGCACGCACAACACGAGGAAAGGATGGAAGGAAGCGGGCAGGGGTTTGGGCTGCGGAAGCCAAGCAAAGGTGAAGAAGGGGGCGAACGAGGAGGTGCGCGTCATAATTAGCTGGGGTACGGGGACGATAACAACAAAGATAAGCACGACGACGAGTGGCACGAGAGGGGAAGTCGGCGAAGAAGGTAATTAATGCAGTGGAAGGAGGAGGAGGAGCGCATGGATTGGATCGAAGAGCAAAAGGAAGGCTTTTCGAATGGGGTTTTGGAGGTAATGGGAGAAACAAGAACGGAGGTCGGCAGAGGGAGAGAGAGAGAGAAAGGGGAGGGTGTTTCAGTTTAATTGGGAAAGAGAGGGGTAATTTAGGAAGAAGATTTGATTTCTTTTTATGGATAAGAATTAAATGTTGGCTTCAGATTTATTGTAGTATGACATTTGGAATCACCATAAAAATTATTATGACTTTTAATTTATTTCCTTATGATGCACATCAAAAGTAATCTGCTTATGTATGTTATTGTAGAACATTGAGTGCATTACTGGGAAATTAATATTTCCATATCAACATCAAGACTTTTACTGGTTGTGTTATGTAAGACATTGCAACATCAACCATCCATCCTATTTGGGACTGCCTTTTGCTTTGGAAGAGGGAGTTGGGTTGAGTTGAAGCATGTTACCTACCATATGGTGATCTAACCACACTTAAAATACTCATCTTGAGTCATCATCTAATTTATTTAAGAAAATAAGCAAATGATATCAACCACACCTAAAATACACATCCATCCAGGTTAAGATTTTAATGCTTGATAACACATAGATGATGACTATTGACACCTTAGTTCTATGTGGTTGACATGTCATCAAAGGTGCAAAGTTGACTTAATCAACTATTATCTCATATCTTTTTGGACAAAAATAATTATAACTTCTAGAAATTTATAAAAAATTCTTTTTATAAATATTTGTTTAAAAATTTTCTTTTATGGGAATAAAATAAATTTATTTTAATAGAATATATATATAGTAGAGACCAATTCCCTTAAGATGTCACAAGGTCACTCCTACGCTACGAAGGAACACGAAGACGAGCGTTTAGGAGTTGGGAGGCCGCCGGCAACGGCTCCCGCGTCTTGTCGTCTGATCCTGCCCCAGTGCGTTCCAGCATCAGACAGCCGCTGATTCCCTCTTCAATCCATGAGGAGAACCACAGATCGATTGTAAACCCACCACCAGCAGCAACAGCGACCCACCAGCCAGGGTGTTAGGGGATAAGGTAACATTCCGTCAAACACGTTACACGCGTACGCTCTTTTCGTCTCTTCTGTTCTCCTCTCGCTACTAATCTTCTGCTTTTTTAGCTCAAAATGATAAAGCAAAGTTCCATCAAACACATTAGACGCGTGCCTCTTCGCTTCCCTCGGTTTCTTCTTCTCGCTGCTAATCTGCAGCTTTTGCGGCTAAAAATCATAATGTAACATTCCGTCGAACAGATGACACGCGGACACTTCTTTTCTCCTGTTCGCTCTGTTAAACATGCAACTTTTACAGCTCGAAACCACAGCCCAATCCGCTTTTTCCACCATGTCACTGGTGGCAGCAGGAACGACGGCAACAGAACAAAACACAAACTACGTAGACAAGGGGAGATAGGCAGCAGCTTGCAGCAGGATTGAAGGGGGGCAATGGAGCAGAGGTTCCGGGGCAGCTCTGCGTCTGTAGCAGGCCGCTTTTGACCTCTGCTTTTGGCAAAGCTGATGTTTTTATAGGAAGAGAGTGATAGAGGAAGAGAGACATAAAAGAACGCCACAGACCAAGAAGTAGACGACGACACGATGAGTAAAGGCTCCGTCTGCTTTCTGGCAAAGCTGATGTGTTTATAGGAAGAGGGAGACAGACGAAGAGGCATAAAACAACGCCACGGACCAAGAAGAAGACGACGACACGAGGGGCAAAGGCTCCCTGAACGCTGCTTTGCTGCCTCCACAGTCGCAGCAGCTGCCTCTTGCTTTAATCCTTTCTTCCTTTCATTTTTATGCCCCGCCGCTTCCACCTTCGGCTTCCCGTCCCTTTCTTGCGTCTCTCGCCTCCTGGTGCGTTTGGTCGGAAAAGATCATGGAGATCGATCTGAACATCATCGAGGAAGAGGAGGAGGAGGAGGAGGAGGAAGAAGAGAGGAAGGTGGCTGCGGCCGCTTGTTGTGGTGGAAGGGGGTCGGTGTGTATGGAACTGTGGCACGCCTGTGCCGGGCCGCAGATATGGCTGCCTAGGAAGGGAAGCTTAGTGGTCTACTTCCCGCAGGGGCACCTCGAGCAGCTTGGAGCGGCCGGCTGCGGCGGTGGCCTTGTCGCGCCCCGCGATGTGCCTCCCCATGTTCTCTGTAGGGTGTTGGATGTCAAACTTCGAGTCCGTTCCTTGACCGTCCTATTTCTTGGCTCTCTTTCTCCAGAACCGAAAAAAGAACAACTTTTTTATTCAGTAGCTTTTGCAGGCGGAGGAGGAGACGGATGAGGTTTATGCTCAACTCTATCTGGTTGCCGAGAACAAGGTTAGGGTTCTTATGATGCGGAAATGAATCTCCTTCCATCTTATGGAAGTTCATGTCTTCCTGTCTATTGAGCTCTGTGTCTCATGGTCTAATTCTAATCTCGTAATCCCTTCCGAAGAAAAAAGATTAAACTTTTGGTATAATGAACATTAGCATCTGTTTTCTTTCCAAGATATGATCACATTTTCTGTCATGTTGATGTATATTGGTAGTAGGATCTTTTATGTCTGGATGCATCAGGTGTCCGACCCCAAAGTGTACAAGGTTTTTTGTATATTTTCATGATATATTCTCTTTACAAGTATGGGACTTTCTGACTCAGGAATTGGAGCAACAGCTGCAAGATGACGAGGCTGGAGAAAAAAGGCAAGTGGAGGAGAGTGATGATTTGAGCAAGGCCTTTACCACGCACATGTTTTGTAAGACCCTGACTGCTTCCGACACAAGCAGCCATGGAGGCTTCTCTATCCCTCGCCGAGCTGCTGAGGACTGTTTCCCTCCCCTGGTAAGTGCGCGAGATTCTTGCCATCAAATCAGTATGTGAAAGATACGACCTACTGTGGAAATTGGTACTAACAACCATCTTCTAGCTGTCTGTTTCATATGGGTGTGACTACCATATTTTTGGCCTAGGATTATAAGCAGCCAAGGCCATCACAAGAGCTTGCTGCTAAGGACTTGCATGGCACTGAATGGAGATTCCGACATATCTACAGGGGTATGTTGATGAAATACATTTAAGTTACTATCTATTGCTAGAAAATTGAGCTAATGCCAATATGTACCACTTTGTAAATTCTCAAAACTAAAAATGAAGATATCCAAAGTACAAGATATCTCTCTTTTAAGAGCTTCAATTGAATGACTTGAAATCCAAACTGTCCCTTCTTAATTAATTTAAGTTTTAACAGTGAACATTTTCGATCTAATTAGCACACATGAGCGGTGATATTGGTTCTTTGAACCGACTGATCAAGATTCAAGTTATTAAAACAATCTCTATGTTTTTTCGAAGAGTAAGGTTGCATATTTGGACCCTCCTTGGATCCTGCATTGGCAAGGGTTGTGCAAGCTAATCAATTATTTGGTAGTTAATTGTATTTTTTTCAGTGGCTATATTTTTCATTTTTATACTTTAAAGTGCAACCTTAAGTGTAGTCTCTTTTGTTACATGTGGTTTATGTTTGACCTGCAATATATATGTGATCATTTGATATGTTATGATGTTAAGTGTTAACCATTGCGATTCCATCTTAGGTGGTCAGAAATGATTTTTTAGAAAATAGAAGGATTCTTCTATTTTCTAAAAAATCATGTTTATTAGCCTCCTATTTTCTAATAATTGAACTCTTGGAATCTTTCAAAGATCTCCCTTTGATTATTCAAGTATCCTCAGAATGAAATGTGATCTTTACATCCTTATTCAATTCCATTTGTTGCTTTTGTAATCATTTCTTTCTTGTCTCATATGTCCGGTTTCATCTCAATGGATGAGTGTGAGATTCTATATATAGTTAGATATACCTGAGAAATTAATTTCTGCATTTTGTCTAGGACAACCTCGTAGGCATTTGCTAACAACAGGATGGACTGCATTTATTAACAAGAAAAAGCTGGTCTCCGGGGATTCTGTGCTCTTTCTCCGGTATGCATATCTGACGTGTGCAGCTGATTAACCTACTTGAAACATTTTCTCCTGCTCATAGTGTTTTCTTCAATTTAGGGGCAATGATGGGGAGCTTAGGTTGGGTATACGGAGGTCTGATCAACTGACGAGAGTCATTCATTCTCCTTTTAATAAAAAAAATCTTGGCATACTCACTGATCTAGCCAATGCTGTGTCTGCAAGAATGGTATTCTGCATTAATTACAACCCGAGGTATGTTTGTATAGTGATAACATTGAATCTATCTTGGTGCCTTGGGAGTATATGTTTCTTGAGATTGCAGAAGTTGTATTTAAACCACCAATGCTTAGATATGCAGGGTATGAGGTTTTGAAAATAACTCCTACAAGTTAATGTCATTTGACTACCCTCAATCTAGAAATAGACAGTTGACAATATTAATTCAATGAGATCTGTAGTGGCAAAAAGTCTTGCTTGTTTATGTAACATTTTTTGTCAGCTTTTTCCCGAAAGCCTCACTGAATTTATTTAGCTCAATATGTAGGCACTGCTAACTATCAACTTATATAGTTACTTGATTATTGAAAGCATCATATGGTTGGCATGTAGTTGATAAGATGTTAGGTTAGTGAACACCATGGGGATTGAAGACCTCATGATGGAATCACAGTTATTTTTTGAGGAAGATTTTACTTGCCATAGCTTCACTCAGCATGAAACTATGCAAATTTTTTCAGTTAACTGTGCTTGTAATGCTAGTAAACTGTGGATTCTTGGTTATATGTCACTCAATTTGACTCTCAGTAGATGCAATACTAACTTTGACTAGAGTCAGTTAGCATCACGAATTATTAAGGTAATGCGGCTCTCGTGCCATCTCCAGTTAAAGTTGCACTAAGTTGGGAACCTTGCAGGGAAGGCAAATCAGAGTTCATCATTCCCTATTGGAAGTTCACAAAGAGCTTTAATCATTCATTTTCTATTGGAACAAGGTTTAAAATGATAATTGACTGTGAATATGCTGCAGACAGAAGGTCAGAATCAACTTATTTTGGTAGAACATTAGCTCTTGATTGGTCCCTTAAATAAAAGTTGTGGATATGTATTAACAGGTGCACAGGATTGATAACTGGGACTGGTGAGCTGGACCCTCTTAGGTGGCCCGGATCAAAATGGAAATGTCTTTTGGTATGTCATAATATTTATGTTGCTTCGTATATTTTACTGCACCATCTTAGGTGTTACTCCCTTAGATCCTTATTTAGTTTCGGTTCTTAATGGCTAATTGCTAGAACTGACATTGAAGTTAGAGTGTATTTCTGATAAACAAATTAAATGCAACTTTGGAGGGGGAGCGAGATATTGAGCTACTATAAAGGGGTATGACTATACATTTTCCTGAAAAGTAAATGCAGAAAAACTTGCACATTGTTTCAGTGGTGGACATCTCCAGTCATATCATAATCTTCGATGGTGGGTAGGAACAAAATTCTGACAACTGCTCCTTGGATCACGCTAGCAGTTGCCAATGCAGCAATTAGCTGGTGTCATTTTGGCAAAATGAGTATGGACAGTTCAGTTTTGTTCACCTTTTTGGCATCTGACATTCCTTGTTCAAATTAATGAAAGTTTTACGACTGAAATCTTGTAAAGCTTATAGTTATCCATAAGATAGTGCATTATTCCATTATCTGATGGTGTGATACAAATAACACACACAAATTTTAATTAATTTATCTCTTACCTCTGGTTTAGCTTCCTATTTACATCTACTGAACATTTAAACTTACAAAGTTATCTGTTCGAACTTGATGCTAAATGTCTGTGCTCAGCCAGAACTGATTCACCATACAGTGAATCCAGTAAAGCTATTGGTTTTCATAGTACGAATAGAATCAATAATTATGCCAGCAAACAATTTCTGTTCTTAATTATTGTGCTTACACTGGCAGGTGAGATGGGATGATGAGGTGGATATAACTAGTGATAACAGGGTATCTCCTTGGGATATCGAGCCAACAGATTCAATTTCACTGTCATATGTTCCACCAACAACTGGTCCAAAGAGAACCAAAAAATTTCATCCTTGGGACCATCTGGATCATCCAATTCCAAGTAAGTTCTTAGTTGTATACTGGGATTTCATTTCTCTGTCGAGGAACTCTTCTTTTCGTCATATAGTAATCTCCCTTGCCTCCACCGCAGATGGAGTTGCATATCCTGACTTGGGGGAATCTGCAAGGTTCCTCGAGGTCTTGCAAGGTCAAGAAGTTATGGGTTCGAGAACCCTTTATGAGGGTGTTGACATATCAAACACCGATATTAGAAACAATGTTGGAATTCCAGTTGGTCATTTTAACTTCCCCGACAAGGGATTTGGAGAATCTGTACCACTCGGCAAGGTCTTGCAAGGTCAAGAATTATATCCAACGGTGCCCACATTTCAAAGTACTCCGATGAATGCTTTGCCAGAAAGCGGTGCTAGGCTCTTAAGTCGCTTGCTCGGCATAGGAAGCAGTTGGCCAAGATCATTTCAGGATTCCAGCTTCCTTGGGAAATCGACTCCTACTTCTGTTCCAATGTTTCCGCAAGAAAGTGCACAGTTTTCACACCCTGGTGCAGTTTCCACCACAGATGAGCATGACAAGAGCTCGTTTGGCACAGAGAAACAAATGCCTTGTGTTCCCTGTAACATGGTAGATGAGTTTGCTAAGGGACATTATAGTTCAGCAGATCCAAAGAATGATGAGAATGCTCTTCCTCATGGTATCAAAAGCTGTAGGCTTTTTGGATTCAGTCTGACCGAGACGATCCCAGCAGCAAATATAAGTGCAGGTTCGGTGACCGACATGCATTATGAAGAATCGGAATCGCCGTTCGGGTCTCGGAAGCCAAGCTCTACAGGTGAGCCCTGTTGCCTCTTCTCTGAATTCTTTCTGCGAGATGAATCATGTTATGAGTCATGCAGCCAGGGCTGTTGATCACCTGAAGCTGGGGCCTCGTGATGATCTGATGCTTCAACTGGGAGCTGTTTGACATGGAGGGCGGAGACTGGACATGGTGGAGCATCTCTCATCACTTAGTGGTTGGTCAACTGCGCTCTGTACAACTGTAATAACTACATTAAACTTCTGCCTTGTCAAATTCCACAACATTGCCTCATGGCATTTTTGATATGTAATACCATTAAGGTGGTGGAAATTTCACAGGATGATCAAATCTGATCCCTCCAAGACGATGACTCGAGCCACGACTTTAGTCCCCATAAGCAGAGTTCTCCATGACTGAAGTCATGACTCGAGTAGGGGCTCGTCGCAGCCATCGAAGGTATTTGATTCTCATGGCACTTTTAACTGTAAGCGTGAATCATGCTTCATTCTATTCTTAATCTTATCTCTCACATAACATATTCCTAGACGTTGACTCAACTCACACGTCAATCCCGATGGTTGCCGTGTGTTATTCACCGTTGGTTGATGACCACCACGAGTTGACTTTAAGACGAGTTATGCTTCTTTCTTTTGGAGTAATCGGGTTCTCGCCATTGCCCAAAAGTAAAAGCAAAATATGAGTTCACGTGTTGCTTCTCCATTAGCTGCTCCATGGGGTCCGCTAGCTCCATTATTTTTCCCCCTTTGATAAGATAAAGCTAGGAAAATAATACGTATATTGGAGACAAAGATCTGAACAAAACTGATGTCAGACAAGTAATTAATTGCACGAGCGTCGTCCACAAAGCTACAGGCTTACATGTGGCGGAAGCACACCCAGTTCTCTTCCTCTCGATGTCACAGATTACATCATGGACATCACGGAATTGATTACAAGCGAGAAGAAAAGGAAAACGTCAGCCACATCCGTTCATAGCCACAAGGCTCCGGCTTGCTTCAGGATGGGCACCAGCTCGCCGGCGATGTGGACCGCCATCAGCCGGTCCAGCCCCCCGACCAGCCTCCCCCCCACGAAAACCGCCGGCAACCCCGCCCCCGAGGCCTTCGCCTGAGGGAGGCCGCTGTCCCCGGCGCCCGCCTCTTGCAGGCCGGCCATGAGGGCCGCCTCGTCGGCGTCCTCGCCCACCTCGCACACCACGGGGTTCACGCCCTGCCCCAGCAGCAGCTTCCGGACCACGTGCACCATGCAGCAGCCTCGCCGGCCCACCACCACCACCGGGTTCTCCTCCACCGCCCTCTTGATCTCGCCGACGCCCTTGCTGCTCTCTCCAAACTCCGGCGCGTCCGACGACGTTAGGTCCACCTCCGACGGCCACGCCCTCCCGTTACCGTAGGGGATGGCCTGCTGCATCACAACGACCCGCTCAGTTAGGTGAGCGGGAGCGGGAGGGGGTGGGCAGGTGCAGTGGGAGGAGCGTAGGAGCGAGGGGGGGCGTGTGGGGATGTATAATGCGGGGGGTGGTGACGTCGCGCGTGGATCGGAAGCTCACCACTCCGCCATCGACGCGTCGGGTTCTGCTGCGGTCCGCCCGCCTGTCACTGACGTGGACCGAGCAGCCACCATCTGCTGACGCGAGTTGCGGGTCTTCGGGATCCGCTGCGCACGCTGAGGCAGCGTCCGCATACCATACGGTAACCTGTCCGGTTCTGGTTCTCCCGCAGCGTCGTCGCTCTCCGCCAGTGTCCAGCTTAGCTGTCCAGCCCGGACACGGTCCAGGGTTTTCGATGCCAGTTACCCTTCCGTTTGTTCCATGTGTGTCACGGTACCCTGAAACGTGATTGAAACGAAGCATCAAATCCGGGCTTCTCCAAAACTTTGGTCAGACTGACACACCAGTGTACGAGTTGTGGTCACCCTGGCCCACATCAGTTGGGCCGGTGACTCAATTCGCGACAGGAGGTGATGCTTCTAGCGAAGTTGACGAGGACGGTGACGCCACCGTGACAACGAGGTAAGCCACGACAATCCGACGCCATGAAACGCCAACGACATCGTGACAAGGAGAGCAATAATAATTTTAGGCACGTGCAATTCCACTCTCTCCATCAGATCTTTTTTCGCTTCTTATCCATTTTCCGACAATTAAATCACATAATAGTGAATTATCCCAAAAAAAATAAAATTACTCAGAAATAAAATATAGTTAATATAAGAACTTGGGCGTGACACACGTGGAATCGAAAGTGGACAGCACATGGGGAAGTTCCTGCCACATCTGGTATGTACAGGTCAACATAATCCAACGCGGATCCACCAACCGCGCCACCCAACCTTTCCCAACATGGAAACGTGACGGAATGACCGATTACTGGCATGAAGTCACGAATAGCGGCTGAGGCTGACTTTGCCAGACCTGATTTATACGTGTTGAACACTAATCTCTTTAAGATGTGTGCAATCATGATGTTCGATACCGATGGTCGTACACCTGTCGCGAGAAACCTTTTAATTATCCTGTTCGAGCGGAGTGTTTTGAGGAGCAAGTGTCCGTGTGAGGTGTGTTGGGGTGCGACTCCGAGGCGCGTGCGAGGCCATGCATACGCTTTGATGGAGGTGTGGACGAGCAGAGCAGTGCACTGGTTGAGCTGAGCTGAGCTGAGCTTTCGAGGAATATATTCGCCTCTCACCTTTGCTGCGTTACCCCTCGCTTTTTCCAGATTCCTTCCTTCCTCTCTTCCCCATTAACTCTCGGTCCATCAATGGCCGCCTTGTACCTTGTGGAGGAAGAAGAAGACGAAGAAAGAATAGATTTCTTTCTTTGCGCCCAAAGCCCTCTTTCTACGCGTCGGCCGGAAGAATTCGATTCTTCCACCGATCGGAAGAGATGCGGAAAAGGAGCGGCGGAGGTGGAGGCGCGGCGCTGCACCACAACCATCACCGGCGGGCGATGAGGGAGAAAGCCAAGAACCAGGTGGACGACCTCCAGGCGATGTTTGCCGGGCTGCAGTCCGCCCGCAGGGAGGGCCGGGCCGCCGACGCCGCTGTCCTCGAGGAGCAGCTCCACCAGCTGCTCCGCGAGTGGAAGACCGAGCTCAGCGAGCCCTCCCCCGCCGCCTCCGCCTGCTCCTCCTTTCTCGTCTGCGTCCTCCATCGCCCCTCCCTCTATCATTATTCACCTCGTTCGTACTTCTTCTTTTTGTCACGGATAGTGCTGACTCTGAATCTCCTCTCCCTTTGGCTGCAAGAAGGGGCATAGCCGCGGGCCTTCCGATCTGTCCTCTTACATCCGCCGCATGCTGCAACTGAACGAGGAGGAGGAAGACGACGACGCCACGAGCAAGTTGACCGTGCTGCCACCCAAGGATGAGCCGCTCGAGGTGCTCGGCCCGTACCCTGTGGGACTTCAAAGTGGCGCCGCCGCTGCTTTTCTCCGAGAGGTGAGCATCCTTAAGCCCTTGTTTCATCTGTCCTTAGGAAATCGTGTTTGCTCTGAGATCGATTTACGGATTCCGAATCGCTTTGCAGGAATACTTGATGGCCCAAGAGATGCCAGGCTACGGATTTGTAGCCGCCCAGCAATACAAATGCGGTTCTACAGGAGCACAACATGCTGCGTTGCAATGCTTGGAAGGAGCCGACGATCTTCAAATCCAACACTACAATCTGCATCAACAACTACCCCAAAATGTGTTATTTGGCTTTACTGCCGCCGGTTTCGATGCCGGCGATCTGGCACCACCTTTTTGCGAGTTCGTCGCGGCGACATGCCCTCCACCTTCGGCTTTC
Organism: Musa acuminata AAA Group; assembly: GCF_036884655.1. NCBI lineage: Eukaryota > Viridiplantae > Streptophyta > Magnoliopsida > Zingiberales > Musaceae > Musa > Musa acuminata. The sequence goes on along the minus strand of NC_088355.1, from coordinate 8,118,786 downwards.
CTGAGACCCAAGTGTGCGCTCTGGGACTGCCCCAGGCCTGCTCGGGGATCAGAATGGTTCCAAGACTACTGTAGCAGCTTCCATGCCACTCTGGCACTCAACGAAGGTCCTCCTGGTATGTCTCCGGTGCTCCGCCCTGGTGGCATCGACTTGAAGGATGGCCCCCTCTTCGCTGCCCTCATCGCCAAATCGCAAGGGAAGAACGTCGGCATTCCAGAGTGTGAAGGAGCAGCGACCAACAGATCTCCATGGAACGCGCCTGGTATGCATCGACAACAACTGCGTTTGCAGAGCATGCACGAATGACTATGATGCTTCCTCGTGTGTTTGCTTGCAGAGCTCTTTGATCTCTTGGTCCTCAACGGTGAATCGCTCAGAGAATGGCTCTTCTTCGACAAACCTCGAAGGGCATTCGAGAGCGGGAACAGGAAGCAACGATCGTTGCCGGATTACAACGGGCGTGGTTGGCATGAATCGAGGAAGCAGGTGATGAAGGAGTTCGGAGGGCTCAAGAGGTCCTACTACATGGATCCGCAGCCGCTGAGCCATTTCGAGTGGCATCTCTACGAGTACGAGATCAACGACTGCGACGCGTGCGCTTTGTACAGGCTCGAGCTCAAGCTGGTGGATCCGAAGAAGAGCGCCAAAGCGAAGGTGACAATCGATTCGATGGTCGATCTGCAGCAGCAGATGGGGAGGCTTAATGCAGAGAACAAGGCGATGGAAAGCAAGCGATACGCCAAAGGCAGGCCGAGGTTTCACTACAAAGACTCTGCTGAAGCCATGTATTCTGCTTCCGATTTCATTGGCCATATGGAAGATGGTCAGAGTCTGCGTTCGTCTCTGGAACAGGAAGCTGTTGCCGATAAGTTGCATGGCTATTTTGGCACATGACTCGGGAGAATCGACTTCGTAGTTGTGTTCGTTGCCTCACATTGTACAGGCACTGTTGCCGAGGAATACATTGACAGGAAGGAGAAGATGTGCCATGTCTTTGAGCACTTGCAGTGTAGAAGAGACTGTGCAAGTAATTCTGCTACTGAAGCTTCCGAAACAAGCCATCTGTTGTTGGCATGAGAGTGTCACGAAGGAATCAGATGCCTAACATCAAATGGGCAGTGATTTGTTCCATCAAAAAGATACTGTTTTTCTATTGTTTTGGCTGCATTTACAGCTTTGTTAAAGCATGTGCTGTAAAAGTGATTTGGAATGGTGATGTTGGAGATGAACTCAGATTGAATGGGAGCAATTACAACATCAAGCATATCATCAATCTTTTAGCTAAAAAGATTGGGTATTTTCTCTATGTATAAATGGAGTAATATAATGCCCATTGAGGATATCCCTTGACAAATCCATTAAAGATGGTCATATCTCACATGAATCAAATTATGATCTGAAGCATGATATCCCTTGACAAATCTAAAGCTTGGTGGACCTAATGATCTCTAAATGGTGTTGGAGAAGAATGTAAAACATTTTGGACAAGTATTCTTTAGATTTAATTAGAAAAGACTACTTTCAGCAGAGAGTGAAAGTGGCATTGAATCTCTACATAGATTCATGATTTCATCAGAGCAGTGGCAGCATTGTCAGATGATAAGAGGACTAATTCACTCTCACCATACATAATCCACAGAGCACCTGTTGTATCAGCAGTGTAGAACTATAATATAAACTCTGCATCTGCAAAATATGATACCAATAATTCCAACTGATAGAATATAAAAGCTTACCTAAATCCAGATCGAAGCATTTATGAGGTTAAGGGAAGAACAACTGAGCAATCACTGATATAACAAAATAGCATTCCTGATTGCATAGTGCGATACATCGGTTGCAACAAACACTTTCTAACAAAATCCAGTTCGAGTTCAAGCCATATATAAAAGTGAGAAGAAATCTTGCAGTCTGCACTCTGGAACGATGACCACTCGTATATAAAAGCCATACTGATACTAGCTATGGAAGTGCAGGTGATGCTAAATTTTCTTGGAGTTTGTCTTCAAGAGAGAAGTACTTGGAAATTTGCAAAAGGCAACCCCATTCAAGAATGCCAAAGAAGAAAGCTAAGTTGAGCAGCAGCCACGTTTCTTAACAGCTGATACATCATCTTTTCCTCCCATATTGATGGTCTGTCCCTTCGGAAATACTGCAGCATCGTCGCCAACATCAAGGGATTTTTTGCTTGTTACTCGATATATCTGTGATAGCACTTCTGTAAATGCATTCTCCACATTCAGTGACTCCAAGGCAGATGTCTCCATGAAGAAGGTTTTCTCCTTCTCAGCAAAGACCTCAGCGTCCTCCAGGGAGACAGCCCTCAGGTGACGCAAGTCAGCCTTGTTGCCCACCAGCATTACCACAATGCTGGGGTCTGTATGACTCCGTAGCTCCTTCAACCACCTCTCCACATTCTCAAAAGTGGCATGGCGAGTCACATCATAGACGACGAGTGCACCGACAGCTCCTCTATAATATGCACTTGTGATGGCACGATACCTATACAAAAAGAGCAAGAGGATAGAACACATCGATTATAGACACAGAAGGTCAAGCCATATATGAAACAAGAGAGCAAAAAGTCAATTTTTATGCAGGAGATTATGAAGAACAAACTATGAAATTATAGATATCAGGCAAAATTGGCCAGACAGCAGTCTCCGAAAACAATGACTTCTATGGCTTTAGAGGATCAGGTTGATTCTGAAGAACAATAGAGCTCTTAAATCTGTCTGATCACAATTTCCAATAAAAGATCAACTATACTGTTTCAATTCAAAGTTTCAACATACAAGAGTAGTCATGTAGATTACTTCTCAAACAAAATGCTAAACGCGTCGAGGTTCAATCATGATAATTGCTGAAATCAAGAAAGATCCGGATTCTATTTTGCTCTTGTTAAGTTTATAAGCATATGAAAGAATCAATATAGCTGATAAAACAAACAGATTGTTCTTTTTTACCTCGAGTTCTTTTGGTAGCTCAAATGGCAATTCAAAGCAGTAAAATCTGCCAAGTTTGTCATGGACCTCTATAAAAATGATCCTGTTGAGGAGAAGTCCCCAGACTCAAAATTGATGAATGAAGGAGATAAAGTTCAAACTGGCTTTGAACTAGTTTTGAGCATCAAGCTCAATATTCAAGAATCGGGAGGAAATGAGGATCTTGAATGTTCATAAGAAGAACCAAAGAATTGGTAACTTTAGGAGATTGTTACCGTAATGCTCTGATCCAACTGTCGGAACACAAGCAAGAGTCAAACTGTTCCTAACGTTCCCAAACGATTCGAGATGAGAAAGGGGGGAGACGGAGAAAGGAACCATTTTTCCTAATCAATACTATCGCATAACTAAAAATCCAATGTGGTCAGAAGTCAGAACAATGCCTCGTGCTTCACCCGGCACACAGAAATGTGCAATGCGCTTGCTGCTAATTGACAGGAAGAATGCACGCCAAGCACGCACCAAAGTCGAAAAATCACTTCTTTAGCAAAAATTGCAGTAGAAGCTGAAGGAAGGCGAAAATTTTCGGAACCAGGGATCTCAGACAGCAAAATGCCTCACGATCCGCAGCAAGATCCGTTTGGCGAAGGGGGTTTACCGTTCTTGGCCGGCGGTGTCCCAGATCTGGGCCTTGACGACCTTGTCGTCGACGTGGACGGTGCGGGTGGCGAACTCGACCCCGATGGTGGACTTGGACTCGATGCTGAACTCGTTGCGGGCGAAGCGGGAGAGCAGGTTGGACTTGCCCACCCCGGAGTCCCCGATCAGCACCACCTTGAACAGGTAATCGTACTCCTCGTCCGCCCTGTACGCCATTACGACACCCACCTCCCTCTCCCTCCTCCTCCTCCTCCTCCTCCTCCTCCTCTCTCCCAAGTTCGATATTTGTGAGACTAAGAGATCGAATGGGAAGGTGGTGCGTGCCCACTCGACACGCCCATGTAGAGAGAGAGAGATCAATAAACGAGGAGAGCGCGCTCTGCATGACTTCAGCGCCGAGCCGGCGCTGCTGAATTAAAGAGAGAAGGTGGTAGCGGCTGTAATTTTTCCAATATAGTTTTCTTTTTTCTCTTCTATTTCAATTTTTCTTTTTTTTTTCAGACAAGCAAAAAAAAATACATTTTTTATTAAGAGCATAAACAAAATAAATATAAATTATTTGGATATGTAATATTGATTTGGGTGGGAAGTGCTTCCCATTACCCACTTAGTCGATCAGCGGGTCAGACTTCAATGAAGTCAATTCAATACAAATTTACACATGCACTTCATTCATTTCCTTGCATTGCGCATTCAATATATATATATATATATATATATATATATATATATATATATATATATATATATAATGTTTAATGTTGGAGTGGCAAATATGATATGTTTGGAAGTTTATTATTCATACTTCTTTTTTTTACTATTGATAACTTCTTGCTATTGATAATTTCTTATAAAATAAAAATATTATTATTTATAATCCTAATATTATTAATTTATTTTTTGTTCTTATAATCTCTTATTTTATCTTTATTATCGATGCCACTCTCTACCTATACTATCATCGTCGACTTAATCGTTGTCTGACCTTGCTTGACACTGGTCTTTTAATTAAAAAAAATAAAAATGAGGAGAAAAAAGATGAGAAAAAGAAGAACTAAAAAATAAAAAGGAAGAAAAAAATATTTATATCTATTTATGAAGGGTAGTATAAAAATATTTAAATATAAAATAATATTATAAATAATAAAAAGGGTGGCAAATACTAATATCCTATTTTTAAATTTTTGAAAGGATAAAAATGTAAAGAAAAACACATTCCTCGGTTTTTGTGCATAAGTGGATGATGGGCTACGTGTTGTTTTGTTGGGCTTCAGCCAATAAATGGGCCTAAACGATCTGTCGAACCAAACCGGGTCTAGTCGCCGCGGCTTCTCGCCGAGCCCGATGGGGTTTTCTTATCGCCTTGTGCTCATCGCGACGCCATCTCCTCCTCCTCGTTTCGCCTTCGATAGCTCATCCTTTAGTGGGGAAGCAATTTGGCGACGGATGATGCATTCTGCCACAACCCCCTCGCGAGCTCCGATCATAAGGTAAAAGGACGCGTTGATTCCCGTCGATGTCTCGAAATCTTTTGTACCATGTGTGAGGGTTTGATGATTTGGTACTAACGCAGTAATTTGAATGATACATAGTGCTGTTTCTTTTTTGTAGCATATATTAATGCACCCAATTTTTCCTATTAGATGTCATCTGTAAGAGATGAATTTTCCTGATTTTTATTGAACGGAAACTTCGGCATTATTTCTGTATTAGAAATACGACTTGTCACAAGAACAGGAAGGAAAAAAAAGGGGGGAAAATTAGGTTGTCACTGCTCTCATAGCTTTCTCTTGTTGCCAAGATTTTGTTGTTCTGATAGGGTTTTGTCTTCGAATTAAGAACACGTGCCAGTAGGGAGTATGCATGGATTCCCGGTAAACTGCCTTTTCCCAATTTTGTGAAGTTGCGAAGAATTATGACGAAAAGTAGTCCCCTTTCTGCAAAGTTTGGTTTGAGTCTCAGAAACGAAGCGACGGGAAGAGTGGAACACACGGTGGGTGACAATGATGCTGTGATCATTGTGGACCATGGATCTCGACGGCAAGAATCTAATCTCATGCTAAGTGAGCTTAAATTGTTCATATATTTTGTACTGCTGTCATCCTCTTTGGCATTTTTATCCTATTTGGTCATATGAAAAAGCTAATTGAGTATTTCGATTGATAGTACAGATGAGTTCGTTGCAATGTTCAAAGCTAGAACTGGTTATCACATAGTGGAGCCTGCTCATATGGTAATTGCTCCTTATTTTGCTTCTGGATTATACTTAGTACAATCGATCTAGAACACGAAGGGGGCATGCCAATCACTGGTTGGCACAACGTGCATCATGGCACAAAGTATCCTGCTGTGCCTACACCATTCACATACCAACAGATAATACATTGGTGTCACTTTTCACTTTGCTTGTTTTAGCACAGCAACATGCTAATGCCATCTCTACTGGTCAGTGCATTATGCCTGCATGGAAAAATAGAACGTTTTTGCATGCCTTAAGTTGCTTAAGTAAATTTACTTTCCGAGTGCTGGGAATGATTCACATGTCTGAAGTTGCTGCACTCCTGATGCAGGGAAAAATTCTAGAAGTTTATCTAACATCACTTTCTTCAACATTATAATTCTTCAACTATTAAAATTTATTTCATTCAAAATATTTATATGGATGATTTTGGTAAGATTAGAACTGTATTCATTGTTGTGTATGATGCACCACATATGAATCAAATAGGTACTAATGAATGCATCTTTTCATAGAGTTAGAGGATGTGTATTACCTTTGCTGCTATTCTCAATATTTACATAGGTAATGACTGAACTACAACCTATCTGAATAACTAGGAATTGGCTGAACCATCAATCAGGGATGCATTTAAGTTATGTGTGCAAGAAGGAGCAAAGCGTGTTATTGTCAGTCCATTTTTTCTTTTCCCAGGACGACATTGGCAGCAGGTATGTTCATCGCACCTGGCATGCTCATCTTGTTGTTAATAGTATACATGCACAGATATATGAACCCTTGCCATTGTTATTTAGGACATCCCTTCTTTAGTAGCTGACGCATCCAAAGAACACTCAGGCATATCCTATGTCATAACAGCACCTCTTGGGCTACATGGACTTTTGGTGGTATGAATAATCCCCTATTTTCCTTTGCATTTAGATGTATATTGTCAGTGCCAATTTCATTCACATGAATCCTTAAGTAAATGAATACACAGGTGACATGTGATATTTGTTAATATATTAACTCATCATGATGCTGATGATGCAAGAAATATTTAGAGTCAATGGTGATTTTGCAATTTGATAAACCTTCCGCTGTTGCCAGCATTCCAGGGAAGAACAACAGTGTTTTAGTGGCAGAATGTTGCACAAGCAATATTGACATTAACAATGCATTATTTCTTGGTCAAGCTAGAATATGACCTTTGGTTAGAACCTCAATCGAAGAGGTGAGTAGTAAAAGAGTGCTCGACTGTGGCCACCAAAGTTATCACATTATGTATGCCAACAACATGGGTGGGTATTTTCTCATGGCATGTGATGAGTTAGTTATTTCTCAAAAGCCAATCATAAGTTGATCCTCCATTAAATTCTATTAATGTCATATTCTTAATTCGAATCAGAATATGAAAGCAATATAGAATAACATTTTAAAATTGCCATGAGATGCCCACAGTTTTGGCCAGTGTTTGCCATGGAATGTGCTCCTTGGATGTCATGGCAAACCCCTGGACTGTCAAAGGGGTGCAGGCAGGAAACCAAAAAATAAACAAAAAGAAGAAAAGCGAGAAAACAAATGATAATAAGCAATGCTGCTTTGACGATCTCCCCCTCATCCAACCTCCCTTGGATAGTAAATGACATTAATTAACTCAGAGTGGCATGGGTTGATATTGAGCTAGGGATTTATTCAACCATTTGAAACCCCTGAAGGCCCAAATAAACAACATAGATAGGTTTTAAGCTATCACTCAGACCCAAGCCAATATGATTGATGTTTTACGACCAGTTGGCCATAAGAAACATGATCTTTTACTGTTGTGTATAACTGAGTTCTCTTATATCGAGCCTCAGTTACATGTTGGCATGGAAAGTCTCAGTCTATACACTGAGAAGTGCCTGTAAGGAAATTTCTGAATTCTTATGTAAGGCATGTTTACATTAAAAATAAATAAATAAATGTGACATCTGCATCTTTCTAGATTACACCACAATTTATTTGTATTACAGAAAATGTAGCAAAGAGTTTGGACCTACAAAGGTAAAATGCTGTTAAATTCACAGCATCAAGTGTTTTTACCACTCAATGCCAACAATTAGCTGCCATCAGTAGGAAAAGGGATGACATGTTACTGCAATATGCAACTGAAGTGGAACATTTGGACATGCTTCACGCATTATTTTGTCATCATGTCTGGACTGCTTTTGACCACCTTTAACATGGCATTGAGCATGCCTTGAGTTTTATTTTGGCTTTTGACACAGTTAAAATATACAACACAAACATGGTTTTGAGACTAGGGAAGCGCCTGTTTAATAGACCACCTTTATGACATCATGATGTACCAACAAAAATGGTGTTAATATATCTACTAGTATGATATCATTGTGAATGTGATATACTACAATAGTAAGTTTAGGCCCACATAAAAATTGTGGTAACATGGTTGGTGTAAAACATTTTAATGTGATTATCATTGGTATCATCACTAAATGCAAATGATTAATGCTGAATTTTTGATTACGATGGAATTTTGTGAAGTCTAGAACTTTTAGTTTCTGTAGTATGACTGTTCTAATCATTGGAAGTATTTATGATATTTATCAAAATGACCCTCTTTTGATGACTCGGCAACATTAACCTTCATCTTCAATATCCTGGTCAAATCATTAGATCATCTGTCTCCATCCATTTTTTTTTCCATTCTGCCTCTGTGTCTGCACTTTCCTTTTATTTGTAAACATGCATTCTTGTTTCTCTTGATTGTGGGTATCGGGTAGGCTTGAGGATCTCATGTACAGTTGGTGAGGTTTGACTTTGAAAGCGCTCATCTTTAATCTTTGAGACGTCTTTTCTTTTCCTACCATACTTCTCTGTTTAAGTTACTAACATGGCTGATAATATTGAATGTGCAGGATGTGGTGAACGATCGAATAAATCACTGTTTGAGCCACGTAGCTGGCGATGCAGATGAGTGTACTGCATGTGCTGGAACAGGAAAATGTCGTCTATACCAACCATGACATATGCATTTTGCAACCAGTTAAAAAGCCGTTGCTTTGGATTCAATTGGTTTTCCAAAGCCTGCAATTTGCTTTTTCTTGACGCATGTAAATGATAATATTTATGTCATCAATCTGTTTAGATATCGATACGATACGTGTTCTACATTACTCATTATTCATCAATCTGTTTAGTTTGATACGATACGATACGTGTTCTACATTATTCATCAATCTGTTTAGTTCGGAAAATCTGCATGACCAGCTAGATGTATCTTGTATTTTGCAGGAACTCTGTCCAATTGGGAGAAACATTAACATATTTAGTTGAAGGTCACAATGTTGCTGCTGGTTCTTAAACTGTTCAGGATACAATGCAACAGGGCTATCATTCGATCTGTGACATTAGAAAGAGGCATGTTCTTGCTTAGTTTCTTCACTATCATGGAGCACAACAACAGTACTCATCATCCCTTCAGGCTCTTTGCTGCTTTCCCTTTTTGGCTGCATAAAGTTACAGGAAGATTGGGTAAGAACAAGTGTTGGATGTGAGAGCATTCAGAAAAGGTACCTTGAGCTGGGCTTATTCATGCTCTTGGTGGGCACTTCTCTGCTTCCTCTGCCAAATGCAACCTCATCCATGCTCTGCCCTTGCCTCCTGTACCTTCCACCGGTCGCCACGAACCCCGGGCAAGGCCTGAAGGCTTTTATCGGCCACCAGCCGAAGCCGGGCACCGTTGCTATCCCGCCCTGGATTCGCCCCTCGCCATTGCAGCCCTTCTCGACTTCCTCCCTTCCGCAGGTCTTGCAGCCCCTTTAAAGAGTAAATTCTCTCATCAGTCATTTATTTTCTTTTCTTTGTCTTGTTTGTTGTGTAAATTAAGCTGGTGAGAAGAACTTAGCAGGAATTGCATATAGGATTACAGGATACCTGAACTGGGGGTCTTCTGTGCCTGCAACCAGTGATTCGCCATCAGGAGGGCGGATTCCTTCTTCAGGAGGAGGAACAGCAGCGGCGGAGCTTTCTTCTTCCTTTGATGCTTCGTCCTCGGTTACGATAGGAAACGCAGCTTGCGTGAAGGAAGAAGAAGAGGAGAAGCAGCGAAGAGTAGATTCGTGGGGTGGCTTCGCGAGCGAAGGATGAGGAGGACGAAGAGAGGAACGGCGTGGGAAGAGGAGGAACTGGGAAGGCGCGAGGGGGAGAATTGTAGCCATTAGAAAACCAGAGAGAGGGGAAGAGAGAGGATATATGGATCCGAAACCAACAAGATGGAAGGAAATTTTGTGGCCATCTTGGATTCGGGTCGGATCTTTACAGACCCTAATCCAATAAGATGATGTTAAGCTTGCGTTACATCCCGGTACATACGAACGGAATGGGATGGCGCTTCTTCCTGGAACTCCTCTTTCGACCACCGCCGCTCCTTCCCTCTCCTCTCTCCGGAGGCGGGTGGGCTAGGAGAAAAGGCGCCTCCTTTGGACTCTTTTCGCGAGGCGAAAAGGACGTGGTGGAGTTCAAGATCCGGGATCCTCATCGGCTCCTGCCGGAGTATGAGAACATCGACTTCATTCGGCTTAACCGAATCGGATTGGACCGGAAACGTTTCGGATCTGTTCAAGAACGGCCCATATTTCGAAGGCGAATAGCCGTGAGCCCCCCGCAAGCCCTTCGTCGCCTATGAAAACCCCGCCTTCGGCACGAGGCTTCTCTTGATTCGTTCCTTCTTGCCCTTCTCGTCCCGGGAAAGCGAAAGAACGACTTCGATCTCCCCTCCCTCCTCCTCGCGATCGCTCCGCTTCACCACCCGATCTTGTGATCAGACCGACGAGGGATGCATCGAGGTCGATGTCCGGAAAAGGTGAATCAAACCTTTCTTGCTACTTACTATCCATGATTTCGGTGTACCATCTCGTTTCTGGTTGTTGTCCCAAGATTTCTAGGGCAGGTTCTTCTTTCTCGATGCACACCTTTCTTATCCATGATTCCGCTATGCGATCTCGTTTCTGGTTCTTGTCTCAAGATTTTTTGGGCAAGTTCTTCTTTCCTGATGCACGCCTTTGATTTTTGTTCGTTTCTTTATGGAACTTGATAGGGGAATCACCGTGAAAGTCAACGGGGACATGGACCATGACGCCAGCCATCCCAGGGCGGGACAGTAGAGAAGACTCCCCTCAGGAAGTGATGGCGATGCGACATGCCACGCCATCCTCCGCGCGCAGGCCGCACCCTGTCCGAGTGAACGGGCATTAATGTCGACTCGACGTCTCCAACATCACCCCCTCAGCCAGCGACTCCCTCGCCCATACCCTGCAACCGGATGATCCGACACGCCACCCTAATGGCAACGTCAAATCCGGTCAGAGGCACGACCCCGTTCTGACAAGCAGGAACATCAGGTAATATCAGACCGAAACTATAAGAGTCCAGGGCCAAAAAGCCACTAGGGGGGAGGCAGAGGAAAAAACCCCCTTCTCGTCCACTAACAAAACCGTCGGAGGGGTCGGGCCCAGAGGACGGTCCGACCTGTGTGCAGGTACACGGCGACCACGTCGCCAGGGGACTGCAGCTGACTACCTCGGGGGATCACCCGCGGATCGGCCGGCTGTGATCGCCCACCCCGAAGACATCAGGAGGCTCTACGTGCGATCTTCGGCATCCAGACCCCTGAACCAAGCCGTAACGTCCCGAGGTCACGGCTTAAACAGGTGCAGACCGCATCAGATTGGCGCTAGAAGGAGGGCCCCGAATGCCGAACGATCCTCACGCCGACCCTCTCGGACCCGTCACCCACGGAGAAGGAGAAATGCTGACGTCAACGCCAGATCGTTATTGGCGCCTGTTCAACGACTTAGGGATGCCACCCCCATTAACCACGGTCGACCCTCCAGCCACGCTGCCCGAGGCGTTCCTCGCTCTCGCTAAGCAAGTGCAGGGAATGATGGAGATAATGCAGACCGTTGTCCCACTTATTCCCGAAATCAGGCGACTGACGGACGCCTCCGCCGACCCGGCCCATCTAAGGCCGAGTGCGGGACAGGATGCAACCGGTGAAACCTGAGACGGAGCCGTCCACCACGAAGGTTCGCCCACGCGCGCCTCTCCTGCCCCCTCTCGAGCCGCACGGCGCCGCCCCGAGCCTGACACCGTATCGTCCGACTCGGCGGACAGCTTCCTTAAGGTACAATTCTCCCAGGTCAATCGCCGCCTGGACGAGTTCCGACGCGAGCTCCAAAGGTCGCGGGACGAATCAAGCGAGGGCACCTCGGGGGGGTCCCCTTTCGTTCAGGAAATACAAGAAAAACCCATCCCCCTCAACTTTAGGGTGCCGGCCCTCGAAACATACGACGGCGGCTCCGACCCAGCAGAGCATGTCGCCGCGTTCAGAACTCAGATGGCCCTTTACGGCACGGCCGACGCGCTAATGTGCCGTACGTTTCCGACCACCTTCAGAGGACCAGCACGCGCGTGGTTCAGCCGGCTGCGACAATCCTCGATCGCGTCTTTTGACCAGTTCACCAAAGAGTTCGAACAAAACTTCCTTACCAGCGCGCGGCCTCGGCCTTCCATAGCCGCCCTGCTGGCACTATCGCAGCACGAAGAAGAAACGCTCGCGCAGTTCGTGGCGCGCTTCGCCGCGGAGATCCGCGGCTATTCGGATACTCACCCCTCTTTGATCATGCAGGCGTTCCTGACGGGGCTGAAACCGTCGAGATTCTTCTGGTCATTGATCGAGAAGCCGCCCGCCACTGTCCCCGAGATGCTCTACCGGGCAAACCAATACGTCGCCGGCGAAGCATTAGCAGCAGGAAGACGTCCGGTCGGGAAGAAATCGCGAACCGAGCAACCCCGAGCCGCCACCTCGTCGGCCGACTCGCGACCCCATCGGAGGCCCGACCACCCCGAGCAGCGGCTCCCGAGGCCCTCGCCCCTCCCGCTCAACGCACCTCGTTCCACCGAGACCACGGCCATGACACAGAAGACTGTCACGACCTCCAGAACCAGATCGAGGAGCTGATCAGAAGAGGGTACCTCGGCCGCTATCTCAAGGAACCCCGCGAAGCAACCCCGCGTCCCCAAATGCCCGTGGAAAGGCAGGTCGACGTCATCATCGGTGGACCGGCGGCAGGCGGCAACAGCTCAAGCGCGAGGAAATCCTATGCCCGGAGCTCGGTCGAGAAGCGCCCCCGACCCGAACTAGAACCCGAAATCTCTTTTGGGGCCGAGGAGGGGGAAAGGTCCCATCATGACGACGCTCTGGTAATTTCTATCTAGATCGTCAACGCCCGGGTGAAGCGGGTGATGGTCGACACTGGGAGCTCCGCCGACATCCTGTACCTCGACGCCTTCAAAAGGCTCGGCCTGCCCACTGAAGACCTCATCCCCATGAGCTCGGCACTCACGGGGTTCACCGGAGACTCAATCTCCCCGCTCGGCACCACCACACTCCCTGTCTCCATCGGGGAGGAGCCAAGGACCAAGACAATAATGACTACGTTCATAGTGGTCAACCTGCCCTCGGCCTACAACGTCATCCTCGGGCGGTCGACGCTCAACAAGCTAAAAGCAGTAGTCTCAACCTATCACCGAGCCATCAAGTTTCCCACCTCGGCGGGGGTTGGAGAATCACGAAGCGACCCAAGCGAGTCAAGAAGGTGCTACCTCACCGCGGTCTCACTCCCGAAAAGGGCGTGCCCCCACATCCCAGACCCACGGGAAGAGGCCCCCATGTCAACACACCTTGAACCGCCCGAGCGGCTTACCGAGGTGCCGATTAAGGGGGACCGGCCCGGTCAGACCGTAAAAATCGGCACAGCTCAGCCCGAAGGAGACCAGCTCCAGCTCGTCGAGTTCCTAAAAGCGAACGCCGATGTATTCGCATGGTCGCCCAAGGAAATGCCAGGGATCGATCGGACGATAGCCGAACACCAACTTAATATCAATCCCGAGGCCAGGCCAGTAAAGCAAAGACCACGCAGGTTCGCCCCCGACCGGCAGAAGGCGATCAGTGAAGAGGTCGACCGGTTGACAGAGGCCGGATTCATTTCCGAACTAAAGTACCCCCAGTGGCTGTCAAATGTAGTCCTCGTTAAAAAACCTAATGGAAGCTGGCGGATGTGCGTTGACTACACCAATCTCAACCGGGCGTGCCCCAAAGACTACTACCCGCTCCCGAGGGTAGATCAGCTAGTCGACTCCACCTCCGGCTACGAGCTCCTTACCTTCTTGGATGCATACTCGGGCTATAACCAAATCCGCATGGCACCAGCGGATCAGGAGAATACAGCTTTCATCACCGACAGAGGAATATATTGCTACAAGGTGATGCCGTTCGGCTTAAAAAACGCTGGGGCAACCTACCAGAGGATGGTCGACAAGCTGTTCAGACGCCAGATCGGCAGGAACATGGAAATATATGTGGACGACATGATCGTAAAAAGCAAAACCGCGGAGGCGCACCTGACCGACTTGGCAGAAACTTTTTAGACCCTCAAACGATTCAATATGCGTTTGAACCCTGCGAAGTGCGTCTTCGGGGTTAGCTCGGGAAGATTCCTTGGCTTCGTCATCCACCAGAGGGGAATAGACGCCAACCCAGAAAAGGTACGGGCCATAACCCGGATGCGCTCACCCCGATCCGTCAAAGAAGTACAGTGTCTCACAGGGAAACTGGCGGCACTCAGTAGGTTCATATCCAGGTCGGGCGACAGGTGCCTGCCCTTCTTCCAGGCCCTACAGCAAGTCAATAACTTCGCCTGGACACCCGAGTGCGAGGAAGCCTTTGTAAACCTGAAGGTATACCTTGCTCGCTTGCCCCGACTCGCTTCCCCTGAGCCAGGAGAAACCTTGAGCCTTTACTTGGCGGCGTCAGGACGGGCAGTTAGCTCGGTGCTGGTCCGAGAAACACCGTCGCAGCAGCAACCCGTATATTACGTCAGCCACGTCCTCGCCGGGGCCGAGGCGCGGTACCCCCCCATCGAAAGGCTAGCTCTGGCGTTGGTGAAGACAGCGCGAAAGCTACGCCCATACTTCCAGTCCCACACAATCAAAGTCGTCACCGACCAGCCACTGCAGAAAATCCTATCCAAGTTCGACGCGTCGGGTCGAATGTTACGATGGTCGGTCGAGCTCAGCGAGTTCGACGTCCGATACTCTCCGCGGAACGCCATAAAAGCCCAGGTACTGGCCGACTTCATCTCTGAACTAACGCCTGAGGATTGTGCAGAGGAACGGAAAGATGCCGACCGTGCGTGGACCCTGCATGTCGACGGCTCCGCCATCACCGGCGCGGCCGGAGTCGGCCTCATCCTTAAAAGCCCTACTGGGGAAACCTACGAAAGGTCCATCTAGCTGCAATTCCAAGCCACCAACAACGAAGCCGAATACGAGGCGCTACTACATGGCCTACGCCTTGCCTTGGAGATGCAGGTAGACAACCTCGAGGTATTCAACGACTCTCAGCTGGTGACAGGACACGTAAACGGGAACTACGAGGCCCGGGACCCCACGATGGCGTCATACCTGGCGGAAACACAGCGGCTCGCCCGCCTCTTCAGCCGATTCTCAATCACACAAGTGCCCCGAGTCCAAAACGCATCCGCCGACGCTTTGGCAAAAGCAGCCTCCGCACGGGGTTTAGAAAAGGCCCCCGCGACCGAGCCCATAACAGCGCCAACCATACCATCCTGCGGCGTCGTCGAGACCCGAACCCTGCCGAACTAGATGGAGGAGATACTCCGCTTCAAGATAAATGGGGCCGAGCCCGACGACCCGGCGGCGGCAAGACGACTGAGGCGAACGCAGTCCTGGTATAGCTTGATCGGCGGGAAGCTGTACCGCAGAGGTTTCTCACAGCCACTCTTGCTCTGCCTCGCGCCCCCCGAGGCCCACACCGTCCTCGCCGAGCTCCACGAGGGAATTTGTGGGGAACATATAGGGGGTCGGACCTTGGCCTTCAAGGCCCTCCGACAGGGTTACTACTGGCCAACAATGCGCCGAGACGCTGCGGCATACGTGCGGCAATGCCAACCGTGCCAACGGCACGCCCGACTACAGCATCAACCGGCGGTCCCTCTCAACTCGATGGAAGTCGCTTGGCCATTCGCCCAGTGGGGGCTAGATCTCCTCGGTCCTTTCCCTCCGGCCTCGGGGCAACGACGTTTCCTCATTGTCGGGGTGGATTATTTCACAAAATGGGTTGAGGCCGAGCCACTGGCCTCCATCACCGAGAAGCAAGTCGAAGGCTTTACGTGGAAGAACATCATCACTCGGTTCGGGATCCCAAGGGCCATTATCACCGACAATGGGGCCCAGTTCAACAACGCAAAATTTAAGGCTTACTGCTCGTCGTACGTAATACGACTGAAGTTTAGCTCGGTGGCACACCCTCAGACCAACGGGCAGGCCGAGGTGATGAATCGGGCGGTTCTAGAAGGCCTCAGGAGACGAGTCGCAGGCGCACTCGGAGCTTGGGTAGACGAACTACCGAGCGTTCTATGGGCGATGCGGACTACCCCGAAAACGGCTTCAGGCGAATCCCCGTTCAGCCTTGCGTTCGGGACCGAAGCAGTCCTACCGCCCGAGGTGGTATTCCCAACCTTTCGCACCTCGGATTACAAGCAAGAGGATTCCGAGGAAGGCCTGAGGGCGCGTCTGGACCTCCTCGAGGAAAGAAGGACCGAGGCCCACCTACGCGCCCTGGCCTACAAAAAGGTCGTGGCACGAATGTACAACCGAAGAGTCCATCCTCGCCCAATCGAGATTAGAGATCTCGTTCTCCGTAAGGCGGAAGTGACCAACCCGACCCGAGCGGGAGGCAAGCTCGCACCCAACTGGGAGGGCCCGTACAGAGTCTACGATATGGTCCGAGAAGGGACCTACCGACTCGAGACCATGGAAGGGAGCCGTCTCCCGAGGACCTGGAACGCAATACATCTGAAGAAATTCTACCCGTAAGAAAGGACCAAGCAGAGACGTATATCGCGCCAGACGCGCAAGACAATAGCCAGAATAAGTCGTTTCATTTATGAAGAATTCATACAGACATTGGGTGGGCGATACAAAGACCCGAAACTCCAGCCCGACCCAAAACAAAACAACAAAAAAAAAAAAAAAAAACATCAGCACGGAGGGGGTGTCTCGGGCCCGTCATCGAAGGGGACGCTCGCCGACATGTCCACCGCCTCGTCCGCAGGATGGTCGGCGAAGGGATCCGACTCCAACTCCCACTCCGGATGACTCGAGCGGGCACGAGCACAGGCTACTCGGTAACCGAACTCGTACGTCGCCCACCCTGACCTCACCAGGCCGCGCTCGAACCCGTTCGATGCCTTGTACTCGGCAATCGCCCTCTCTATCCGCTCCGGCAGAGCCTGTTGTTCCTCCTTCAAGGCTGCCTCGGCGGCCCAAGCGGCTGACCGCGCGGACTCGACGTCGTTGGAGAGCGTCTGGAGTTCATCGTCCAACGTTCGGGCGCGAGCTTGGCTCTCCTCCAGCTCGCCCTTCAGGCGCTTCACCTCTTCGTCCAGCGCCGCGGCGCGCTGCTCGGCCGCTGCCACGACCTCCGGGCCGGACGACTGCCTCAGCTCTTGATTCTCGAGACGAAGCGCGGCGTAAGTGCTCGACTGTCGTTCGATCAGCCGCCCGGCATCAAGGACTCGATCGATCAGCGCCATGGCATAGTGTTGGCCCTGCACCCAGGTCAGCATCAACACCTAAAGTAACAGACAAACGGAAGAAGCAAGGGCGTCACTCACCCACACCAAGGATTTCGCCGCCCGTTCCGCCAACACCTCCGAGGTGGAGCCATAAAGTTCTTTGGCCAGCAGCGGGGGAAGCGCCCCCCGGATAAACTCCTGAGCCGTCGACCCGTCGGCCCAGACCTTGCTGTCTGCTTTAAGCCCGGGCCACCGCGGGATGTAGGAGGCTCCGGCTGCGCCGGTAGGGAGGTTGGCCATGATCGGGGCCTGATACTCCTCGTCCCCCAACCGGCTGACACGGCACAGGTCCCGCATCGACCTCGGGCGCGCCGATGCCCCTTGAGCCGGGTCGCCACCAGCCGGCTCGGCCGCCTCCTTTCCCTTAGCGGTCCCCGTCGCTTGCCCCGACGGGGCGGTCCCCGTCAACCCCGCGGCGCCACGCTCCCGAGCGGCCGAACGCGCAGACACTTTCCTGACCGCAGTTTTCAGTTTCTTCGCCGGACGACTCGTGTTCGGAGAAGTCGACGCAGTCTCGGGCGCCCCCCTCTTCGGGACCTCTCCAGAGCCAGTGCCGCCCTGTGGCTGAGACGCGGCCGGTCGGGAGTGCGACGCCTTCTTTACGGACTGGAAGTTCACCATCCCTGCAAAAGGAGATCCGATCAATCAGACAACACGAGACAAAGGAGAGGGGGCATGCAACGGGAAGGCAACCGTACCCCCAGCAGCCGGGCTCAACCCTACGTCAGCCAGCCACTCCTCGGTCATCTTTTTGATCATCCGAGAAGAGGACAGGATGCCCCTCAAACGATCTACATCCGCCGAC
This sequence comes from Musa acuminata AAA Group, assembly GCF_036884655.1. NCBI lineage: Eukaryota > Viridiplantae > Streptophyta > Magnoliopsida > Zingiberales > Musaceae > Musa > Musa acuminata. Next base: position 8,100,435 of record NC_088355.1, on the reverse strand, counting down.
TCTCTGCCTGAGAGCAACGGGAGGACGTTGTCGACCATGCGGGAAGTCCATCCGGTGTTGAAGCCCCACCCCCGACTGCAGCTGACGAAGAAGAAGCGACTCTTCCAGCCCTTATTATTGGAAGGGGCCCCACCGATCCTGAACCCACTACGAGCGGCCAGGTGATACCCACCCCGACCCCTACACAGCCGAAAGCAGGCCAGAAATAGAGCTCTGGACGATTCTATCCCAGCCATCCTACACTCCCCGAGAAAGACGACCAAGTATCACCAGGAATTCGGCGCCATCTGGGATGGCGAGATGCCCCAGGCACGGAGGTAGTCCTCGATTACGGGATGAAGCGGAAACCGCAACCCCGCCTCAAGAGCACCCACCGTCAGCCCGAACCCCTGAGGGAGCTGGTCATACGGCCGTTGGTCCGGACGGGGGGCTGACAAGCTGTAACCCTCCGGGATACAGTAGCGAACCCGGAGCTCCTCCAAAAGCTCCTCGGTCACCACCGACTCTACGTCGTGCCACAGCTTGAGGTTTGCAAGCCGGGCGGAACTTCCCCCCACTTTTAAGGACTCGCCCCCCGAGGACAAATGCCTGACCCCGGGGCCCTCAGAAGAAGAGGTGGAGGATGAGGAAGAGGAGGAAGACGAAGACATCCTAACCTCAGAGACGATGTGGAAGGCCTGAGTCGAAGGACAAGGTGAACGAGGGACAGCGGCGACCCAACGGAGCGACAGCAGCCAAACGACGATCAGCGAAACCCCTTTAGGGAAGGCTTATATAAAAAGAGCCGGAGGTGACGGTCGAGCTTCCCGAGAAAGGGGAAATAAATCACAGCCGGCAGCGCGCCTCAGCGCCCTAGATCTGCCGATCCCGCGCGACCGCACCTGATCCCTAGAAACTGCGCCGCCCCCCTCAAAGCGCCACGTGGCGCATGGCGCCGCACGATCCACTCAAGACGCCCGCGTTCCCGCCCGTAGGAGACAGCGGGGCGGTATGTCCCAAGCAATAAAGGTCCACACCTCGAACGCAGCGCCAACGCGTGACAGCATGCAATCAGTCCAGATTGCGACTCGACGATCCAGTCATTTCGAGTCGTTCCAGTTCAGGTTCCGACCTGCGACTCGACGATCCAGTCATTTCGAGTCGTTCCGGTTCAGGTTCCGACCTGCGACTCGACGATCCAGTCATTTCGAGTCGTTCCAGTTCAGGTTCCGACCTGCGACTCGACGATCTAGTCATTTCGAGTCGTTCCAGTTCAGGTTTCGACCTGCGACTCGACGATCCAGTCATTGTGAGTCGTCCCAGTGCCGTTTCCGACCAACGACTCAACGACCTCGCCGTCCCGAGTCGTTCAGTTCCCGACCCGCGACCCCTCGATCCAGTCATTTCGAGTCGCTCGGACTCATGGTTTCCCTGTCCAAACGCACGAGGGCGCCCTCCGTCCGCAAAACTCTAAAGACCGATGCAGCAAACCCCCGCCTGGGGGGGGGGGGGGGGGGAAGTGATAGGGGAATCACCGTGAAAGTCAACGGGGACATGGACCATGACGCCAGCCATCCCAGGGCGAGACAGTAGAGAAGACTCCCCTCAGGAAGTGATGGCGACGCGACATGCCACGCCATCCTCCGCGCGCAGGCCGCACCCTGTCCGAGTGAACGGGCATTAATGTCGACTCGACGTCTCCAACATCACCCCCTCAGCCAGCGACTCCCTCGCCCATACCCTGCAACCGGATGATCCGACACGCCACCCTAATGGCAACGTCAAATCCGGTCAGAGGCACGACCCCGTTCTGACAAGCAGGAACATCAGGTAATATCAGACCGAAACTATAAGAGTCCAGGGCCAAAAAGCCACTAGGGGGGAGGCAGAGGAAAAAACCCCCTTCTCGTCCACTAACAAAACCGTCGGAGGGGTCGGGCCCAGAGGACGGTCCGACCTGTGTGCAGGTACACGGCGACCACGTCGCCAGGGGACTGCAGCTGACTACCTCGGGGGATCACCCGCGGATCGGCCGGCTGTGATCGCCCACCCCGAAGACATCAGGAGGCTCTACGTGCGATCTTCGGCATCCGGACCCCTGAACCAAGCCGTAACGTCCCGAGGTCACGGCTTAAACAGGTGCAGACCGCATCAGAACTCTTTCGGGAGGTAGAGGTCCTCGTCTCAAGATCGATGCCTGGAGCTCGAATCAACTCTCTATTGACATTTATCATCCATAATTTGCGCATAAGATTCCATTTCTAGTTCGTGCATGTTCTTCTTTATTGATATATGCGGGAGGTAGCGGTCGTCATCTCAACTAGCACCAAACAGAGCCATGTCTGCGGCTCAATATCATACTCCATGATTGGAGCTCCAAAACTGATGTGATCAACCCTTTCTTGCTATTTCTAATCTGTGATTCATGTATTAGGTTTCGTTTCTGTTGTCCCAAAATTTCGTGCGTAGGGTAGTTCTTCTTTTCTTATATACGATTATTATTATTATTATTATTATTATTATTATATTATCATTTTATAATAGTTCTTTTGTTGATGTCTTATATGATAACTTCTTAACAGACCAATGAAACTGCCATGATGTTTGTTGCAGTATTATTATGATTATTATTATTATTATTTTATAATAACTTTTGGTTGATGTGTTATATGGTAATTTCTTAAAGGACAAATGAAACTGCTATGATGTTCGCTGCGGTATGCGAAGATCCAGAATCAAGCTCTTCATCCATACACGACACACTACCATATCTCAGGTACGCCAAGTCACCATAAATCCCTATAAATTCTATGAGACCATAACATATTAATAGAAATTTATTCCACCGATAATAATTTTTAATAAAGCAATAATGCAGCAAAACATAGATCATGTGGCTGAGAGCACATTAATCTTGTGGCTGAGAACACATTAATCTTGTGGCTGAGAGCACTCGGGGGGCATGGTTCCATTGAATCTGCTGGTATCCTTGCAGTAATCATAGATCATGTAGCTGCCCCTGATGTTTGCCATCTGCGTCTTCTGATCTGGAGTGAGAGTGCTCGCAGGGTACGTGGAAACGCACTGCGCGTCGTCCCACACGCAGGCCCGCAGGCCGAGACGAGCGTAGCCGGCCACGAATGGCGCGCTGCCCCAGTCGATCTTTACCCGCCCGCCCCGGGTCGCCCACGCCTCCCCGTTCCATATGCTCGAGTACGCCTTCATGGCCTGCTTGCTGGGGTAGGGAATGCCGAGGCTTTCGTAGTTTCGGAAGACCCGGATTGGTGTCCCGTCCACGAACCACCTGCATCGAATGAAGGCTGTGAGGGGGGGGTCGTCTTCGTTTGTAGACTCAAACCTTGATTCACTTACACGATCTCGCTGGGGTTCCAATGGATGGTGTAGTTATGGAAGCTGGAAGTAGGGTCGAACCAGGGGTAGAACTGCTGCTCCTTTTTCCCCATGCCCTGTGTATAGATGTTCGTGTGGATGATGTAGGGCTGTCCGGTCGAGTTCCCCAGGAACTCGAAATCTATCTCGTCGTGTGCTGATCCGTCCGAGGACATCTGCATGGGATGAAGAAGATGTTGATCGTAGAGGATAAAAACCTCAATGACTTTGGTGGGAATTGATCGACCACTTGCATCCACTTACGTAATACGAAGTGACAGTACCGGCAGAATTCCCTGCGACCAGCTTAATGTTCATTTCTATGCTGCCTAACATGAACCGATTGACGGTGTCGATCCGACAACCTAAACATGAAATGAAATTATATGCGACAGTGAAAAGATCGGCTAGTTTAGACTCTGTGTATGTGTATACCTGTTTGGTTAGTGAGGGTGAGGGTGAGGTTTTCGCCATCGGCGGAGACCCGTACGTTCTGCGCTCCCCAAGAAGGTACAGTGTCGTTGGCGAAGTTTGCATGAACGAGACGTCGATCAAACGCGAACAGAGCGACAAGAGCGACGATAAGGATACGGGCGTCCGCCATTGCCGACCTGCAACCGGCCGGAGGTGCCTCCTCTTGTTTACGATATCGAACCTGTGAGGGCTTCGGATATATGATAGCCATGAACGAGAGAGCCTGTTCTTATATATGATCCGAAAACTGAGCCGACTCTCCACAGCTATGCCTTTACTGGATCCAACTTTTCATTTATGTATGCCCAAGGGATTCATCTTGCAACGCTGGCATAAAAATCTTGGTTCTGATTTAGTTGTGGCGTGCACTAAGCGCTTCATGGGTGTAAGCCGGTGATATATAATATTCGCTGATTGATATTTTTCCTTGGCCGGCGACATGCCTCAAAAGTCAATGTATCTGGAACGATCCAATCGTTCCTTATTGCTGCAGCTGAATTAAAAATGAACAAAAAATAGTTGGGGCTCGATGTTTGTTTGCACGTTTGTATGTTCTATATTTTTTTTTTGGTTAAGGAATGACCAGGTCGAAATTATTGGTCTTTGGAATTGCTTTACATGATATTCATATTAGAAGATATAGTTGGGGATTGTAACACGACCATTTTGGCATGCAAATATTGCTCGAGTGATTGGTTGTGATAATTTGATACCCCTAAAGCGCTATATATTTTGGTCTCTTCTAACAGGAGAGAAGATGGTTGTACTCATTTAATTGAGTAATTTATTTTATTTTCTTATGAAAAAAAAATCTATAGAAAAAAGAAAAACATAAGTGTCACTGGATCAGTTCAGCTAAATAATCTATTCTCAGTAGTTTGAAGCATTTTCTTTTCCTTTTTTTGCATTGTGATAGATACTTCATTCGTTCAATTGTGATTCTAGTTGCATATAAGATATGTAATTTTATCTAAACGGATTAGACTAATGTGCTAGCTCAGAGGACAAGTATGCCAGCAAATGCTTTTATATCAATTTATATGTTACTACAAAAGACTGAGAATAAAAGAGGACCTGCCAGGCTTTTGATTGAAAAATCCTTGAATATTTGTCGTCATGTAGCCAATTAATTACCTTGGAGAATGAAATAGAGCTACATTGATTGCACAACAATGACGATTTAACTATTTGATGAATCTTTTCTATCTTTAGTAGAACAATAATCACTAGTTAAATCAAAATCTTCTTTAATTGTTTCCAATGAATCAGCTTTGTAAGGCCACCAAGCTCTTGTGCAGAATTTTTCTTGGCTCAGCAAGAAGAATGGTTGGGAGTGAGATCATATCAGTAGTGGTTGCCATGGTGCATTGGATTCACGGGGGAGCTAACCTTGTCTAACAGGGTATTAACTCAGCCTTCATCCTTTGTTCTCGTGTCTTTGTACCACAATGTTGTAGAGAGAAGATTTGCAGTGCAAAGGTTGGTATTTGATTCGAAGATGACGTGAACAGAGTTATATTGTTAAGCCAACATATAACTCAAGACTTGATCGGATCGTGTCCCATCCGATTTTGATAACTACGCTTACATAACAGATGAGGATGAACCAATTGGGATCAAAGATGAGTCAGCCAAAGCAAGAGAGATTTCTTATGCTTGTGACAGGTGACACGGCTATTGTCCTCGGTGTCTTCCTCATCAATGCTTGGTTGGCTTGATGCAAAAATGTCATGATCTGGGCCATGTCTCCTGGCCCAATTTAGAAGACAGATCAGGTCTTGATTGCTCATTAGACTAGGCTACATTTACTACACCACTCACTAATAGACAAAATCCAAATAGTCTTGATAAACTTGATTCTCAACCACATGCATGCATGTAAACTACTGTTTAAATAAACAGTATCATCTCACAGCCTGTGAGTTAAAAAAAGGTTCAGATTGTAAGAAGAGGTTGTTACTATCATCTCACAGCCTTCCTTTGTCACAAAAGAACAAAGGGAAGAAGCTGAAACCCTACTTGTGTTCCAAGGACAAGAAACAAGTAAACGAATAATGCTTACTTCAGTAGTTGTGTATCTCAGGAGAAAGAGATAAACACGAGTAAAAGAGGTTGTGTCTCTCAGTAATCCATGGCCAAAGTCAACTACACGGGTCATCAGTCAGTCAGTTCAGAGACAAGGATGCTGTCAGCAATGGCCAGTAGGGGATGTATCAGTCACCATCTAACGGCCACTCCTAGCACTAAATGAAGACTGTCCCCTCACCCACCTCCAATGCAGGCCCCTCACATGCCCTCTCATCCATCGCACGATGCCATATTGTGATTGACACCTTCTCCCTCCCTCTCCTCCCCACCGTTCATGTCTTCCCATCATCGTCACTGCTTTGGCAGGGTCAGCAGTCATGGTTCTGATGTATTTGAGTGCATCAGCAGCCATCAATGGATGCCCTAGTTTGTTTTGGTCAATGTGCAGCTTCTTTTAAGAAGCTTCAGAGGACTCACTCTACTTGCAGGTGATACACTCTTAGTTCAAGCAGCCTTTCTGGCTCTGCAAAAAGGCACACTCAGTCATATCTACCCATGGAGGGAGGGGGAGAGAGAGAGAGAGAGAGAGAGAGAGAGAGAATACACCAGTCAAAAGCATAGAACAGATATGGATTGCAATGCTCGAAGTGGCCACCAACAGAGAGACATCATATGAAGAGAAAGCGGAGTGAGGCATCATTTCTAAGGAGGAAGTCTGATTCCCAGGGGGGAAGAAAAAGCCTAATTATAAGGGAACACAAACGCACCCACCAAATTTGCACTGCCCTATATTTAATTGGAAGATGAAATGATGGTTTTAGGAACCTGTGAACTCTTCTGCAGACAATATCATGGCCCTAAAAGAGCACAGCAAATAGATGGTGGTGGTCTGTCTCCACACAGCACAGCCTCTCAAATAAAGCTGGCCATGGAGCTTGACTTCACCATGCAGGTCTAGTACTGGGAAACAGAAGGCCTGAATGGAAGTATCACTACAGTTGGAGGACCAGAAACAGGGAAATTAGGCATGAGGCTTTTCAGACGAACAATCACAAAGCCATTTATCTCGGAAGAATGAGAAGTCAGAAATGAGACACAGGAACATCTGCACTTCAAGAGCAAGCGAAACCTAAAAGAGGTGGTTTATGAGGTGGGGTATGGCCTCAACATGACCAGAGCAGAACACAAGGCAAGAGGTAGCATTGTAGCCAATTCACCATCCGAGTGCAGTTCATTCAGATGCACTTTTAACCTTTATGTCCTTATCAGAGGTGTGGACATTTGTTGGGTGACTTCCATTGTTAGGTATCAGCCGAGAGATAAAAGACATTGTAAACAGCAGTCTCAAATAGGACACTTAAATTATAACAGTTGCAAACAGCAAGCCAAATGTTCAGACATACAACAATAGCAAGACAGACATACAAACACCAAATTCACAATCATAAATAGCTTATATGATCCTAGGGAATCTTAGCTAACAGAGTCTTAGTAGCAAACTATGCAATATGATAGATATATGACGGTTGCCGGTGGCCTTGTTAAACATTTCGGAGGCCCCTACGGAGGCACCTGATTCATGTTTGATTTCATAGAAGGGTCGGCGATGGCCCCTAGTTACGGTTCTTGCATTTCTCCCTGGCCCTTGGAGCTGTAAGAATAAGGACCACATTTGGTTAGTAGAAAATCCACAGTTCTACCCATTCTATCATAACGAAAACAGAGGTAAATATAAGAAGAAGATTTTAACCATAGGTTTTACTTCCAATAAGTAGACGCATTTTCTGATCAAAACTCGAACACAGGTAGTGGAGCTTCACCTTGTAGCAGTATCTTTTACCACAAAGGTGGTAGAGTCAAGAATTAGGGATTAATGAATACACAACAAAATATACAATAAGACCTAAATGATTCATGATGTATCGACGACTATCACATGAGTCTGTTCTGTATCAGGTGGAAAACGATTAGCATAACACATCACAATATAATCTTAAATCAGCTATCGAACATATCTACATACCTATCACAATTTCAAATGTAAAAGTTGGCTGACTATTCATATGGGAATAGACTTTAACAATCCAAAAGGGCTTCATATTTCTTCTATTAACTAATGTTACATGCAGTTAAGTAACCAGACGTCTATTTGTACATATATAATTTTGGATAGAGCAATTCTGTACACCGGTTTAATCTTTGTACTCACCAAGTCCAATTGCATCTGAACCCTTCATTATCCTCAGCCTCCTGCAAGAGTCGATGAACATCCTGAAATTTCAAGTAAAATATCAGCAGTCAATGATCAAGCAGCAATAGACACATCAAATCTGCCATAAAAAGAAGAAAAAAACTCACTACCTAGAATAAAATTATTGGAGATCGAATCATTCACTAGTCACCTGTGAAAAATAAGTTCAAGCTGAACTAGACCATGGGAATATACAACCTAAGTCTCGATTATCAGTTTTTATTTGCCTCAGATATCTCAAATGGGTAGCAGTCGATACCAAAACATATGCAAAACTGGAAAAGGATGATTAATCTGTAGTAGAAGCTAAATGACATGTTTACGATCTGTATTCTTTCGACTATAGCTATAAAGTTCACATCGAGGAATATTGTACTTACTCCCATGGCACATCTCCGACAAGCATCCAGTCACCATCTTTGTCTTCACAAGTGAGCACATATTCGGAACCACTCAGAAGATCCATCAACCTGCTCTCGGATAACCCATCTCGGCTTGGTATTGCATGAGAACCGCACTGGCCTGGAGTAGCACAAATTACAAAAAGCAAGTAAACTCCTCGTAATGCCAACACACAAACTTTTCAACTTTGGAACAATAGAGGAGATGAACAAGAACTCTGCTTCTGCATTAAGAACATCATACAGTTCTACAGTGTTTCACAAAGTAAATCATGATTCGGTCTCAAATAAGTCAAAGAAGGGTCAGAGAATTTTGAAATAAAATTAAGAACTTGTTTGATCTGATGAACACTATCATATTATCATAGATGCAGCTAAATTTTTTTCTTAAACAACATACGGATGGCACGATCCTCTTAAATCATGTGAATCACAATATAAGTGTAGCCAATGCAAGATATCAGCCTGACTGAATCGTTTTAAACAGCATAAAAAAGAAAACCCATACAGATCTAAGAAAATAAGCAAATAAGTGACTGAATTTTGGCAAGAAGTACAACAAAACGTTTACTCTTAGAAAGAGAGAAAATCATGAAAATTCTGTGAATCATAAGAGCAAAAATGGAGAAAAGCCACAGCTCACCGATGGTGAAGCCACTGAACATCTTCTCGAGTGCCACGGAGAACTCGTTATAATTGTTGTACGTCTTCAGGTCAACTTTCCTAAGGTACGGTGCTCCATCCATGCTGACCTTGACGTAAAGACATCCTAGACCTTGTTTTCCATCGGCATCTTCCTTGTTCTTTGATGGATTTGTTGCCATAGTGTTCTTACGGTAGCTGCGGATCGGTGGCCAACCTACCACCTGTGCCCTGTTCCAGTTTTTACTCATCATTAGATGTGCTCATCAGATCAAAACAAGACTTGCCTAGTTAAAATCTCATCCCCAGTTGCGGAAAAAGTTTGTCCCAACCAAATCAGGTTATCCTTCAAAGCACAAAAGTGTCAGCATGGTGAAAAGTTCACAGAGAACATTAGGAACACCAAACAATAATTTGAGAAGTTCAGCAAAGACAATCTTTAGATCAGGAATTGGATTAGATTCATGGCATATCCAACTTCTTATCCATGTGCAAATGCAGCCCGTAATTTTTAAGTGTCTACTAAAGATCTACAACTAGTTTTCTTAGCAAACTTACGATCTCCCGTAATTTGAGAAATCAAGTAGAACAAATTTATATTTTCTTTTTTTAGTAGTATTATCACGTTAGAACATGTAGAAACATGCTTTCTGAGATAAACAACAATCATCATATATGACGGAGGAAACGAAACAATATAAAGATGCAAATTTCAGCTCCGGCAGCGGTTGGAGACACTTACTTGGCAGCAGGCGCGACGCCACGATCACTACCAGCAGAATTCCCAACCTGTGCGGCGGCGGCGGCCTTCCGCTCTTGCCCGGCTGCCTTCGCCACCACATCCTTGCCGGCGTTGCCGTGCCCGGGCAGCAGCCCCCCGCCACCGTTCTCCCCTCTCGGCGAGAACAAGGCGCCACCTTTCCCGCCCTCCACCTCGGATCCGCCCCCTCCGGCAGCGAGGCCCCACTTCCCCGCCCCGTCGATGGCGTCAGAGAACCCCCTCTTGGCGCCGGAGACGAAGACCTTAGGGAGGCGCCCCAGGGTGAGGCCAACCTCGTCCTTCCGTTCAGCGGGCTCCGACCCAGGGAGGCCCAGCCTCAGCTCCGTATCCTTCAGGTTGAGAGCCCCGTCCTCGGCTCCGCCGCCGCCAATGCCGGCGGCGGCGGCGGGGCAGTGGAGCTCCGAGAGACCTATGTAATCATGCTCGAGAGGCGGTGATCCGCAAAGAGAGCCAGCGACCATTAAAAGTGGTGATCTTTGAGAGATAGAGAGAGAGAGAGAGAGAGAGAGAGAGAGTACACAAGAGAGAGAAGAGAAGAAGAGATAGAGGTAGCGAGGAAGACGAGTATATTCCAAAGCGCTGAGTAAGGAAACGGAGGAGAGGAAGAAGAAACGAGATGTCTTTTACTTCGATTTGGGTCGTAATGTGTACATGAAGAGTATAATACTTCACGTCATCGTCTAATCATGTCATTGTAATGGAGGCAAAAAAATGATGATAAATGTCATTTTATTTTCGTGCATGTGAAAGAGATTATTAATGCTTTTTTTTTTTTTGAATTAATCTACCGACAAAACACTGTGAGTTTCCGGCGGTGTCTCAATTAACTTTTCTTCTTTATATTTTTTTAATGGAATAATTAATACTATAACCTATTAATAGCTTTGTTTACTGAAAAGGGTAGACTAGTGTGGGTAACTACTCGCGCCGCTCGGGTGGGCAGCCGCACGTTGTGCTTCAATAAAATACTTGGAAATTAACTCGATATTAAAAGAAAGACAAAAACAACAACAACAACAAAAAAAAAAGTGGGGAGATTTGGTAGATCTATGTGTACTCTATTTTTTTTCCTCATAGAAAAAGGTTAGAAATTGTAGCAATGCATGTGGACTGAAGGAAACAACAAAAGAGAAAAGGTTAGAAATTGTGTGTATAATTTTTTTGGTTGAAAACTTTTATGATAATTGTTTAAGAATTCAAATAATACAGAGACATATTTTTTTATCTTATCTTAATGTCAGTATTCATTGCTCACATATATTTTCTCATTCATATCTGAACAATGAAGATAAGGAAAAAGCTACTGCTTAGAAATTGGGTATATATTTTTTTTGGCTGAATAATTTTATGATAATTGCTTAGGAATTCAAATAATACAGAGACACATTTTTTATCTTATCCTAATGTCTTTTGTGGCAGTGTGACTACTCAATTAAGATAATAAGGAAAAAGCTACTGTTTAGAAATCAGCCTAATGGATCAAACATCTGTAAGTAACTATATTCTTCATAATTGCATGGTTCTGATTGCAATTGGTTTAACTATGCCCACTTGATTTTAAATATGTGTACTGAATTATTAAGCTTAGTTGATTCCATGGGATAGATCTATAATACTTAGTATATTATATATGGCAAGTCTCCTTTAATACCTACCTAGGATACTTTATCAAGTTGATATAATATAGATGACATCTGTTAGCATCAAATGCATACAATTTCTATTTCTGTGCTGCAAACAATTTAGGCAGTAAGTAATTAGATAAACTTCAGTAAGACACCATTATAGTTATAATGACTTGTTTGTTTGTCTGAAATATAAGATTCATAAAGTTAAGTTGAATTCAGATCATGTTTCTTGTGTACGTCTAAAGTGACATAGATGTATGACATGTTAAAGCAATTTGTCAGCCTAAAGACACAGCACTCTACCAAATACATGCACCTTTCAGGCCTCTACGCTATGCTAACCAAGGAAATGGACAAGAATTAATAATCCTTATAGAATATTTTTATTTCACTCGTTTTAAGATCAATTTTATTTCATAATAGTTGAAAGAGAAAATAGAAGAAAAATAGCACACGGAAGCTTTCAGAATTACCTTTCACCATATTGGAATGGTGCCCAAACTTAGACAGAGAAAAGCCAAAAGGGAATTTGTTGTTTTGCCATCACCAAGGCTCTGACCAAGAAAAATTGTCTCTCATCCGTTTCTTTTCTGCTAAACCTTTCACATGAGAATTAACATGTCAGTAAGAAGAAAGATTCAAATGAAGAGGAGGACTGTCTTTTCCAAGAAAATTTTGCGAACAAACATTTGATCTTTTCTTCAAAACATTTCAGTCAAAATGTAGCAAATAATATCATTGACAGCATGGTAAATATACATAACTAAATGCTTAATTCAGAGTTGACCAATGGTAAATATTGGTTCAGATTTCAACAGTGTGATCCACCGATGGCATGTCTAGTGTTTTACGTTACTCTTACCATCATGCCATCAAATCAGACAGCATGCCAAGTACCCAAACATTTAGAACGAAACAATAGCTACTCAAAAAATGTCACAAGTAGAGCCATATGCAGCAACAAGAAAGGGAACTATTGGATCTACTGCATACTGTTTAAATTAGTGATCGAAATCATGATAATGTAGGCCACTAGATCCAAACTTTTTTTGTTAGGGGCATTAATTTACAATCTATGTCGCCAAAAAGCAGCTTTACAACCAACATAACCTCGATTAAAGCATAAGAATGTCCCCTTTGCTAATAAATATTTCCCATTGACCCGCTAAACTAGTAGGTGTGTGTCCACAAAGTGATACATTATTGGAATGAGGACCTGCTGATTGTACTGAAAAATTCTCCTAGGGGTGCTTGAGATTGTAGTGCTATGATATATCATTTCACCAGGTCCCTGTTGATGTCTAAGCATGGCATGTTTCATAAACAGCTGAAATTTTTGTGGGTGCTTGAGATTGTAGTGAAAAATTCTCCTAGGGGTGCTTGAGATTGTAGTGCTATGATATATCATTTCACCAGGTCCCTGTTGATGTCTCAGCATGGCATGCTTCATAAACAGCTGAAACTTTTGTGGGTGCTTGGATCTTCTGGTAGATCTCAAATCCTCAAAAATGTATTAGCTATAAGAAAAAAAGTGAAGAACAAGGCACAAGAGACATTATTAGGTAATGAAGATAAACTGCTTGTCAAGCTCCTAAAAACAGGTACAGCGGCAAACAAGAAACATGATGGCTTCAAGTAAAAGTTAACAGTTTGCATTGCCATTATTATCTAGCTAAAATATTTAGTAACATTTGTTTTCCAACTCCTACAGTAGCAATCACTTAAGCCAATCTACAATTCTAAATCTCCATAATGTGTTTCTATCCAGTAAGTTAACAAACAAGAAAATACCAACATTAATCATCATGTTACTACCAGACTAGATCATGCATATTTCTCCATAATAAAGGGACATCTTCTACCAAGAAAAAGAAAATGAAAGATATATCAGTAATATTGAGCTTAAATCCTACAACAAAATTAGTCAGATCAGAACAACGAAAGCCTTGTTAGTGGACAATCCTATAGCAGTTTTTATCTGTCCTGTTGGGACTTTTTTTTTTTCCTAACTTTGGCCCCAGAACACAACACATGCTCATCTCCTTTTGTTCCCATTTGATGCTCTCTGCCCCTCAACCTTGGTCCACCCTTGTCCCCCACCATCCCTGCACCGGGATCCACTTAGCCCCACAAGATAAGCCCCGCATCATTCTCCATCTTTTAGCAATCGTAACTGAAGGAACTAGTGTCTCCACCCTAAGACTAATTAATCCTTTAATTTTACTGACTCCTTCAATAATTTATAACCGGGTTAATATCATATCAGAATCTAGTGTCAGGTGTTCTGCTCTGGTATATTAGCTGAAGTCATCATTGTAAACTTTTCTAAAAGAAATAATCATTGTAAAAAGTATATTACAATCAACAGAGCACCATGTCAGACATTTGAAGTTATGGGACACCATATGTGTCATTTTTTCTGTTCCAAAGACTCATATATTAGCATTAATTAACTTTTTCAACTGGACTAAGATTATGTAATAAGCAAAAAAAAGTTATCCTTAACATACCTTTTTTCTATCCAGATTCTTTTTGAGTTCATGCTCTATTATACGAACAAGGAATCCAAAATGTGAAACCCCACATCTTTCTAGTAACCTTTTACTGTAGCAGCTAAAAATAACTCTTAGTTAACATAGTTTTCTTGCTTAAGGTTATAATTATTACCTTAATGGCTGGACAAATAACAGCAATTTCAAGTGCCTCTCAAGAGAATCATTAGTTGAGGGGTTTCTTTCTTCCATATAGATCAACATTATTTGATAAATAAGCATCATTCTGGAACCATCTTGAGATAAGAAGGATCTGAAACTAGGAGTGGCTTTCACTTCCCACATCTAATCTTCATGTTCATTTGATTGGTCTAAGACCAAAGTATCAAGCATGCTACTTTGCCAAAGGAAAGAAGGTATCACAAGAACATGCCTCGGAAAGCTGGTAGCCCCATGGAATTCAAGATTCCGTTACATGCATCTATTGCGTCGGCGCCAACTTCAGATCCAATAATTGAGATTGATAACATGATGGCAGTCACTTGAACGATGTGCTCGTGGACCGAGTTGCCGGTGGTGGCACAGTGGAATCCAGAGAAAGATTTGGGCTACATGATACAGAATGAGCACCAACGTAGTTGTCGAATTGTAGGTGGAAGGGGACCTCCTTTGTTGGTGGGTTGTGTAACAGAGTGATTAGAAGTCTCCCTCAGCCTCCTCTTTCTTACAGTTCCTGATCTAATTGGAAACCATTCCACAGTAGCAATGGGTTCCCTTTTGGGACCCAAGATTGGATATTTTCTTGGCCTCCTATGGTTGACGAGATAAGGTGGACCAAGAGACTCCTCTTTTAAGTAGTGTCACCAACAGTAGCATCAATAACTTTTTGTGTGCTGATAAGCATGGAAGCAATGCTGCAACAATGCGACCCCTTCTACCACCAATATCCCCAAACTGGGATCTGGTAGAAGATAGAATCATGTCATGTTACCGAATTTTCTATCTTGTATTAAACATCTGCACTGTACTGAATTCGATGCAAGGCCCAGCCAAATGTAATCTTAGTTTCTAAATCATACTATGCTCCAAACCTCCAACAAATTTTACCTTGAGTATTCTGGCCTTTCAACTTATGAATGTGTATTCCCATAGTTGAGCATCCCTGTGATAAGTGTAGACAGCAGGTTACGAAGTCCCTTTAAAAATTTATCCTCAATGCACTGCCATCTGCAGACAGAAGGAAGATAACCTTCTCGATTCGTTGGAGATAAAAATGAGCTCAAATCAGTGAGACCCACCTTCACTATTCCAACATGGAGGCTACAGTAATCCCCGTTGCGCCCAACAGTGATTGTACCATCTTCAAATGGTGCATGGCCTCTGTTACTTGAGTGGTGGGCTCAAGTGCAGACCGCAAAGTGGAGTTGAATCAAGAGGTGGAGTACCATCATATCACATGGCTTCTCTTAAGGGGTGAGGCAAGTGGTGGTAGGCCTCCATGGTGTTCCTTCAAATGGGCTGCATTGATTGCAAGTCAGACTCTGGCACCAGAAAGAGTCAACAGCTTCAACAAAGTGAGAAATAGGATATGACCCCTCGTCTCCGGCTTTGCATTGTGCAGCTCGACTCAAACTGTTTTGCTTTCGATGATTGCCAACGATACTTTGAAAATCATTTACCATTATTAGCATGCTTGCCCCAATCTTTTGTCAAGTGTGTCACCTTTTGTTCGGTATTGCGAACCTGTGAATTCTTCTTTTAGGCTGCCACTAGCTGAAGACTCCAAAACCATCCTAGCTGATAGTATTGGATGAAAAATATGAAACCTTCACTCACAGTACATCCTATCGCTTTCAGATATCTAGCATCTCAATTTCAGGTAACAGGTGGCATCTAGAGAAACTGGACCTGGCACAGGCACTATAGGCAATTAGTTAGTTGAGGCTATAACACTTGATAACAGCATATGAAAACAACTCTACCTTGAAGAACCAAGCCACCAAAATGAAAAGAAGTCGGAAGCGCTTGTTAGCAGGCTGCGATCTCTGATGTCAGTCATCACTCCGGCAAGGGCTTCACCTAGTTTGTAAAAGCTGAACAACACAAGATGATAAATGGAAGTCACCTTCATAAACCTCAGTCTTAGTCTTAGGATTTCTAGCATGTAAAATCTGTTTGGTAGCCATGTCTGGAGAGGACCAACAGTGTCATCTAATAATCCCGACATTGATATCAAGGACTGCAAACATAGAAACCGTTCGTGTCTTTGTTGCCAAATAGATGCCAACACTGAATTTTCAGGAGTCTCTATTTTATTAGCCAAAGAGATGGAAAAAGAGAGCGGCCAAGAAGATGGTGGATGATTCAGTGGCTCATGGAAGTCGAGGGTCTTTACCTCTATTTCTCTCTATGCTCCTGCTCGGATGAGGTCCATGTCACAGAAATGGCGGCAACTAGTGAAATGATTGTGAGACGTGTGCAGCTGAAATCTCCAGTAAGCGAATCATAAGCTCTTGGTGAAGCAATCTCGGTAAGGAAGAGATATACACTGAAAGAGAAAACATGCTTGGGTGAATTCCAATTTGGCATTTGTTGTCACAATATCTTTCAGGCCTTCCACTTGATAAAAGTTTGTACTATAACAAAGATTCTTATATCAGCAAAAATACAAAGAGATTCTTACAAAAGCATAAACCTGTATCCGATTCATCTATATGACAAAACCTTCCTGATAAATCAAAACCTATCTAATCCAAATATAGATTGTTACTATGCAGGAAAAGTCACTTAAGTGGGTAATGATTAGTGCAACAAATAAAAGAAATTAGAATGGAAGAGACAAGAGATGTTATTAGGACAAGATCTTTGAAGACAGAAGCCAAAATGTTAAAAAACAAGAAAGAAATTAGAACTAACAAGAGCCAACCAACCATCCAGAAACCTTTTTTGATTGAATCCAAGTGTTGTATGGCTTGATAATTGACATGCTAGATATTGATACAATGCTTAAATGTTGTCCTGACCATCCAGGATCCCACAACTGGATAATTATTGTTTCTCCTATTGGCTGAACTTTCTTTTATATTAATCTAAATACTTCTAGAAATCCTTCTGATTTGTTAAAGGTGCTACTGGATATATACAAGGATAGGATTGGGGGATACTTCATTTAGACTTCTAAACCAACGGTAAAATAAATCGCAACTAATATGATTAAAGTAACTACTAAAGCAAAACTGATTGTCCTCCTACTAAATCTCAAATTCACATCTTAACTAGAGTAAAGTAGGTTCAAACATTAAACTTTACTCATATCAGTTTCTTATTTGGAATGGGCTGCATAAACCTATAACACAATTATGTATTAAAGTAACATGACCAACAACCACTAATTTGAGGCCAGTAATTCTGAAAGATTATTTTCAAACCTACACTTTGAATTGTCTGGAATTTTGCTAAGTTAAATCACTTTGGCATTCTAGGTCAACATCAGACTGGATAAAGATTAGTGGAAATGAGTCACGACCGACTTATAATATGTACGTCCCTCTTTTCCTGCTTCCTCTTTCAATCACAAATTTGGAACAGACTTGCTTTCCATCAACATTGTTGCCTTTGATATCTTTGGCTTCAATAGAATTCTTCACTACTCATCTAAAGCCCACTGCCAAACTGATGAAGTAAACTTATGCCACTCCATAATCCAAATGGTTGAGTGGGATTAGCAAAACAATGAGGAACAAAATAATGGTGAAGTGTCAAGAGCAGTAATATGAGAATATCCTTCTTGAAAAAATTTAGCAGTGTTCTGATGGACATATTCCTTGCAATTAGCATATAGAAGTATACTCAATTAAGTTCAACAATAAAATATTCATACATGGATGCTTGAAACTGCAAAAGCATTCTCCAGTGACCACTACCCGACAAAAGCCATTAGATAATCAGATGCACCTTGTTCATTCATTGGAATATATACAAACCATCAAAGTCCTAATCTTCATATTCTTACAGATAAGTATAATGTGAGTGGGAATTCATCAGGAAGAATTGAATCTATTCCCATAGCACATTAACAGAATTTTTAAGGTCCTGCAAAATCCAGATTTATTCCCTTTTCTGGTAGGTCCAATAATTCACTTTTTCATGAGATTGGCAACTTCTGCATCAGTAAATTTTGGTTGGTTAAACTGGCTGAATAAACCGAGCAGCCTTGACTAAGCAAGCCAAGTTGACTGTGTATTGGACATTTGTCATCATAGCTTTATTCATTCACAATACCAACCAGAATTAGTACTTTATTCCATTCTATCTTTTTATAGTAGCACAACTAAAGGGCTTCATACTGTTCATCTAAAAACGGTGATCTAATGGAGATTACTGTTCAGGTCCTTGCACTTCTAGAGATTCAAGGGATCAAGAGTATACAATATTATATAAATGCAACTTTTCCACTCCAGAATTTTCATAGATGGTATATCTAGAGAGCTGGT
Organism: Musa acuminata AAA Group; assembly: GCF_036884655.1. NCBI lineage: Eukaryota > Viridiplantae > Streptophyta > Magnoliopsida > Zingiberales > Musaceae > Musa > Musa acuminata. The sequence continues at coordinate 8,081,876 of NC_088355.1, read as the reverse complement.
CTTGCGGTGCTTATTCATGATTGTAAAAAAGATGCAATATTGATCATGCATTTTTTATGTCTACACCCAAAAATAAAACTAACTTTGCAACTAAGAACTTTGTCAAAATGTATGCTGTGTTTATTCACAACTGTTAAAATATGTGATATTTATAATGCATTGTTTATATCTACGTCCAACAATAAACTTGTTAACTTTGCAGCTAAAAATTTAAAATTACAAAATAGATGCTACATGTTTCTATTGCTAACATACGATTATAATGATTCTCAGAAATTTCTTCCTTGTGTTGAACACCATCTACCTTAACTCAGGTGCTTTTGCAATATATTAGAAATCTACTAGATCTTCAGATCCAAGACCACTGGATATCATTTTACCTAAGAAAATATTTTACATACTTACACAAACCAGATCACCTAACATAGACACTTCAATGATAAAATCAGAGGCAACAAAATGAAAAGAGAAAAGCTATAGACACCAAACTTTAAAACAACACTAAGTTTGGAGAAGATATATATCATAAATAGACTTAAGTTGCATAAATTATGATTGGAACAGGTAATGCAATCTAATTATCAGAGAGCAGTTCCCATAATTAGTAAAGACCTGCCAGCCAAAAGATATATCTTGTGGAATATGTTGCCAGAGCTACATCCTCCTATTGAGGAACCAATTGCATAGAAGTATTACCACAACCAAAAGGTTCATATTGACAGGTCATTCAATCTAGAAATTAAGAGATCACAATGCAAAAGAGGATATATTGCAAAGAAACCACAAATTCACATACGTAAAATATTATTTGCTTGGAGAAGAACTACCATTTAAATGTTTGAAGATGAGCAACACTACGTTCCAATCAGCGATAAAAAGCTTCAGGCACGTCCACCAAAGTATCATGTAACATTTCATTGAGATTTAACCCACCATATTGCATCATGTTGAAGAATCTCTGAAACGTGTTCCATCAATGTTCGCTACGGAACCAACCAGACTAGAATCAACCAAATCAAGCCACAGCTAGATTGACAACAGATTTTGATTGTATGCTTTTGGGTTTCCCTTTTTATGGCCTAACTCTTTTCACAGTCACTACTAACCTCAGTGTTAAGCTCACAATCATCTGCCATGTATGATGGCCACAAGAGATTTATGGGAATGATGCAGCATTCCTCCAAAGCAAAGAAAAATCTGTTGTTTCTTCATTCATTCTTTTTAGTTTCCAGTTTTCTTCCCTTTTTCATCTAGTACCATCAGCAAAACAGCCTCTACTGAGATTCAGCATGGAACAACATGCAGCATGTGACATTCCAACAACTATGCATGCCACATGCAATGAATTCTTGACTCCTTAATTGTAACTATATAAAGATCCTAGTTCTAAAAACTTTGCATATGTTTAGCATTAAACATGAGAGGAATTCTAAAAAGAAAAGAAGACATAGATATGAAAAAAGGTATTAAGAATGTGTAAAAACATACGAAGTGAAAAACACACTAGTTCCAATATAGAACATATTAGCTAAAAGCATACAAATAAAAAGATCAAGATGACAGGGATAACCTACTCAAAGAGTGGAAATCATAGGCTAATGCCCCAAAAAGTTAACTACATCTACAAAGTACTAGAGAAAATTACACTTCAAAAGAGCGGTGTCAACTTGATTGAGATGGCCATTTTTTCCAAGAACATGCCTCCAAGCTGCATGAAGTAAGCCAACTAAAAGTTATTTCAATTCTCAAGAAGAGAAAAGGAAACCCCAAATATTCCAATACTTACACAATTGGAGTTTCTAATTATACAAACAAGGTTTCCTATTTTACTCATAGTATCATACTCTGAACATTAATAAGCAGAGACTTGATAACTAACACGATAACAGAATATATGAGTCCAAACTGACAGCTATCATCTGCATGGAGATCAAGAGAAGGAATGACATTCTCTTCCATAAGTGCTACAACATGTTTTCTCCCAGTTTTAGCCTGTGTATTGAGAATGGGCAGCTTAATCTATTCAAAATATAGCCATAATAAGAAGATCATCCACTTGACTAATATAACTACAGTATACAAATCATCCACTGAACTAAATAATAGCACGCTCAAAGTCTGGTAGAACAGAGGACAGGAAATTTAGCTCAAAGGATATTCGTAAGTCTTCATAGACATTATGATTACAACAGCACAACCGCCAACAAGGTCACCAGGTCAAGCAATATTACCCACAATCTTATACAAAGAGTTGCTTGGAGTATTTGCCTAAATTTATAAATTTAAGTATTCTTATATTATATTATACTATATTATATACATGCATATGTATATATATTTCTCCATATATGCAGCCTTCCCTCTACCTTAGAGAAGCTATTTTTGAGACTCAAAAATTGGCCACAAGGTTGAAAAGGAGCAACCTTAGTGTTGTACCAAGGTCCACCCTAACACATGTATATATACATGTATATATGAAATCTCCAGACGAGAAAAAAAGAATAAATAGTTTGACATCTTTCTGATATGCGTACATAAATACATAGTAGATGCACAACTTAGCTATGACACATGGGCACATCTTAATTTGCAAAGGCATGATGATATAGCATGCATATGTGCATACAATAATCCATGGCTATGCCATGGTCATATATTTGACCGACCTAAATTCCAATTATCACCCCTTTAAAACATCATAAAGGTGTCCTTTTGAACCACTCCAGTAAGTTCATCACATGCCTCTTATTCAGAGAAACAGTCAGAATTTACACAGGCTGGAGGGGACACATAGCTTAATAAATGATATCTAAAACATCGATAGGTAGATAGGGAAAATGGAGGTCTTCCCTCTCATTTGGAACTTCTAGTTGGAAGGTATCAAAGTTGATAAAAGAAATGAGAAGATAATATGAGCTTGGATACATCTTCGGAAGGCAAAAATGGTACACTAATAAATTAAGAAACAAATACACAAATCATGACAGAAATACACAGAAGTTAGCATCAATAGCTACATCTAGAGGTTAAACGATGAAGGCAACCATTCGAAAATGATGATACTTGACCAAAGTTCATGAGATTGAGATCAGTTCAAGAATGGTGATAGATGAAATTGAGATTAATATGCACCAACAGAATCATATTGTCTTATCAGATTTCATGAAATCAATTCAAAATGTCCATGATTGACCAAAAGTTGGCTATAGTCCAGAAGCAAAGAAACCCGTCAAACATTGATTGCGCCACAAAGAATCAGTAATGATAGAGATTAAGAGTAGCCAAAGCTCATTAATACTAATGATAATTTGTCAAAAGCAATTAGAATCAGCTAAAAATTAATCAAGTTTGATTAACTCTGCCAAGTCCAACTGGTTCCACAATTTCCCAAGGGTTTCAATATCAGTTGGGTGATTCGATCCACCATTGGAATAGGTCGATCCTACAAAATGTGGCACAAGCTTTTTGAGAATAAACATAATGCAGGGAAAAATGCTTTTGGCTAATTTGCTACAGCACATGACCCAAGAAAATCTCAAACCATGTGAGCCCTCCAATAGAGACGAGTACCATACTCAAGAACCAATGGTTTTACTGATCTAAAACAAGTCGGTGTAGTTTACTAACATCAGGAGAAATAAGATAGACTGTTCACATTTTGACTTGATGGTCAAAGTTCAACAAAACAAGGAGGTACTGTTTAAAAGGATTACCTACATCTTACATATAAGCCAAACCAAACTGGATAGTTTTGGGCAGCGTAGAGAGCCAATCCAGACTGACATTCAAAATGGAGATATTGGTGGTCCCATTTGGTATACAGTTTCAATGTTATGAGTGTCACAAAGAAAAGTTGCTTTTAATAAACTACATCATGCCATATAAATGTCTTTCAACTTCAATAAATAATTATACATTTTAACAAGAATGGTCATTTGAGCCCCTAAAATACTCAACTAAATCATCTTATGTTATTAAAATATGGTTGGATAATTTAAAAAGATTTTGACTATACTCTATCAGATTGAACATATGCAATCTAGATGCTGAATGACTTTGACTGAAAGAAGAACATGACTCTTGCCAAGAAAACAAATGTGATTTATGATTGGAATTATAAGCCCCAAAAGCACAGAGTTAGATCAAGGGCAGAAAAAGGTTTGACTACCCTACTCGTTCTCCCTCATAAGGGTTTCTTTTACAATTAGTTTCTGCTCTTTAAGATTCAAAATAATTTGATGTGAAGAAAGAAACCTAATTGTATCTAATTAATTTAATATTATAACAGACTGAAAAAGAGAAGTACAAGTACGAAAAGGTTAGTGCCTCTCTCATTTCAACAAGAATATTTGTAGCAGAAATACTGAAATCATTACCACCAATAACCATGTAAAACTTAAAAGAAGAAACGACATACATGTAAGAACCAACATATGGATACAAAATAAAAACTATAGTTTCTACAGTATTCAGCTCAACCTCTTAGATGATAAAGTGCATGATCAAAATCTCATTATCTAGATGTTGTGCTCAATTGCATGCAATTTTCGTTTCCTTGATTTATCATCTAAAATTTGCAACTTTACACGACTACAAGGAACCCATCCTAACTGATGGTAATTCCCTAATGTTCTAAAATATTGTTAGTAATCATCCCGATATCAGAAAAATCTAGCTCCAGAAAATACTTGATAAACATCATTTATTTCATTTGCAAAATTTAGCATATAGATATTAAGGTCAAACTAATAACACATCGAGAAGCAAGAGATTTATGAAACTATTGGTATGATTGCATAACAAAAGGGACGAGATTCAAAGTACATGTTTGATTGCTTTAATGAGGAAGAATTCAAAAGAAGTAGAAGAAACCTGGACAACATATTCGAAGTTGCATAATAGAAGGAAACACACATGACGACGGGAAAAGAAGTTATATAAAAGAGGATCTACAAACCAATCCGTCACCAGGACTTATCCTCGTAGAGCGCAGTGAAAAGAGTCGAGAAGATGAGGTGGACGATCACAAACCCCTGCCAAGCCCTAGCTGTCATGGCCGCCACAGCCGGATCTGCCCGATGTATAACGCGATTCGATCTGTTCCAAATGCAAAGGAGGGGGGGGTGGGGTGGGGATGGATACAAAGTTCCTACGGGGAGATCCCTCACAAGTGACCATGTCGGGAGGGATCAGTGTACCGCCATGTGCCAGCAGTGATCGTAGTGAAATGCTATGAATACCGGTCCGGGGATAACAGATCCCGAATCCCCACAGTTGACTCCACTCTGGAGGCGGTAGGAGGTGAGGGAGGCGGTTCTTGGTGCCGGAGACGGCGGGGACAAGGTAGTTGGCCGCGATCGTCCGAGGAGGGTCGAGGAGACGGACGCACATTCAAATGGAAGAGGAGAGACGAATGTCGCCATCGAGGTCGGTTGGGATCGACGCCGAGGACGCCGGAGGCGGTGGAAACGAGCGTGATCGGGTTGTGCGTCTCAACGGATTTTTTTGATCTATAACGGATCTCCGGTGATATTTGAAAGGAGTTTTTGCATATATATCCTTGTCTTTTTTTAAAATATCATGTATTTAAAATTCTAATATAAACATAAAATAAAACATTCAATTTTTTCTTAAGAAACAAAAAAAAGAAACTATATTACTGCGCCAAAATATGGACAAAGCACAAACGGCCTATATTTTTACTTAGTTAATGATGAAAAATTATTGATGAATTCTATATTGCATGTACAAAATAAATAAATATCGTCATCGAATCGAGTTCTCGATACGGTTTCTTCGATGCTTAGATCAATAACGCATGTACAAAAGCATGTACAAAATATATAAATATCGTGGTTGAATCGAGTTCGGTTTCTTAAATATATAACGATAGAGTTATCTAATTGAAGACCTTTATTATCATAGTATTTTTTATAATAAATTTAATATGAATAAATATTATGAGGTATGAACATAATATATATATATATATATATATATATATATATATATATATTATTAGTATGAATAATTTTCCTATTATCTCTTTTTGTGTTATCACGTGTCTTAACGAACAACTTTATTTCTCTCTATATAAACATACCGCCGGTTAGGAATTCTGGGTCTGAATGGGTTATTCCATTCGGCCCAATTTAGATCTGTTAAGGGCTCAATTGGTCCTAATTAAGTTAGTGAGATTATCTCTCAATCCTAACTTAATCAATACTCTAACTATGATAATTACAACATGATTACTGTAATTTTGTGTTCCGGTGCGTCAATCACTTTTTTCGGTAAGCTTCCGACGTATTTTCGGCGAACATCCGATGAACCCTCGATGATGTTCTGACGGACTCCCGACAAGCTCGGACTTCGCGATGATCTTCTTGGCGAGTTCCGACGACTTTCTATACCGTTTAAAAAAGCATCAAAGGAATAATCTCTGATTATAATAAACTAATTAGATAAATTATTATTCTCATTACTAATTAGATAAATTGATGCATCTTCATGAATGCCATGTCATGATCCCACCCTCTTAGATTTCTATCACTTAACATATATTTGGCAAACCTCGATTTAATATTCAAGGGAGAGGCCATGAGAGTAACATCAGTGGTTTTGTCATCTGCCTAAAAGAACATCAAATGTGAAGCCTTTTCTTCCCAATAAAACAAACTCATTCTGATTCTTCCTAAAAGTTTCCTACACAAAAACCTAATAAAAGATAAGATTAATGTGAGAGAGAGAGAGGATACTTATAAATCCAAAAAAAATCAAGAGATCAACGAGTAAATAACATAGTAAAAGCTTGACATAAAGATTAACATAATTTGATATTCATTATCTACATTTATGATGAAAATAAAAAAAAAGTTACTATATAAAAATCAAATATAAAGAATATTACTTCTCGACTAACTTAAACTCAAATCCAAGACTTTGTAATACATGACCTATACATAAAAATAAATTCTATTTCATTAATGACTCATTTCTTTAGTTAGATCTCTAATCTTAATACATAAAAAAAAAAATAGTTAACTCCTTCAAGTAATTTGAATATAATCAAAACTTTGTAAAGTAGTTGGAACTATGACACTCAAAAGACTTCTTTAAAAAGACCCATGTATCCTTATTGTCTAATTGAAATAATAAAAACTTAAAATAAAATGCCAATGCAATTTCTTTTCCCAAAAGAAAGACTAATTAACCGGTAAAAACACAAAAAATATTGAACTTTTGCAACATAAAAAAAAAAAAGCTGAGTCAAAAAATATTCAAGGTAATTGCTCAGTTACCCATTACCCATACACATTGAAAATAATATCCAAGGTAATCTTTCTATTAATATGATTATCTAAATTATAATAATATAAAAAATTAATAGACATCCATAAATAGCTAGAGATTTTCCTAGAAAATACCCTTATTTTAGGTATTTCTTAAATAATTACTTCTATTTTAATTTTTTTCAAACTATACCATTTAATCTACAAAATATCAAAATTGTTCTTCATTATAACTCTTTTGTCCCTCACCCACCTCAACTGTCATTATAACTCTTTTGTCCCTCACCCACCTCAGCAGTCGTCCAATGTTCGCTCGTCATTGCCCCTTATCACCACCCATCGTCCACCTTGACAATGATTAAATGATAGGCGAAAAAGGGATGATGACAACGCGTGAACAACAATCGAGAGGGATAGTTTTTATATTTTCTAGATTATTGGGTATGGTTTTAAAAAAAATAAAATGAGATAATTATTTTAAAAAAAATCTAAAATAAGGGTATTTGGTAATTGGTGGACATTGGCTGATGACACCGGTGGAGGATAGTGAAGATGGATAGTTTTAGTATTTTCTATATTAGAGGGTATGGTTAAAAAAAATCAAATGAGATAACTACTTAGCAAATATCCAAAATGAGGATATTTTTTAATAAAATCACCCTTATATTTATTGTCACAATTGTGTATATATATATATATATATATATATATATATATATATATATATATATATATATAGTCCAATTCGAATTCAGGCTTGGTCTATAACACCTTCCAGCTTACTCTTGAGGCATACTTCTACAATTTAATTACATATTATCTGATCCTCTTACTATTTTCGTTCATACACTTACAAAATTTATATTAATATTTTTTATAATTATAAAAATAAAATATTTAATCTTGTTTATTCTAATGGTATTTATGGCCAGTGGATACGCTGAGAGAAAAGAACAATCCATACTAACATATGATGTGACAATCGATATATGTCTACCTACCTAACATGACTTGATAGCATGAGGAGTGTCATAGGTTCATATAAGTGCAGTTCTCACGAACTATGGAGGCCTTCGATATGGTTGCCTAGAGGTGGGGCGATATAGAGGAGGGGAGGAGAAGTTGACGAAGACGTTATACTAATGTATACGATGAATAAGGATGAGAAGATATGCATATGTCAACAATGGTGGATCTACTCGGTGATACAAGTCGCATAAAATGATCATTTTATTATTGATAAAATTGATAATTCTATGCATATTATTAGTAAAATTAATAATTTTATTATCACATGTGATATCTTTTATTAATAAAATTGACATTGTTAGTATAAATTAAATATCAATATAAAACTCACGTGTTATATCTTTTATCAATAAAATTAATATATATTTTATCTTCTATAATTATAGATATGTCCAGAGACGATGCTAAGAGCGTAATATGTAATTAGCCCTCCTCTTTCCCGTCATCTCCAAACCATAAACCCGACGCCTCCAACGCTAATCCCTCGTTTTGCCCTCCGCCTGCGACATTTCTCGCTTTCCGTGAATCCTTCATACCCTAATCCCATCAGAAGAACCCTAACTCTCGATTCTATCGTGGAGTCGTCGAAGATGCCGAACCTTGAGTGCCGGATGTACGAGGCCAAGTACCCGGAGGTGGACATGGCTGTGATGATCCAGGTGAAGAACATAGCGGACATGGGCGCTTACGTGTCTCTCCTCGAGTACAACAACATCGAGGGTATGATCCTCTTCTCCGAGCTCTCCCGCCTTCGCATCCGTTCTGTCTCCTCCCTCATCAAGGTCGGCCGCCAGGAGCCCGTCATGGTCCTCCGCGTCGACCGCGACAAGGGATACATCGACCTCTCCAAGCGCCGCGTCTCCGTGGAGGATATTCAGGCCTGCGAGGAGCGGTACAACAAGAGCAAGCTCGTCCACTCCATCATGCGCCATGTCGCGGAGACCCTGGACATTGACCTCGAGGAGCTCTACATCCACATCGGGTGGCCCCTCTATCGCAAGTACGGCCACGCTTTCGAGGTATCACTCAGCAACGCAGGCAATTCAGTTCGTTCTTTGTTGATTTCGCCACTTAACCAATAAAGATTCGATTTGTAAATGTTTTCCTTAGGCATTCAAGATAATTGTGACGGATCCGGACTCAGTTCTTGATCCCCTGACTCGAGAAGCGAAGGAAGTTGGAGCAGATGGGCAGGAGGTCCTTTTCTTGGTCTTGTAGCTGTTGAACTTGTTACTGTGACTTGTATAGTTGTGTTTCTTGATCAGGATAACCGCAGGTGACTAAGGTGGTACGTGCGGTGACGCCTGAGGTGAAAGATGCTTTGGTCAGGAATATTAGGAGAAGGATGACACTGCAGCCACTGGAGATACGTGCTGATATAGAGATGAAATGCTTCCAGTTCGATGGAGTTCTTCACATTAAGGTACTGATGCCTGACTTTAGCCAAATCTCTCTTCTTCTTTTTTTCAATTGATCTCGCATACATTTTTTTATTGAAATTCTTGATGCTATTATGCTGAGGATTTTTTGTGCTATAAAATGAAGCATGTAATGATGTAGGTTATATTTGAACCATTGCCTCACAGGAAGCTATGAGGAAAGCTGAAGCTGCAGGAAATGATGATTGTCCCGTGAAGATCAAGCTAGTTGCCCCTCCACTCTATGTTCTCACTACTCAGACTCTCGATAAGGTAAACAAGATTTTGTTATTCCATTTTATCTAACTCGAATGATCTTCTACATAACTTATACTGTGTAGCACAGATATCTTTTTTGTTACTCTAGCAGCGAAGCCCTTTCAAGCCATCAGGATAGAAACGTACCTGATCTAGTTCCTTGAGATTGAATATCGTATTCAAGTATCATATAGGAAAGACAATATCACGAGTTACATAATTAGGTACTTGAAATATGTGGAAAACAACATAAGTTGCGACGAGTGGTGCTTCCCCTGTTTATAACTTCTTACAAGCATGAGGACTGATACTACGAGACCAATCAAATGCATATAATATATAGCCTAGCAAGACCAAGATATCTCAACTAATGTAATAATTGACAAACAAGCTATTGGATCACGGTCCACCATGTGAATGAAATAACCCTACATGTCATCTATCTCAAATCATGGATTAGAATGCTGTTTGGACTTGTACACATCTTTCGATATTTATCAACTAACCAAACACTGGTGTAACTAAACTTTAGAATGCTGTTGAATTGCTTAGCTATCCACATTCTTTACTATATACTGTTACAATAATTTGTCCAAATTTTATGAAGACTTGAATAGTTCACTTGACGTTTTGAGTCAACTTATACATCACTTATTGAGCCGGTATTGTGGAATGGCTGGCCCCTTATAATCCAATTAACCCTGTGGTTTTGTGCAATTGCTTGACTGTTTTTTTCTTTTAGGGTTCTCATTTCATACTTAATTTAACCTTAGGATACAAATTTGCAGTGAAATATTTGTCTTTTTTTTCAAAATAAACAAGAAATTCTAACTTCTGAAATGTGATGTTCTGTGTTTGTCATTATCATATTAGAACCTCGTTGAACTTTCATCAGTAAGTCTTCTGAAAATTTCTCCTGTTCATGATTTCATTAACAGAGAGGTAAAAAAAAAAGTATCAAACTGTCAGTCATGGCATAAGTTCATACCCATAATTAGAATATCACCAATGGTGCCATACTGGAGCTTAGGGTTTCGTGATGGCATGATGTACGTGAATGTAGCATAAAACCATTTAAATTGGATGTCTATAGGAAATGGATTATGTAGATATAATATCTATTTGTTTCATGTTTAACTTGTACAAAACTATATCTTCATCAAAATGTGTCTGAGGATATGAATGGTTCTGTTACTTGTACTGATTTGTTATTGCTAGTTCTGACTATTCTTCGGTCACTGCCATTAATCCGGGATCTCTCACTTCAGTTATTCCTGGAATGGGAGTGAATATTTTTGTTTCGATTTGCAAGCAGACATCTGATTTTCAGAGGAAGTGCTATCCTAAATCTCACAAATAAGTTAAATGACTGTGTAGAGTGTTCTGTTTCTTTTTGGGCTTTGAGACTGATGGGTCTCTGGCAAATAGTCCCTACGTACTTTTTCAGTAATATTGGTGCTGAGTCTGTTGATATTTGTACTTCCAGTGTTCATTACTATTTTTAACAACAAGACATCAATTTGATCACTCATTATAAACGTTGTTTATGCTTCAATTCTTCTCTTATATCCTATTACAAATGCACAATGACTCTTCATGAATCTTCATTTAATTCTTGGAGATTTGAGCTATAGAGATTGTGATGATTATTTTATGTTTTGTCAGGTATATTTTGAGTCAACAGGTATAATTATGGTTCTTGATTTTTTATTCTTCTTACTGCGATGTCTGTGCCCTGTGTAGGAACAAGGCATATCAATTCTGAATAATGCAATTAAGGCTTGCACTGAAGAGATAGAACGACACAAGGGAAAACTTACTCTGAAGGAGGCACCAAGAGCTGTAAGTTATATTTTATATTATACTTCTCTTGGTGTATTCTTGTTGCTTTCCCTTTTGCAAAGGAGAAGCGTTACATTGCAGTTTTGTTAATTGAGCTTCTTGCTCTGGTTCTTGTCCAAATCTTTGAACAATATAATGGTCTGGTTGATTGCCAAGTTTTTGCAGTCTGTACATCACAGTTTTGAGTGCTGTCGACAAAATGGTCTTTTCTGAACATTTTTAGAACACTTGCAATAGCCTTGGAATTCCCTTTTTGGTGGATGATGCAATTGTATTGGATGATCTGGCTATGCCTGAATCTTGGATGCTGTTGCAGGTGAGCGAACGAGATGATAAGCTACTCGCTGAACATATGGCAAAACTACAGTCTACTAACACGGAGGTCGACGGTGATGAAGGTAGTGAGGAAGAGGTAGATACATGAATGGGTGAAATTGATGTGGAGAACTCTGGTGTTGTCATGTAATGCCGATTAAACAAAATGGTCAAGTGGGCAGATTAAGTTGGAAGATTTTGCATCCGAGTTTAGTGATCTGTTGTATTAAGCTTATATCCAATGGTGGAAACTACCATCTTCTGTTTTATTTCTTGGAGTTGATACTTGGATTTTTTGACATTGAACGATACTAGCGTTGTACCAATTTGATTTGGGGAAGAACATGGTATTTGAGTTGTGTAATAGCGATGGGTTAGTTGGATCCTCCAATGTAATTTGAGACTTTGTAATCATTTATGTGGAACAGATACAAAGGTTGATCGATCTTTAAGGTGATCGATTAGTCACAGTAGGTGGGGTTCCTAACTCTTGGTCGAAAACAAAACAAGGTGTTATTATTCTCCAAGAGGTTCACCAAAAATAGATAGAATCTCCATTCATGGTTTATAAAAAAGGAAGGATACAGTCATTCGTACCCACCGGATGTTCCACAGGCATTAATTTGTAATCCGCAAATATGAGCCCGATCATCGAGTTTCGCATCGTCTTCCTTCCGAACGGATCAGTGGCTGTGATGTGGCAGATGGACTTTAAACAAGATGGCCTCCTCGTCATCCAAATGCAACCAATCGGCAGCCCAAGAATGTGTGCATCATTGATGGAAATGTGTGGCCCTGGGAATTCGCCATCAAGAATATGTTAAAACCAGCGTGTCCCATCACATGCCCCTCGTGCATCTCTTTCAGCAAACATGGCAGACCGGTGGAGCCAACCTGCTGCAAAACATACATTCTCTTGCTCCACACAAGTCGCCAACCATGTCCTCCTCCTCCTCCTCCTTGCCAAGCTTCGACCCTTATTGCAGTTTTGTTCTGCTCTCTGCCATCCATATATGCAGATGATCGATAGTACCGTGTCCTTTCTGCAGTCGCTTTGCATGCGTATCCTTCACCCCAGCAGGCGATGATGTCTACAGGTAAAAGAAGAAAAGGAAAGGAAAAAAGAAATCCAAGAAGAAGAAGATATTTGGTGGAGCAGTATCATGTTTGTACGACCATTGTGGACATCATCAAGATCCATGCAGAATCCTGTACCAGAAAGAAGCTGAACCCTGGCTTTGTTCTGCACCTACTGACTGATACGAAATGATCACAGGTTCAACCACAATAAGAGCGATGAGTTTGATAATGATTTCTTTTCATCCTTGCAGCGAGGACTTGCGAGTCATGATCATTAGCAATCATGTCAGAATTGGTTCTAAGCAAAGTTGTAAGCATGCAAGTCAGCTCATGATCCAATGCTTGCTGTTAGTCTCGTAGGTCTGATGAATACATTCATCACAATTATTATACATATATATAGCCATAGACTAGCAAGGAGAAGCATACAACAGTTTTCAATGTTAGAGATTACCTGGAAAAAGGGATGAAAGACGATACATAATGGGATAGTTGATGCTTCAAGGTCAAGTAGTTCTCGAGTGCTAAAGAACAAAGTGCTTGTCGGCCAGCCAGTGCAATCCTCTCTCTCTCTCTCTCTCTAATTTGTGTTGAGACTTCAGTTTATAGAATATAATACATGTAGGTTGTCGTTAAGGGACGTGCTTTTGTGGGGGGTAGAAACCTAATAAAAAGCAGCATCAGAATCACATCTTTCAAGGCATGTCATCATGATCAATAAAGCAATTATACCCGGAAAAAGGATTATATAAAAGCGATGCTTCGTACTCCCTCCTCGAATACATTAAACACCCCTCCTTAATGTTGCAATGTAGGATGGTATCAGCAGGAACCTATGGGTGATAAATGACTCGGGTATGATACGTGCATGACGGAGGAAGAAGAGAAGGCGGGGGTGATGGAGTGATCATGAGGACATGTGTTGGCGTTTCAGAATAAGAAGAAGAACGCACGCAGAGGTGACGAGGTGTGTCGATAGGGTCAGGTCAGCGTTGACACCACCATTCGATCACCAGTGTTCCTTTCTCTCCTTCCTCCTCTTCCTTCAACCCAGGCAGGCACGCGGGACCCCGCCATTGTCCCTTTTCCTGCTTTGTTCCTCTCTTCCTTTCATCATGGCTTTTCTCATGCGCTTTATGCTCGTTTACACGTGCATCGACATGGGAGTTACTGTTCTCGAGCTCCTTCGAGAGAAGCATTGCAGCTTTCATTAATCCTCTCCATCTTCCTCATCCTCCCAAGTCCGCTTGGTGGTGGAAATCAATCTTGGAAGAAGACAAATTGAACATACTCATATGAACTAAAATAATAATCTCATTCTATCATGGTTTGCAAGAGTGATCGATCAGGTGATGCATGTATAGTAAAAAATTGTAGATCAAGATTTTCTTATTTCATGTATGCTAATCTTGATTAATTATACAGTCATGCTGATCATCTTGGGATTTGTTTGAGACTAGAAATATTACCTCAGCAAAGATTCCATTTAGGCCACAATAATTCATCACTAAATTAATGTGCCCTTCACTAGTATTATTGATCAAGTTTTCTTAATACCATCACAACCATATAGTTATCTTGATACAAATATAGGCATTAATTTAGATTTAGTGAGTGCAAGCATTATAGCAAAACAAATATATGTGTTGCTTCCTCCAAAAGGAAAAAGATGAAAGAAAAAGATTTGGATCCTTCACTGTAGAGTAGCATCACACAATAATAAATTAAATTAATAAAAAAGTAATTACTTATTCTACATTCGATTGATGTAAGCAGTCCTAATTTCATAATGACATGATGTTTTATAATTGGATTTTGTTAAGTGGTTGATGATGTTATTAATGGGTCAGTTATGTGCATTCGATTAGCATAAACTATTGTATTTCCCTTATTAAAGAGTTACATTGTTGTAGACAAGTCTTAGAGGATAAATATGAGAATTAAGTAGACAATTCAGGGTTAATAATTGAAGCTTTTTATGTGCATTTCAATTCATAATGAGCTGAGCAGCAATTAGAAACTCAAATTAGGAATTAATTAGGAGGAGAGCTAGATTTAAGTTCTCCATTCTTCACACAACAAAAGCCAAAAAAAAATCATAAGATCCATGTAAACAACATGAATATAATTAGAGTCTTACATGATGATGATGTTGTTGTTGTTGTGGTATTGAACTCAATATGAACTGAATTGACTCATTGCCAGCTTTGTTGGATTGTCAAATCAAACTTCAAAACTTATCTTTTCCTTTGTTGCTAGTATCATGCAAGAGGGTCCATATCCCCACATGCAAAACATGTGCATGCATGAATAGGTAACTCCAAAGGAAAAGTAGTGTTTTATTTCCAGCACCCATGGGGGCATATCTTTTACTTTTCAGGTTGTAACTCTTGTATCTTGCAGGAATTTTTTTCAGGTTCAATTCCCCAGCAAGGACTTTGCAGCTCAAAATCTGTGATTGGAACCCTTGCAGCTGCTCACCAAAAGAAGCAGAAGAAAGCAAGAGAGAGGAAAGGAATATTGGCATGAGCAGATGAAGACAAGCAAGAGGAGTGCTGCTTCCAAGTAAGAGCTAAAAGGAAGAGTATGTGAATTGAAAAGGGCCTCATGGAGAGGACAAAGATGCTGAATATGGTACTGTGTATAGAAACCATTAGTCTTTCCTCCTTAAAGTCCACTACTCTCTCTCTCTCTCTCTCTGCATTTAAGGACTTATTCTATGCAGCCAAGGGAATGATAGGAAGCATACACAAATCAAGGGAATTTGCTGGACTACTGCAACACTGCAGGTGGTGCTGGGAATATTATAATGCAATGCTTGCTTAAACTCTATCCTGAGGAGTAAAATGGGGATAGATTCAAAATTTCACTTGCTTGTGATTATGTGATCAAGGTAAAATAGGTGAAGGCTTTTTATGAGAAGGAGCTGAGAAATATGTTCTTGTTCTGTGGTAGTGACTTACATTATCACCATAACCATCTCACCTCTACTTCTTCTTAGTTTCATTGCCTAGTGCTGCTAATGGATGCATATACACTTCTGAACCATGGTTAAAATGATGCAGTTTCAACCATGGCTGGGAAAATTAGGTTATTTTTTATTCCCTGGTCTCAATTATTCAATCATGTTGGTCTATAACTATACATGGCATTATATGTATAGTTATAATGTATTTAAGTTACCATGTAATATGTGTTAAGATTAATTCAAATAGTTAGGATTAGATAAAATTTTAGATTTAAATAAATAGACTAGGATGAAAAGATTTATTAGGATATGATAGATTTTTTTATTATTATTTTTAAAAAATTATAATATATCTTTTAGTTAATATAAATAGGTGCTTTTGGATCAATCTAAATCATTACAAAAGCACTCTTAATTTTTTATACTATTATCTTCTCCTTCTTCCTAAAGTTTTGTAGAAAAATTAACAAAATGATCTCAAATTTTATCAGGCTAAGGATAAGGTGGTCCTTGGGATGCTCATAATAGTAAAACAATAAATAAGTTGCTCATTATTTGTATATGTGGTCACTTTGTTAGTGTAATAATAGCTAGAAACAAGTACTATAGTACAGCAGGACTACCATCCACAGGATCCATCTTTTGTTGGTACCCTTCACTAGCTACCAAACAATTCTTATGTTCTTCATGATATGGATGAGAATTCAAAATCAGAGGCTCAAAATGTTGGATTTTGATTTTAGAGAGACTGAGAGTAAAATTTTCAAAATTCATGAGATTTGGGTTTAGATTTTTAATTAATTTAGCAAAATTCTTTTTTTTTTTTCATATTTTATTATTATTATGTAGTTTTCTCTAAATTTTATATTCTATTGGTGGTTGATACTTTTGATTTTCTTTTTCCTTTTGGGATGGAAGAATATCTTTAAAGACAATGATATCAGAGTTTCTTCTACACACAAAAAGACCTCAACCTCATTAGGTGAGTGAAGTAACAAAGGTTCAACATTCACTTGTGTGTCTCTAACCAATGGTAATTTAGGTACTAAGGCCCATCCTTAAGCCACTTTTTTTTTTGTTTTTGTCTGAATTCTCTGCATCACCAAATTTTGCCCCACTTTATGATAAAAGCAAAAGTAAGGAAGAAAAAGAAAGGAGGGTGAAATAAAAGGTGAGCAAAAATACTAAAGAAGGATTGAGAAAAAGGAAGCAAAACAAAACAGGACACTTCTTCTTCCATCCCTCATGTACACAGGTAATTAGATTCCTCCTAATAAGGGGCCTTTGCTTTCTTCTCCAGACCTCATCCATAGAAGCAAATGAAGCAAAGCTTCCAAGGGTTGACTTGGGGTTGCAAGGAGAGGTTGCAGAAGGAGAGAGCCTGGTAGAGAACCAAGTGTGCGCCCAAAGCATTCAGGCATGAATAGAGGGTTGTTTCAGAACTCTCTGGTGCAGCATATGGTGGGAGGACTCTCCAACTGTTGGAGCTTGAACAGCATGAGGCCACCTCCTGAGCAAACCTTCCCTCTTCTACCCTCCTCTTCTTCCTCTTCATCTCCTTCAGTCTCCCCTCAGTACCCACAACCCTCCACTACACTTCCAATGATCCCTTTTCATGGTAGCCAAGACCTACCAGAATCATGGAGCCAGCTATTGCTGTAAAACTCTCTTTCTCTCTCTCACTCTCTCTCTCTCTAATAATTATATGATTTCCTTTCTTTTTGGAGAAAAACAAAGAGAGCTTTTCAGTCTCAAGAGGGTTTTTCGAATTGTGTGATGAGCTGAGCTTGTTGAGTATCAAAAAAATTCGTCTTCTTTCCCTCTCATGATTTCCAGTTCTTCAACTTGTATGATTTCCTTTCTTTTTGGAGAAAAACAAAGAGAGCTTTTCAGTCTCAAGAGGGTTTTTCGAATTGTATGATGAGCTGAGCTTGTTGAGTATCAAAAAAATTCGTCTTCTTTCCCTCTCATGACTTACAGTTCTTCTACTATTTTATGCACATCTAACACTTGCCAGCACTGATTACCTCGAATTCTCTTGGATCTTGCTTACTTTGGTTTGCTGGAAATCTTCCAGGGCAGAAGAGGAGAAGTATGGGCTGACACCTCCCCAGATTGAAAAGATGAAGAACTGGGAAGATCGGCTAGTGTACCCATCAACAACCCCCCCTCATATGTCTGATATAAAGCAAGAAATCTCCGGAAATGGTTACCTCCACAGCGGTGGCAGTGAAGAGATCCAAGCATCTACAAGTCCATGGAGCCGAATTATCCCATCTTCCTCTCCTGGATCTTGCATCGCGGCGAGTTTCGGCAGGAACATGCTGGACTTCTCGAACAAGTCCGAGAGAATGCATCACCAACCAGATAACTCACCCGAGGTGATATGTTGGCTACTCTTTCTTCATGCTCCATCCGAGATAATAATTGCGGGTTGTAATTAGAAGCAATCGATCTCCGTTTACTCGTTATTCTTTGCTTTGCATGGTAATGTCCTGCAGCAATATCAGTGTTAAGTGTTAGAATTCTTTGGGATGGATAGATAGATAGATAGATAGAGAGATAGAGAGATAGATAGATAGATAGATACTGCTTCTAACGTGTTCTTGTTTCTTCTTTTTCCACTTTCAAGTGCAACAGCACAGAAGCTGGTGTAGTTCTCAAGAAAGCTAGGGTTCAGGGAACCTCCTCAGCTCATTCTACTTTCAAGGTACTACTACATTTCTACTGACATGGGGCAAGCAAACTCTCCAATTAATTCTTTGTGTATGTAAGAAATAATTGGAAATGTTAAGGTAAAAAACATGTTTTCTTGCTCGTTTTCAGGTGAGGAAGGAGAAGTTAGGGGACAGAATAACTGCACTTCACCAGATTGTTTCTCCTTTCGGGAAGGTATCGCCATTATCTCATACCGCCTGTTTCGAATCTACATATGGGGGCGTATGCGCAGCGTTCTTGTTTGTGAAAGCTCTCGCAGTACTTTGAGCTGCAAAGCTACACATATTTTCCATTTCTTTTTCTTTGGTGTTCAAGTAAAGGATACCTGACATGAGCTCCTTTTTCAGACTGACACTGCGTCTGTATTGCTAGAAGCCATCGGCTACATCAGATTCCTCCAGAGTCAAATTGAGGTCTACCCCCTCTCTCTCTCTCTCTCTCTCTCTAGAAAAGTGAAACAAAGGATGGGGGAGGTTTGAGAGCACGCAGTTAAAGTAGGTGGCAGAAGAAGCATTGTCAGTGTGCAGCATCTTTGAGTTATGGGTGTCTTGAAATGCCATGTGTTCCAGCGTATACATGAGAGATTATTCTCTCCGGTTCTCTTTCTCACTCTCAACCATTCCTTTCTTTCGTGTAGGCTCTGAGCTCACCGTACTTGAGCAGTGGATCAGGGAACATGAAGCAGCCTGTGAGTGACTGCAACTCCCAACCCCACTCTGCTCTCTTCCCAAAGCTACTATTCATTCATATATATATATGTCTCTCTCTCTCTCTGTCACACACACGTACACCTATACGTGCGTGCATTCCAGCACGCACCTACGAGCACTTGTAGCCCACGGTTTGTGTGTGAGAAACTTCTTACAAGCTGCTTCCTTTTGTCTCTCTCTATATATATATTCATGAACATAAGCTTTCTGATAGCTATGTGCTGATTCTCGATCCATGCATGCATAGATTAACGACTCATTTTTATGTTGAATACATGCACTTAGCAATGCTCCATGGAAATTGTACTTCGTTCTCTACAGTAACCATGACACCACTTAAAAGGATATAATATCATTTCTCTCTTTAGCAAGATATTGATGGATACACAAAACCTAATATTGTCACGTAGGCTTTCATCACATGACAAAGATTTTGTATGTCTGAATTGTTGTCACTGAGTTCGGCCTGATCGGTGAAGCATGGTTTTCTAGGAACAAGGAGAAAGGAGGCGTATATTTGCAGAAGAAGCTGGTCATGTAAATAAACTCTTGTTATCTTAACCTGCCTATATAATCTGTTATCTGAAGCTATTAAGGAAGACATTAATGCCAAGCTTGTGTCTTCCTTGGGCAGCTGCTAAATGGAAATGGCAGCAAGAAAAGAGGACGACCTGACCAGGTACTTACTTTGCTTAGTTAACCTCAAATCATCATTTACAGAATCAAATCATGTATACGAAGAAATGATGGATTCCAAAAGAGTGATTGCTTTCCCTGCTTTTGTTCCTACCATCAGGAAGGCAATGTTGAACCGAAGAAGGACCTGAGGAGTAGAGGACTTTGTCTCGTTCCAGTCTCCTTCTTCTTGGATGTCGAAAGCGATAACGGGGCAGATTACTGGGTTCCAACTCTCCATGGAGCCTTCTGATGGCCACCATGAGTTCTCAGCATGCTTGAGGGCTCTGCAGTCGACGTGCATATCATCATTAGCAATCACTCTGCAAAACACTGAAGGCTGATTGCTCATGATAGTATGCATTAAAGATGGAGGAAGACCACAGTGTGCTAAGAACCAGGATGCATGGTGCAAATAAGGAGGAGTGCTTCTCCTTTGTTTAACCCTCAAAAACCTTGCTGTATATTTTTAGCCAAGTGTCGATCATTTGCTACTGCCACAAACGCTTTGGAGATACACCAAAACACTAGGGTTTTCATCATTTGATGGCAGGCATTTCCTTCCTGACCTACTCAGAAGGTGACTGATGTGTGTGCCATCCCGGTGCTAAAGTTCAGACTCCATGTACATGCATTTCAGTGAGGAAATTTGATGCTGCTTGATCCACTCCTCACAGTGTTGAGCATCTCACTCTACCGGTTCATCGTCTTGATAGAAGAGTAGGAATCTTCAGGGTTAGGAGAGAGAGAGTGAAGTCGAGGTTCAAGTGTCTCCCAAGAAGATCATTGGCACGTTGCATGGCCTTGCAAGGAGAGTTTGCTGGAGAAGGCGATGCTGAAGAGAGAACATATATCGTCAGGCTGCATGGCCGGTGTGCATTAGGGCAACGTCATTGAGACAGCTCTCTCTTGAGCTGAAGATTCTACGACACTGTTGCAAATGAATGAATGTTTTACATCCACCCTCGGACGTGTCATAGTCCAAACTCGAGGAGAAAGAATGAGAGAGACAATTTCAAGGCCTCGAGCTAAAAGTGAGTTCAGAATAATGTTCCAAAGTTCAAACAGGCTCAAACATCGTTTGGCCTTCAAAGCTTCATCCTTGCCTTGCTCGAGGCCACTGATTGATTGGACATAGAAGATTATGTATCAGAGGATTGATATCAAATCATCAAAATCGAATCAAATTAGATGCAGTGATATGATCGAAGCAGATCAAAGGCGATTACGATGACTAGCGATAGAAAACGATAAAAATCTTTTAACATGAACAAATCAAACCATGAAGCATCTCAAATATTTGATGCAATCAAATTTGATCATCAAACATCTTGAATTCATGACGCATGACGTATGTTGAATCCTCGATGTGATCGAATCTGGCCATTTGAGCATCCCAAATTCGATTATGAAGCATCTCGTGATCGAATTTGGCTATGAAGCATCTTAAACCCATGAAGAGTTTTGAACCCATAACACGACTAAATCTAACAATGAAGCATCCCTGATCTTGACGTGGCCCAACTATGGCATGAAGCACTTCTATTACATAATGAGTTATCTTGTAAAGACATTATCTCCCAACATGTTGTATGTCTCCAAGCACAAAGGATGATGCTAACCACAACACCCAAGATTTTGAGCAACTCTCCATAATTGGGGCAATACTCGATTACTCCACATTCCATAATCTTCGATGATTCTATGAAACTATCTTACGGAATAACATGTGACAAAGTGTCGATAGTTACTAGAGTCATTTATAAAAGGGCTTTAAGTATGTTGGCTTAGCCCGACCTCTCAAACTATTTCTAATCCTCGATATCATCTTTGATTAAGCATCAGATGGGCTTTTTTCTATCATTCCCTCGATGTCATCTTTTGAGTAATGTCTTTTCTTTTATCATTATAAAAAGACTTATGTACGGATAAAAATTTAAATGTCCTTGATAGTTAATAAAATACTAAGAGCATTCAAATCCTTTTTAAGGTTCAAATGGTCTAATCAGTGAGTAATACTAGTTTAGAATCTACATTTTTATTTTTTAATTGCATTTGAAATAGATATTAATGTATTTTTCTTTAATAAATGAAATAAAAATATTATAAAAATTAAATTAAATTAAAATAAAATAATGTGAAGATTTTTTTTTTTCTGAAGTAAAAAAATTGTCAAAAGGGTTTTAAGGATATTTTAGTGTTTTTTACACTCCAATTGATCTGATTAGTGAATTGAATGAGATTGAGGTTCGGATCACAATTTTTCCAATTCAATGAATCGGTTCGATTCGATCCGATCTGGGTTTGATAATTGTGCATAAAATATAAAAAATGCATTCACTCATATGCTTTGCATACATATTACATACTTGTACATAAATCAAAATCAATAATAAAAGGTAAAACTTATAAAATGTCTAATTGATTATACATAGTAAATCATGTTGACTAATTACTATAAAAATATATAAAAAGAATCATCCATTAGTATTAGGAAATAAACATTTTTTATACTCATGCTTTATATGATTTCTCGATATATATGATAAAAGATGACACTTCCATTGGAGATACCAATCTTTTGTCTCACACTTGATTTTATGAAAGTTTAAATATTCCCTTTATAGTTTTTATTTATTTGTGATATGATTTGTCCTATTATATACTTATAATGATAAACGAGGACTAACTATAAAGTAATTAATTTTTTATTGATGTGTTTATTGGGTTAATGTTGATTTCAACAACATTTGAGTGGATACGATACTTTAGTTGAGGATCATGTTATATATGTCTACTATGAGATAGTTTTGGTTGCTACATAAAGAGAAATCATCTAAATTGAGAGGTCGGTAATGATAAATATATATATTTATAAATTATATATCGTAAATGTAAGATTCTGAATATCATATCTTAGTGATATATCGATCAGCTAGGTACATGACATACCGATTTATACCAAATATATCAATATATGATATATTAAGATATACCGATATATTATCTGATCTTCTATCAGATCGGTACATATCACTCATATCGAATAGTACGGTATAATATTACAAATGATACATAAATACTCTAATAACACTTTCACAATTAAGTATCATATATTTTTCGAAAGAAAAAGGTATATTAAACATAAAATTTTGTACGCTTGAAATTCTTCGAGCGAAATTCTTCAATATACCCAAAAAAAATCCTAAAAAGAAAGGGATACATTATTTTTTGAGTTGAGTTGGAAGTATAATTAGGCAGCAACGTGTTTGATGATCACACACATTTATAACATCAAAATTAATAATAAAAGGTAAATTTATAAAATTGGCTAATAGGTTAAAAAAATAGTAACCCATATGAGCTAATTAAAATCAATAATACATAAAGCATCCTCCTTTAAATTGGTTCAATGAACAGAAACATTGTAATTATATTAGAAACATAATTATAATTCAAATCACCACTGACCATAGCTACTATTATAATATATGTATATATATATATTATTTATTTATATAGGAATTTGAATGATATTGGATGAAAATTATGAAGAGCCTAATAATATATTCCAAAATAAAAGATGGCAAAATTTGCATACTTAATCTGAAATATACGTATATATGTATTATTAAAAAAATCATATACTATTGGTGATTATTTATCATGAAAATAGTAATAAAATATGTTTAATAATGGCATGAGGACATTTGTGTAAAGGGAAAGCCAATGGAAACGGCGCGCGCGCGCTCTTTTCCATGGAATTCGCGCTCTGTTTTAAGGGCGGATTTGTTCGACAACCCCACCAAATCACAGCGAGCGCTCCGACGCATTCCGCCGTAGTTGAAGGCGACGTGATGCGAAGCGAGACGAGTCAGCGATCGATGAGATCCCGCGAGCGAGACGAAGACGAGGAGACGCCGCCGCAGGAACCCTCGCCTGCTCCGTCCCCGAGACGGACCGGTGCGGGCCCCGGCAGCCAGGACGACGAGGAGCGCCGGGACACCGCCTCCGAAGCCCGCATCAGCGATTCTCTTCGGTTCCACCAGCACCATCCGCCGCCGCCTCCTGCCCGGCGCCGCGGCGGTCCGCAGGACCGGCGCCGGCGCGGGTCGCCGCCGCCAACCCGCCGTCGTGGCGGGTCTACGGTGTTCCACTCCCGCCACCAGCGGTTCCACGAACGTCCAGGTTTTCATCGTTTTTCTTGCCTCCGAAACCCCATAATTATGAGAACAATGAGTTTACCATCCGTTTCCATATGCTTTTTTCATCTTATTTAAACAGCAGATGAAGATTCAGTTACGAAACGCTGATGCAATCTCTTACTTCCATCCATAGTGCATTTTTGTGCCATTTGATGGTTTAATTGGTTGAGAAATTAGGGTTTCAATCTGGTCATGGAGATATTTTTTCATGCTTTTAGTTCCTATTATCAGAATTCCTGTGCTTCTATTTCCGTTGTTCTTCATTCATTTTGTTAGGATGTAGGAACCTCGATTAAAAAGTAGTAACTTTTTTATCTTATAATTAACCCTTTTAGATTGTATCTTTCGTGTTCCTTCTGTTCTTTTCTTTAATCTGCACCGTAATAATTAGCGGATTGTGTAAAATGTGAGCAGAGCCCTTGAGAATACACAACTGCTCATCGTTTTCATGGTTTTTGTTCTTCTGATTTTATACTTCTTATACGATTTGGAAAAAGAATATATCTCTCTTCATTGCACTTTTCAGAAGACATTGTTATTATTGTTCAATGTAATGTGGTTCTATTGCTCATTTTTTGCTTATGATGTTATATTCTACCTGATATTTGGTAGCCACATGGATACATTGGTTGAAAGCAACGTCTAAACAATGTTGATTAGAGAAATGAACACGATCTTTAGGTTTAGTGCTGACACAAATCTGAACCTACCAGCCAGTGGACCATCAAGTAGCCGGTGCAAAAGTGATGTTGTCGCTCAGCATGTCCTGTTGTCTGGAAAACACTGATGCACAAAGTAAAGAGAGAAAATTTGTTGAAAGTATTTTTGGTTTTAGTAATTGCACCTAATGTGTTGCATGCTAATGTGCTTCTTAAGGGAGTCTATATTTCTTGGTTAGAATTTTCTGATATATTTCTTGGTTAGTATTTTCTGATTATTCCAACGTGTTTTAATGCATTTTAATCAATAGAAAATAATTGTCTTGTTCCAGCTTCATGCAGTAACTGTTGAAATCACTCTGTTCTTCATGTACTAATTATCTGTCAATTTCGCTTTGAAATGGTTTCCCCTTGTGTTTGAATAGCTAAGTTTTCCTTTTCTAGATTTGAGTGTTGTGAATGTCCAAGATTATGTGATTTGTATAAAGTTGTAACACTGGTGGTATACATCTTCTAGCTTGCATGTTTAATATAATAGCCAATTAGTTCAAGCTCCATGTTTTTCCAAATTGAGAATGAATTTCTATGACATGCAGATGATTGGTATGCAGGCAAGCTTGTGTTATTAAGTCCTGCAAAATCATGTTCTGAAAGCATTGTGGTGATGATGATGTTGTAGGTTAACCATGAAATTTTGGATAAGGGCAGCCTGGTTAGATATCTTTATCGATGGAATCCAATAAGGCTAATTGTTCACCTACAATCACAGGTTACGGATTGGCAAATATATTGACATATTTATTTGCTCTGGTCATTGGTTTTCAAATCTGAGTAAAAGTCATTGTGGCTGGCTTTATAGTGCAAGACCTTGACAGGTTTTTTCTCTGTTAGATCGTGCTAACTGGAATTTAATCTTATTGGAGCAGTCAGGATGACTTCTGACATGCTTTTTTGTTTCTCATGCGAACTTTGGTGTGCCACATCCTTTTGCTCATTTTTCTACAAAAGAAGTGGTGATCTATTTTTTATCACATACAAGTTCAGCAGATCTTTTTTTGGTTTCATTTGATGAAGATTTCAAGCATTTTATGTTCATTTATGATTAGTATATCATATGGAGTCAGTGTGTTGATCCTACAGAGAAAGAATCTAAAGGCATGAAAATTTGCTAGCTGAAGCAAACAAAGGTTTTGTGCTTGGCAGGTAGGCAATCTGTTGTGACATCTTTTATGGCCACTGATTTTTCGAAATTTATTGTATCGGAAAGAACAAATGAGAACTAGCACTACTTCTCTACTTGAAAATGGTTGTTGCAAAATGGGGGTGTAGAGCCATGTTCCTCTGACACTTTACGCAGAGCATTGTCCAGTGTTTAAGCGCACAAAGGTTCTGTTGCAAGAAAAATTGGTAGAGAATTGTATAGAGGAATACCATGTAGTAGTTCATCATCGGTTGGATCGGTATGCTTGTGATTGCACTGTCTACTAAAAGAGGATTCTTCCTGAAGAGGTGTAAGTTAGTCCGATTTGAGAGACTTTATGCTTGATGCTTGGATGGTGATTGTAGTCACACTCCTTCAAGTTTCTTGGAGAAGGTAAAGTGTTTTTCAGAGTAGTATTTTCGACCAAGAAAACATAGTACTTTGGGGTCTACTCATCCAAGTGAAAGAATCACTAATGCAGCTTGATTAGTTCCATTGTCAACCTCGGTGCTCACGATTTGATTTATAATGCTGCCCTTGGCAGCATGTAAGCAGATACTCGCTTGAATTGTGGTATTTGGCACTTGAATTCCACTGAATCCACTGCAGTAAGCCCGCTCATCGGTGTTCTATGATGTCTGAAATGTGATCGTGGATATTGGCATTCCATTGTTGTGCTGCCAAGTGATTCATTTGTTTACATAATTTCATGATTGACCTGCAAAGACATGATTACATTATAGCCACCATACTACTTACTATAAATCATGATTTTGTTCGTGCAGGTTCTGCCTCTTCCCCTCGACGACAGAGACTGGATGGTCAGCATGATCCAGATTTGTACAGTTCAACGAGACAGAGGTTTGGCCGAGGTTCACAAGGTGGCAGGGCAGATGGTAGGTCTCGAGAAGTTTACACTGCATGTAGAGGGTCTGTCTCTGAAGGAGGATATATTCACGGAAATGATCCCAACTTGACCCCTCAAGAAGGTGACTGGGTCTATCATGCCCCCTAGTAAGTTTTCTCCCGCCGATGGAATCAAATTTAATGTCGTGTGATGCCTTCGGTTATTGTCATTTATTTTGCTTCTGATGTTTTATCAGCTCTTAGTAACATTCCATGATTTGTTAGTTGTGGGAATCTGAATTTTGCTCGACGGACGCATCGTAACAACTGCAACAAGCACCGCTATGGACCTCAACTCCCTGCACCCAGCCATCCTTCTTGGGAGGCCTCCTTTCGTGGTGGGTCTCCACCGAGAACATTGGATCCAACCGGCTGTGTTCCCCGTCATGACTCCCACAGATACGGATCACTACCACATCATGGTTGGGGTGTTGAGGATCCAAGAATGCCACCTCCAGCGTGTGGAGCAAAATTTGCAGGTTCCAAGCGTAGGGAGAGAGAAGACTATCATGATGAGCTCGAGTATCGGAGAAGACACCAACTTGATCGACCGGCAGCACTTGAATGGGATGGGAGTGATGGTAATCGAGATAATCGAAGGCGCCCGATTTCAAGGGAGAGGAGCCGCCCGCTTCTGGTGGATCGGCAATTGAGGGGTGGTTTTTTGGGTCATGGCCGAGATGTTGAATTAAATATGGCTCAGACAAAGGGTTATCGGCAGGTCGAGTCTAGAATGAAAAGGCGAAGGGCACATTGATTGAGGAGCGGTGGATAAAAACAAATCCAATGGGTTTCAAATACAAAATCATGTTTGACTGGTAGCTTTTACAAAGAGATTACTGGCAAATGGTTAGAGTTTCTGCAGCTTACTGATTTCAAGAATTTTGGTGGGCGTAGTGTTTCTTCAACTACACCATTATGTCATCGTCAGGGAGACTTTGAACGTTTTCTTGAAGAAATTCCCATGCATGCTTGGGTAAGAACAGAATTAAATGCCAAGTAAATAGTACAATCGAAGGTAACACAGTTCGACTTTCTTCTAATCATGCACGCCAATGGCGCAAGAAAACCATGCCAATCGCACCATTCAAGCGGCACAGATGTTCTTACCGAAGGCGGACCATGTTTCGGTATGAGCGTTGGTTGTGTGCGACCAAATGTGATTGAGGCAGTCCGACACAGCAGGTGATGCTTTGCATGTGCTACACTTCCAATTTATCTCAAGCAGTGACATTTTTGTGTCAGTACGGAACAGACGTTCTTACCGAAGGCGGACCATGTTTCATGTCATCCAAAATCAATTCAAACAGAGCTTGTGCAACAGGACCTTCCTCGCCTACGAGAACAAAATTGGTCATTTGAAGCTTCACATAACAATCTTTGAATAAACTACTGTAGCTAAGATTTACCGTAATCATAAATAAGAAAAGGAAAGAAAGAAACATTAATAGGAAGAGAGGAGACGGAAGTGTGATGTGGAAGAAAAAGTTGGTGACAATTGGTGCTATTTATATCTATCACTGAGATTTCAAGTTGAGTAATCATGAAACTAGTTATTTCCTTTATAGAGAACTAAAATCAACCCTAGTTATCTATAGATACAAAAGAAACAAATGCAGCAAGAATTTTTGCATGCAAATATATAATCTGGAGTAAACATGCATCTGTTTATAGATTTAGATGATGATTATCGATTGACTTCTAAACAAGAAGAAGAGAAGGGTCTTATCAGACAAATATAAAGAGGCATAATTCAACTTACCAGCACCGATGACGTGATCATCCCATTGCAGAACAGGCTTCACAACGATTCCACTTCCGATGAGCATCATCTCCTCTGCTGTCTTCCCCTCCCGAACTGTTATATTCCTCAACTTGATTCCACTAAGTCTCCCATCCGCTACGAGTTCTTCTGCGAGGCTTAGCACTCGTTTTGCTGTGCATCCACTGAGAACTTTGTCGAAATAAGGCATGAGTAGCTCTTTGTCT
Source organism: Musa acuminata AAA Group (assembly GCF_036884655.1). Taxonomy (NCBI): domain Eukaryota; kingdom Viridiplantae; phylum Streptophyta; class Magnoliopsida; order Zingiberales; family Musaceae; genus Musa; species Musa acuminata. The sequence goes on along the minus strand of NC_088355.1, from coordinate 8,052,611 downwards.
GCAGTAACAAAAGCGACATTCATGTTGGGGCCCTCGGCAACGAACCCTTCATCATCCAACCAAATCGCTGCAAATGCTCCATTTTCTTCAGCTTCCATTTTGGAGAGCGCATTTGGCAGGTAATTAACATTCTTCATCACCGCAAATTGTTGAGATTTCATTGGGATGGAAGATGTTATTACTTTGACACCACTAAAGACTGGTAAGGATGAGCCTTCAATCACAATGGTATAGAGAGCAGGATTTGGACATCCAGATGGAGATAGTAAGAAATCTCCAGGTCCTGGAGAGAGCCAGTACCTTAGTGACCCTTGCATACATTTTGAGGCACTTACAGTTTGTATAAGGATACTCCTTATAGTTGATCGATCGAAAGGGAGCTGGATTTTTGCCATTGATGCAGACCTCAAGAAACGATCCAGATGCTGATCTAGCTCATATAGGTGCCTGAGTTGGAGAAACATACAAAGTATTAGTCATGTGTGATGTAAGAATTGTTCTTGAAGACAGTATGATTTCTGTTTATTATATTATAATTTTAAACATACAATCATATAAATCATAAGAAACATGATTTCCGAAGGAAAACAAAATGTTCATGTGTCTATTTCTTTCTTGCTAGGAGCTACTGTTAGATTGTAATGGCAATACATGATTGTAAAAGGATAGGCACAGCAAATGTATCTGAAAATAATGGATGGAAAACTAATCACCCTCATCCTGCAACTTCTTTGAATTATGCTATACAACAAGAAAAAGCAAGCTAAGTTCTAGATGAGTAATCCCAGTTGCAAAGCTACTTAAATTTTCAGCTCAACGATAACATAAACCATGTCTACATCTTAGATATTCACAAAAGCATGCCAGAATGCTTGGTTCTTACCCGTCCATTATAGCAGCAGTATCAAAAACACCATGCCCTCTGTGGACCATGTGATCATCCATGGGAATCACCATTGCTGCAGAATCTGTGGTAATTCCACCAAAAATGCTGGAGTACATGGCCAAGTAATTTTGCTCGCCAGTTCTGCTTTCATGGAACGCTTTAAGCCTTTCTACAACCTAGGAATTCTCCAAACAAACACTAATTAGAACAATGACTACCCCGAAGCAACTTGTCATGTGGATATGCTGCAGTAGGAGAAAGAAAATATAATAAAGAGTGCAATCTCATGTATGAGTACAAAATTGAAATATCCACAACTGATGTGAGCCAATTATAACTTCCAAGACTCTCGGCTCTATGAATTACTGCTCTGTCAGAAGAATGCAGAAGCAGATACTTGGAGCAATCAGATAGAGATCGACTGAAATTTCTGAATCCTGTTGAAATTGCAATCAATTCATCCATATATTCCCCTCCAATAATGTCATTCCAACCAGTAACTTCAACTGATGAACAACGCTTGCTCTTAGGCACCAAACAAGTGGTCAGTGATGCAAATTATAGTTTCAAGAAGAATTCCAGAAAGAAAAGAATAAATCAAGGATTGAAGCAAGGCAAAAACAAGGAATTCCATCACCATATGCCCCCCTTTGTCATTAGAGTAAACCTTTCTGCATCACTGAATATTATTCTAGTTAGAGGGTTGGAGTCACTTAGAAATGATTTTATTAGGAAGCAACATGACACTAAAATACTACTCAAGAAGCTCAACTTTCACATGATTATTCCATGATCTCTGACAGTGATCGGTTGTAGCTGTATAATAATAACACGATAATGATGCACAAGAAGGGAATAACCTTACCTCAGAACCAGACAAGATAGGAACATTGGATGTGCCGGTAGCAGTCATAGGACCTGATCAGCAAACACTCAGATTAGTCCGTCGAGAGACATTTACTATCAGCCCTATGTTTCCTTGTCATGATGACTCTGTTGAGTCTCAAATTAAAGGCAACATAAAAAGAGAGAGAGAGAGAGAACTGACCAACAAATAACACTAATTTGACGTGAAAATACATTCATCGAATCTCTTCAAATTAAAATAAGAATCAAAATTCAGTAAATTCCGATCACCAATATCTGAGTCAACTCTTCGATCAGAAAAGGCATGAATCTTTTTGGTAAAGGAGTCACAGCTCAACTTCATCAAACATGATCTCAAAGGAATCTGTTTGAGGGAATCTCAAGCTCAACTTCAGATCAAGACCTCTCCGACGAATGAACGAAACAGAGGAAAAGATCAAAACCTACCGTCGCAGTCCGGACTCGTCACAGCCTTCACGTTTCCCCACCGCTTCTCGTCCGCTCTTAATCCCGGCGCCCGACGACGGGCGTTACGAGACGCGAGCTTCCGCCCGTCAACGCAACATGGAACTCGGCGAAATGCCGCGATCGCTCTGGTGGATGAGTTCTCCGGCACGATGTGCCGAAGAGACGTGGAGACGGAAGACATGCAAGGGGAGACAGAAGAGGCGGGCGGAGCTAACGCAACAGTGATCGCGCGTAGATCGAAGAAGAACGATGAGGAGATCGTGATTGACGCCTTCGCCTTCCACTGTGGAGAGAAGAAGAAGAAGAACAGATCTCTAAAAAACAGGGGAAAGCAACAAAAGAAAGCTACATTATAACCGCCCATGGTTTCCGCTTTTTGCGGTGGTGGGATCCTCTACAAATTGCATCGATGCAAGTGCACCTCTAATGCCACATCTGCACCCTCCATCCAACTCAGTCATCCATTCCATCCGTCCATCTCAACAAGATGGTATCACCGTTCAGCACGGGGAGCTAATGAGATTATCAGTGGGAGCACATGGTATTCTTCGCGACTTGGAGAGGATCCGGTCAATTTCAATACGTGAATGGTCGGCGCCATTAATTTGTTTTGATATTTAGAAAACGCTGTAGAAAAGGGTCATATGAGATATATTATTCAGGAATGTGTTGACCATTTTATTTTGTAGTAGTCCAATTTGTAATATGAGATATATTATTCTCTTATTAATGTATTTAATCTTTTTATGTATGTGCTCATTTCGAATCTTATATAAGAGATCCTTATAAATTAATTTTTAGTCGTAAAAAATAAATACTAATCAAATCGATTATTGGTAGATATACTCTCACTGTAAGTCTCGTAACAATCAATCGAGAACTTCTTATTCGACTAAGTCGTCCAATGGTTTCATTCTACCTTTAACTTTTGACTAAGTTATTTTACTTTAACTTTAGCTGAGATAACAATCAAAATTGCAAAAGTGAGAGGCAAGATCTAAGATGTTTATGAAAACATGAATCCTTGAAATGCTTGATAAGAGGAGCAGCAGCTGCTATTGTTGGTGCCAATCCATATGAAAAAAGTGCAGCAGTACCCATTGTATTTCAATCTGAAATGGATCAACAACATGTCACACAGTTTATCTGTCCCTTGCAAGAATCTTTCCAAGTGACACTTGTAAATGGTATGTGCAACTTTGAACATCTGAGATTGGAACCAAATTCATAGGAAGTAGCAATAAGCAAGCAGGAATGGGTAGATGGTCAGATTCCAAAGAAAATGACAACAACAGATGTGAGTTGAGAATCTAATGGCTACTTTGTTACAGCACAAAAGACATCTTCCAAATAGTGACTGTTGCTCACCATCTTACTGAAGAGGACATCCATAAACATCCCACAAAATAGTGTATTTTCAAGAGCTTTATTGAATGCAAGCATCAATAAATTGGTGAAAGAGCACTACAGGTTAATCTCTTTTTGCCCAAAATAAATGATGGGAACTCATGATTAGTTTCACATCGAACAAGATTAATATTGACTTATAAAAATATAATAAATATATTATTATTAATTTCAGTTTAAATATTTTGATAAATAATTTAGACTAAACGAAGTTAGTAGATCAGTTAACCCATCAAAACGTCATAGCATGATGCTATGCTGCGGAGATTCTCGAAGCCCGTGTACTCATGATGTTGGATATTTTGAACCATGTTCCGAATGCCAACACCTAAAGTATTAGAAGACGAATCAGATTCTAAGCAACAACGAATCGGATTCTTCTCCACTATAGCATTACAAACTCATTTTATTCCATCATATATGTCAAACAAGCACAAGTATGACTATGACTACAAAAAAGGAAACGAAGAGAAAGACGGATAGAAAATGGAGAATAAAAGAAGGCAAGGAAAAGGTGAAAGACTAACAAGTACCAAACAAATGTACAGAAATGACTGCAAATTGAATGTAAAATAAGATTGGCATGTCCCCTCTAATCAATCAAATTAATCAAACATAACATATTCCCACATCCATGGATAACTTATAAGTCCTCAAAGATCCATGAAATGGTTGCCACGTTTATACATTTCTTTTCACGTTTGAAAAGTATAAAAACTTATATGTCCATGATTTACAAACAAACACAAGATAAAATATAAATTAAGATATCAATAATCACTTGAGACTTTTGGTTGCTAATATATTCCTCATATATATATTTACTAGATAGATAGATATAAAGTTACGTCTCGTGTAATGAATGCATCTAGTGTGATGTTACTGTGTGAATGGGAAGGATGCATTCACCGACATAATCTAGAAATGGTTGCCACGTTTATACATTTCTTATCATGTTTGAAAAGTATAAAAGCTTACACGTCCATGATTTACAAACAAATACAAGATACAATATATATCAAGATATTCCCCATATATATTTACTAGATAGGTAGATATAAAGTTACCTCTCGTACAATGAATGCATTTAGTGTGATATTACTGAATGAATGGGAAGGATGTATTCTCCGACACAATCTATATATATATATATATATATATATATATATATATATATATATATATATATATATATATATATTGTTTGTGGAGTCACCTCAATCATCCAGGACAGAAGAGTGATGTTACAAATACTCACTTGAGGAAGAACATTTTATGCTCCCTAGCAAGATACATCAGATAGTCATCGATGCAAAATCATACTCTGATCAGTTTCTCCCCGAGGTTTCTAGTGTACCTATTTGACATGCAAGATCTTCTATGGCTGTTCTAACTGAAGCAAGGAAGCTTAATCTTATCAGTGACTCAACATTAGAAAGCATCTCAGAGGAAGACAACAAGTTTAGTTCAGAGGGAGAAGTTAAACCTCCATATGATTTAAGATACAAAGTACGATGTGTCAGTCCTTCAAGCGTAAATATACATCCTAGCCAATCGTGTTTGTTCATGAACAGGTTTTTAGTGACATGGAAACACCATAACACAAACAAGACCATGCTTGCCAGTTTTACATTGCATGGTTGAACAGGAGACGAGTGTTAGAATACGATATATGGTTGATGCAGACTGGCTGTTTCTTGCAGAACTTTCAAAGGGCCAACGGATTGGAATTTGATGAAGATCATGCAGAAACTCCAGTGTCTAACTTGAATAAAAATTCTGAACACAGAGGTGAAAGTTCCAGCTTTATTCAGTTAGTCAACACAAAGAGCCTTTATTCAGTTGTCTATATATATATAGAGAGGTGAATTTGCTTATCTTCAGCTCCCTCTCGATCCAGTTGATTAGCGTTGCTGTTTGTGTCCAAGACGGTAATCGTAATGACAGTTACTTCGCCATTTTTGTAGCTCTAATAAATGCATAAACGCATATTGGAGTAAACGGATCGAGATTGTCTAGGGGGAATGTATCCTTCTTATTTACATAATAATATCACACTGGATGCATTCATTACACGAAAAGTAACTTTATATTTATCTATCTAGTAAATATATATGGAGAATATATTGAGCAACCAAAAGTCTCGAGTAATTACTGATATCTTGATATATATTATATCTTGTGTTTGTTTGTAAATTATGGACGTATAAGCTTTTATACTTTTCAAACATGATAAGAAATATATTAATGGTTAATCATCATAAGATAGATAATCATCATGTGAAAATTATTACCGAAGAAAAAGGTCGAGGTCACCCTCTACCCATTTGTTTAGGTGGACAAAAGTCCAAAACATATCATTTGGGATTATCTCCTCTTGTTTCCCACATGAACAAAACACCAAGAGGAAGACGATGGAGCGATTAGAGATTATTTCCTCCAAAGCTAAGTATAAAAGTTAATTTCTAATGCTATGCCGGAGGGTTTTCTTTCGAAGAAAAACCCACACCCACTAAAAGACTTTGGTCACTAACTTGAGCGTCAAAGGGATCATGGAGAGAAAGTTTACAATCGATCCAAATAGCCCCTTGATCTTCTAAGGATATATTGGTAACTGATGGTAATCAATCCGAACTATCTATTAATATTTTTAAAATATTTTTATGGATATTCCGTAGGGGAGGTTGATTCATAACTAATTTGGACTGTCTCTTGATCTTCTCAAAATATTCCTATAGATATTCTATAGGAGAGCTAGTTTATAATCGATTTGATCTATCTTTGGTCATGTTAGGAGGTGTCTCGGTAGCTCAACACTTTCGAGATTGACTTAAGCCACATTTAGACCCCATCCTTTATGGGTAAGAGAAAAACTATCTTGATATTGTGCTCGTATAGTGGGTGGTGGCTAGTTGGTCTTTCCCATATCAGATGGAACAAAATATTCAAACATCATATTGAAAGAAATATGAAAATTTATGTTAATGACATGATAGTGGAGAGCAACATGGTTGACTGGCATCTAACGAATTTAGTCAAGATTTTTCAATTTTTTAAAAAAATTAAAATATCTTAATCCAATCAAGTGCATCTTTGAAGTCAATTCAAGGAGATTCTTCGGGTTCATCATGCATGGAAGAGGAATAGGTATAACCTATCTCGATCGATAAAAAGGGTTTAATAGTTAATTGGTTGACTAGTAGTGCTTAGTTGATTCTTATCTCAATTCGACGAAATGTGTCTATCTTTTTTTTCAGCAGATTTCCAATGGACTGAGGAGTATTAGGATGTATTTAAGAAGTTAGAAAGATCACCTCACAAAATTATCGTATGTAAATGATGGTTCAACTGCTTAGATACTATTCATCGACGGCTCTACCACCTTAAATGGAGGTGGTGCTGGACTCATTCTCAAAGGCTCGAATAGAACAAACAACTTGGAAAAGCCAGCACTTTGTGACAATTTAAGAGAACCCTCAAAAGCACTTATGGGGGATATATGATAGAGAAAAATATTTAAGTCCAATAAAAACTTAACACACGATAATCTAATCAACATAAGGAGGCTAGACACAATCAACAACTAAGTTCGTGTTAGCGTTCACCGAATATAAAATATCTAAATTTTTTTTTATCTATTCCATAAAATAATTTTTTAGTTGAACCAATTATAAAAAACCAACTGGACCACAGTAATAATCATGGTCAAATATTATTCATTCTCATTTCTTTCAATTTCAACAGAGGTACTAACTTGGATGCATACATACATAAATATATACATATATATATATATATATATATATATATATATATATATATATATATATATATATATATATCTTGAAACTATTTTAATATATTTGATCTTCTCACTCAAGTCAAAATATTTCTGTTGAAATGTGAATTTTGGACATTGCATGTGAAAGAGTGTGGAACAGGACATACCAAATGTTCATTCTAAGCTATTTCTGTTGCACGAGTTCTTCGCTACATGCAGTTGGGCTCTCAACTGTAGTCGTCTCGTTCCGACCAAAGCCAACCATCTTTGCTTCCCCATCAAGCCAATCGTGTGCATGCGGCGACACGAGAGAGCAGGCGAAGTCTGGTGATTCCCCAACCAAACTCTGCGCAACCCTCGAAACGAAACCATTATAAATATCCTCCCATTTCTAAACTCCCCTTCACTCTCGAGCCCAACTTCGATTAGGCCAGAATGGAGTCTATGACAGGCAGATGATTGGTATGCAGGCAAGATTGTGTTATTAAGTCCTGCAAAATCATGTTCTGAAAGCATTGTGGCGATGATGATGTTGTAGGTTAACCATGAAATTTTGGATAAGGGCAGCCTGGTTAGATATCTTTATCGATGGAATCCACTAATTTGACGTGAAAATACATGCACGAGTTCTTCGCTACATGCAGTTGGGCTCTCAACCGTAGTCGTCTCGTTCCTACCAAAGCCAACCATCTTTGCTTCCCCATCAAGCCAATCGTGTGCATGCGGCGACACGAGAGAGCAGGCGAAGTCTCGTGATATAATCTATGCAAGGATTCAAAAATAAGCTATATTTTCCAGTTCATTTATTTTTTGGACAAAATCCTAACAAAGACATAACTTCATGGGCACATCTAATAACTTCAATGGTATGGCAAGAACTAATAGTTCTCCATCAGGTGAAATAGATCTGAAAACATTGTCGATTGATATGTTTTTATGTTAATATAATCAGTTTTTGCTCCCTCCTAGTTTTTCTTCAATCAACACAATGCACCACAGCATCAGTCATACTGGCCCAACACGCAACTGTTCTCAATCCTTGATGTCTTCTTAGTATGTGCTCAATGTTGTATTAATTTAATCTTTGTTACAAATTTATTGCATCAATCTTTATATTAATTTTACATCACGATCGGTTATCAATATATGCATTTGCCAACTTTAATGATTCATTTATATCATCCGAGGTACACAAAAAGCACAACTTGTGTGCATAAAAAGATTGACATGGTTAAGTTCAAAATATGAATTAATATGGTAACTTAACTTGATAGTAATCAAGACAAGTGATAGTGCTTGGATATAAATGAAACTATGCAAGTCGGTGATGTATTGATCGACAATCAAAAGATCTATGCAAATGCTCGAATAGGCAAGGGAAACTATTGGCTCGAAGAATTTGATACTCATATGATAACTTGTACATGGACCATGAATTCCCGTGGCCATCCTAAGTGACTAAAGTTTGATACCTAAATTTTGTAGTGGGTATAACACACTGTTATATCTTATGACTATAATAGAGGGTTGCTGCAATGCAATGAAGTATCATAATCTAGTAAATGTATTTGTTATGATAAAATAAAATAATATTTTATTCTCTATAAGACGGAGTATTATGGAGGGAAGTTAGTTTTCGAAACTCTTGAACAAAGTATGTGAAAAGAATAGTTTTTTCAATATAATAAATTTTTAGATGATAAGTTATGGATTAATGAAAGAGAACTTTTGTGCGTATCACACATTTTGGGAAAATACTTTAAGATAACTTGAAGGAGGTCGAAATCGAGTGAATGGTGAGATGTCGTCGTAATATCTCACTTTAGGTTAAGGTAACATGTCAATGGATACATTAATGCATTTAATACTAAGTGGGGGGAGTAATCGAAGATAATATCAAAGATAAATGCTCACATCGACGGTTGATGAAGAGAACTTTAGGCTCATCAAATGGCTGACCAATATAACGATAGGCGTAAGGGCAATCATCATCTAAATGTAAATCGAGGGATGAAATAACATGGGTTTAAACTTGGCAAAGGACTCGGCAAGGGTAAAATACTTGCATTTGCAAGAGTAAGACTATGTTATTAATCATACATTGTGATGCTAAATAATTTGAGAGTTATATTAATATTTTTTATAATTTAGATCAATAATAAATTTAATAAATGATGAAATTTAAAAAGATAATAATTCTACCGAGTCATATATTAAGTTAAGACTAGGTAAAGATGATATTAAGAAAAAAAAGGAGAGACTAGAGTTTTCCACTTAAGATGACCATTGCACCTCTTTTTCTTCTCCGTGATGATGTAGAGCCTAATGGCTCATCCTCCTCAATGTTAGGGAGTCCCTAACGTAGAGGGAGAGAGAAATCAATTAATAAATATAATATTTTTTTTATTTTGATAAACCCCAAGATGCATGCATCTTCTGAATACTTAATTGTCCTAATCAATAATCTAGTATATCTTGAAAAAAGATATATATATATATATATATATATATATATATATATATATATATATATATATATATATATATATATATATATATATATATATATATATATATATATATATATATATATATAAAATCTTTGTTGACATAAACCGATCGAGATTACGTGAGGGGAACGCATCCTCGCATTCATATAGTAATGTCACACTAGATGCTTCCATTGCACTGCACGAGAGGTAACTTTATATCTATCTATCTAGTAAATATATATGGGGAATGTATTCTATCTAGTAAATATATATGGGGAATGTATTGAGCAATCTAAATCATAAATCATAGATGTGTAAGCTTTTATACTTTTTAAACGTGATAAAAAATATATTAATGATCAATCATTATCAAATGGATGATCACCATGTGAAAATTATTATAGAAGAAAAAGGTAGAGGTCACTTTTTACCTATTTATTTGTGTAGACAAAAGTCCAAAGCAGATCATTTGGGATTATCTCCCTTGTTTGCCTACATGGACAAAACATTAAGTGGAAGATATTGGAGCGATTACAGATTATCCCCTCCAAACCTAGATATAAAATTTAATCTTTGGCGCTATGCCGGAGGGCTTTCTTTCAAAGAAAAACCCACACCCACTAAGAGACTTCGATCACTAACTTGAGCATTAGAGGGATCAGGACAAAAAATTTTCCCCGACATCAATCTTAGTGTAGGTGGCACCTCGGGAGCTTGACACCTCGGAGCCACCTCGGAGACGTCTCGTAGCTACCTTGCAGCTACCTCAATTACCACCTCGGACATTCTTATGTCCTTAGTTTTGGACCATGTCGAGTTGACTCAAATATTGATAATAATTTTTCTAACATTTTTGGCGCTAGAAGGAGATGTTAATATCACAGAAACATCTGCATGTTAATCCTCTTAATGAACGCTCCAATGAGGAGGCCCTATCTCTGAACCATAACACTTTTACTCAGGGGGTGAGGGCAACTGTCATCCTTCTGATACGTCCACTTTAGCGCAAATGTTGATATGAAACTAGCATTTGTTCAATGACCAGGCCTCTTGCTTCTAAGGATGACCTCGGGTCATCTGCTTGTCCCTACCGAGGTGTTTTTGAACCTCACTCAAAAGGTATATACGCTAATAGGTATAATGCAAGCTATTGCGTAACTTCTGCCTCAGCTAGCCCAAAAAGTGATACCACCATCTTAATCGTAATTAATACCTCAACCGCCACTAGCATCGGCACCCGTCAGGATCCCCCTACTTGATGTCGTGTCGGCATCTTAGCATTGTCTATGGCCCGTGGAACTATTGGCTGAGAGGGCACCTCGATCCCTCAACCATGGCATTCAACACATTATCGTACCACTAGTCTGCTCTACTCATATTTGAGACCCAATTAGTGAATTTGATGGACGACTTCTGAAGGATCCAACTATGACAAATGGACCAACACTTATAAGAGATACAGTGAGAGTTCCAATAATGCAGAGGGAAAAGTCTAGTTGATCCCACCTCGGGTCGGTCCCCATTCACTCAAAACATCAAAGAGCAGTCAATCCAGATAAATTTTTGCATACCATTATTGGAGGCCTTTGATGATAATACTAACCTGATAGAGTATATTGTTGTCTTTCACACCCAAATGTCACTGTATGGCACCTTAGACACCTTGATGTACTGCACCTTCTTGACAATGCTAAGAGACTCAATATGAGAATGATACACTTGCTTAAAAACTGCTCTCAATCAGCTCCTTTGCTTAGCTCGCAAAGGAGTTTAAGCTCTACTTCTTCGGGAATGCACACTTGAGGTCATCGACAATAATGCTTCTTGGACTCGGGCAAGGAGAGGAAGAAATACTCTCCATCTTCATTGCCTGATTTATTAACAAGATATGAGGAATACAGGAAGCCCATCCATCGCTTGTGATATAGGCCTTCAAGATGGGGGCTCAAGTCCTCTTGCTTTTTCTAATCAATGGTGGGGAGGCTACCGGCGACGGTACTCAATGTGCTCTAAAGAGCCAACTAATACATTGTTATGGAGGCAACGATCTCAAGTAAGCACAAGAAAATGCATAAAAGATTGAGACATGAGTGACTATCATTAGCCTCGACGCCAAGGTCACCACCATGAATAAGAAATGATTGACTCGAGCTGCCCAAGATTCGAGTCGACTTCCTTAAACATGATTAGAACTAAAACTTTTTATAAATAAAGGAAAAAAGAGCTCTTGAAAGACCCTCCATCGATAGAGACACCATTAGAGAGGAGGGATAAATTCAAGCGCTACCGCTTCTACTACAATTATAGGCATAACATAGAGAACTATCATGATTTGAAGGAGCAAATCAAAGAACTCATTTGTTGGGGACACCTCGAGAGGTTTGCCAAGAGGCATCGTGAACCTTCACCTCAACCTCAAAGGGTGGTGGAGAAGTAGATTGAAGTCATTATCGGTGGACATTCCTTACGAGAAGATAGCTCCTTGAGTCATAAAGCTTATGCTTGAGCTATCATCGAAAAACATATGAGGTCGGAAGATAAGTTAAAAATAACCTTCAAGCAAGAAGGTATGGAGTACCCCAACCAAAATCACGATGATGCATTAGTAATCTCTGTGAGGATGATTAATGCCTGAGTGAAGAGGGTCATGATTAACACAGGTAGCTCTATCAATATCCTCTACTTTAACGCTTTTCAAAAACATGGGCTTTTGGCTAATGATCTCACTTTTATGACTTCTTCGTTGATGGGGTTCACTAGCGACTCTATCTCCCTCTCGGGACTATGAGCTTGTGCATCATGTTTGGCGACAAGCCCTACTCCAAAATGATGATGACTAAATTCATGATGGTCAATATTCCCTCGATATACAATGCGATCATAGGGTAACCCATGCTTAATAAGCTAAGGGCGGTGTTGTTGACCAACCAAATGGTGATGAAATTCCCAACAAGGATCAACATCGGATCGCGCTAGTGTTATCTGATGGTGGTCTCTCTACCAAAGAAGGCCCGACTTAAGGCACCCCCGATGGACCCTCGAAATTTCACAAAGTCCCTCTCATATTCGGAGCCGATAGAATCACTGATTGATGTACCTTTGGACAAGGACCATCCTGATTAGGTTGTCAAGATCGAGACAACATTTTCCGAGGAGAAGCGAGTGCAAATCATCATTTTTCTCAGGAAGAATATCGAGACATTTGCATAATCATAGAGAGACATGCTATAAATAGACTTAAAGTGGCCTAACACTATTTGAACATCTCTCCCAATGCTGAAGTAAAAGCCTCGCAGGTTTGCTCCTGATCGCCAATAGGTGATTAGCAATGAAGTAGACAAGTTGTTAGGTTTATTATCGAGATGTAGTACCCATAGTGCTTGCTAATATTGTACTAGTTAAAAAGTCAAATGAAGATTAGATGATATATGTTGATTATACCGATCTCAACAAAGTATGTCAGAATGACGATTACCCCTACCCCCAAATCAATCAGCCAGTTGATGCTACCTCAGTTAATGAGCTCTTCACCTTTATGGATGTATTCTTGGGATATAACCAAATAAGGATGACACAATAAGATCGAGAACATACCTCCTTTATTATAGATTGAGACACATATTGTTACAAAGTCATGCCATTTGGATTGAAAAATGCAAGGGTGACATACGAAAGGATTGTGAACAAGATATTGAAATACCAGATCAAAAGGAATACCGAGATATACGTAGACGACATGATAGTTAAAAGTAGAATAGCTAACTCATATGTGGTGGACTTGACCAAGCTCAACATGCGCCTTAATCTATCAAGTGTGCTTTTGAAGTTAGCTCAAGAAAAATTTCCAGATTTATATTCACTAGAGAGGAATAGATGCAAACCTCGAAAAGGTTTGAGCTATATTAGAGATGTGCCCATCTCGATCAATAAAAGAAGTACAACAGTTAACAAGGTGAATAGCAATGCTAAGTCGATTTCTATCCAAATTTGATGATAGGTGTATACCTTTCTTTCGAGCGTTGAAGAACCTAAAGGGCTTTCTATAGACCGAGAAGTGTTATGAGGTATTAGAAGAGCCGAAGCACCAACTGGCCCAATTGCCATAACTCTCTTCCTCTATCTTGAGCAAAACTCTAAACCTCTATTTGGCTACCAATAAGCAAACTGTGAGCACGATTTTAGTGTGGGACAACTAAGAAATCCAAAAGTCTCTTTATTATGTCGATCATATCCTAAATAGACTCGAGGAACAATACTACCCCATCGAGATATTTGCCCTAGTACTAATCATAAAGAAGCTCCATTCATATTTCCATTCTAATATAAATTATATATATATATATATATATATATATATATATATATATATTCTCTTATTACTGTACTTAATCCTACGTAAGAGATATATAAAAGAAATATAAAAAATCCTTATAAGGTATCATTTCTTTTATATACGTTCTCGAATCTTATATAAGAAATATAAAAGATCCTTATAAGTTTTCTTTTAGTCGTAAAAAATAAATGGTAATCAAATCATCTATAGGATATTGGTAGATGTACTCTCAATGCAAGAACCAACCGAAGTAGAATTAAATAATTAAACTTTACTTCGAGAACTTCTCGTTCGACTAAGTTATCAAATGATTTCATTCTACTTTAACTTTAGCTTATCAGTTCACGTCGAAATAACAATCAAAATTGCAAAGTGAGATAGAATAGCAATTCATTTATGCTTGTGTGTCGGATAGTAATGGAGGCAAGATCTAAGATGTTATGAAAACATGAGTCCTTGAAATGCTTGATAAGAGGACCAGCAGCTGCTATTGTTGGTGCCAATCCACATGAAGAAAGTGCAGCAGTACCCATTGTTGTATTATATTTCAGTCTGACATGGATCAACATGGCACACAGTTTATCTCTTCCTTGCAAGAATCTTTCCTAGTCACACTTGTAAATGGTATGTGCAACTTTGGACATCTGAGATTGGGACCAAACTCATAGGAAGTAACAAGTAAGCAGGAATGGTGTAAATAGATGATCAGATTCCAAAGAAAATGACAACAACAGATGTGAGTTGAGAATCTAATCACATGCAAAAATGGGATTAAGAATAAATTTTGCAGATCACCATCCTATGGCTACTTTGTTACAGCACAAAAGACATCTTCGAATTGGTGACTGTTGCTCAACATCTTACTGAAGAGGACATCCGAAAACAAGCTACAAAATAGTGTATTTTCAAGAGCTTTATTGAATGTAAGCATCGATAAATTGGTGGAAGAGCACTGCAGGGTAATCTCTTCTGCCCCCCGATTAACCAACTAAGTATTTGGACATAAGATCTTGATGCTATGCTTCATACTTGCAGAGATTCTCAAACCCCATGTACTCGTGATGCTGGATCTTTTGAACCATGTTTGAAATGCCAACTCCACCTGTTAAGTATTAGAAGACATGATTTTAGTACCAAGAGAGCAGAAAGCACAATGCTATGATCATCTTTGTTCGTATCCAAAAAAATGATTCAGATAAACGATGAGAGATTTTTGCCTTACCCAATGAGATTGCACTAATAAAAATTGTCGAGGCAAGGATGAAGATGATCAGAGAAGCTCTACCCAGTATTTCGATCAGCCTCTTAACCAAATGCTGGCCGACAAAGGCAGCCACCAATGCCACAGACACAAAATACAATGCTGCCCAGTTACGAGAGACATAAGGATTAAGTACACCTTAATGCAAGTGAAAGAAGCAAACAGAGTGAATTGCTGTGCGATGAACTCGAGGTACTGGTTCATTTCACATGCAGAAAGTAATCGACAGGTGAAGAACATTACCGTAAGGGATGGGAAAACGCTTCAGGAGGTAGTATTCTACAACAGACATGGACGAAGAAAATGTCATCGCGAAAGTTGCTGTAGCACTCGAGACCTGGAGAAAGACTTTTTTATTAAGTTGTGCTTGAATGAGATGCAAGTATGTTAATTCAGAAACAGTGAGATCCACATTTGCACATCATGAATTATTGCAACAAATTGGAATTCACCCAAAATATCCAAAGAAAGAAGAATCCTATCTGATTCTACAAGAGATTATCACATGGATCTTGATCTGAATCGGGAATTATGTTAATCTATCATAGACATAGCATTGCATTCTATTGAAAAGGACCTCCAGAGCAGTGTGTTCTCTACATTGTCAAAAGTGAGATCAAGAACTACAAGCGAAGTTGAAATTTGACTGGAGCCAGAAAAAGAGTACTAGATGCACACACCTGCGGTGGAACACCAAGCTCCAAGAAGACAGGGCCCAAAATAAACCCTCCTCCAAGGCCAAGGAGGCCTCCAACTACACCAGCGAGGACACCGATGAGGCAGTAGAAAACAAGTTGAATGACTGTAAAGTCTGTCCCTTCCAGTCCCTTTGATGAGATAATTCTCTTTCCTCTGTATAAACTAACAGCTTCATAACCTGATACTCCCAAAGATACAGGGACCTGCAGAAATCTCAACATATTAGATGTAACTACAGAATTCATCTATGGATTACTAATCTAAGTAAGAAGTCATTGTATGACAAGAGCATAGGACTGCACCTGAAGCAAGTTCAGAATCCAATACCATAGGGAACAGGTCGATGTGTAGTTTTGCTGGAAAGAGATGGAAACAAGGCATGTCACTAATCGATCATTTTGTAACATCATGGACTTGATTATATGCTTCAGAACATATTACTCACCTTCAAAACCTGTAGGATAAGGAATGAGATCCACACAAAAGAAAGAAGACCAAGCTCCTTCCAGCAGACATTTTCGGTGATTGGGGCCTGCAACATTTGTCTGATTATGTTAATCCCCTGTTAGATATTCTGCCACCGAAAAGGAGTTGGAGTTGATTCCTACCAACCTCTTTTCGTAGAGCCTTCTTTGATGCACCCCCAGGACCAGATGGCAGAGCTTTGTATTCTATTTCATCCCTTCCTGCATGACATGACATTGATGAGCAATTAGTTCCGATAAACTTTGTATACTTCAACAGATAATTAATCAGCATACCGTTTGACTCCTTAAGCATCGCTGCTTCCTAAAATTCAGAAACATAAGATCAGGTAAGCATGATATAATTGAATTAGGATCAACATTTCAATTCTAAAATGATCTACAAACAGAAAAACACCTTCTTCATTATCGTCTCCTTCTTCCATGTCTCTACACCCTTCAAGAATGCCTTAGTTGATGTACCTGTTCAGTGACCATAGGACATAAATCTCTCAACCAAACAGTCTTTCTACGAACCAAATCACAAAGATAAGGACAAGAAATGACTCGGTTACCTATGAAGAGAATGATTAGTAGAACTGTGACCATCCAATCAGCAAAGAGGACATTGAACGCGACTCCAATACTGATCCCCAGCATGAGCATCGGTTGGAAAAGCAAAGCTAGATCGTAATCGATGATGGGCATATCCAGAGTTGGATGCCTGAGCTTAAGGTTGTACCAAACTGTCGATCCCGCCGCGCCCATGATCATACCTGTGCCAAATTTACACTAATACTTCAGCAATATGAACTAATGCAGTGATTACAAGCACAAAGCATGAAGCAGAAACAAGAACACAGTCAGGACAAAGATACATCTGCCACACAAACAGAAAGCATCCGAACAATACAGAGTGAAATGTTGTTTACTATGCTTCATTTATATCGATCTCTATATGATCTCACATTTTGATATGGCAGTGGAAGACTTGGCGTCGAATCCAATGATGAGGGTGAGCATAGGAACATAAATCCCACCCCCGCCGACGCCTCCGACGCTTCCGAACGCCGATCCCAAGAACCCAATGATCGTTCCGACGACGATTTCCCACCCAAATTTCATAGACTTCCAACAGAAGAAAAAGAGAGAACATTTTAATCAAAATAAACAAAAATGCAAACGGAAAGACGACCAAAAAGGAACCGTAAAGTTGGGAAACAAGCTTAAGGCATCTTTACCGGCCAAACGTGTTGGTAGGAAGACTCATCGGGCCGCCACAGGAAATTGACCACCTTGAGCACGTAATCCGACACCCCGACCTCTTCCGTCTCGACGGCCTCAGCTCCCGCCGCCTCTGGCCTCAGCCCACGATCCGCCGCCACCACCGCAACAGCCGCCAGCGTGACCAGCGCCGCCGCCCACAGCCGTCCGCTCCCCCACTTGAGCTCCATATCTCCTCCCTCCTTCACCTTCCCAACAGGCCAAACCCTTCTACTCACTGCCCCGCGATCCCCGCCGGAGATCGAGAACCCTGCGGTCACCCCGGGTCCGTGTTCCGGTCGACCGGAGCAGGAGCAGGAGCAGGAGGCGAGAGGCGGCCGATATCGGACTCCGCGGAGGACTCTGGCTCCGAATCCGATAAAGGCATACGAGTCACCGCAGGCAGCGCTACTTATAGGACTTGGGGATACCAAAATACCCCTAAAGCTTCTGCTATTTACGGGCACGTAAGAAAGCCGTGGAAAGCGGCCCAAATGGCCCACACGGAAAGAGACAAAAATACGCCTTTGGATACTGTTCCCCCAATTACCAATAATTAATCCTTGGATCTTTAATTAAGTGGCCGTGTCATGTCATGCATGCATTTACATGTGAAGATTGTGACCATTCCATCAAAAAAGGCCAGATTATGAAGTGGATTTTTGGCCTTTCATGAAATATAGGGGTAGGTGGATTAGCGGGTCATGAAATGTAATCAATATGATACGAGTCAGCAGGGCATGACCGGATCATGCCGTGTGGTCTATTTTAATGTGATCATGTAATTAACATGAAATGCAATGTAATTAATATGACGCGCGTGGGGCCACGTGGGACGTGGGTGGGATGGCCTTGTGGTGATTATGGGACGATCGCAGGGGTAGTTTCGGTACTTGGGTGTTTTCTGCCCACTCGGCGTGCCTTGCACGTGACTTGGAAGATGCAATTATAAATTTCCAAGTGGAATAATGATCGAGAAAAGGCTCCGTCGAGATGGGGATCTCATGCTCGAATGCGTGCGGGATACGGGATGTTGCCCACATATATTGTTCTGCTTCGATGGGGTCCAGAATATTTGGCATCGTAAGTGGACAAAGATGCTGGACTCTGTTTGGTGGATTTCGCCATAGGGGCCGAACTATTCACAACCCGTGCCCACGGGAACGCGGTCAACACACGAAACAGCGCCCACTTGCATGCCTCGTTCAATGTACGAAGGCAGCCAATTTTGGAAAAGTATGACTTGCCACCTCAGCTGGCCCAATCGATTCCCCCAATCTTAAGATCCATCCTCCTCATCCATGTGATTTGCTTCACCTTACAATGGAACTCGACGTTTGACTATGACCAACATTTTAGGAGTTTTAGTAGGTTGGATTCAGCTTTATGGGAGGATTAGGAGTTATTCTATAAATATGATATGTAATCTCTCCGAGAAAATAATAATGATATCTTGTGTTTCTTATGTGAGGTGAAAGATTGAGACTAATCTGATATATATTTTTTTTTTATTATTTGAAACGCATTTAATACATTAGATGAATTGATTGAGCTTTAAGGGAGAAAGGCAATAGATTTATTTTTTAGTTAAAATTTCATTTTCCAAGATAACTTTTACATGTTGTTTTCACTCGCAATGCAACATGTTGAATGCAATGGTTCATTGTGGATGCCATCTACTAATGGGTGTTAGGTGTTGGATGGACACAATAGTTGACAAAGACCACATAGGACTATGGATGGCTATGGATTCTTTGCCCGTGTACGCTTTTTCCATCTCCACTAAGAAGTCAACATTTGTGTTGGTGTCACAACTGATATGTTTCATTTAACACCTTTTAAATTATTAGATCCCAACCAAAGAGAGTCACATGAATATTTTAGCATACTGATGTGAAAGATGGCATCAATTTTGAGCCAAAACTATCACTCATGATAAGGAAAAAGAGATACTTCATATCCCCAAAAATCTTTAAACTAATCATTTATCATGTAGAATGACAATAACTCAAGTTTTTTTTGAATATATATATATATATATATATATATATATATTCTTGGATAAACATAGACCTAAGAGTTCATATTGATGGTTTTCTTGTTCTTCTAATGATGACAAATAGTACTATTCAAAACATATTCTTATGGGCACAAGTTTTTGATCATGACACGAGTAATACAGATAGACTTAAAGACAAATGATATGCATGTGATATGTCGGTACGACGATGGTGACATTACATAAAATTACAATAGCCTAAATCATGGGAGTGAAATCTCTCTTGTAAAAATGTGATGAAGCATAAAATTATGGTGACAATGCATAAACTTACAATATATATATATATATATATATATATATATATTACTCATATGGTAATGTCATCAAAGATTTTAACCATTGTGGAGCTGTTTGGACAAATTGTAAGCTGTGTTAGACTTACATGAAGAGGGACAATCAAAAGTGTGGTGAAGCATTCAATTCAAGTGGATGATAGAAGCCATTCCTATTGATATCAAATAGTCATTAGAGAATGCCAAAATATCACAAACTAAAGTGAAAAAAAAGCTTTTACAAGAGAAATGGGATGAGAAGAGAAACAAGAATGACATGAAAGCATAGTGTACTATGAGCAGGAAGCCTTAGCCATTTGGCTGATCTGGCGCAGAGAGCAGGAAACCTCAGTGGACATAATGGCTATGTTCAGAAAACACATGCCCACCATTATTGGATACAGTAAAAAAGAAGTTCCCATTCTTGTGCAGAGAGGGGTTGGTTGATCAGCTGTTTTGAGTCTGGGATAATAGCTACACATTAAGCTTGTTTGGCTTCCCTAACCCTAACAGGATCTCTCTCCCACCAGATGCAAGAATTCCATTCCTCCCATCAAAAGACCAATCACATTTAATAGGAATTTGGGGCCACAAATTCTTCCATGTTCTTTGCATCTCCTCTTGTGACTGAAGAGCTCCACAATGATCAAGAAGGTTGCATTTCACTGTTAGTTTTCTGGAATACAAGAAAGGAAAAAGTGAGGAAAGTAGGTTCTAAAGCTTACCAGAAGGAAACACAAACAAGTTAAAAGCACCACCCTGCAATCAATTAAAGAGATGCATAAACCTGAGTGCCATCAGAATGCATGATAAATGGAAGACATGAATTGTACTTTTGTCCTTGATTTAAGCTCTATTTTATCTTCTTAGCAATGGTAGGACCATACACTATCAACTTTCACATGTTCCTCATCAATTCCCTTGATATTAGTAAAGTAATGCGAGTCATTTGACTTATTAGCTGTCTATGTTTTGGTCACATGGAAATATAGATTAGCTGATTGAAACAGATGTCACTGTTTTGGTCTTATGCAGCATGTGAAAATGAGAAATGTTAATTTGGGCAGACAGAATGGAGTGCAGCCAATTTTGACTCCATAATACTTCTAGTAATCATTTATTGTTTATTTACAAGAGTCCATGACATGAGTCATGCTACAAAAACTAATCACTGATAGATTTGTGTTACAAGGATCAAATGTACCAACATGATAAAGGAAATGAAGGTGAGATTAGCATTTGGGGTTCCATTTGATAAGGTTATAGATCCCTATTGGCACTACTGGCATTTGTGACCTTTTGTTCTAGTCTCTCATCAATCAATCAGTGGGGACAAATTCTTTTATTACAACTAAAATCTAGACACAAAATTAAGATTATTTTTGCTATGATGTTGGCCTTCAAATATTTGATAGACAAATGTCCCCACATATTATTGAGTCCCAACCTTGTCACAAATCCTTCAGTCTCCTTTCTATCACCAAAGAAACAAAAAAACTCATGATCAATCAAAATGCAAGTCAACTCCTTATATTCTTTCTTATCCTTATTACAATATATAACAATCATACACATGGTTATGCCTAAGACTCCCTATTCCTTCAAATGCTTTCTTTCATAGATGTAGCAAAATACCAATAGATTACAACATGTTCTTCACATAATTCATTTAGAACATAAGATCAGACGTGAAAATGTGAGGGTAAAAATACCAGTAGGATTCTTCCAGAACTACACGACTATTACAGTCACGTGATGATATGTACCACAAAACATAAAACTTCATTCTCTATCAAGACTGATGCTGATATGCAAACTACCAGATGAGTCGGTCCCCTATATGCACGTTTTCTCTTCATCAAAATGAATGAAGTTACACCTACCAGGAAAACCATCAAATGAAATTGAGATATCGATCATGCAATGCAAGTCCTCAATTTTTTTTCCTTGTAAGAAAATTGTCTTCCAAAAGCAAACAGAGTAATACAAAATTATATTCCAAAAACAAGCAGAAAAATACAACCTTGAGAAGTCCTTGTGTCCCTCCTTGATTAGTGGTTCTGTTGTCAATATGACAAAAAACCACACAAAGTTGGAGAAAGAACTATTGCTCCATCTGTGAAACCACTGCAACATTCAAGTGGTGAGAGTTGCAGCTGACAGAGGACCTGCACACCATTGCTTAGCTGCCTTGGGCACATGGAGAGATCTTATCAGAGAAGAAAACAAAAGGACAAGGACAACCGAATAAGCTACAGCTCATATATTCCCTCACTGAGAAGCTCCACCTCATATCAGCTATCCATCCTCTGTGGGAGGGTTTCAGCTCAGTGTGGAAACTTGATGAAGACCCAAAGCAGCAGCAACATTGTTTACCTAGTTCAGACTTGACAAGAAGCATGCATGTTATTTTGGCCTCCCAAAATCAGTTCTATAATGCTTTGAAATAACTTCCAGATCGCTTACCTTCTTGTGTCCCTAACTATTCTGATCCTTGCAATTCTTTTTTAAACATGTGTTTACTGAAATCTCATAGCCCTTAATTTTATTGCACTGATCAACCAACTACTCTGTGGACAAGATTTAAACCTTTTTTTTTCTGCACCCAATATTGGTGGGCTGGTGTGTTCTGAACATGTGATTGATTCCAGTGAGAGCTTCCTGCTCTCTGCACCAGCTCAGACAAAAGGCTGGATAAGGCTGTCATAATTCCATAAGATGCCAAAGGTGCAATTATTTATGGTAGCTGAGCAACTTTGACCCAATCTTGTGGGATCAAGGTAGGCATCACTCATTATCAATCTGAGATGTAGAATGCCTTGTTATTTTTTTGGTACCTGAAGTTTTCAAATATATGAACTGTAGCCTCCTCCAAGAGGTACTCTGGGCTTGAATACTGTGGCCACTGAAAGGCAAGGACAACGCCTGAAGCAAATACACTGAAGTAAAAAATAAAATAAGAACATTGAACCATGTTAGTCCATGAGAACTATAAGTATAAGCTTCTTAATTAGATTCATGATTCTAATGCTTAAATTAAAAGACTTGTGAACAAAATAAGCATTTTAACATTTTTACAAATCCATTGATTTGCAAGAGTTTCCTAGAACACTAGTATCATAATATTCACAAAGGCAAAAATTAGAGATGCAAAGTTCTAGTAATTAATTTTTATTTAGCTGTAAGAGTCAACGGGACTAGATAAAAAAAAGTGTGAAAGCTCATATATTGTACTAACATCTGAGATATGGCTAGAAATAAAATGAACATGAACTTACTGGTATACTAAGTAGTAAACCTTTAGAACTAACAAGTACTGGTAGGGCCTTTCTTGCAGGAACTGGAATCGATTTCAAGGCCTTGAGAGCTCTTTGTGCTGACAATTGAATAAAGCTCGAACTTTCACCTCTCTGTTCCACATTTTTATTCAAGTTAGACACTGGAGTTTCTGCATGATCTTCATCATATTCCAATCCCTGGCCCTTTGAAAGTTCTGCAAGAAACAGCCAGTCTGCATCAACCATATGTCGTATTCCAACACTTGTCTCCTGTTCAACCATGCAAAACTGGCAAGCATGGTCTTGTTTGTTATGGTGTTTCCATGTGACTAAAAACCTGTTCATGAACAAACACGATTGGCTAGGATGTATATTTACGCTTGAAGGACTGACACATTGTACTTTGTATCTTAAATCATATGGAGGTTTAACTTCTCCCTCTGAACTAAACTTCTTGTATTCCTCTGCTTGCAACGAGGAGATGCTTTCTAATGTTGAGTCACTGATAAGATTAAGCTTCCTTGCTTCAGTTAGAATAGCCGTAGAAGATCTTGCATGCAAAATAGGTACACCAGAAGCCTCAGGGAGAAACTGATCAGAGTATGATTTTGCATCGATGACTATCTGATGTATCTCGCTAGGGAGCATAAAATGTTCTTCCTCAAGTGAGTATTTGCAACATAACTCCTCTGTCCTGGATGATTGAGGTGAATCGACAGAATAACACACTAAAAGTTTTGTGCCTTTTGACCGTGGAGCAGGGGAAAGGTAACAACCAGCTGCAGTAAGTGAGGTCTGTAGCATTCCAAGAAGAAGCATGAATGAACAGAAATGACTTGGAAAACAAATGTCGGTGGCAATTATAGTTTATGTCAAAAAAACAATGTCCTAAAGTAATCAGTAAGAAGATTGCAAAATACAAACTAGCAGAATTGAAAAACACAACTGAATTCAGCAAACTTATTGTGACCATCAATGTGGAGAAGAAAAACTACAGAAAATTGCCAACTTAATTATAAACCGAATGTTCAACACGCTAATCGCATATGCCCTATGCTGTTTCCTTGTAACATAACAGGGAGTATCACCCGGATGCTTTAGTATCAGTGTTTCCCGTTAGATTTGTTCTGATTCCTTATTTATTGTTTATTAACATGAAAATAGAAAATCTACGCATCAACATTTACTGGGCTTATAAATAAAAACAAAATATGTTGTTGTATCACATATGCACATGACTGCAAAAAGTTAAAAAGGGAAATAATATACATCATTACAGCATGGTAAGATGTGTTGGAGAACAGCAAGGGAATTTCATAAAATAATATCCCTATTCACATAGGGTCAATTTCACAGTACCTCGTATAGACTAATACAGTGAAACAAATTATTTGACCACAAACTCTTTAATATGGTCCACAACCAGAAGTTCCACTCTATCCAAAATTTCCCTAGTAATAACTAAAATATTCTTTATGACACCATACTGTAGAATGACCACTTCCTAAAACAGTATGAGGATCTCAATACTCTAATTGGCATCACTTGATCAAATAATAATTGAAATTTAACTTAATAAAAGGACCTGCATTTCACTATATATAAACAAAGATAAGACCAAGCAGAAACTAGTTGTCCTAGAATAATCTCATTTATGTCAGTCAGAAGTAAATTTTTAAATCCTGCTCAGCAACTAAGTGAAGAACTAACCCTAATAACTGCAAGAGCATTCCGGCTAAAACCAACAGATTCAGATTAGTATTGATTCCGAAGTACAACTCTTAATCCAACAACAAATGTATTCCTTTGGAAAATACTTTAGCTAATATCTTGATGTAAAACAAATAAAAGTACAAGAGTTGATCATTCAAGACAGCCTCAGGATTCAAAATATGGTACCATAGTAATGAAAATGAATGAACCTTGCATGGGAAGTTGTGGATGTAACCCAAGAGCAACTGGGAAATACTGCCACGAATTGGTCTGTGTCTTTGTGAAATATACTGTAAAATATGATCAAATCAATTTTCATTATATCATCATATAAAGAAACTATACCCAAATTGGTCTTTCAAATGCCTTTTCATTTGCAAAAAGGGTCATCTTAAAATCGAGAATGAAAAAACGCAACAACATTACCTGCAAAATCCATGCTAAATATCTTGATAAGCAAAGATCATCAACACTAGATGGCTTGAGCTTCTCTAAATCAATAACTGCATATCCATGCTACAAAGAGCAACACATGTACAGACAGTTCAAAGGTGATCATGCTTAATCATCTAAAGCATCCTTCATTCAACCACAAAAAAGAAGCAAATGATAATATTACTATCTATATCATGAAAAACAACACAATTTTATTACATTTGGGCTTCTTTTAAAAAAAGTAATATAATTGTTTCAGCAAATGCCAACTATTTTAGTAATACAAGATTCAGTCCTAATTAACACTCAATCTACTAATTTACTCTTAAGTTCAAGAGGTGCATAAACTCTGAAGTTCAACATATAGTATAGAAATTTAATATTATATTTCAAGTTGTTCCTGTAATAGCCACGTCTCTCGTTGGAAAGTCTGAAGGCAACTAGTTCATTATTCCAAAATATCAAAGCCCCCAAAGAGACTTCAATTTGGACTAACATTTGGACATCTGGACAACAAAAAACAGCCTCAGATCTCAGTACTTATTAAGAAGTTTGATAACAAAATAAGCATATAAACCAAGAATAGTTGGCCAAGTGAAATAAATCTAAGATTGACAAAAATATTGAACCAAGACTCTCAGACTATTTGGCTTATCCTCGTGGCTTCAGCAGAAATAAAGAGCACCTATCAGTTTGTCAATCTACACCAACAAAATTATCTGTAGATCCATTATCTAATAGCTTCTTGTCAAACAAGACCCAACATCTATGATCTTAACAAAATACTTATTGATATTAGGCAATATGCTTCAACCAGTTTAAACAACAGCATTTGCTACAGGAGTTAACATACCTCCATGATGGTGACAGAGTGCTTTATCATCTTATGACAAATACTCTCAACATATGAACGTGCTAAGCGACAAGCAGAGATGAGCCTTTGCAGTTCTAGTTGAAAGAGATCTGGAAGACATGTAGTTCTGTGAACATAAAAAATCTGAATCGAAGATATCAAAAACTTACCTTTGTTCACAAACAGTAACAGCTAACATGAAAAAAGTGAATGGAAAAATAGTATTTTCACCAAAATAAATGGAGAAATTAATCAACATTCATTATCATACCAAAAGTTCAATATACACTAACAGCAAAATGATGAAATTTTTGTATGCAACACTTAAGGTTTTCCCTTAATCATAATTATCATAAATTAATAGAGGATTGTAAAACAATGCATTCAGTGTCAGACTAATTCTTGATTATGTACCTAGTAAACACTTAACCCATCAAATGTACAACAGTTACAAATTTGGCCACAAAGAAGCATATGGAAGCTTAGCAAGTAGAAACCACCATTAACATGTCTTATTCCAAGCTCCAGAACTAAAGGCTAAAAGAATCCTTATTCTAGTACAGATATTTCCAACATAATAGATACCAAGATACAGTGACCAAAGTAGAGTATGGTCAAAGAATGAGCCTATCCTCATCGGACAATACCTAAACTTATTCTGGAACTTGCAATAAGGACAAGTTATTACAAGCAAATTGAAACTTGTAGCACCTAAAGTGGCCAACTTATTCTGGACAAGCAAATTAACAAGTACAGTTTCAGCTTATTGTTCATACTACACTTTTTGTGCTCTGATCTCAAATGATATTTTAGTTGTACAAAACTCACAAACAACCTTCAACCAATCTATATGTATAAGAATGACCATAAAATTTATTCTACCAATATTCAACAACATTTTTGAGGCAATATTTGACATCAAATATCTCCATTTGCCAATATGTCCCAATAGAGGTATCTACATTCTGTAAGTTTCATCTATGGTTCCTAGACTAGACATTATTTTAGTTATGCCTAATAATTCAAAGTCCAATCAGATTTCTGTCTATGTTCAAACTACTCAAGATTCCAATTGTGAGGTGAAGCATAAGTTTTAACCAACAAAGTCACTGCTGTAAGGCAATAGAGTTTTCAATTAATGAAGCACCTAATTTAACATATGGCCCAGTCAAAAAAAAAAAAACCTCAAATCATGTAGATTAATCTCCATTTTGTAGGTAAAAGTTAAACACCGTAGAATTACATTTCAATAAGAAAACATGTAGCTAACTAAATATAAAACCACCTCGTTCATGTTAGTTAAGTCTTAATAGAGGTCCAATGACTTTGGCTAGACATGAAAATATCAATAAATTTCAGTCTTACCCGATGATAGGCACCTTAAACTGGAGCGTATTCGGTTCCGAGCATATAATTGACTTTGATTTGTCGGATCTTCCACCCATTCTTGATTAGCTCCTTGGCATATCTGCATAGAAAGTTAAACCAGTCATAAGTTATTGAGAGGCGTCATGATATATCACCATGCGTACATGCATGCGCAAACAGAAATCAAACCTTGAAAGAACATAATAAATAACTTCAGTCAGTTCCCAGTCACTTCAAAACAAAAATCAAACCTATATAGTGGCAGACATTTTTGTATGTAACAAGGTACAAAAGCTTCCTAGGGGAAAAAGAAAGAAGTCAAAAATACCTAGTCAGCCAGGTAGGAAAAAATAAAGACAGCTGACTACAAGAAATTCATGGTCATGCTAACTGATGTTTCCTAAGCAACAACGAATCAGATTCCACTCCACAATAGCATTACAAACTCATTTTATTCCATCATAGATGTCAAACAAGCACAAGTATGACTATGACTACAAAAAAAGAAACATAAGAGATAGAGAAACTGGAGAATAAAAGAAGGGAAAGAAAAGGTGAAAGACTAAGAAGCAAGGTCTTTAATTTCGAATAATACTGCCTGTATCGGGCGGTACGTACCAGTCCGCCAACAAACTGGTACACGGACCGCCCGCTACCAAGTAGTACCATCGATTGGGCTATTTTCGCCCCGTTATCATTTTAAATCAACGGTGGCCGAGGAAGAAAAAAGAAGAGGGGTGACCGAGGGAGAAGAAAGAAGAGGGAGAAGGGGAAGAACGAAAAAGGAGAAGAAGAGGAGTACCTACGCCACTCTCCCTCCTCATCTATCGGCGACCTCTCATCCGCGTGGGAAGAAGAATCTCAACGTCGCAGGGAGAAGAAGAGGTGACGTCGCAGAAAAAACGATTTTTTTTACTTATATATATATATATATATATATATATATATATATATATATATATATATATATATATATATATATATATATATATATATATATATATATATATATATATATATATATATATATATATATATATATATATATAGGCGACGCCGCCTTTTTTTTCTGCGACGTCGCCCCGCGTGGGGAGAAGAGAGGCAACGTCGTCGAAAAATATTTTCTTTACTTTATATATATATATATATATATATATATCGAACGGTATACCGAAATATACCACTCGATATGCTACTCTACTGTATACCGAGTGAATCTCGAAACTCCGGTACGGTACGAAATTTCAATCCTTACTAAGAAGTACCAAACAAATGTACAAAAATGACTGCAAATTGATAGTAAAATAAGATAGGCATGTCCCCACTAATCAAACAAATTAATCAAACATAACATATTCTCACATCCATGGATAACTTATAAGTCCTCAAAGATCCAAGAAATGGTTGCCACAAGCATATATGCTCTAGGGATAATAAGAAATATTAAACAAATGAATACAACAAGTCCAAAACCAACTTTTGCCGATGTATGCGAGTCTGAACTTGCACAATAATCTCCCAAAAAGATTTAAGATATATAAACTAACCTTGTACATGTCATCTTTTGTAAATTCTAGTATTGGTCGCACCAGCAAAATACCATCATAAGCTGGATTCTCTCCATATCTTAGAGACACAGGAAACAATTGTGAAACAAATGCCATGCCAGCAAGCCCAAGAACTCCACTATTACGAGACAACCTCAGGATTAGAAGCTCAGCCTGCAGTAACAGAGTTTTTGACAACTGATAAATTTAAGATTAAAAAAAATAGAACAATGATATAACTTCACTATCATTTTTATTATTTTCTAAGAAAACTTTAACATCTAACTTTTATCCCCTAGATTTCTAGATGTCATAAAAGAGAACTGGTGTCGAAGAGAAGGGTGACAAGCTACATCTACCCAGTTATCTCGGATGCCCTCTCCTTTTTGGTCCGACGTGTCTAAAATTTATAATCCTCGCCATGTGAAAAAAATGTAGTGCTCATGCCATCCATGTTGTCTGCTGCCAAAACAGAATATAAACTATTTACCCTACATCTCAAGCAAAGAGCATAAGGTAATGGCATATCTCCATCCATTTTGGCTTGCTCACCCATACATTTCAACTATTATGCAACCTAATCATTTGTTTTTACTAGATTGATACCATGACATTCAAGTGAATCTAACTCCAAACCTGCACTGATACAACAATAAGTAATTCATATCAAGGATTGAAATATCGTAGTGTACCGAAGTTTCGACCTTCTCTCGGTACGATACAGTACTTTATACCGAGCGGTATACTGTTCGGTATATATATATATAAGTAAAAAAAAATTTGACGATGTCACCTCCCTTCTCCCCCACGCGAGGCGACGTCGCCTCTCTTCTCCCCGGGCGGGGCAACATCGTAGAAAAACGAGGCGACATTGCCTCGGTGACGTCGCCTATATATATATATATATATATATATATATATATATATATATATATATATATATATAATTTTAAATAAAAAAATACCGATCGGTAGCGAGCGGTCCACGTACTACATACCGCTTGTACCGGACAGTATTAATTTGAAACCGTATACCTCGATTCTTATTTACCAGTCAATCACCTTAAAAGCTCTTAGCTGTGTGTCAATGCCCCATGAGCACCACAAGCCCATAAAACTATCTTTCATAATGCAACTATCAAAAACATTAACACTAATCCCACATCTTTACCTTATACAATTCTCCAAGTCTAACATCCTCTAGCCAAACATTCATTTATTCTGAAGCAAATAAGAACAACCTTTCACCTCTCTACTTGTCGGGGTAAAGCTGCAAACCACTCCAATCCCAGAATTAGTGGGAGCCTCATGCTCTCGACCACCCTCAATAATCCCCATACACATCATGTTCATTGTTAATTCATATTGCGGACACTATCCCAATATGGAAATTTCTTGTATATATTCTTCAAATTAAGAGTTTTGTAAGAAATCTCAAAAGCAAAGAACATGTCCATACTATCCCAATATTGCAATCTCTTGAACTGTCATTTATGCTGTAATCATCCCACAATATTCTTTCCCATCCTTCTCAGTTAGGGTTACTAAGAAATAACATAGACATTTCTTAACAAATGAAACTATCTAAACCAAGAAAACCTTATTAATCAAGTTCATAAGTAATGCACCACAAGAAAAAAAAAAAAAAGTAAAGAAAAATATTTGAGAAACCCAAAATTAAGGATCCATGTACAGTCCCTTGTTTGTGCAACAAGATGACACTACCTACGCCATCAGAGAATTCTTAATTTTCAAGTTAGACTTAATTTCAAGTATACGAAAGTAAACTCAGACCTGGTCATCTGCATGGTGTGCGATGAGAAGGATTCCAATGTGTTGCTTAATGCAAACATCCTCAAAGATTTGGTACCTGTAATTAATACCAATAGGAGTTATGGATTCCAACACTAAGAAACAGATGAAAGTCTCCCAAATAAAAACAGGATATAATCTATGCAAGGATTCAAAAATAAGTTATATCTTCCAGTTTGTTTATTTTTTGGACAAAATCCTAACAAAGGCATAACTTCATTGGTACATCCAACAAGTTTTGAAGTGCTTGTGGAATTTCAGTAACTCACATACCGATTGTATGGCAAGAACTAATAGTTCTCCATCGGGTGAAATAGACCCGAAAACATTGTCGATTGATATGTTTTTATGCTAATATAATCAGTTTTTGCTCCCTCCTAGTTTTACTTCAATCAACACAATGCACCACAGCATCAGTCATACTGGCCCAACCCACAACTGTTCCCAATCCTTGATAACTATATCACAAATTAACTTTTATTATATAAATTCTTCGTTACATTTATTACCTTCTTAGTATGTGCTCATGTTATATTAATTTAATCTTTATTACAAATATATTGCATCAATCTTTATATTCATTTTACACCACAATAGGTTATCAATATATGCATTTGCACACTTTTAATGATTCATTTATATCATCCGAAGTATACAAAAAGCATAACATATGTGCATTATTAACTTGTTGTAAAATACATTATTTTTTCAACGTAAATCATGTCACAGTTCTCAAAAACTGAAACATTTAAAATTTTCCTATTTGCTAGAATCCTAAAAGGCAAACAGGTACACGAGAATAAATTACACTTAAATCACAATTTTCTCGATACAATGAACTTAACAAAGAATTGATCAAATTTCAGATGCTCAAAATACAAAGTGTAATATGAGTTTCATAGTCCTAAAGTGCCACATAAAGTACAGAGGAGAACACTCGGCTCTTGTAATATAAGTTCAAAGAATTACACTGCAAAAAAGTTCAGACAGCAAATGCAAATCCAGAAGAAAAATACCACACCTCATTTCACGAGCAGCCTCTTGCAAATGACCATGCTTTGGTCGACCACCCGACCAATTACAAGTCCCAATCTCACATTTGACACCTAAAACAAAACATCTCACAATCTAGCGGATGCATATGCTCAAAACCAAGAACACAGATTGCAAGAAATAAAAACGTAACCAGAGATTACCCATTTTGTTCACTCTGTCTCGCACCAAAATAGCCTCCTCTGTGCTCTCGGCACGCAATCTATGGTCCACTACAATCCCCAGAAGCCCATCAATGAAGCCCGAACACTCGTTCTTTGTGACCGAACCATCCAATTTCCAACCCGCCGTCAAGACGCACAGCGCCATGCTATCGGGTCCGCCAGAGACGCCGAAAGCTGCCAAGCACGCGAAGAAATCCGTTCGATCAAGCAATACGAAAACTCGCCAAACGAGGATGAAAGATGGGATCTCCGAGCACCAATTCGGTGGTGGGGTTTGATTCCGGCCATGGCCATCCTGCGGGCGAAGGCCTCCCTGTACCGCGACATGTCCGGAGCGGAGCACTTGCAAAGGAAGCGGCGGAGAGGGAGGCAAGGAGAGGGGCGGAGGACGCAGAGCATCTTTGGAGCATTGCAGAGAGCGAAACTAGGGTTCTCGAGTGGGTTTCTCGCCCGACCAACGGTACGCTATCATGACGATAAGATGAACCCAGCGCGAATCGTAATAAACTAGGATGGGCTTCTCCTAGCCGTCCGATCCCAAACGAAAGCCCGAATCGGATAATTTCCGGAATTAAAATACAGTTAAGCTCGTAGGATGCAAAATGAGGATCCGTACGCGAAGTTTAAGACCGGATTCGGATCAACTTTCGGGCTATCGGATTCCATAAACATCAAAGGCGTTTTGCCGGAAATGAGGCATCCTATCACAAGCATATACTGTGCAGTCCGCACTTTTTATTAGCTTAAGACATCAGAGTGCATTGCATATATCATCCCTTGAAATATAGTCACAAATAACGTCTGCAAGAGATGGCTTTAAAATGTGCAGTGAATCACCAATCTAAGCATTTACAACAAAGCTCTTTACATGGTTAGGTCATATGGTGAGCAAGCAGCATGACTTCCACAGTCTGGTGTCTCACCTGACTCATAACTCCATGCTTGCCTTATACCAAGCCTGAATCATCTTGTAGTTTACTAAGGTAAAGTTAACCATCAGGTAGGAAGAATACTTGGTTTCATGCCCTTAATTCATGTGCCGTGAAAAGCATTGCCGGAACTGGAGAGGATTATAAAGGCACAGACCACTGATAGTGAGAAGACGGAGACCCATGTGTTCTCGGCATACATCTCCATAGCGTCCGTGACAGAGAAGCGCGCGCGGCTCTCCGCCCAGTTGCGGATCCTGTCAGCCTCGGCTGCATATAATGCTCTTCCCTGTGGATAAAACAAAGTACAGATATCCTGAAACTCATGATAGGAAGAAAAATTAATGTAGAAAGTGGAAATGATATGGAGAAGGAAACAACAATAGGAACGCTTAGTTCAATCTGCCAAACATTAGTAGTTTCTTTGGTCCAAAATTCAATTATAGAAGAGTTTGCAAAGAGGAATGCTGTACAAAGAGAGGCCTTGAAATAATCACAGTTCACAAGAGGAATACTGTACAAAGAACAACGGCCTGAATGTGGCAATTTCTTCCATTTAGATATATGAGCCCCTTGATTGTGCTTACCAAGAGCATGGGTACCTCAAGTAAATGTTTAAGAACAGAGATGAATATGACATAACACAGAATGAGGAACTAATGGAGCTAAGAACTAGATTTACCTGCTCATCGAACCATCGGCCTCGACGAAGCCAAGCAGTCACCAAAGCAAGTAAGATTCGAGGTGGTGTCAGGTAATTAATTGCCTTTCCACTTCCCTTGACGACTCGCATCCTTGGCACTAAAGTTCTGGCCACTGTTTCTGGAAGCTCACAAATTATATTGAACATCTGTTTGTTTCTCAATGATGAACCGCTGCATAGATCGGAGATCATGAACTTATAAGGTCACAAGTAGACATATCACAGAGAAAGCCATAATACCAGTACCAGCTGACAAAGAGCCTGCAAAGGCCCATACAGGTACAGAGGTTGACGAGGAAACAAAACCTTCCAAAGA
The DNA here is from genome assembly GCF_036884655.1 of Musa acuminata AAA Group. Lineage (NCBI taxonomy): Eukaryota > Viridiplantae > Streptophyta > Magnoliopsida > Zingiberales > Musaceae > Musa > Musa acuminata. The sequence goes on along the minus strand of NC_088355.1, from coordinate 8,018,185 downwards.
ACACATGGAACTAGTTCTATGGGAGCTAACCAGATAATCATCTCAATGAAATAATGGAAGCATAGTGACAGATGATTAAGAATTGTTTGCTTGATGCAGTTTCTTTCTCGAACACCAATAATGCAGGTAAAGATAAATTTTAGCTGAACAAAGGAACAGCTGATGCTTGTTGAGGCTCCCACACACAGATGATTTTTTTCCTTTAATTGTTCAAGTATGTTGAAGCTTTGAACAACTAGAAAAAGAAATTCTATTACAGCTGGAACAGGTTTACGATAAACGGAAGCATTACTGCATCTGTATTTACCTTAAAAGTAAATCTGTAAGAACCATTCCTGGGGATGCTGTGTGCACTCCAACCTTGGAACGCTTGCATTCTTTCAGAAGTGAGGCTTGGAGTTGTCTAAGGCCACACTTAGTTGACCCATAGCTGAGAGACAAACATGATATGGCGGTGTCAGAATTATTGGTAATGAAATTATTTATGAATCACCATGCCCAGAATTCTCTAGGTTGAAAGAATAATTTCTAAGGCTTTAAGTTACAAGAACCTACTAGATCATTATTTACTGCTCAGCAAATTACTGATGACAGTCGGTATAACAAAAAAGCTAATAAAATATTATTTTATTGTTGAAATGCCACTGGTATCATAGTATACCAGTGCACCAGCCCTGGTCAGGCAGGATGTGCAGTACACTGGTATTTCATACTGTGTATTAGGACAACCACAGATTGTTCTAATAGCAGTACTTGCAGTACATGATCACTTATATCTATCCTCAGAAACAGCTTGAACAAACAAGATCAGAGGTTGATCCAATCCAATGATTTCTGGCAAGCTTCCATATCATTCAATTCAGAATATGGGTTCATTTTGATAATTAAATGCATGCCATTAAGTTGAACACAATGTTTCATAATGATTGTCTCTAAACCTTCCGTGTCAGGAGATACCACAAGTCATGTATGTAGTCAGGGTGAAGTTGGTTCCATAAGGCAAGATGGATATCATCACATCTTAGATCTACAGAAGACAAGATTAAGTCATAAATAAGCATGTAAAACTTACACAGCTGTCAATGGTGTGCTTGATCCACCGGAACCTGCCCCATCCATGTTGAATATGTGGCCCCCCTTGTCTTGGGACCCAATGATATGAATTGCTTCTCTCGTACAGAGTAAAGAACCAACCAAGTTTGTTGAGACAATCTAACAAGTCAGACATAAAAGGGAAGCCTGATATGAGAACAACCTACATTTTGCCTGATATGAACATATCCTCACAAAAGTCAAAGACAACCTACAATTTGATATTTAGGAAATGTTTAGAGGCCTCTGATATGATAACAAAAACAAGTTCAGCCAATTATTTTGGATCAACAAGATGGATCCTTCCAAATCATTTACCTCAAGGACAGTACCCTCAAATAATCCAAAGACCAACATTCTCACACTCAACCTTTCATCACAGAAGAACTATTTGTAACAAAGACAGATGAACAGCCTAAATTTGATCTTTGAGCATCTCCGCTTCATTGTAAAACGTTTCATTAATTATTAGGCAAAGAGAGAATGTAATGAACAACTGAAAAACATACAAGCCACATGTTAGTTTCCTGACTATCACTATTACCCAAAAACCATAGCCATGAATCTTTGAGTAAATCAGGAACAGGCAATGACATCCTCACAGCAAACTAATTTTTGCACAAGCAGACATACTTTGGTGAAGTTCTTAAGTGTTAAAATCATTAAGTTACTAGAATGTATGACGAAATATTACAAACCTGATCAATATCATCATCTGTGAACTGCAGCAATGGTCTGAAACCTTTGTTTGTGCCAGCATTATTGATCTGTTCACAGCATTGGAGAAGAGGCTATCAGACAAAGGTAATAGTACTTCATTGAAAAAAAAAAGATGATAATTATAAAGTTAACAGACAGATTGAGAGTTTGTGACAATGAATCTCTTGAGCCATGGATGCATGAATATCACAATAAAATAGCAGGAAGAAACAATATTCAGAAGCAACAATACAGAGAAAAAGCAGGAGTGAAGTATAAACTGAAGTTCTAAGAATGTCCAAAATGTAAAGACTTACCCAAATGTCCACTGAACCCAATTCATCTACAGCAAAGTTTGCCAGCTTTCTAACATCTTCTGGTTTGCAAACGTCACAAGCGATACCAACAACCATTGCATGAGATAAATTTGTCCTGGCTTTGTTTTTAGAAACAGCCAAACCATCCTTTAGGTTTTCCCTCAGTTCTTCCACTGTCTGATGAACTGATTCAGGGCTGCCTTCAAGAATCAGATTGGAATAGTTAGGAACAAGAAACTGAAATAGAAGGTAGATGCTAACAAAAATGGAAGGAAACTTGACGGCATAGTAATATACTGATAAAGATTTCAAGGAAATGAATACGACCTACGAGAAGCAATGACAACCCGGTCTCCTGATAGAAGAAACTCACGGGCAAGAGCTTTTCCTAATCCCCTTGTGCTGTAAAATATATCCAACAAATTAAGAGATATCATCTCCGGTTCACTGCCTAAGCAGAAATTTTATCTAAAACTGCAATAAATAACTGCTCCCAGAGTATTAACTAAAACAATTATCAATTAACCCTTAATGCTGTTAATCCAAGTGAATAGAACTATTTATTCATCAGTTGAAGACCTATAGACTATTGTTTATATCAAAGCATATGAAGAAGACAGGATTATTGGTGACCAATAATGCTGTTAATTGAACTTAGAGATTTAGCTCCAAATATTTAGAAAAATGAATACCCTTGGATAATTACTGTATTAACTATATGCACAAAGAAAGGCAGGACAGAGTTTTTTTGTGTGAACCATCAATGCGTTTGTTCATAGCTAATTAATCTATTCATATTTCTTCATGATGATTCTTTTCATGCTTTGGGAGTCTGCAATATGATTTTAGGAATCAATGATGACTTAGCTGAGAATTACGATTAGCCTTCTCGTTTGTGACTTCAGAACTACTTTCTAAGTGAATCCATATATCATTCCTAGTCATCATCTTCAATTAAAACAATGATACAAATAAGCTACCTTCCGGTAATAACAACATTTCGCGGTCCAGCTTTGCAATGTTCTTCTAAAACCATGTTTGCGCCTATCATTGTTCCAATAATAATTCCACCGAGCCAGCTATACCAAATCAGTGTGTTCATTTGACTGTCCCCGCCTTCATAATCATAAAAAACGATAAGAAAAATATGGACATAAGATTTTTGTGATTTACAAGAATTACAAAAGAAAAAGGGAGATTTTTATGTATGGTAAAGCAGACTGACGAACCTGATAATTGAAATCCAATTGCAAGAATAATTCCAGTGCTCGTCATGGTGACAAGATATCTTCCTAGTTGTGTTGCAAACTGCAAAAAGAAAATGAATAAAAGAATTAAAAAATAGAGATAAAGAGACTAAGAGAGTGAATACATGAAAAAGTTACAGTGGACAAGCAGGATCAACCAGATCTGACATTATTGCCGACAACAGTATAGTACTGATACCTTTAAAAAGGATGATAGAGAACAAGCAGTATGTTCAACTTCAAACATTTTGGTTTTACCTCCAACCTAGAAGTTGTTTACACCACAACTAAGACATGGCATTGTACATTGTCAGAACTAAAAATTCTTATTTTACAATCTTGAAGCATGTGGCATCTTAAAACATTCAAAATATCTTATTGTTTATATATATGCTTCTTTGACCAATTGCAGAATTTAGCTACAAACCATAAAAGATTTTTCAAATTCGTCCACAAATATAGGGCTGAAAATCTGTTGAAAACTCAGAAACCATTAACCAACATATAGTTAGAGCTGGGTATGCCAGTATGTCAACAAGTTGTTGACCAGCTTAGTTTTTTTTCTTCTGAAAATAGTAGCTCAGTTTCAAGCCAGATTTAAGTTTTGGATTGTCCTCAGTTTGAAGATCTCAGCAACCTGGACCATCCTTAGATTTCTATATGGGTCTGAAGCCAGGAAATTGGCAAGTGCATGTGCCCATGCCCACACACATGCAGGCTCACACAATCACACTTGTACTTACATTCACGCTCACAAAGAGGCGCACACGCACACGTAAGGGTAGAAATAATTAATATATTCACCGAAGAATCTACCAGTCAAAGTTCCCCACGAAGTAATATAAGAGACCCAAACTAAAGGTATCAGAGGAACGAACTAGAAAGAGAAGTAAATAGATAAGAGCTCACCGAGAAGAAAATTTCTTCCACTTTCTCAACCAATTTCCTGTTCTGCCCCACGGGTCCCGAATCTGAACCCGAAAGTCTAAGGAGCATCGATTTAAGCGAATAAAGAGGACCCTTGCGCTTCAGCTGCCGCGATTCGCTCTCATCCTTCACCACGACCGTCCTGCCATCGCCCTCGGGAGAGGGTGAGTCGGAGGAGGAGGTCTCGTCCCCTCTGTTCTCGGACCTATAGGATCGGCAAAGAAACGGTGGGATCGCCCTCCGGCGGCAAATTCCCGGCCCTAAGAAGGAGATCCCGTCGTACGTCGCGGTGTTCCGGTCGAAGCAGTGCCGAAGCCTCGGGCCGTGATCGCGTCGGGCAACGTCCCTGGAGCCCAGATGATTGAAAGGGTGGGGCGAGATGTGCAGATGGGCGGCGCCGGTGGCCATGGCGAGGGGCGGTGGCATTGGCTGCCACCACGGACAAATGATGGGTAAATATAAGGGCGAAACAATCTCACAAGCAAAGCAAGGAGGGTGAAGACCACACGTTTAAGGGAAGCCGAGGTATCTTGGTCGAGGCCCAACTATCTCCTCGACGACAGGGTTCAGCCATTTCAACCCTCGGTAGCAGACGGGTCCCACAACGTTGGATATCTACGTGGCGAACCTACCACCTATACTTGGGTAAACTTACTGAACCATGTTTGAGGTCAGACCAGATGAGCCGAAACCCGTCTTCGCCACGTTCAGAAGGCCACGTCATCCGCCATCGAAGTCGCTTTTCCGTTACGAAACCGAGGTTCGCAGGCGCGGGCTATCGGACGGGATTTCATGGGCGGCCCTTGTCGTCGTTCCACGCGTCGCAATCGTCGTGGCAGGCGTCTCGTGTGTGCAATTACGATCACGCCCGTTCACTTTGGCATAACTGGACGGCTGAGATGCAGGCGCCCGCGGCTCTGGCGTGTGGCCGCTGCCTGCTCCATCCGTAAGGAACTTGGAGTCAATGTTTACCTTTATGGACGGTCAGGATTCTACGAAAAGCGGGATCGGGGTCCTGATCCGCAGATATAGACCTTAAAACAAAGCATGAGAGCCGGCGAACACAAATTAGCGGTCAGCCCATACCAAACTCGAGAGTTACGTGCGTGCACACATGGTAAACAGGATCGAAACAAGCACTTAACGAAGACGACACGGAATCGATGAGCACATTGGGCACGAGAGTGACCACAAGCAGTTCCATATATTTCGGATGGAACGGAGTAGCTTAGGAAGAACCTACTCAAAGACTCGAATCTTGATCTGAAATAGACGAGCATTAGAACCATGCCAAAATTGAATCAAACGGGCAGAGAGATTTATATGCGCCATGATCGATATTCAAATATGAAGAACGAAGAATCGATACGCAAATCCAAAAGATTTTAAAGAGAAGAAGTCATGGCTGGCAGACAAGTTCTTTCATCATCATCAGAATCTACATCACCTTGTACAAGTTACAGGAACGTGAAAAAAACCCTCAGCTACATTCCATAGACAAATATATATTCATAGAAAGTAATGAACAATTTGCAATCAATCGTTTCCGCAATCAAATATTCAATAGGGTTTCAGAACCTTCATGGACTTCCTAATCAAATATCGGCACATCTAATTTCTCAGTGATCACTCTTCTGCAATCTTATCTATCTATCAAGGTTCTGCAATAACTAGTTATCAAGTCCATAACCATCACAAGAGGATAACAGATTATTCCTATATGTAAGTACTATTATGCATGCTACATCAAGGTACCATATGATCTACATGTCAGGACCTGAGAAAATCGATGGGGGTTTCATATGCTTCATTAATGTCACGTAAGACACTGTTATCCATCTTAACCTTTGCATAATTCCCCAACCTATCCTAAATTTGATGCAATATTGATGCTTGAAATCTGGGCATGTAGTAAATTCTAATTTTGCTAGCGAAACAACTGCTGTTTCTAAGTAGCCCTTCTGCAGAACACTGATCTAATGTACCCTTTTAAATTATAATCTTCATTAATGATAGTTACAGTGAGGCCCTGTTGTTGCACCCCTTGTGCATGCACTTGAAACTGAAGGTACATAAACTAACAAATTACAGAAACAAGCAGTAGACAATAAATTTCACCTTGCTAGGATGACAAGGATGTCTATTTAATTAGTTTTAATCTCATTTGAAATTCATAACCTTTTCAATAGAGCCCAAATGTAGATCCATTAAATTTATAGTACTGATCTTAGGCTACCACTTGAATGTTGCAAGCCATAACCTCTTGAAAGCAATCATCATGTCAACAATCTAAAATCACTGTTGACTCATGTTAATATGGACATATTTTACTTCTGATGGTGTTGCACTCGCTTGACATATTTTACTCGTATAGATACTAGTTCAGATAATTAACTCGGTCATCCATCTGTCCTTCATGTGGCATCTAAGCTCGAAAATAGAAACCTTCAATCTAACTGAAAATCCATTCGTTGGTCAAGAATCAAAGAATCAATTCATGTATAGTGGTCATTTCTTAAAAAAAACCCTAACCAGTCCTATTATAAATAAAATTTGGCTGCATGAACAAAATAGCATGGACTGATCAATCCCACAAAGTAATAAGCTCATATTTGTTGAAATTCAGTAGAAGTGTATGGAGCCAGCCATGTTCCTAGATCCAAGATCAGAAAATATACGAGTATTACATTGACCATTGTGCCCTAGACATCAACCACCGACTCGTAAGCACTTGACCATGCATAGAATACAGCAACTACCTGCTCCTCAGAGATAGGAAGAAAAATAAATTGCTCTTACAATACTACTAACCAAGTTAGACAGTCAGTACATCTGCCGACATCATGAACTGTTGTGGAGCCGCACTATTTAAACCCCCAGAGGCTGGACCCTTGACTAAACTAGATCAATTTTCTGGTCTAAACACAGGGTTTGACTACCCCTACCAGAGTCCAACTCTAAGACTCTTGGACACAAAAGAAGCTCCATGATAAGTGTTTTGAGAGCACACACATTAAGGGATGATGCTCAACTAGTACAACATTGCATATCAAAACTCAAGCATTTAGAGAGCAGACTATTGAACTACCAGAATACTGTACAGATTGAAAGTTGAATCAGAGCATTAGGTTCATCTAGATTTATGTCACACTATATAGATGCCAAGACATTCTTGAAGTTTCATAATGCAAAGTTCCCAGTGGAATTCCATAAAAATTAAACATATAAAATCCATCCGAAAGCATCCAAAATTGTTCACGGTAGAAGCACAATACCAATCTCTCCTTCCGCATACTACAGCTACGCCGCAGCCACGGACTTCTTCCTTGGGGCTGCTTGCGTACCTAAAGGCAACAAGGAACAGAAATCCTTAACAAATTGCAAGACGAAACCTAATAAAGAAGAGATTCTAACAGGATTCAGGAGACAACCTTCGCGGAAGTTGTTCTTGAAACGGCGTGGCACGTGGCGGAGGTACCTCATCCTCCCAGTTCCCGTCGTCTTTCTACGGATAGCCTTGACACTCCAGTTGTCTAATCCAAGCGAACCAAAATTCATCATAAGAGATAAAATTCCAAAAAAATCACATGAAGGACAGAGATCGACGGGGTAGATCATGAACATTTGCGGATCCTGCTGGAAGGGTAGCCGCAAGCGCCGCATCGGCTTTTCTGGAGGTGGAAGCTGCGGCGGCCGCAGCGGACGCAGAGAGTGTGGGTCTTGTTCCTCCGCTTCCCGAAGCTCCCGGTTCCCTTCCCCTGCAAAATTGGGAGGAGGAACAAACACTCTACGGTTTAGGTTGGGTTTCGACAGGGATTGACGGAGAAGCAGGAAGGGGAGGAGAGGAGGCGGCAGCGGTTACCATCGGAGGTGCCCTCAACAAAACCCTAGCCTCGAACGCGTCCGCCGCGGGAGCCTTTTATACCGTGAGTGAGATACGACGTGTACGCGTCTTGCGTACGGATACTATTGGATGGCAAAGGCCCACAATGTGGCCCAGCTCGAGCCCACCTGTAGCACACAAACATGTGACTATTTTCCAGCCAATTCGTGAGTGACACGTGGCGACCAAGCGGTGAGATCATAAGAGCAATTATAATGTACGTTTGAGACAAATAATTATTTTCCTGGCTTTTATCAATATTATTTTTAATCTGGATTTGTTTAATAAAATGTCAGCATGTGAGGATGCAAAAATAAACAAACATACTTAAAATCATATTTGTAAGTTGATTTTTTTTTATATAATGAGAATTTATTTCTGTGAAAATATCGATAAAAGAATTGATTTTCTAATTTGTTAGATTGGAATCGTTTCTATATCACTAAGTCGTTAAGAAATCCTAAGATTCTATATTAGTTAGAAAATTAATCCATTGCAATTTGGATAAAAATTATCTATAAATATATATTTACTTTTATTTGACAATCAAATATTTATATATTTATTTTAAAATTATATATTTTAATATTTTTGACCATTATTTTTTATTAGTCGCGACTCGATAGGTGCAGTCTAATTATCATTTACTCGACATGACATATTAATAAAGATCTAAATAGAATATTCTCTCGTTAGACCAATAATTAAGAGAATAATAATATATAAAATAATCTTTGTACATAAATCTTCATGCTAAACTTACTTGATTGCAGGAGAGGTTTTGTCAAATAAGTGCATAATCATTTACATGAAAGGGATAAGATATACATGATGCAAATTTTATTTCACTTCCGAAAGGTTTCTCCTTTAGGAGAATTATGAATCCTCAAGTAAAATAATACTAAAAAAAATCAAGTGGAATCAATTCGAGACTAATTAGATCATTGGTGTCTATTCTCATTTATTTAAAATAATATCAATTCGATATTATGATTGTTATAGCTTATTATCGCAACTCTTGTAACTTACTAAAATCGTGAGTATATGGTCAAAATATCAATATTTTAGAATCTACAAATGGTATAGAACTGAATGGGGTTTTAGAGTAGCACCCAAGGTTATGACATCATTTGGTTATACGAAGGATGACAATTTGAGGATGAATATGGCAAGTGTGCCCTGCATGAAGGTATCATATGAGTTAAAACTAACAATTTAAGTTTATGATGTATGCTATATAAACACATATAATGTTGGAGATCATATTAAAATATATTTGATATACAATGTTGGAGATCCAATAAAACTATATGGAGGGCAATCTATACATAGAGAATATAGTCGCTTAAAGGAATGATTGTTCGAAATTAACATTCATATAAATGACCAATCTCTTCATGTGAAAGGCATTACAAGGACAAATATATTAGGAAGAATATGTTTGCATAAAAAGATTGATATGGTTGAGTTCAATACATGACTTGATATTATAATTTAATTTGATAATGATCAATGCAAGTGATGATGATGTGTTGATTGATAATCAAAAGATTTATTCAAAAGTTTAAATACGTAAGGGGAATCATTGAATTGAAGAATTTGATACTTACATAATAGCTTATATATGGACTATGAATGCCTATGACCATCCTAAGATGACTAAAGTTTAATGCCTAAATTTCATAGTAGGTATAACATTACTAAATCTTATGACGGTAATAGAGGGTTGCTTCAATGAAGTGTCACAATCTAGTAAGCACATTGGTTGTGGCATAATAATACACTATTTGAAATTAGTCTTAAAGAAGTATATGAAAAGAAAAAATATTATAATAAAATAAATTACAAATTATAAATCATAGATTAATAGTAAAGAACTCATGTGTGATAGATCACACATTTTGGAAAGCTTGAAGGAGGCCTAAGTGAGTGGTGAGATGTCATCATACTATCTTACTTAAGTTAACATGTCAATTATCACATTAACACATTCAATATTAAGTCGATCAAGAAAATACACATGAAGAAAAAATTAGGTTCATGGCTGATTAATATAACAATGAATATAATAACAATTATTCTAAATACAAATCGAGAGATAAAATAACATGAGATAGAAAGAATCAAGCAGAATAAAGGATTCTCATTTACAAGGCATGAATATGTTGTTCTTTACTTCCTTCGTTCTAAGTGTACAATGTGATGCTACAAATTTTTAGGTTTATATTAATATTTTGTATTCTTTAGATCAATAATAAATTTAATAAATGATAAATTTTTTAAAAATAATAACACTTCACAGTCATAGATTAAGTTAAAGACGTGACAGAGATGATCTTGGGAAAACCAAGATAATAAAATTTTCTACTAAGAGCGTTTGCACCCCTCTTTCTTCATCCTTTGTTATGAATGACTTATACTCAATGTTTGGGAGTTCGAGAGAGGGAGGCAGAAATCAATTAGTCAATATAATAATATTTTTTGATAGATTTTTAAAATTTTTAATTATCCTAGTCGATAATCTATTAGATCTTTATATATATATATATATATATATATATATATATATATATATCATGTTGTCGTCTATTTAAAAGGTCGATGAAGATCTTATATTTTAGTTAGAATTACTAGCAAATCGAAACAACACTGGTGGGCATCTAAAACATATAAGATCTTCTATATTTGTTAATTTGGCATGAAAATATACACGCAAAAATTATTTTATATAATAATAATATTATAATCATTGGTTTAATAATGGAATGTTCTCTTTAGATATCAATTAATGTCACATATGCTCACTTAATGGCACATATCAGAGCTATAGTTGTCTAAAAATAATGACTATTATGTTTCTGGGCAAGCACTTGTTATTCTCATAGCACACAATATGTGTCTCGAAATCTCTATAGTTATTATTTATATCAGAAGATAATTAATTAGTTAGGTTGATACATCCATCGTACACAAAGAAATAAATTAGTTATCTCAAACGCTTTCCATGCTTTTTCTATATATGTTAGATGCTTCATTATCTTGGGTGGATAAATGACACACAAATAGAGATTGCATTGTCCCATTTGGAAGCTTTAAATATTTTTGTAGTTTCGTGTGATGGATGCGTTATCATGTCGAGCATTTATAATTGTGCTCAACATGATGCAGCATATGCATAATGGGGATGTGATGATTGCATTAAGTGCTCTAAAAAGAAAAATTACATCAAATCATACTTTGGAACGACACCCAAATGGACGGCTGCGATCGACCCGAGTAGATAAAAGAAGGCCACAGATGGCGGAAAAGCCCAACAACGCGGCCTCGATCCGATGGCCCAAGTTCTTCATATCGGGTCGGGCTGAATTGAGATCCAAGTCCGAAACCGTCACCGGGAAGAAGTCTCTAGAATTCTTTAGCCGCCTCGATATCCAAGTTCTTCATTTCGGGTCGGGCTGGGTTGAGATCCAAGTCCAAGTCCGAAACCGTCACCTGGAAGTCTCTATAATTCTTTAGCCGCCTGGGTATCTTCCGCCGCACCCCCACCATTTCGCCCCTTTTCCGTTCTCTCCGATTCCTCGCTTGCTTGTCGCTTTCTGCCAATCTCCATCTCCCCAACGATCCATGGCGACGGATCTTGAGATGAGGGCGAAGGAGGCCTTCGTCGACGACAACTTCGATCTGGCCGTCGATCTCTACACGCAGGCTCTCGATGTCGACCCCAAGAACGCCGATCTCTACGCCGACCGCGCTCAGGCCAACATCAAGCTCGAGAGCTTCACCGGTAACGTGTCTACCTTGCGTCTCCCCAGTCCGACGCTCTCAAGCTTTTCTTTCTTCTGTTTATTGTCGTGCGATAAGTTCGGTATAGATTGTGAACTGTTAGGGCAAATAGATGATGAATCGACTAAAGATTAGGGAAACTGACAATTAATGGGAGCGGCCAATAAATTCGACTTCTAGTTACTGATGAGTAGTCGTACACTTTTTGTGCCTGAAACCACTTGCTAAAATTGATTTGGATAAATGATCTCCCTTTCAAGCAATGGCTAGTGAAATAAAGGAGGCTTTGACTTTGTAATTTATTTTATTTTTTATTTTTAGAAGCCAAGTTGCTCGAAAAATGCTACTTGGATATGGAAGCAAGTATACTTTGATTTATGGCAGGCCTAAAGGTTATTGTCTTGAATTATGCAGTTGTGGTTCTGAAAAGTTAAGGTGAGAGTATGTTGCAACACACAAAATTGAAATATAAATGCTAAGAGAAACATTGGTTTTTTTTTGTTTTGTTTTTGTGTGATCTTCATGTGCCTGAAAAGAACGGATAAGACTTAAATTTATGTTGGCCTAGGATCTCGTTGCTTGACACTGCATGCCTTCTGGTTGGCTGGTTTAGAGATATTTGCTCACATCTTTTTTTGAATGTGGTAACCCATGAGAATCTGGTGGACATTTACATCCGACACTGGCTTTTAAAAATACATAAAAACAAACATTTGCATTCAATTGCATCTAGCAACATTGTTTGAGTAAAGGCAATAGTTAGAAGTACTTAAATCTCAGGTTCAGTGTTGACTCATTTGATGCTTATAAAACTCAAAGCCTACTGTTACTAGATTTTGAAGGAGGAGGAATATATCATGGAATGTTGTTTGATGAAAGGAGTTCTGCATTTTCACAATCAGCTAACAGGTGCTCTTAAACATCAAGATGGCCCTGGACATCTTAACCATTAATAGCTTGTTTCTCGATGTTGATTTCCCTATTTTAGATTAAAATATTGTTATGCATAGTCTTTTTCACAAATTTTGAATATGATATTAGTGGGTGCTAATAAACTTGTCTCTCGCATTAGACTGCATGTTATGCATCATGAGGTGCTCCATTTCGATGAGATGTCCTTGCTAGGTTATTAACCCCACTTTAATAAACTTTGCAGAAGCAGTTGCAGATGCGAATAAGGCAATAGAGCTTGATCCATCAATGACCAAAGCCTATTTGCGGAAGGGGTCAGTACATCTTGTTGATTTTCTGTTCTGCATCTTCTTATGATAGCTTTCTTTTATTAATTGAATTATTCGATGCACATTGGTTCCTGTGAGCTGTAGCTTGTGACTATATGAAGTGATATGGTTTTTGGACCAATGTTTCAAATATTCCATGTGACAATCTGGCCACTTTTCCACCCCTTTGTTTAAATCCCCGAACTTCATGTAATGTTTTTTTTTTTTCTTTTTCTTTAGATGATATGATTTTGGATCACCTAAAGATATCTAGTAATAACATACATATGAGATTTATAGGTGTTTTAAGTTCCCAAGTCTTTGTCGATGGCATGAAGAATTAGTTCCTTAACATACTGTTAGAAGATGTTGCATGATTTTGTTTTTAACATGCTCTTAGAAGCAGTGAATTAAACTTAGATAGTGGTGATGGATGGTTAATTTGGAATGGTCAGCCAAATACTTCTCCTATGAGGTGTCAATAAATTATATGATTTCTTTTAGATTTCTGAGGGCATGGAATTCAAAGAACGCTTTGTCTCTTTGTATTTTGCTTAATAATATAAAAAGATTATGGGAGCTTATGTTTGTTGTGTTTGTGAGTGTTCTAGTGAGGCATACAGTTTTCGTGGATATCATTTTGATTGGGTTAGTTTGCTATATCTGGGTTTTGTATTGAGGGCTGGTAATAAGTTGTATGATCATTTTGTAGAAATTTTTTACTTTCCATTGTTCATTTTATAAAAGATAATTACAATATATGATATCACTGGCAGGACTGCTTGTATCAAGCTAGAAGAGTATCAGACAGCAAAAGCTGCTCTTGAAGCTGGTGTGCTGTTGGCACCTGGAGACTCTAGATTCACCAAATTAATTAAGGAATGTGATGAGCGAATTGCAGGTACTTTTTATATTGTAGTTGTGATTGCAGGTACTTTCTTTGTGGTAGTTGTCTTTTAACTTAAATACCAAGATGTTAGAGAAGGTTTATTCATATCCTGCATACATGATATGACATGTAAAAAAATGTCTGTATTGTCTCATCGATCTCTTTGTAAGCCGTTTTTGATATATATATATATATATCTGTAAGAAAAGTGAAATAGATAAGCTTTATGAGTTCTAGGTGCTCTTTAGTTTTTATATTATAGGTTTGCTTACATGTTGTTGCTCCTTTCTCTTTGTCATTCTGAGATGCCTTTTAACAAAAACTACTTCTCTATTTATGCTTGTTTGCACAGAGGAAACAGTTAGCTTGTCAAAAAAGGTGATGCCAAATGCACCACCAACTACAATGTCTCATTCATCAGATACAACCATTGAGGAAGTGAACAGTTCTCATTCCACACATGGTCTACCAAATCAGACAAAAGAAACACCGAATAAACCAAAATTCAGGTAGGTGGAAAATTCTACTTTCACCAGCGTTAATATGTTGATGCATGTGTCACATGACACTTGCTGGTTCTTTTTGCTGCAATCCTACATTCCACCTGCATGATGTTGTCGAATTTCTCGATCATTCGTTCTCATGATTAATTCTATGTTGCGTTTTCAAAAGCTGTATTCTTAGTTTTGTTCATGTTGTTTTTCAACCCACAACTCTGTAGCTGTGATTGTTAGACTGCCTATTAATGTGGCCAATATGTTAGCATGATTACATCAAGAGGGTATGCATAACAGTAGAGGTCATGATTAATAGTGTACAGTCATATAGATAGTAATTGGTTAGCCTCTGTACTGTGGTCAAATTAAATTAGCCTTGAATGATGTTATGTGTTTCCCCTGTCCTGCAAAAGCAGCAGATATGTTGAATTTTATCAGAAAAAAAAAAGATTGTCCACTACATGGTGCTCTTGTCCTTGTGGATCTGGGAAGAATCACATCTACCCATTTATATAAACCTCTCATGCTCCAACATTTGAATCTGTGATGCTAACCTTTTGTGCCTAGGTTTGCCTTTATTTGTTGAACTTTAACATAATCTAATAGTAGCTCTATTCATAAATGTCAAGTAAAAGAGCTGGAATTTTAATCTAAACATTCTTAGACACTGACCAGAAGATGGACTAGACTAAATTGTTTGAATCAAGTTCAAAATATCTCATGTATTGGCTGGTACGGGTTGGAATTTACCATTTGAATCTGTGATGCTAACCTTTTGTGCCAAGGTTTGCCTTTATTTGTTGAACTTTGACATAATCTAATAGTAGCTCTATTCATAAATGTCAAGTAAAAGACCTGGAATTTTAATCTAAACATTCTTAGACACTGACCAGAAGATGGACTAGACTAAATTGTTTGAATCAAGTTCAAAATATCTCATGTATTGGCTGGTACGGGTTGGAATTTACCATTTGAATCTGTGATGCTAACCTTTTGTGCCAAGGTTTGCCTTTATTTGTTGAACTTTGACATAATCTAATAGTAGCTCTATTCATAAATGTCAAGTAAAAGACCTGGAATTTTAATCTAAACATTCTTAGACACTGACCAGAAGATGGACTAGACTAAATTGTTTGAATCAAGTTCAAAATATCTCATGTATTGGCTGGTACGGGTTGGAATTTACCAGTCCAGCAAGGGACCAACATGTGGATTATGCAGTTCTGTCCAATCAAGTTCAGAACAAGTATTATCACCTAGTCCAATTACCAATGCCAGGCAGTTGGAATGAAATTACCGTTATACTCGGGTATACTGTGGAGTAGGCTTTCCATACTTTATCTACCGTCCCACCCTAAAAACCCTTTTGCACCTAAATCGATCAGTTTCTGCGTAAAATTTTCCACTCGTCAGGGCAATCTTTTTCAAATTCGCTTTCTAAACTCGACTGAATAACTGTTGTTATTGACAATTCATGATTATCTTGGCCATCAGAATTGCAATATGGTTCAATTTTAAGATCATCTTTTGGCCAACAACATAATGGTGATGGTTGGCCATCAGAATCTAAGACTCAATGGCAACATGGTGATCATAGTTGTAATTCCACTATACTGTAGCCAGTATAGCCATTCTTGCCACAGCTATATTTGTCCCAGTTGCTTACCACAACATGGGTTATCAATGACAATGATATCATGATTGCTAACTATGTTGTTTCTTGAATGGTATATCATTTTAACAGTATTAGTTGCTGTGGGAATAATTTCTTGCATGCTCCTTTAAAATTATAATCTCGAGTCATATCCAGAACCTTGAATTTCTTCCCATGGATTCAAGGTGATCATTTTGATGGCAGTAGATATATTATAAGGTAAGACATCAGATTTTTCATCATATGTTTCTAGAAAATGCATCATGCCATGTTTAGGATTTATTAATACTCTACATGTTTATTCATATACAATTTGTAATACATGTTTTGAACATGTTTTGAATCATTATTCATGCAATATATAATCCAAAATTGTGTTTTCTTACTGATTATATAATCCTAATCTAGGCCAAAACACATTATGATGCTATTTTTATATTGGGCTGGCTGTTCCAGACCTTTTGGACTTGCACTGGTCATTATGAGGGATGCATGGTACACCACAATGTATGATACCAATTCGATCGGTTTGACTTGGAACAGTACAGAAAGATTCATAATTTTGACACAATCTGCAGAATTCATTACTTGCTGTTGTTCAGCGAAAACTTTATTTTCTGTCTTTTAAAGTACTTCCTTTTTATGTATTTATTGAATTCTTTGTTGATACTATTTTGTGTCTTTGCAATGTCGAATAGTTATTATTGTTTTATTTTTTGCGTTTATTTTTGAGTTTTAAATAAAACTTTTCTTATAAGTCATATAGGCACTTCTCTAATAGCAATGTGATGTTCATGTCTTGTTCTTAGTGTCCTAAATTCCATATTCTACCTTTTTGGAATGACTAATATTAGTTGAGAATTGAGATAGTGATGAAGCATTTATTTTCAGGAATAAATGTGACAATATGAACATATAATTATTTTTGTTCTCTTTTATTATGCAATCCTTGTCTTAATTAACTATATACGGGCATGCTATGTTTGTAATGCAGACATGATTACTATAATACTCCTACGGAGGTGGTTTTAACTATCTTTGCTAAGGGTATTCCTGCTGAAAATGTAACCGTTGAGTTTGGCGAACAAACAGTATGCTCTTCCATCTTCTCAATTTCCTTTTTCTTTTTGGTTATTTATTTATTTATTTTTTTAATTGTGGGGGTTGTGTCTCATTGTCTTATCGGCTTATACATGATGTTCAAATGACCATTGTCCTATAACAAGCTTGTTGTTTTCTCCTCCATCTAGATTTTTCCGTACAAGGTAATTTTGAATGATATTTCCAATCATTGCCTGTGTGAGCTTATCCTACAACCAAGGAGGTGGATATTTTTATTTCTAAATTTGTGTTTAGACACTTTGGTAGACTTGCCTTGTCTAGAAGTCTCTGTGCTTTTGCCTAAGCCCTTATTGTTCAAAATCATTCATCCCTATTAACCGTTATGAATTTCATTCTTTTATCCGAACTGTCCTTGAATTTCTTTTCAATTGAGTAATCTGTCAATTATTGTTTGCATTTTTTTCACTCTTTATTTGTGCTCTTTCTGGATTCCATGCTACTATGAAAGGTTTGGATGATGAAATTTTGGTGACTGTTGGTATGCTTCCTTTGTTTGGCACAACTTTTTGATTTTGACATGATGGTTATTTTCATCTTTCCAGTTGAGTGTTACAATAGATTCCCTCGGAGAAGAATATAATTTCCAACGTCGTTTGTTTGCAAAGGTGTGCTTCTCTTAATATATCTTCTTCCATAGCTGTTGTATTTTTATTCTGTTAAAGGAGTTGTTGGAAAATACTCTCTTTGTTAATGTGGGTTTATCTTGCTCCTCTATGTTCGAAATGCTGGTAGACTTGTCTCATTGGTCATCTATGGATATGGCATATCAATTCGAAGGCACATGGATAGGCTGACGTATTAAATGTGAAAATATTAGATTGTTTATGACAAATATCCAACGATGAGAGCTATTTCATATATCTAATTATACATGTAAAATTTGACATGTACTTAAGAGGGTGGCACTTGCTGCCATAGTAGGGTTGCTTTTTTCTAGTTGGGAAACAAGACTTCCAGTTGTGGAAATTGAGGCTGTAGAAAGACTGTGGTCTGTCACTTTCATTTCTCTCATCAGAATGGGCATGCGACTCTAGTTTTCACACTAGAGACGACTTCTAATACATGTTAACTTGCCACATGTGACTCAGATGACTTTGAAGTTACCAGTAGAAGAAAAAAAAAAAAGCGTAATTATTCTTTCCAGTCAGCTATCTCATTTTCTGTGGATTAGTTTCTTGTTTTAGTTAATGGTGAGCTTCTTGTCGATGCACTTTTTTTCAAGAAAAAGGTCCCATTTATTGTGATCTGCATCCCGTTTGGGGTTTTTGTTTGGTGAATCAGCAGATTGTACCAGCAAATTGCAGATATCAGGTTTTGTCTACAAAAGTGGAAATCCGACTTTCAAAAGCAGAAACCATTACATGGACTTCACTGGAATACAGTGGAAAAGCAGTCCCTAAGAAGATAACTACATTTTCAGGTAAATCCTTATGTTTACTTGCATGTTTTTGAACAGTAAGTTTTGGAACCATTAGGATATTTTTGGTGTTTTCTAGTTGGTTATAGGGACATTTACCTTGTTTGAATAGTTTCCTGTTACTACCAAAGCCAGGTTGCTTTAACTTTCTTTACATTGATGTGATAGGCAATTATATACACTGAAGCTATTCTGGTCTATCATCTTATTAAACTTGCGTCTTTGTACTTTGTAGCATCCTTTTACTGTAGAATTAGATGTTTTTGTCTTATACATTGATGTGATGAGCATTTGAGCCGAGTTCAGTTAGAACTCCTACCTGACAAAGAACTAAATTAATTGCAGAATGATATTCTTTTGATAAATGAATAATTTGAAATTTGAATCAATTAGGACTCTAAGTTGAACTTTGTTAGTGGAATAACTAGCTCAGTAAAAGAAATACTGCCACTAATTAATCTACTTTTAAGACATCTTGATTATTCAAATGATTAAAATTATCAGATTAAAAAAATCTCACATAACTTTGTGCATATGGGTTTTTATTAAGCCAAAACTGAAGTTTGGACTGCTTCTAATGCTTCCATTGTGGTTGGTCATGCCCCACAATCCTCTTACTGATGTCCTAGTGATCACTCTACCTTGAAAATATAGGACAATATGTTGACTCTTTAACATCCTCCAACTTTCCACTTTGTGTTGTGCAACTAGTTTAAGATGTTGTTCATGAAGAATTTGTCCCTTCATGAAGTTGGCAAGAAGAGACCATCATGATCAACATTTTTCATGTTAAGCACTGAAATTAGGTTACTTATTTCATAAAAAGAGAACTCTCACGTGTATTGTGTGTGAATTTTTTATGGTAATAATAGGATTTAAATTGGGTTTCTTAGATGTTCTAGGTTCTTCAATCTGGGTTTTCATAATTTTGTTTAGTTGTTGCGAATTTTGATGGTTGATACTCAGTACTCGACCTACGGTCATCAAACTCTTTATTATGGCATTGCAATGACAACTACATTCTTTAGTTTTAAATACCTTTTAGTTAAGCTGCAATTGGTTTGTTGATGCCACCCTGCTATAAGGTTGTTTGTGTTCATATTGTCATAACCTTGTTTCACAATTTATTTCTATCTTCTCTTTTCCTCTTAAAAACCTCTTAAGCTTTAATTGACAGTTCATCTTTCATGGTGATTATGGAATGCATTCCTTGTGTGTATCTAAGGGTGCAATTGACTTACTTGATGAGAAGACCCTTTGTAAATTCCCAGTCATCAAAGTTACTTCCTCAAAATTTTGGTTATTTGATAATCCGTTTTTAACCTTTTTTTTCATTAAAAAGGTTGAAGAGTCATTTCTTTGGGGAAGTGGGAACCTCCTTATGGCTTCCCATAAAAGGAATTCTGATGGGAACCTTTGGCCCAATACCCATGTTGCAGCTGCTGCATGCATGACCACTAGCTGCCACCACCACCTTCACCGCACCTTGTTGCCATCACCATTTATGCGATTGCTGCCATCACTCATTGCAAGCTGCATTACCACTAACAGTGTTATCAACGTGACAACCACCGCTCACCATTACACCATCACCGTCACTGCCATTGTGGTCACCGTTATAACTGCCACCATTGCCATTGGCTGCCTCCACTGTGGAAGTGACTTCCCCCACTTAGCATTTGTCGTTGCATCCTGCATGATTGCAACTACCACCACAGTTACCATCTACAACCATCTCATGCCATTACCCACCGCATGGTAACCACCAATAGCATCATTACTGCAGCCATCACAACTACCAATGTCTCCACCATTCATCACTGCCACAGTCGGCTCCACCGTTTTCGTTACTGTTGGACCACAGTTGCCTCTTTCGTTTTTGAGTCTGTGATTATTAGTCTAGTAGTCTTCATTTGTTTTTGGTTTACTGACTAGATATCTTTGAGACGAGCACTGTTTTTCCTTTTCTTTTTTCTATCCAACAATGCATTGCTTCATGATGACATCTTTTTTTGCTCATTTTTTTTCTTTTCACATTTGGCATTAATTTGCCGAATGACGGGGAGGAAAGCTTTTGGTGATTGACGGCCAGGTTAAGAACGTTCTTTTGTTTGCTTGCTTGTTTTTGGGTGGGAATTGTACTATGAAATTTGGAAGCATACTATGAGTGCGGCATTGATGACCCATAATTCATATTTATAACTGGATAATCCTACTTACGGTCTCCTTATTGAATGTTGAAGATGCAGCTACAATGCAGCAAAGACCATCTTATCCATCCTCGAAGTCAAAAGTTGATTGGGATAAGCTGGAAGCTGAAGTGAAGAAAGAGGTATACGAATAATTGGCAGATGAGACATTTGTTTGTTGCTACAATTTCAGTTTAGCAAATGCCTTTAATTGTTTTAGCCTAGTCTGTTTCTTGTTTATTGTTGTGTATGTAGTATTTGTGTCGAGTTGGAGAATCCCATGAAGATCAGAAATCCTTGCCAGTCCTTTTAACTGCCTGTTTTGATTCTCTCAGGAGAAAGATGAGAAGCTGGATGGTGATGCAGCACTGAACAGATTCTTCCAGGACATCTACAGAGATGCTGATGAGGACACTAGAAGGGCAATGAGCAAGTCCTTTGTAAGTTGTTATTCTTAAGAGCATACTTGCCCCCCTCTTCTCTTAGGATCATAGGATGTTGTCGTACACGGGACGGGAAGGGAGGGTTATTTCTTTAAATTAAACCTCCGGTGGGAATAGGCTCATCTGATTTGGCACCTGAAAACAGGTTGAATCAAATGGCACGGTCTTGTCCACGAACTGGGGTGAAGTTGGCTCGAAGAAGGTGGAGGGAAGCGCGCCCGATGGTATGGAGATTAAGAAATGGGAGTATTGACATCCGGCGTTGATGATTTTTGTTACTGTAACACGAGTGGTAGACACTTTTGGTCCTCATGGGTAAGTTGTATGATTAAACTCAATAAAATATGGGTAGTGTGG
This sequence comes from Musa acuminata AAA Group, assembly GCF_036884655.1. Lineage (NCBI taxonomy): Eukaryota > Viridiplantae > Streptophyta > Magnoliopsida > Zingiberales > Musaceae > Musa > Musa acuminata. Next base: position 7,996,449 of record NC_088355.1, on the reverse strand, counting down.
CGCTTGTTAGATTCATTGTGTCATACTGTTAATCGGCACCAGTGATCATAACTTTTCTTTGTGTTTTTGACTTCACCCACTTTCCCGTAGTCATCCCACATGACACGTTTTATAGAGATAGGCGAATCCCGAAATTTAAACATCTATGGAAAAGACCCCGAGCGAAAATGATTCACGTAAATAGCATCCATCTCAGTGGAAGCGGTTGGAATCAGGCCCGAAATAGAAATATGACCACATACATACAGTATCAGACTATAAACTTCAAAGCATATGAAATAGTGGAAATACAAGTGACCCTCGAACGTCATACCCTATGGATCACCGGTACAGAAGAGGGGAAGGTATAACTTTGTGAATTACTTTTATAGATTTGGCACTCTGGCAAAGTTGGAGAATTGTCAGCTTTATGTCGTCCTACGACTGCACCTCCCAGCTATTCAACCCATTTCAAATAAGTTCAATCTTTCCAAACCTGATAAATACCAGACAAAGACAACATCACCACTGGCCTACAACAAATCTAAGCATTTATGAAGACACATGCTTCCTATATGCCAACTCAGGACAGCTATAATGAACCATTAGATGTGAGGAAACAAATACGGAAGTTGCACTTTGCGGCATTCATGATCTACGGTACCACAATGAACAGAGCACAGTAGCTTTGCCAAAAGGACCTTAGAAAATGAGTCTGTTAAAAGCGTTGTCTGTCCTTATGACTGGCATGGTCTGACAATATCAATAAGCAGATCATAAAAGGAATATGCAATACACACACATATATATATATATATTGAAAAAGAAATTTTTTTAATATTGAATATTGAATATTTGACAACAACATTTTTCAAAAGGTCTGTCTGTCAAATATTCAAGATCAACTAAAAGGACTGCAGACCTCCTTTCGTACTCGGACAGAGTGCTTCACATCAAAACCCAATAAAATTTGATTATAGAGCAAGAAAAAACTGATAAAGATTAATCTGAATTAAGATTAACTTACGAGGATTTGATGAATATATTAATATCAAATTCAATTTAAATATTTTGATATGTAGTTAAAATCAAATAAAATTGAAAGATTAAACTTATCATTTTGATCAATAGTTTAGATTAAATAAAATTGATCGAGTCTCGTCTTAACAAACCTACTAATAGATCAGAAAAAAAAAATCGATTAATACAACTTTGCCTGATGCAGAATGTCTTGTCTATAAGAAGATTAATCATTTGTTCTACAAAACGAAAATAACAGACATGCATCCAAAGAACAAGTTGGAGTGATGATACCAGTTCTAAACCATATTTCCACATGAACTGTATCCTATTTGCAGCAATCACTTGCATTTAAGACCCCATACTGCTAGTCTAAAGAGCGGTGAGTTTCTAAGGAGCCAAATGTGACTAGACCATGGTCAGAAATTCAAGTAAAAAGGCAAAGAAAGGAAAAAAAAAAAGACTAGATTATAAAATAATGTACATTTGGTTAAATGATTCAGATTTAGGTCACCAGATATCCCCTGTAAGCTATTATGTCAGCCTGCAATAATAGGATCGTTCGAGTGCCGCATCTATTCCAATCAAAAAAGGTCAACAGGTTATAAACCCAAAACTCCAAGCCTATTAAATGATTGGATGAATTAATATGGAAACCACCATATCCCTTAGGCTAACTAACATATAAATGATATCAAAAGAAAACATGTTAGTTTCCTATGCAAAAAAACAAACAAACAAAAAAGTATACTTTTCTTTTTCTTCTCTCTTATAAATATGCACGACTACATCACTGGCCTCTGGTGGATGAAGAAGAAACGACTACAAACATGCCTCCAATTTGCAAGAGAAGAATCCCATTAAAATTTGTGCAATTTCAGATGGAAAACGATTTGAGAAAAAGAATATATAATGCTATCTCAAACATGACAACTCATCGTACCAATGTACTATAGTTATGGCTGGTTAAATTGCAAAGAGATTGATATTTAATACCTTTCCAGGAGACGTTCCAGATCGTGATAACTTATTCCACAATCCCATCTTTTCAGTTGGCTGTAGAATCTGAAACGAACATGTCAGATTTCCATCCACATTCATTATAGCACCGACATTATCAAATTTCCCGCAATAGTTTGGAGCAGAGAACAGTGTCACCAGCTGCTGTCTCGCAAAGAATTTATATCCATCTTGCACGACCTGCCCAAGTGACCAGTTCATCGTCAAGCAATGCGAAGCACCATAGCTCATGGCAAATGTGTCGAAACCACAAATGAACCGTCTAGATGACACCACCAACCTCATGGGCACGGCAGATGAGGTCTATATCAAGCTTCTGAAGAAACTGAGCTACCACGTCTGGCCCAAATGTGTAAGAGATACCTCTATCATTTTCTCCCCAGCCCTGGATGTTTTCGTCAGGGTCCGACCATAGCAGATCACAGAGGAGACCAGTGTCTGGAACATCCACCGGCCGTGCAATGTTTCGTATCTGGTTCAAGTTCTTCAATTGAGGAGATAGACCCCCATGCATGCAGAGTATCTTGTCCTCGATAAGTGCAGCAGCCGGGAGGCAGTTGAAACAATCAGTAAAGACTCTCCATAGATGAACATAGTATCTCCTCTTGCACTCATCATAAAAGCCATATATGCGACTAATGGAAGCACATTCATGGTTACCCCTGAGAAGGAAGAAGCTCTCTGGGTACTTGATCTTGTATGCCAGGAGCAGGCATATGGTTTCTATGCTCTGCTTGCCACGATCAACGTAGTCCCCAAGGAACAAATAATTTGCCTGTGGGGGGTATCCTCCACACTCGAAAAGCCGAAGAAGATCAGGATACTGACCATGAATATCTCCTGCAGTGACAAAATTAAAGTTCCAAATTCTTAAGATAAGGATCCAGATTGGTATCACACAAACAAAATCCAGGCAGTAAATGATAGGTCTGAAGGATTTGTAGGGATAGCACCGGAGGAAGAGAACCTATGCTCCTCTGTCTAGACTACATGATATTACAAGAACCTGCTTTTACCAACAATCACCCCAGGAACACTGATTACTGGTCATTTTAGAAGGCACAAGATAAAACATGAGAGAAAAAAAATCTATCACGGAGAAGATCATTCATCACCTTTTTTTCATCAACCCATATGGATGATTGAATATGAATCCTCTACTAGGAATCTAGAATCAATCAACATGACTACACCATGTCAAAAGATTCATGAAGGTAGAGAACACTAATCCCAAACTAGATTTGAATATATGTTGCCACCGCGAAAAGGTTGCTCCTCTGTACCATGAGTGACCATAATTCGAGCTGCGAAACATCATCTTTACTTGCAAGGGTAAGACTACATGAAGCCGCATGATGTGGAATGTTGTATACCATACAGACATTGCTGCTAAGCCGATGATGATATATTCGAAAATGCCAACTAAGTTGCTAGAATAAAGCAAATCAAGCAATGGTATTGACAAAACAACCCATTAGAATCTTGTACAGCTGATGAGTAATAGCTTGAAGAACATGCAATTCTGTGATGTCAGCATCAACTTTTACCCTAATTTAGGCAAGAGGTAGCTAAACATACTATGTTGTCTTGAGAATGTTACTCTATGATCAAAGAATATAACTCCAAATACAAAACTGCAGTAAGAAAAAAACTAAATCTTTTTGCCACTTTACCGCAGATCTTGATGGGGGCTTCGAGCTCCAGCAGATTGGGCTGTCTGAGAAAGATCTCCTTCGACGCAATGCACAGCTGCCGGATCTCCTTATCCGTTAGCTGCGCATACTTGGCCGGCCGGGAGCCCTTGGACAGCAGAAGCCGCCGTATGATATCGTCCAACAACGCCGCGTCTATCGGCATCCTCGATCTCTCCACCTAAAACCCCCTTCCCGCTCCTAAAACCCACGCGAAACAAGCAAAAAGGCAAGGACCGAGAAGGAGAAGACTGATTCCAATGGATGCTTTGGAGGATCGACTTAGGGATCGAGGTGGGGGTTAGGGTTCGCGGGGACGAAGTGGCTCTCTCTGTTCTTCTTTCCGCTTCCCCTCGTCTCTCGCCGTCTATCCGATCGATCACCCGCGCGCGGGGGATATATACAGTAAACACATCGTATCGGCTCGTTCCGTTATAATCTGTAACAAAGACCTCCAGCCGTTATAATTCCTTCTGACCGTATCACCTCTCCGGGGTGACGTGGTCCCGCGCCGACATATAACTAAGAACGGTTACGTAACGAACATCTGATTCGTGTTAAAAGTCGTGATCAAACCGCACAAATATGCTTTAGTCATTTTGATGAATAATTGTTTCACAAAATCATATATATATATATATATATATATATATATTTATTTATTTATTTATTTATCCCTTCAAGATAAAAGAATCGAAATGAACCCCAAAATTAGGAACATATTCCATCATTGATAAAGAGAGGGAGAGGCATCCTCTTTAGTCTTTATCTGACGTGGAGGACGGATAAGAATAGAATCGAGTGTTCTCTCTTCCATGCCTGCCTTTCTTGTTGAAAAGGCTTCTTCTTAGGTCGCTCTTAGTCGTCATCGTCTTTAATGTCTCTGCGAGTGCGTTTGGAAAGACATATCCTCCATTTTGCCTTGTTCTTATTCTCCTACTTTCTCTCGGTCTCGATCAAAGCTGGCACCAAAAGCAGCAACTTGAGAAGTACATTTGCGATCGAAATCGAGAGCATGATGGAACATGCAAGAAGAGAAGAACCGCAACTGCGTGATGTTATCGTGCATGGAATTTGATGCGTTGGCGTGAAGGCAGCATGGACGATCGACGTCGTTTGTTCTCGAGTCTTGGTCTCTGTCATGGAGGCGATTGCAGAATACCCTACTCGGATGTTGCTCATCTGGTGTTTTGATCCCTTTTTCCCCCCAAATAATGGAATAAGAATTCATTTTCATAAAATAAAAGACGAAACATTTTCAAATACTCTTAGCTCGATGAGATCACTGAAATACTCAATTCATAGTAAATCTATCTTAAGAGAAATAATTATTGAATAGTACAAAGAACATGCATATTAACATTTAAGAGAGGTAAGTACAATTAACACTTACTTTGGAAGTATATATATGGATTAAACGAGTCATTAACAGCTTGATCAAACTCCACAACGACAGGAATGAGCTGCACTTTCCACCTCAGTTTGCCAAACACCATCTCAAGCTGGTCATAGTCCACGCATCCATTCCATCTTCATAAAATTTTAGTTCTGTTACAATTTACCAAGAACTAAAAACTTGAATGAGACTAAAAAATTCTGACACAGATGATAAATCTGCAATACATTTAGATAAGTTGACATTAACAACCAATGCAAGCTAAATGATGAGTGTTTTTAATGCCAGGATATTGGAAAAAGTTACTAAGCAACAGGCGGCCTTAGCACATGATCCTGAGAAGTATCCAAAGCGGCTGGAGGTATCCATCGCCACATGCCCATTGGCATGTAGTTCGGGTGCGGGATGGTTTTGATGTGAGCTGCAACTGATGCTGAATGAGGAGTTGCGGCAGCTGGTTGAGTCATGAACTGGGGTGTAGTGCTAATGGCTTTGAGCATCTGTTCCGTCCGCTCCTTCTCAGCCTTCAGCCTCATTTTCTCATCCCTTAGCTCCAATTTCTCTGCCTGCAAGGCATGCCAATGAAGCAAGAAACATTAAAAGCTTGTTATCATGGTAATTGTAAACGGTCGATAGAAATATGTTCATCCTAGTTGTTTTTGAAGCTTTGGTTATTGAAAATATATTTTGGAAGCTAACTTGACTGTGTCAATACGATGAATGAGAACTGCCTATATTGTCCATGATTTGTTTGACCATTCTATATCTTGAGCCCATAGTTGTTGCAGTTTGATGGAGGTAGCATAGAGGCTGTAAAGCATGTCCCGGTTGATCTTGATCCGAATACTTGACTAGTGTAATTTAAAGTCATTTTGCAGGTTTTAGATACCATGTTATGGTGATGACTGTAGTTGAAAAAGCAACTGCGATCCTAAATTTTGCATATCTGAACTCGGTTCAACCAGCTAGACATAAAGCAACATAAATAGAGATGAATATGACAATAGTTCACTTGTCACCTTCAGACTCTTTATGGCATCTTTGAATGCTTCATTCGAGTCTTTGAGCTTCTTTGCTTCAAGACGCAAATGGTTCATAAGACGAGTGGCATCACTCAAAATGGCAGATTTGTCTGTCTTGGGAGGCTTTCCAGGATCCATGACCGAGCACAACTCCGTGAACCTGATCATGTAACATCATGAATCAGAGGTGGAGGACAATAATATGCATAACATGATACTCACAAACAGGCTGCTTTTCCAGCATATGGCAACAGTTGCATGGTGGTCGAACATGCCTATCATTGAGTCTATCCCTTCGCAGTTTCTCACGGCAAGCTTTTGTGCCTGGTGCAGCACATGACTCCACACGGTTTCTGCAGAACAACAAAATGAGCAAGTATTCACATCAAATGTCCTAAAAAAGAAAGGAAGAAGTGTTGTTTGAAGAATGAAATTCTCCCAACTTGTTACATCAGAACAAAAGATTGACTTACCAACAACGATCTCGATATCAAAGTTGCAGAAAGTGAATTGATCAAACTTTATTCAGCTTAAGATATTATGTATATTCTTTCACATGCCTTACAACTCATCCAAGATCAAATACTGGGGTGAGACACTGAATAAAAGACATGATATAGACATGAATATTGAGAAGATCATGCAAATATCATAATCATGACAATAAGTGCAAAAGTAAACTGGTGAGGCACTTTTCCTTTACCAGAAGGAACTGCACTTGTCTTCTATATGCTGTTGTTGTACAATATCTTGATCATGAGGAGAAACTATTTTAAGCATAAACAAACAATAGTTCTTCCTAATAGTAGTTTCCTGATGTGACTACCAATCATAAAGAAAATCCCACAATTTTCGGAAAATTTGTGATTCCTTATTCAACTTTACCCTAAATGCAGGTGAAAGATGCGTGTACTCCATAGAAAAGAAAGATACTTCATACCGTTTCTTCCGGGAACCATTGTTTGGGCAGTTGTCCTCCTTGCTCAACACATCAAACCCAAGCATTGCACTGCACATGACACAACAAGAATAAGAAACATCAAACATCAAACATCAAGCTGATGACAATTTTGGGATACATAGATATGCTCTCAAGGAACATTAAGATGCAAGTAAATCATCTTATTCAATTAATTAATTAATCAGATCATGGAGGCCAATATCTAATAGACCAAATTGTTCACAGAACATGATATACATTGTACTGGGGAGATTGCCAATTTGTTGATAACAAGGTAACTCGACAAACAAGTTCAACGCATTTAATCTACAAACCGGACAAGGAAATTAAACTGCAGGACTAAGAAGAAGGAATCACCTCGAAGCTGAGGGGCCGTCGATGATCCGAGCGTCCCAGATGAAATCCGAGGCGAAAAGCCACCCCGCGCAGTCGTTGTTCGGATTGGAGCTCATCTTTCCTCCAAATTCCCACCAAAAAGATCAACCTTTAGGGATTCGACGCCAAGATCGAAGAGCAAATTGGGCAGATGAAGCAGAAGAATCCGCCTCAGGGGAGGGTTTGGTTTGCTTGCTGCTTCCTTCCTCGTCTTCTTTGCAGCGGACGATGTAAAGTATCTCTGAGGCCGGAGATACACATCCTGTTCCCCGTTAAAGAACGGATGATTAGGTTCGTTCGTGATCCCTGGGTGAGGGGGATGGAAGCTGTTCCGGCGGAACAGTTGAACAGGTGGATTAGATTAGTGGTTAATTGAAGGGCTTAAGCATCCCTTGGGTCTCTGGGGAGGCAACCGAGTAGCGATCGTGTCACCTTCTGGTGACGACGAGGAAACACCACCTGCTAATTAACATGAGATAATAGCACAAAATAATGGACATCGCGACTCATGTGGGCTATTATTAAGTAATGGGCATGTGCATGGCATGGCATGGCATCCGCCCACGTAGTCGGAGATGTCAAAGAGTGCAACGAGCTTAATATTAAATGGATGTTGCTTTAATTAATTGAATGGACGTCACGTTCTCCCCCCTTTAATGGGAAGATTATTTATTATTCGGTGTGGCCACATCTCGTTCACTTAGACAAGGATTTTTTGCATTCCTACCCTAAATCAACTCATTATATATATATATATATTCTCAAGAATTACCTACTACCAAGAATACTCCAAGCCACATACCCATTTTTCCTTTGTTTTTCTATAAACTGATCTAATTATAATGTTTTTAGTTAAAAAAACTATGTTATAGTATTTTTTAGTATATTATGTTTCTTTTGTGTTGCTAAAAATAGTGCAACATAATATAAAAATTCTATCATAATACTTTTATGCTATGATACAGTATTTTCTTAGTATTATTGAAAATAATATAATATAATATAAAAATATTATAATTAGACCAATTTACCCTAAGAACCGACCCATAGAGAAAGGAAAGAAAAAAGAATATGTGATTGGCTTATCAAATCAAGACTATTTCAGATATTAAAAAAAAATATACTGTTAGTAAATTTTGAAAATAAATGACACTTTCTTGAAAAAAATAAAAAAAGGGTTTTTCTCAGTAATTCATCTATTGGGATAACATTCCATCAATCATGAGTGTGCCCAACTTGGAGCTTCCTGGAGAGGATGAACTATCAAGTGGCAATAGCATAATATGATGGAGAAATGAGAACAGAAGACTTACAGATGTTGACAAAGACGGGAAGAAAAGCTTTGGATTCTTTTTGAACCTAACGATAGAATCGACGTTGACGTCAACCAAAAAAGACGTTCACACAAATCTTGAGTTCCAAAGTCCACAAGCTAACAGTGATTTCTGCCACAATAGTTAAGACTGCATATAGTGACTTCTGATGCATGCTTGAGCCAACAGGTTTAAATGTTCGTTCCAAAAGCAAAGAAAAAGAACATGAAAGAGAGAAGAGAAGTACCAATTGAATCCCTTAGCATAAGCTACGTGCCTTCATGTGGTTAGAAGCCTCTTTGGAGCAGGACAAGCATTGCAGCCATCAATAATCTGAGGCCTACATAGAAGTTCTTGGATGGGTTGCGATCTAGTAGGACATTTTTCACTTTGAAGCATAAAGATAAAAAGGAATAGAATCATGAGATGCTTTCCATCAATACAGTGGGGAGAACACCAGCAATTTGGATGTGTACACACCAAGGTCCACATGGACCAACCTGGAAGCACAAAAAAGCAATATGAATCAGTCAGTTCCATCTTCTACATCCACTGAGAAACTTAAAAAGAGTTTAATTGGAAAAAACAACACATGCAAATCATACCATCAAACTGAGTTTCTGAACATGTTTTAACTAAAGAACACCGTGAAGCCATGTAACGAGGAATATAGAAAATAGGTTTGCCAAGCTTCTTGGTTAGAAATTGACACCATGGGTGATATAAGAAGACCACTTATCTATTACAATTTCTCTGTGTTCAGTGATTGTCCTGATCTTGCTTCAAAAACAAACCAACAGTCCAAAAAAGCCACAACAGCAAGAAAAAGTAGGATATGTTTAATCAGACATTCTGCCACCTTCCATGTCTCCCCATCATCCATAACCAGTGAGGTGTGCATGCTTAGAAAGTTCTCCACTCGAAGTGTTGTCGGTAAGGAAAGAATAAGACTGGTTGTGCAATCCAGTTATGAGGCACCTTGTTCCTCTAAGAATTATATACATGAGCATGTTTTAAATGGAACAAATAGAAGCTACCACTTTCCAACTTACACTTTGAGTTAATTGGTGGGTTGATTCTCTTTTTTGTGGCCACTCTGCAGAATTTGAAGACTCAGAACTGCATACTTCAAACACATTACCACCAACCAGATCCCAGTCAAGATCATAAATGCTATTTCCCCACACAATTTAATTCTCTCGAACTAACCATTGGAGATGCTGACAATTTTAGCACTTGCAATAAGATGATGCTCAGTGTCAGACAGAAGCACCACAGGTAAGGGAGATAGACGCAGGAGTGCAAGGAGCCCATCAACCGGCACATACATGAGAGAGCAGCTCTCAAATCCACCAAAAGCCCTGAGAGACTCCAATCCTTCCTTTAGTCCGATGCAAAAGACATGGTGGTATCTCCTTCTTGCCTTCTTCCAACTCTTCTCCCTAAAAACCTCAGCATTTAGTATTGGCATTGGTGGTGGTGTTGGAGTCTGGATCAATGGAAGAGGCACCACTACCACCACAGCCAGCACACAAGCACCACCAACCAGTCCCTCAAATCCCACCAGCAGCGTGGAGTACACAGCTCTTCAAGCTTGGAAGTCAGCCATCACAGAGGATCCATCAGGAATCCTAGCCTCCTGGGTTGGTCCGAATGTATGCTCATACAGAGGTGTCTTCTGCTCCGAACCACCTGAGGGCACCTCCTCCTCCTCCTCCTCTGTGGTCGCAGGCATAGATCTCAACCATGCCAGCCTCAAAGGCTCATTGGTGAAGGAGCTCTCTTTCCTCGCATATCTCTCCATCATTCACCTAAACAGCAACCGGTTCTCAGGTACAATTCCAGACTCCTTCAGGGAGCTACAGTACCTCACGGAGCTGGACCTTAGTAACAACCAGTTCTCAGGACCCTTCCCCACCTCCACACTCCGCATCCCAAACCTCATCTACCTTGACCTCAGGTTCAACAGCTTCTCAGGTGAAGTCCCAGATGAGCTCTTTGTGGGAGGTTTGGACGGCATATTCCTCAACAACAACCAGTTCGAAGGCCAGATCCCCATGATCCTCTGGAACTCCCCAGCTTCTGTGATCACCCTGGCCAACAACAACTTCTCTGGATCCATCCCGGCCAGCTTTGGCCACGTGGGACCTGGCATCAGGGAGGTGCTGTTCCTGAACAACGAGCTAACAGGTTGCATTCCGGAAGGGATCGGCTTTCTAAGTGATGTAGAAGTCTTGGATTTGAGCTTCAATTCGTTCACAGGCCATCTCCCAAGCTCCTTGTCATGCCTTTCTGACATTGAGGTCCTTAACATAGCCCACAACCAGTTCTCAGGGGAGCTCCCAGACCTCGTTTGTGACCTCAAGAGTCTCCTAAACCTCACCGTTTCTTACAATTTCTTTTCTGGGTTCAGCCAGGACTGTGACAAGCTGTTCTTCAGAAATGTGGGATTTGATTTCTCTGGGAACTGCATACCTGGGAGGGACATGCAGAGGCCTCCACCTGAGTGCATGGGGATTCCTGGAGGTGGACTTAGCTGCCTCAGGATACCAGCAGCAAAGGCTGTAGCTTGCTCTAGGGCCATGGTTCAGGGAAGTCGGATGCCGGCTATGCCATACACCTCCCCCACTTCATTTCCTTCTCTACCATGAGCTCTACCAGGATTGCGCTGGACCGGACAGTGTGGTGCATGGTGAGTTGACAGGCGAACAGTATGTAATGTTCTCTTAAATCATCTCAAAAAGCAAGCACAAATTATTGCGAACTTTCTAAGTTAGTTGGCTCTAGCATTGTTTTGAGTTGTGAAGATGAGTCATTGCATGCCATGGTTAAGCTACCATGGTTTAATCCTGTAGCACTAAGAGAGATCTATCTGTAACATTAATTCTATACAGTGATCTTAGCTAAGAGATCTCTATGGTTACTGAGGATTACTGATGGCTGGCCCTTGGCTTGATTGCTTTGTATCAAAGAATTGTCTGTATGCACTAAAGTTTCTGAGTCAACTTTGGCCCTCCATTATAATCAAAATCAGAATACTAAAAATCCACTCCAAGAACTAAACTATGGCTGTGTATATACCTATAGCATGGGTGTGTTGATCTGTTGTCTGTAAAAGTCTCCAAATCTGAAAGTTGAACATAAATCAAAGTCAAACTGGATTAGCCGGAGAACTAAGTCCCCAATTTGCTTATTTTTGTTGACTCTGAGAAGCGAGTATAAAGCTTCCTAATAGTTGAGAGTAAATTCATTGTCAGGCCAAAATCTTAGTGCTACTAAGCACGACCTCATAAGGTGGAATTCTTGTTTGCATTTACAAAGCTTACTAATATTTAGAGTAAGGTAGTTTTATTCTGCGGATTGCAATGGTTGTTTGATCCATTCGAGCCCCCTATAAAGTCTTTTAGCATTGTCACAACGACGATAAGATGCTACTGGAAACCCTGGCTTCAAGAAGAAGACAAACGAAGCAATGGTACCTCAAATGAGCATCGGCGACCCAGGCGTCCTTCCGGCCAGCGAATGTAGCTCGCGTACTCCTTCGCGAATCCACAGCAGCGGGGCGGCGGCCGTCCTCCAGAACCCGGCGCCGTTGGTCTCCGCTGGAAGAAGAGGAGGAGAAAGGGGGGTTTCGGAATCGGATTCGAAGCTCTGTTGGAAGATTCACAGGGGTGCGGCATCACCGTAATTATTGGTAATAGGTGCGGGTGATTGACCGAGATGCAATCAGGGACGGCCACGATATCAAGCATAAGTGGGCCCCGCCCACACAGAACCAAACTGATTGAGTACCGGACGGGTAGATCACGTTATTCTATGTAGGATTGATTCGACCCGATCTCTCAGAAAGCAGATGATATGTCAAATGACAAGAAAACATTCATCAAAATGCACCATCATTCTTATACCATTAAAAGAAAAGATGTGAAAGCAGAAAGAGCAATGTTACAATAAGTTACTGAGCCAATTAACAATGTTTGTGGCTGGGAATGACAACAATGGCACATTTGGACAATGATGGGACATTTGGACAACAATGCCTGGGTATGTGTATGTTGTTTTTCCTGCATGACTGACAGAGAAAGTGTAAAGCTATTAATCAAAGCCGAGCATATATTGTTCAAACCAGTGAGATGTCAAGCACAATAGGCAATATGAGGTTGCACAAATACTAATGTTGCCAAAAAGTTTTTGACAGTTTTTTCCCTACTAATGATGCTGCAAAGTTCATTATGCACAAAGCGAAGGAATGCAAAATGGTGGAGACAAAAAGCACATATCTGATTCATGTTGGTAAATATCTATTCAAATCCTGTATTAAATGTAGTGCCTGCAGAATATAGTAATGAAGTTCCAACGTGTGCATTCTTTGACACCAATGACTTGAAAGGTGCATGTTCTTTGACAACACAATGTTCCAAACTTTTGGAGAGAATGCAAAAGGATGATCCTAAGTATTTAACATGATACAAATAAGGCATTATTAGTTTACAGACGAGTAGTAATTCAATTTTGAAAAGCAACTTCTAAAGCTTTGGAAAAAAAAAAGTCCAAATATCAATTTGGTAGTGAATGGTACCTTAGGAGAACATTCTTTAAATTCTGCTACTCTCCGCAGATACTTTTCTCTCTCCAAATTGCTTGAACTTCATCAGTGCGGAACCTCTGAGTAAATGTTGATTCCTCCAATGGCGTGGTCATGCCATGTGCAAACGCAAGGAGACCAGTGTATGCTATCATTGCTCCATTGTCGACACAGTATCTATCGTCAGTTGCAAACAGTTTGCCTCCCCTCTCTGAGCACATTATCCTCATCATCTCTTGCAAGCGTTCATTGCATCCTACACCACCAACAATTAGGACATCCTTCGTATCACAATGTGCCATTGCACGTTCAGTGATCTCCACAAGCATAGCAAAGAGCGTTTCCTGGGAGCAATCAGTCATTTGTTATGCTTAGCTTCAAAATAAACTAAGTTGAAATTATTTACTGTTCCAAATATTCCGCCATGATTACTTCTTTTTTTAACCACAAATTCATGACCATAATTTTTGTTTCCAGGAGGCAATAAATGGATATAGATTTATAGGATGAAATATACCTGCAAGGAGTAACAGAGATCTGCTGGTGTGCATTCATTGTTTTTAAGCTTCTCAACTGCAGTCGCTTCAATATAGCTTAATATGCCACTAAATGAAACATCCATACCCTTGACAACATAGGGAAGATCTATGAACTTCTCTCCTTTCTTTGCAAGCTGAATTCAAGAATCACGAGAATCAAATGAGTTAAAGAACACGTGTTTCCGATAAAGAAGTTAAACATCAGAAATAATACGACAAAATAAGTATTAGGCACCATGGTATCGAAGTACACCATACTACATGATCCATATCTTAGTAAGGTGGAATTTCATCTCATAATAATGCCAAAAACATGGTTTGGAATGGAAAATTGGAACTCGTTTCAGATGCCGTTCATACTGCTAACCTAGATGGTATTTCCTGAATAAAAACATGTCAAGTAGGGAAGAGAATGTGAATCATCAGGTCTAGAAAGAAAATATACAAAGATGTTGATAAGTTACTACATATGCAGGTAGCCCACACATTATAGCAACCTCAAGGTACAGTGAAACCACTGTATTGCCAAACACTATTGGACCCAACATTTTAAAACCACCAAGTCAACAAGTCTAATCCACAAGCTGTATGTTCTATTTTTCAAGCACCAGAGGAACCAGATGGTTTTAACCTTCGGAACCATCTAGTTCAACAGTTGCTTTCTCATATAAATCAAAAGAGATGAGAGATTAGATGATGATCAATCAGTCTTCTTCCCACATGAGAACACTGGCTCATGTAATGATATCTTGCATTTACTAGGCCCATAAACTGCACTGGATTACTATATGTTGGCCTCGGCCAACGAGACTAGGGTGCAAAATCACAAACCAGAAATGACTCGGACAATAAAGTTGGTATCTCCACCAGTTTTTGAAATGATATATAATCACTCTATATCATATTTCCATTGCCAACAAAACTTACAAGAAATTTAAGTTAAAGAACAAAATCTTATCTTTTAAGAAAATGGGGAACATCTGTGACAACAAATTCATAATCTCAATTTTTTTCTAAATAATTTGCCAATTTTTATTGTTTTACAGAGGATATTATAACAGTTTTAAGGTTGTTAAATTAGATATTCATCCTACTACTGCTCATCCTTTCACTCCATGATGTGTCACAAAGTGTATCCAACTTTGACAAAGCTTGTGCAAACTCTATCCTGGACATGATATATAAACAATTTGCATCTACATGTCATGTACATGGTTGCCAGAGATAAATAGGTTAGCATCCAGTTCATCTAAAAATCATGGCATATACACTGTATGACAGTTTGGGCAAAAAGGCTCAAAAAGGGATGGTTCTCTGCATGCTTAGTCGAATTGGCTGTATTATTAGTTATCAGAAAGATATTCAATCTTCTAAATTTATCTTATGTAACTACTATCGAACCTCTACTTTTCACACAGAGTCAGTATTTCAAAACTAAATATACAGCGAACAAAAAGGAAAATATGTTATGCAAAAGTAGAACTCAAACTTATCTAATCAGAAACATCTAATCCATAATTACCTAAAGCAAGTAAAAAAGAACCGGTTGTATTATAAGAAATGAGAAAATACTTCAGAAAATTGAGTATCTTTTAAAGATTCTAATTATAGATAAAGGTCTTTTTTAGAAGAAAACCAAGTGAAAAAATTTGAACCTGCTCGATGTTATATCCGGGACTGGGATCATTGGACAGGGTAAGAACCCTAGCAAAACGATCCAGGCAATTACCAACAGCGATGTCAATAGTCTCCCCGAAAATTCGGTACCTTCCCTCGCTGTACGCTATGACTTGAGTGTTCCCTCCACTGACGTAAAGCACGACAGGGTCCTCGGCCCCGGTGACGATCCGGCCCATCTCGATGTGGGCAACGCAGTGGTTGACGGCGACGATGGGCTTCCCCCAGAGCTGGGAGAGGGCGCGGACGGCCACCGCGGAGACCTGAAGGGGGGCGCCCATGCCGGGCCCCTTGGTGTAGCAGAGGCAGTCGACGTCGGCGGGGGTGATGCCGGCGTCGTCGAGGGCGGAGCGGAGGAGGGGGAGGACGTGGCGGAGGTGGTGGTGGGCGGTCTCCCGGGGAAGAAACCCGTGGCCAGGCGGCGTGATGTAGGTGTGGCGAGGGTTGGAGAGGATGGTGCCGTCGAGGGCGACGACCCCCACGCCGATCTTGTTCGCCGACCCCTCAAACCCCACGGCGATCAGCGTCTTATTCTTCGCCATTAATTGCTCTTTTTCTCTCCTTTCCCTCACTGAGGCCGACAGAATCGGAGGCTGAGCTGAGGGTTTTAGGGCACAGTGTATTAGACCAAACCCGTTATATATAGTCCCATCATAACATCGAAATCGATCTAAGACCGTTATAATAACGTCATAACAAAACATCTGGACCGTTGATCTATAATCGACCTCACTCGTGGGACATATAACGTCGCCCAACTACAGAGGTGATACAAACCGATGAAGCGTCTTCCCTTGCTCACCCCGGCCCGCGCCTTCGCCACGACGTACAGCGGCCGGGTCGTCCGAGTCGACTCGTCCGGACGCGCCCTCGCCGTCGAGGTCGACCCACCGGACCTCCCCCGCGACGCTCGAGGCCACGCCCTCCCGCGCCGCGACCTCATCTGCCGCGCCGCCCGCATCCTCCGCTCCACTTCCCCCGCCGCCGCCCCCCTCCTCGACCTTGCCGACTACCTCCAAACCCTAACCCTCACCCTCACCCCCGCCGAGGTCAGCGAGATTCTCAAGTGCATCCGGAACCCCGATCGCGCCCTCGAGTTCTTCCGCTTCGCCGCCTCACTCCCCGGGTTCCACCATGATTGCTTCACCTACAACCGGATCCTCTCCATCCTCGCCAGGTCGGGCGCTGTTGATGGAGACACTGTCCGCTGGATCGTGGACGAGATGGAGCGTGATGGAGTGAACGGAAGCATATCCACCATCAACATCTTGATCGGGATACTGGGGGGTGGAGAGCTGGACCGGTGCTTGGAACTCGTTAAGAAGTGGGGATTGAAGTTTAACGGGTACACCTACAAGTGCTTGATGCAGGCGTACTTGAGATACCGGGTTGTGGACCGGGCGTTTAGGGTTTTTGAGGAGATGAAGAGGAAAGGATATAAATTGGATATCTTTGCCTATAATATGCTAGTGGATGCGCTAGCCAAAGCTGAAAAGGTGCGACTACTATATTCTTAATGTTCGGCATTACATTGTTGGTTTTTATTCTTCTTTCTCAAATTGTAGCTTAGTTTTCAAAAAGTTAGAAGTATTGTAAGGTTAAACTAATTAATTTCTGATTGTTTGATAGGTAATATAGCATACAGGCAATAATGGTAATCACAAGATAACTCTAATGACATATTCCTTTCGCTTCTGTTTTGTCTGATTTGAGTCACTTTAACAGGTTGAACAGGCTTACAAGGTTTTTGCAGATATGAAACGTAGGCACTGTGAACCAGATGCATATACTTACACAATTTTAATCAGAATGTCTGGAAAGATAGGGAAAACAGATGAATTCCTCTCTTTTTTTGAAGAAATGATAAGAAAAGGATGTGCTCTTAACTTAATTTCTTATAATACTATGATTCAAGCACTTGCTAAGAATCGAATGGTAGATAAAGCTATCTTTATTTTTTCCAAAATGGTTGAGAATGATTGCCAACCCAATGAATTCACATATAGTGTCTTGATAGATGGTTTAGCAGCAGAAGGACAACTTGATAGGCTGGATCAGGTTGTGGAAGTCTCTAATAAGTACATGAATAAGTCAATTTATGCTTACTTGGTGAAGACACTGAGTAAGTTAGGCCATGTAAGTGAGGCCCATCGCATGTTTTGTAGCATGTGGAGTTTCCATGACAAAGGGGACAGGGATGCTTATTTGTCCATGCTTGAAACTCTTTGTAGTGCAGGGAAGACATCAGAAGCTATGGAATTACTGAATAAAATACATGAAAAAGGGATAACCACTGATACTGTCATGTATAACATGGTTTTTTCAGCTCTTGGTAAGCTTAAGCAAGTACCCTATATTTACACCCTTTACGAGCAGATGAAGGCAGAAGGCCATTTTCCTGACATATTTACTTATAATATTCTCATCTCAAGCTTCGGCAAAGTTGGTCTGATTGATAAGGCTTTTGAAATTTTTGAAGAAATGGAGAGTACCGATTGTAAACCTGATGTAGTCACCTACAATTCTTTAATAAATTGTCTTGGGAAAAATGGAGACCTAGATGAAGCTCACATGCGTTTCATGGAGATGCAGGAGAAAGGATTGAACCCTGATGTTGTTACTTATAGTACTCTCATTGAATGTTTTGGGAAATCCAATAAAGTTGAGATGGCTTGTAGGTTGTTTGATGAGATGCTTGCTCAAGGATGCTTCCCTAACATTGTAACATACAACATTTTGCTTGATTGTCTGGAGAGGTGTGGGAACACAGCTGAAGCATTTAAGCTGTATGCTACTATGAAGCAACGTGGGCTGACGCCAGATTCAATAACTTATACAATACTTGCACGATTAGAGAGTGGATCCCAAAAAGCAGTAAGAGTTCGCAAACAGAGTCGTATTACAGGATGGGTTGTTAGCCCGTTAAGGTAATGAAGGCAGGTGACAAGTAAGCAATATGTTGTGGATTGTTTGCACCAAATTAGGCATTTGTTTGCTAGTCAAACAATTTGTTATATTAATGTTTCAAGTACCAGTATCAAGATGGATACACCTGGCAACAGTTTTGGGTCTCATTATGTTGGATAAGTCACACAGTCGTGTGTGGGATTTCGATTTTGATATAGTGCTGGTGGAGGATCACACCTAAAAGATGTTTGATAGTCATGTCGGCCTTCTTTTGTCATGCTGAGTACTAGTTAAAGAAAACCCTTGAGTTACGGCTTATTTCACAAAAGAAATGGTTCTTGTCATGGTTTTTGTACAATGACAAATCTAGGGAGTAAAGCATGGAAGATTGACATTCAAGGACTCTGCATGCTCGGTACCTCTAGGTAAAATTTATGTTTATTATATTTGAAATTTATAAAAAGTTCAATCATGATTATGCTTTTTGCAAAATATAATATTCTTGTAACGATTGACATCTTAAGCTTGTTCCGGTCTCTACAGTTATTATTTAGGTTTATATGTGAAATTTTCAACCAATCAGATAGGCTGTCCAATCCATTATTTATGAAATCATGGTTTTTAAATTAACAACTACATAATCTGGACTTATATATGTAATTAGTTGTACAGCTTAGTTAACTGATAACTCTGTCCTTATCTGTAAAATGCTCTAAACGTAGTTTGGTTGTTTGGTTGCTTTTCAGTTAAACTATAAAGGGTCTTTCTTCTTTCCATAATGATCGATTTGGGAACATTCATGGTAGAGTTCCTTTTTCAAACATATGGATAAAGGTGACCCTGTTTAGCATTTCATATTTGATTGTTAGATGCCCAATTTACATTGATACTGAGATAACCAGTATATTATTTAACCATTTCTATCGGTTCCTTCCGGCTATCAAATTCTCGAGATAACACAAGAAGTCATAAGATCCCAACTATTTGAGCTTGGCTGCATGGAATTTTTCCCACCATTGACTTTTGTTGAAGACATTGCCACTAATCAAAAAAAGATTATATGCATGCATAGAATTTCTGATATATGAACACCATAAGCTTTTTGTATATGTAGACAACTTCAAAGATCAAAATTAAATTTCATGCTCTGGTTGCAAGTTAAGACTGCACCGACCTATTTTGTTCCAGCACATCCATCTAATTCATAAAGAAAATGGGTACTTCAGCAGGAACTATGGCTATCAATTTCCAAGTCTTTTTACCTCTAAATTCTTGTTACTACTAGCTGGATCAGTTGAGAATATAATAATCTGCTGGTCTTGCAGCATGCATATGAACAGGAAAAACACAAGGTCATTCACACAGTAGCTATCAGTATTCATGGATGTTCTTCTCCGTAAGCTAAGTAAAAGCTACAGAAACATGGTTTAACAGATCCTTGTTTGAGGCACAGACTTTCAACCAAATTGGCCATGTAATATCTTAAATGGGTGAGGGAGCTTCCGAGGTAACAATGCTGAGAGTCATGCTCCAATTCGTTTTTGACCTGCATATCTGTAAGTTCAATGGAAACATCATCTCATTATTCCATTGCCCTGGCTGAATTTTTGCCCTTTCAGGTTTGATTATCCTGTTTTGTAATTAGCCTATTTGGTTCTTCCTATTCGAACATTAATAATTTGTAAATAAATCGTGATTCCTGTTCTGAACTTTTGTTGTCAAACACCAGGGATGATCTTGAATTATAAAACTTGGTGGTGCAGCTTTTATCTTAGTTTGTGCTAATGTACTTTCCCACCCAGTGCAGGACCATCTTCCTGAGCAATCTAAATCTCTTTCTTTTCTTTCCTCCTCTTCTCTGCTCTCTCTCTCTCTCTCTCTCTCTCCAAAGAGAACATATATTTTGAAGAGAAGAAGACTTTGACATGATTTCTTAACCCAGGAGTTGCTATCATGAACTTATAAGGAATTTTTAGGATCTGATAATTTTCTTTCCTTTGCTATCGTAATTAGATTCGTTAATTTCTGTGCCTTTACTGTTGCTTTCACGATATAATTATTTAGGATTTCCAGAGGCAGGAATCTGATTATTTCCTTTCCTATCCTCTTGTATGATTCATTGAATCCTGTATTCTTTCTTTAGTTTTCTACATCAATAAGATTCTAACAGGAATATTAAAGTATATATATATATATATATATATATATATATATATATATATATATATATATATATATATATGTTTAATTCTTTCTTCCTTTTACGAGATAATAATATACTAAAAACCTGAAGTAAATGATTTTTCTTGAGATATTAGAAATACTAAAACAAAAAACATATATTTCAAAAATTAGCATCCAATAACAATATCTTTTAAAAAAAATCAAATTTAAAATAAATCCAGACACATCTTTTCGCGTCCCATCCAATATATATAATATTGGATATCAGAAAAAAAAAATCATAGTTAAAGTTTTTAGATAAAATTTAGAACATTTTGCTACATTGACACTTTTATATCTTATCTTTTTAGGATGAACAATGAAACTATCCTAGAAGAAGCACTAATACAAATATATGCATATTTGTAAAAAGGAAAAAAAACGTAGTAATACTATTTACTTAAGACACAACCTGAGAGTGGCATTACACGTAATTAAAAGAAAACGGCAAGGTTAGTTTCGACAGTCAAGAACGACTCACTCCATCGTGGTAGTTATTTGCCGTTCTCATTTCCCACTTCTCGTGGTACGACGAACCCAAAGAGATCAAGAAACGAAGGGGAGAGGGAGAAAGCAAGCAAGAAAGGTAATCGATCTCCCCTTCCTCCTCCTTTTCCTATATATGCCGTGCCTCCGTAAACCCTTCGCCGAGTTCGAGCCTTTCTCCTGTCCTCGATCGCTTTCCCGGTTCTTCTTCCTCCTCGTTTGATCGCATTTCCTGTTTTTCTGTTATTTCGATGGGATCGTTGCCTGATGCTCCCATAGCGAAGAAGATCTCGGTGGAATCGAGCGGCGGCGGCCTCCCGGACTCGGCCTCTCATTGCTTCCTTCTGCTCGTTTTCGTCGGTCAAGGTCCTTCCCAGGAACAGGGGCGGGGACGGTGACGGATGGGTTCGGAGGGGAAGACAACGCCCAAGATCGTCCGTGGGGAAGGGGGCTACGTTCTCGAGGATGTCTCCCACCTCATCGACTACTTGCCCGATCTGCCCGTGAGTTCCCTCTCGCGTGGTTTTCTTGATCCTTTCTTCTTTCTTTTGGGGTTTGGGGTGGGAGCGAATCTGGTGAAACGGAGGGTCCTTTCTTGATCTGTTGGATTCTAACGCTTTGTTTCTTGGCGGGTTCTTGAATGGTTCGATTGGTGTTTGAAGTGGAAGATGTCAATTGGAAATTGCTTTTAGGTCTTCTTTTTTCAGTATTTGATGTGCGTTTGAGATGAGGAACATTCTTTTTTTTCAAGAAATCATGAATGTTTTCGTTCTTTTATCGGCTTCAGAAGTAATATCTATTTGTTTCTGGCAGACCTATCCAAATCCGCTGCAAGATAATCCAAGCCTACTCGGTTGTCAAGTAATCTTTACCCCTTCCTCAGTCTCTCTGTTCTGGACATTCTTGATTCACCAAACTCATCTTTTTGGTAATTGCAGCCAGTATTTTGTGGATGTGAATGATACCGTGGCACAGAAGGTGAGTATTTTGCTTCCAGAAATTGAAATTGCACATGTGAGTCTGTGACACTAAAACTCTGTTGCTAAAAGATCATTTGGTTCTTGGAATTTATTTGCGTAAAGTTCCTTTTTCTTTTGCTTGGTACAGATTGTTGTTCATAAGAGTAGCCCAAGAGGGATGCTTTTCCGACGTGCAGGGCCACACCAAAGAGTAGTTCCTCTGCACCATCTTCTGTTGTAGCAACTGTCAAATTAGAGAGATCATCTTAATTGATCCCTTGGGTGTTCTTGAATATTTTTGTCAGGTGTACTTCGAGTCGGATGAGGTGCATGCTTGCATTGTAACATGTGGAGGCTTGTGCCCTGGGCTTAACACAGCGATCGGAGAAATAGTTTGCGGCTTATATGGCATGTATGTTGTTCGCAAAGTCCTTGGTATAGAGGTCAGTTCTGCAATGTGAATTATGACATGTATGGTGTTCACAAAGTCCTTGGTATAGAGGTCAGTTTTGCAATGTGAATTCTGCTCCCTCAATAGCTTATATAACTCATGGATCTCTTTTCCTTTTAATAAGGCATAAATCATCTATTGACCCTTTTTCTTTTAAAGGAATTTGATCTTGACACCTTGCTATTAATAGTCAAGTTCTTTACCTATTAAACTAGCTTATATCTTCATCATGAACTTGAAACCTTACACTGTTTTAAGTTAATAATTCTTGAAATTTGACTGCACATTGGTATGACTGGATTTTGGATGAGTTTCCTAGGTGACTGGAATAAAGTGGTTCATCGGTTGATGATACTTTAGGCTAAATATCACTTTCTATTTGTTTCATGCATTCTCTCATTACTCATAACTCATTGCATAGGTATCATTTAATTGATGTTTCGGTCATTCTGTTTAGGTGGCTATAGAGGCTTCTATTCCTCTAACACCACTAATTTGACACAAAAGAGTGTCAATGACATTCACAAAAGGGGAGGTACGATCCTTTGCACATCAAGAGGTGGTCAGGACACTTTGAAGATAGTCGACAGTATTGAGGACCACAGCAAGAGGTGGTCAGGACTGTTGCTTAATCCTTGGGATTGGCATTTCATTCCTCCAAAAAACAAAAAAAGGTGCGTTAATTGATCTATCATGTTTGCTCAGGATTGTTGCTTAATCCCAGAGTCGCCTTTTTCCATTTGGAGGGGAAGGGTGAGCTGCTGGAGTTCATCGAGAAGCGGCTCAAAGAGAACGGTCACATGGTCATTGTTGTTGCTGAGGGCGCAGGCCAAGATCTGACTGTCGAAAGCATGCGATCCGTCGACCATCAAGATGCTTCCGGTAATAAGCTACTCCTCGATGTTGGCCTGTGGCTGTCACAGAAGATAAAGGTGAGTCTTTTTCTTATTCTGACTTGATATATCATTTATAGCAGCACTAAACAGTTGATATATGGCATGTAATTGATACAGACAGCTCTACTCACTCAATCTTTTCCAAGTACTACTACTACTACTACTACTACTACTACTGCAGGACCACTTTACAAGAAACAGGAAAATGCACATAAATCTTAAATACATAGGTCTGTTGCAGACTTGTCCAAGTCTTTCCCTTCCCTGGTTGTATAATTTCTTATGCTTTGTCGCAGATCCTACGTACATGATCCGTGCAATTCCAAGAAATGCATCCGACAATATCTACTGCACTTTGCTGGCACACAGCGTCATACATGGTGCCATGGCAGGATACACCGGCTTCACCGTGTGGCCTGTCAATGGAAGACATGCTTACCCTTTCATGTTACTACATTTTAATCAGTGCAGTATGCTGTTGGTCTCACGTGATTAGACAAATGTACGTACGCACGCTTTCCTCCCACTTAATCCGTTGCTGTGCTGCAGAGGATAACGGGGGTGCAGAATAAGGTGGTAGTAACAGACAGGATGTGGGCGCGATTGCTGTCTTCCACGAACCAACCCAGTTTTCTCAGTTCCAAAGATGTGGAGGATGCAAAAAAAAGGAGCCACCGACGCAGCTGTTGGACGAGGAGAACGAGAAGCACCCAAATAAGAAGGCTGCCGCCTGAGATGCGAATTTGTGTTTTGCCTCGGGGACAATTAATTTGGGTGTAATAAGTATCAGTTAGCTGTGGATATTCACAGATCCTAAATAATTTAATCCAAATGCCTTTTTTTTTTGTTTTCTCTATCTTCTTTGCTTTTAATGAAACCAAACAAGAAATATCTCGTTTTTGCATCGCTGAAGAAACCACAAAGACGTTCTACGTAATGAACAACCATTACGTTCTACGTAATGAACAAAAATTGCAGCTTCCTTCTACCAGACAAAGACATGGTTTGGTGAAGTACAAAAATTCCATTGTGACCACAGCAGTGGGGCTGTCTGTTTACGAAAAATTGCAGCTTCCTTTCTTACCAGTGGTCACAAGTATAAAACTGCTGTGTCCGCCCATAGGAGCAAATAACCAGATTCATAATGATTAAGCTGGTTGAAACACCGTGTTGATGACTTCTTTCAAGTTTTTGCAGCCCAGTATTGTTATATCCAGATTAAGTGACGTCAGCGTTCTCTCAGCTGCCTTCGGTATGACGCACCTTTTAAATCCCAGTTTAGCAACAGCTATGACTCTCTTATCCATCCTTGGTACCTGCACACAAGTGGAATCGGAAATCCAAGTAGAAAATGAAATAATTAACTACTACTATGTTAATTAATCAAATACTAATGATGTGGCTTTTATTCCACAAGGATTCAAGCAGTCAGCAGACAACGATATTGAGAGAGAGAGAGAAAGGCATCAATGGCTGGCAATATTTTAATGCAATGAACAGGTTATGCAAATATAGATACTTGGTAAATTAATAATTCAATGTAGTTTCCCCAATAAAATCAAGATTCTTCTGATTTCAATACCTGGCAATGTCATTCTAATTATACTAGTCGGTCACTTGTAATTATCTGATTTCAGTCACTCACTCTCCTATCTGCTTCCTTTTCTGACTCACAATGACAACTCGATCTGGATCTATCACGCTCACTTTCTTATCTGCGCTTCCTTTTCCACTAGCAATGACAACTCCTGGATCTAAACCTATAACACTCACTTTTATATCTATCACACTCGTGTTACTGTGGACAATGTCCACAGCCCTCCCTCTAGTTCCCCTCTTGTTTTTCCTCTCTCCTTTCCCCTGGCCATCATGGTCTCAACTCTCTACCTACAACCACATAAACTGAGATGGCGCATGTGGGCCCACATACCAGTCCTTTGTAGGGCTAGTACAAAGCACAACAGTATATGCAATCTGCCATGGGATGTAAAAATTCATGGGCCAAATGTAGAAACTATGATGATAGATTGCCAACAACGCCTACAATGTTAACATGCAAGTCTTACAACACAAAACTAATGTCAAGCCAATGATGCCAAATATGCTGGCCAAATGTTCCTGAGGTACGAAACATGCAGAAAGTACCATGTCAACATTTGACATGAATCCATACTGCAAAATCAAAATTATGCCCATAGATTATACAGAAGAATGAAATGTGCAAGCAATACTCTTAAATGGGTTTTTGCAACACATTTGGATAAGATCATTTCTATACAAGAACACAAGAACCAAGATCATTGAAATATATCTCGCAAAAATTCATGAGCTTATTCTGCTTTGAAAAATAATCTGCGTCATTTCTATACAAGAACACATAAGATATAGAATATTTACTCTAGTCAACAATACTTACAGCACGAAGCTCGCCACCTAGGCCAACCTCTCCGATAAAAGCAATGTCATTAGGGATGGGAAACTCCAAGAAGCTGAACAACAAAGAAGAACTTCAATTTATCGTTTAGTTAAAAAATGTCAGATTAATAAAATAGTTCACGAGTTTCATGACTTGGAAAAGGAATATTTTTAAAAGCAAGCAATTGATAAGTTGCAAATACACGAAACCAAGCAATGAAAGCTGCCCAAATGCATCACAGCCTATATCTATCATCAATGATTCAGGATGGCTTCGTATAACATGATCGGATGGACATGTCTGAAACAAACCATCTGATATAGGGTCTATCCACCTTAGGGTGCCAATAGGTATTTAAACACATCGTTTTACTGATATAAACAAACATATTAATAGAAGTACAACAAGGGACTGGTAGAGACTCTTGACCATGTACTGCAACTCACAAGGTCCAACATATGCACCACACCAAAATGATTATTACAGTCAAATTGTACTGCTACAGATGCACTCACATTGTCCAACTCACTTATTTCGCTGACATTTTTATTCAATAATAGGTATCTATCAATGAGAATCATTGATCTTAGCCTTCAGCTGGATGCTAGAGAATAACCAACATTTTCTTGGTTTCCGAAAGATAAGGACAGCAACATCACTCTTTATCCATCATAATAACACAAGAATTATAAGTTAACTGTATCCAAGCATTCAATCATTTTCCTTTCTCTTGTTTGACAATGTTATTCGAACTCACTAGCATCTTTAAAACACAAACTGAAAGGGTGCTGCCATACCTGCTGCAAATCGCAGCCGCAATCGCCAGATCTCCTGCCGTCTCAGTCAAATTGAACCCACTAACAACATTCAGAAAGATCGCCTGTGGAAAGAGAACAAAATCTTTTACAGGACTTTTCATTACCATGTTATCAACATAGAGATGAATTTTCTTCTGAATTTAAGGACATTACAGAAAAGAGATAATATGATTTTCTTTAGCTCTTATTTAGTAAAGTATAGACTGTTGTATCTGGAAAGGTCTTACTTTACTTCAGATGTCACTGGCCATTTCAGATCCTAATCATCTACACGTTGTATTGCACCAAGATATGATCCAGCACATGTTGTAGCATGTCTATTTACTGAGCTATATATATTAATAGTTGACAGTTGAACAGGCAGAGTGTTATTTTTCCCCTCCACTGAGCTCTGCTATGGGCAACAGCAGGCAAAATAACAATGACCATTGTTCTGGCAAAATCCAGTATGCAACAATGCCACAATGTGGGCTCCATTTGTCATGGTTCGGACACCTCTATTTTTTATTATAGTTTTAGATAACCCACTATAAGTTCATTCACCTTTACAAAACCACTATAAGAAAAAAAATTGAGTGAAAACAATAGAAAAGAGACAAATTATGAAAGCCTTACATTGCCTTGTAGCTTCAGACCAGCCTGTTTCATGAGAACCTTCAAAGGAAAAGTTTATAAAAGTCAGGCGCCAATTGCATATTTGGTCATAATTCAGATATCAAACTGACCGACAATGTCGTTGACATGCAAGAACTGATTGCCATGTGTAAGAACATCTTGTTGATTGAAGCAAAACAAAAATCTCATGTAAAAGTGCCTTATAATAAAAACTGTCTCATGATAAAATACTGTCACATAGAGAGCACATTGAATGATCTTCAATTAACCACCTCCACTAAAATTGAAGGCAAAATGTAATCAGATATTAACACAACAAGGAAAAATTGTCAACAATACAAATGTTATAAGAAACATAATCGTACTTACAGCAATTATCATGTCAGCTCTGCTTGCCTTTATCCCATTGGCATATCTTGAGACTGAAGAAGGATCAGATACGCACAAAGCCTGCCAAAAAATGAAAACGCTGTATTAAGTGAGCCAGAAGAAGGAAGGGCACAGAAGCACCTCTAGCTGAAGCAAATGCTAGAATTTAACCTCAATATGCTATTGCTGATGATTATATGCAACAGTCAAGAGAAGCAACTTCAAAAGACATCACATGCCACCATGTCCTGGCATGAACAATTCATATTCACATGCTCGGATCTATACATCAATGTGGCCTAGCTAAGGCTTTCCTAGAATTGTTTACAAACTACACCTAGAAAGTAGGTACTCTTGAAATTTCTGGGAACTTTTATTCTGCTAAATTGAAGAGCACCAGTGTTCCCAATTTCAGCTCACAGCTATCATGCTTATATATTCTTAGACACTTTGAACCAAGGTTCGCAATACCGTACCGTACCGGTATTTCGACCTGGGATCGGTACCGGTACGGTACGGTATACCGAGCGGTACACCCAAATGTACCGATTACTGTAGCACTGTTACAGTGCTACAGTGAACTCGGACCGGTAACAGTCGGTCCGCGTACCGACAACCTGTCGGACCGGTACGTACCGCCCGTACTGGGCGGTACGGCAGACCCTGCTTTGAACCCATTGTTCTGAATGTTTCTAGCCATAAGAAGATAGTATGCAGTGAAATTCCTGGGGTGTTCCAATGGAACCGACTAACTCATTGACACAATTAGGCGCTAGGAGCTCATCCGAGCAAAGCAAGACACTTGTGAATATTAAAACTTCAAATTTATATGTTAATATTGAGAAACATGATCACTAAAATAAAGCAGTGACAATTAAAAATGATGCGAAGTAGCAATGACATTTCCAATCCCTTAAAACATTCACAGGCTATATTAACAAATTAATACCATAGGAAGAGGAGGGAGAGGGGGGTTATTGAGGTATGGGGAGGGGATGTTGTTGATTGAGAGACAAGCAGGGAGGCAGAGGAGGAGGCAGAGGAGGAGGGGCTTGTTGGGGTATGAGGAAGGGTTGCTATCAGGTTGGGGTCCGAAGACATTGATCTGGTTCAGTCGAACCAGAATCAATGGACCACAACAGTTAGGTCTGGTTTAGGCTCGATCCAGGCTAGATTTGGCTTAGACATGTGCCCGAACCGCTCAATGCCTAGGATCAGCTGCACACATGGGCTGCGCTTAGTTGAAGGCGCCTGCTTGGACTAGTTATCAAGTGCTTGAGCCTTGTGCTTCCTAACCTAAGTGCCTATAGCAAGCACCTGATAACTTCAATGCTTATAACCAAGTTTCGCAATACCGTACCGTACCGGAGTTTCGATCTGGGCTCGGTACCGGTACGGTACGGTATACCGCTCGGTACACCCAGGTGTACCGAGCGTGTCGAGCACTGTAGCATCGCTACAGTGCTGCTACAGTATCAGAACGGTAACATATGGTCCGCGTACCGAAAGTCTGTCGGACCGGTACGTACCGCCCGTACCGGGCGGTACGGACCGGTACTGCAAACCATGCTTATAACATAAATCACCTATCCTCCATATTGTTGCATTCAAGGAATAAAATTCTGATTACCAGATCTGTACCAGTCCAATGTAGCATTAGTTACCAAGAGCTTGGGCCTCACCTTGCCTAACCTGAGCACCTAGGTAAGTGCCTAATGACTTCAGTACTTATAACATAAATAAACCTGCCCTCCACATTGTTGCATCCAAGGAAATAATGACGTACATGTATGTACATGGTATGTTGGCATGTACCATGGTTGTATCAAAATATTTTTTGCTTCCTTTTCGCTTGAAAGGTTACTGAATTTAGATTTGTTGCCAGGAGAAAGTTAGGTTGTAACTTAATGAATGAACTCTCCAGCTCAGAAATGTTACATAAATGCATGGAAACATGTGGCACAACAGAGATTGAGTGTATATCGCTTACCCTTAAGACACAAAACTGAAATGAACAGAGAATAATAAATAGCTTTCCAGCTCAAATTCAAATTCTTGTTACTCTTTATCTGCAGTAATTTGAAGAATGGAAACTGTGTGCCACATGGAAACTGTATGAAGTACTGATGCAGATTGAAATACCAAGATACGAAGATACAAAGACACATATTCATATGTACTGATGCAGATTGAAATACCAAGATACGAAGATACAAAGACGCATATTCATATGTACTGATGCAGATTGAAACCCACTGCCACCATTCCATACGGTGCCCTTTCACATTGCAGACCAAGGGGGAAGGAATCGAAAAGGCAGCCATCCCCTTTCCCAGGCTGACCCTGCTTTAGAGTCTCCTAGGGTTTCCCCATTAAGAATCTCCAACCCCTTTGCCCCTTTCATTCCCCCTGAGGCACCCACTGCCCCTTCTAACCCTCCCTACCAGGGAGAGCTTTTCCTCTTTTCTTCTTATGCTCCTACAGGGTAACCTGGCAAAGGCTCAGCTCCGGCTGTGTTTCCTTAACATTCGCCGCGTTGGTGGACAAAATGGCAGCTGCTTTAAAGAAGGCTGTAGATGGAGAAGCCATGGTGGAGGAGGACATCTTACGGTAATCTTGAACTAGAATGGTCAGCTCCAACCACAGGACAAAGCAGAATTCAGCATCGGCTTAATCATTTTTTGCTTTCAATCAAACAATGTAACAAAAAGAAAAAAAATTAGAAACGTACTACTCCTCTTTCTATTCCGAATGAACTGTTTAGATCCTTCCTCCTCCTTTATTGTGACTCAATGATAGTGAACCTTTTATGATGGAACTGTAGAGGCACACTCAAAAAGGACTGTAAAGAGGCTCTTTTCAGCCTAATCCACTCTCACAATCTAGACCTCATTGTCCTCTTGGAAACCCGTTTGCAGGGGGATAGCAGCTTGGCATTCATAAGAAGGATGGGAAAGCTGTGGTGTGGTAACTTCTCCCCCGCATGTGGTAGATCATGGGGCATTCTGGTCCTCTAGAAGGAAGGCAAGTTCAAAGTTGCTCCGGTGGGTAAGAACCCCCAATCCCTAAATTTGGTTATCCAAGCTGGTGATACATCCCATTGGCTCCTCTCAGCTATAAATGCTAGCAACTTTTCTTCACTTCGGAAATCTTTGTGGAATGCAATTCCACCAATTGATTGTCTTTCTGAGATTCCCTGGTTTTTGTGTGGTGACATGATTGCTATCTCTTCTGCCAATGATAAAATCAGTGACTGACCCTTTGCCATAACGAGATCTGTGCTCGACTTTAAAGACTTCTTAGTTCACTCTAGTTTGATTGATTCGGGGTTTTCTGAAAATCAATTTACTTGGTGTAATAACCAATTCGGTAAATGTCGGACTTCTGCTCATTTAGATCGTGTGTTTGCTAACAATGCTTGGATATCTCTTTTCAGTGACTCTTCGATTTTACATTTACCTAGATCCCACTCTGATCACACACCCTTACCAATCAAAGTTGGCAAGATTAGGTCTTAGTCCGATCGCCCTTGGCCATTTCACTTCGAATCTTTTTAGTTGGAACACAAAGAGATTCACAACATTGTCCAAATCTGCTTTTAATAACCATCAGTCTCGTCCCCACAACAACATGGCCTCTTTACGTCAGATTCTTATATCTCTCGGTATCTCCCTCTCAAAGTGGAACCATTGATGCAATTTGAACCTTGAGAACTAGATCAAGGCCACCCAAAGGGATATTTCTAACCTTGAATCTAAAGATGCCACTAACTCCCTTACTGATTTTGAACAAACTCTATTCTAGTGTCTCTTTCACAAGTCCACGACCCTCAATAGACAGCTTCACCTCAGGTGATGAGCTCAGGCCAAGGTCCAATGGATTGAATATGGTGACAAAAATACCAAAATTTTCCATCACAAGGCCTCTTTTAGGTGCACTAAGAATAGGATCTCCTCCATCACTGACGAAAATGGAAATTCCTTCCATGATCCCGACAAGATTTCTTCCTTCGTCAATCAAAATGGAAATCTGGTACACCTGTCCTCTGCCCATGATTCCTTCCTTCGTCAATCAACAACTTTGCAAAGACTTCTCTTTTGTTGAAATCCATTCTGATCTCCTACTAATGAGCTTCGGCAAAAGCCCAAACACAAATGGATTTAATGTGGAATTCTTCAAAGCCTTCTGGGACGATATCTAGCCCAGCATCCTCCAATCTTTTTCTTCTTTTCACTCATCCAAACTCCTCCCACCAAGCTGGGGCAATACACATCTGGTTTATATCCCCAAAAGGACAACCCTTTGGTCATCAAAGGCTACCGTCCCATAGCTCTATGAAACATGATTTACAAACACCTAACCAAAGTGAGGATCAACAGAATCAAGCCATTATTGCATGCACTAATCAGTCCTGAACAGTCAACATTCATTCAAGGGAGCAATATTCATGATAATATCCTTATAGCCAAGAATCCCTTAGTTCTTCTCAAACTCGACGTTGAGAAAGCATTTGTCTGACTCTCATGGGATGCCATCTGATCCTCTCTTCTTCTCATGAACTTCCCAACTCAGTTCGTGGACTGGATTTATTCTTGCATATCCTCATCGTCATTCTCATGTCTCACGAACGGGACCTCTTCCCAATGGTTCAAGGCAAACACCCATATTCGGTAGGGAGACCCCCTTTTGCGGTATCTGTTTATCTTTGACTCAACATATGCTATCGTCCCTCATCACCTCCAATCTATTGTTTGCGGATGATATTCTCGTGGGCTTTCGTGCTAATTCCAAATCCCGTGTCAATGTCCTCAAATTCCTCAATACCTTCCATGATCTCACAAATCTCAGAATTAACCTACAGAAATCCAACATTTATTTTTTAAACACTGTCCTCCCTCCACCAACCACACTGTTTGCAATGCTTTGGGCACAAAAGGACTTTGGCTTATGAAATATCTAGGTGCCTATCTATCTTTAGGTCGTCTCCCACCTAGTTGCGAGAACTCCTTTGTTGACAAACTTGTTTTATAATGAACTCTATGACTACTCAGATGTTATTTAACTGCCACATTTCTGACACTGTTTTATAACACATGGTCGGTATATCAAGAAACTTATTTTGGATTCCTCCTTCGCTTCTCAAGGACACCATCATTAGTCCTGAGAATAAAGGAGGACTTGGTTTACAATAGTGATTTCAATAGGCGCTCGCCTAGGCGCTCAGGCGACGCACTTCAAAGAGGCACCGCGTGAGCTCGAGCGAGCGCACGGGTTAAACCAAGTGACCCCGGTGCTTTAGTTGGTTCAATCGAACCAACTAAAGCACCGATATCAGCCTCCCAACATCTCTCTAGCAATTTCCCCAACCATAAC
The DNA here is from genome assembly GCF_036884655.1 of Musa acuminata AAA Group. Classification (NCBI taxonomy): domain Eukaryota; kingdom Viridiplantae; phylum Streptophyta; class Magnoliopsida; order Zingiberales; family Musaceae; genus Musa; species Musa acuminata. The sequence goes on along the minus strand of NC_088355.1, from coordinate 7,963,358 downwards.
CCTACTCGTGATTCTACCGTCGACATTTTCTCTCCGTTGCCACTGTCACTACTCGCTGCTGCCACTATTGTTGCTCGCTATTGTCATTGTCGTTGCTCGCCGCTCCCGCTCCCGCTGTCGTTGCTCGTTGCTACCACTGTCGCTACTCTCAGTCAACAGCATCAATCTTACTCTTACGTTGTACTCTCGCTACCAGTGTCGTTGCTCGTCGCTACTATCGTTGCTGCTTGCTGCTCGCCGTTGCTATCTTACTCTTACTCTTCTCACATCGACTCGATAGTATACTGTTAACAATATAATGTTAACTGTATACTAGTAACAATATTTTATTTATTTATTAGATTAATCATATATTATTTTGATTTTAATACTGCAAAATTTTATTTATTTGATATTATTGTTTTTGTTTTGAGTTTTGAAACTTTTTGTTAATATGATATTATGATTTTGCAAGATTTTCTTAATTTAATATCATATATTTTTTATTTAAATAATTATATTTATTAATTATAATATATATTTTTATATTTTAGCGCCTCGCTTCTCTCGGGCAAGTGCCTAATGCCTCGGGCGTTTCTGGACCTTGCGCATAGCGCTTTTTTAAGTCATTGGTTTGCACGATCTCCTGAAGAAAATTATCTCCTTTTGGTAAAGAAAATTATTTGCACCAAGCGGATTCTCCCAATTCTCAAGTTCCATGCTACATGACCTGTGGCACTCTGTATGCACAATACAGGATGTCATAGGTCTTGTACTAGATTTTTTTTTTGTTTTTTCAGTTTTTCAGATTTTTTTTTAAGCTTACCCAATACGGGATTGTACCATCTGCTACATAACCTGTAGCACTCGGTATACACAATACAGGACGCTTTAGGCCCTGAACTGGATAATTTTTTGTTTTTTCAGCATTTTTTTCTAAGATAGGTATGTACTGATGTACTAAGTATGGACCACCAAGGTACTGTTCCATGCCATGACTGGTACAGTAGCTATAGGTCTGGTACACTAAATTCCGAAATTTGATTCCAAGTTTCGGATCAGAATCATTAAATGTTAGAAACAGATGTTCTGTATGAGAAATTAACTTACAAAATGTTGGAAAAAAGAAAATATTGGCAGATCTAACAGTACAAGATAAGTGCTAACAAGAATTATGTTGTAGCATGGAACTTATTATGTCAAACCAAATTATTGGATGGTCCAACATGCTGAACGTTGAAGCTAACAATGGAGTGTTATTGACAAATTAAACATGAACTTAACAATGTTGTGAACAACAAATATGCATTATAAGTTTGCTAACCAGCAAGTATTTGAAACCATAATTCCTATGCTTCACCTTAAAAAAAGAGCAACGTTTTTGCATTATCTAATATAACAACAACCAAAGTGACCACAGAACAAAACTACTAAATTCCAGTAGTGTTCTTTACCAGTTTTTGTTCCGATAATCAAACATACCTGGATTTCAATCAAAAAAGTTCGAGATCCATCAACGACCACAGCTATTGCAAGTCCAGCTAATACATCAGAGTCAGGAAAATTATCACTTAAGAATATTTCGCTAGGATTTGATACAGCTGCCAGACCAGACTCCGACATTTCAAACACTCCAAGCTGACATAAACAAACAAGCTTGTGATCAAAGCTTAACCAGCTATCATCACTAACAAAGAAGATTCGTTTAAGAAAGTTGATCACATGTTAAGCTATATTAGACTTGAAGAAGACTTCAACTTGCTAAACATAAGGATCTTTACGATATGCATCACAACAATTTAAATACACTTTAACAATAATAATAGATACTGCAACATTGAGTGTCCCAAGTCACAAATTCCTAGTAATAAGATTTTTTCTACAAAAATTTGAATCCTATTAGAGCTTAATCGTAAATGAAGAAGTCCATAGGTTGATTCTTTATCAACATGCACTGTGCACTTTAGAATTTACCATGGGTTTAAATAACTGCTTAGGCACTCGCCTAAGCGCTCGAGTGATGCGAGGCGAGGCTCAATCGCCTCGTAGATTTGCCAGGTGACGTGTTTTAGTGAAGTGCTGCCTAGGTGCCCCGGGCGAGCGCTCGACTAAAACCATGCAATGCTAGCGCCTCCGGTTCGGTTGAACAATAGCTAGTTGGTTCAATTGAACCAACAAAGCTACATAAAGTTACCTTACATACAAAACCCACCCCTTGCCCCTTGAGCAACACTAGTGCAACCTCTGCCTCCACCACGTCTGTGCCCCAGCCTCAGTCGCTGAAGCACAAGACCAACGTTTCCTCTGCCATTGACTCCGTCGTCAATGCGCAGGACTGACGCTAGCTCTACCGCCAATAGATGAGTTTGAAGGTGTAGCTTTCGTGTGCAATTCCCTCCGCTACCACTGCTTCCATGTGTAGCTCCTTCCGCCGTTGAGGGAGAGGACCGTAGCTTCCTCAACCAACGACAAACAAATATAAAGCTTCCTCAAACCCCAACGTCACCATCGGTAGCTTCCGCCACTACCATCCAAAGCTTTGTCCGTCGCTACTGTTGTCGTCCGCAGCTTCTTCCATCGTTGCCATCGTCTGAAGCTTCCTCCGCCACCGCTCTCTCCTTCCTCACTTTCCACCATCAATCTCTTTTCTCCCCTTTAACTACTATTAACAGAAGATAGTTAACTATTGTTATCATATTATAGTCCCTATTTAGATTTCAGCATTGGTAATTTCTATTTATCAGTTGCATTATATATTTTTTATATTTTAATATTTCAGAACGCCTAGCACCTCCGGGATTTTGGACCTTGGTGGCTTTTGGTGCCTAGTGCTTTTTAAATCATTATAATTTACACAATGCATTATGGATAAAAATCTTGGTTCAATATCAATAGTCATTAGCTAGAGTGAACCAGCATTGTACAAGTACCACACAGTACCATGTTTGGCAAAGTTTGATCCTGTGTCAATTTTAGTTATGGGCCCAATAAACCATTAATAAAACTGGTTTTTTTATTTTTTGACCTCAATAATGAATCAAAATACGGTTGAGATCCATTCTAAACCATACATCAACAACTCATGCAAAAAAAAGAAATCTAAAAATCCATTGAGTACATGATACATGCATTACATATAAACAAAAAACTTGTAAATACATGAACTTATAACTATGCAAGCAATGCATACCTTGTTAGTAGCTACTGACCAAAAGGATTTTCTTGCTAAAATGGGAATGGATCAACGTTGTGAATCCAATCAATTGGAGATTAATATCATGATAAATCATACATGATATCACTCTCTCAACATTTGATATCGATATACTATATGTCAATGTTGAATCAAATTAGCAATAACCATGACAATTTGGTCCAAGCATAATCAGGTCACCAATCACTATATCAGCATGGTAGGGCAAGTATGGTTGTTGTGACTAATGATGTGAAACTGATGGATGTCTCTTAATACGATTATAAAGAAAAGCAACTATTTAAGATTAGTTTTTACTTAAAATTTTACCTACTTGCATAGCAGAAGAATAAATAATTGCATCACATATTCGTTGAAGTGTTACACAATTACATTTAAGATGTGTATGATACCTCATCTGTTGAACCAAAGCGGTTCTTCACAGAACGGAGAAGCCGATAAGACGAGTACCTCTCGCCCTGTAGCAACACAGATTCTTAACACATAATCTACAAATGAGCTATTCATATAAAATTAATAACACAGAGACCCTATTCCATTAAATTTATAATTGCAAATTAGAGAAATATGGTATAATTTTTCCATCATAATGCATGTACAATAAATTCTGAAAGCAATTTTATAAAACAAATTGCCACCTCAATACAATGCAGATAATTACAACAGAAACATGGAACCAGAATCCTCTGGCAAGTTTCATTGTTCTACAACTGTACCAAATCGGTGACAGTTATACGCCATAAACAGAAAGTATGTAAGTACTGTTTTGTCATATAAATCATGTGCATTTCCGTTTTAGGATACAGAGAGAGAAGGCTGAATAAGAGGCTGCAATGTTTACATGTAGGAGGAGACTGCAGCAACATGAATGAAGAGGAGGAACAGGAGTCCAAAAGAAGAAACAACAATTGACAGTTGTCAGAATCATAAAAAACCGAATATTGTACTGTACATACGCTTACAGCTAGGAACTGATCTATGTACTGCTAGGTTCATTGAGTTGACAAGATCGTAAGTTCAATTTCAGATAGGATCGAGCAAAACTATCAATTAACCACCAGCCTGATAATAGCAGTTTGTGCCAGCTGGTACTATCAAGATTTAAATTTGTGGTATTAGCAGAGCACATATAGACTGCCATGATTGTGCATTATAAATAACGCCAAACCAACCATCTAAAAAGACTTGTTTTTAATTCTATTAAATCTCCATAACATTTTCAAGATTCTAACAAAAGTCTTCCTCCTGTAATACAATAATGACAAGCCATGTTGACCAAATTATTTCAGATTGGTTACGTGTATCTACTGCCAGTGTGTTCTATAAGGCGATATGTTCAGTTATATTAAAAGTATTTAAATTTTCCTAGTGAAAAGATAAAGACAAATGTGCTTGATTAAGGTTAAGTTAGATGGACTAAAGATAAACTAGAATGGTAGGCACATGTTAGTCAACAAAAGGGAAGCCAATAAACAACACTCGCAAAACAGGTTCCAAAGATGTCAAATGTAAGAAGCTCTAACTGTAGAAGTAAACAAAATGCATGATGCCCATCTCACAATGCAGGAACCCTAGCGACCAGAGGTCGGACCTTAGGCATGTATGATTCAATCTAAGTGAAAAGGTGGCTTCTTTGAGTTGAGAGGGCAGCTAAGATAGTTTAGTTCATAAATCCATATCTAATGGACTTCAAATGACACTAAACAAAGAATGTAACCTTATTCTGATGACAGACTTCATTATTGTTTTTGGAATAAGTATTAACATCACTGCAAACCATGGATAAGTTAATCAGAGTTGTATTTCTCTGAAACTACTAATCATAAAAGTACAGCATTTCAGAATTTAAAAGCTCCAAGAAAGAAAAGAGAGAGAGAGAGAGAGAGAGAGAGAGAGAGAGAGAGAGCATGGTTCAATGATAGCTTGACATGTCTAGGCAATAGGACACAAACCTCCATATATAAAACAGCATCCACTATGTGCTCCAAGATCCGAGGCCCAGCAATATCTCCTGTTTTTGTTACATGTCCAATCTGAAACAAACAGAATTATATGTTAATGAATTTTGTAAACCTAAGTTAAACTCAGATGTGGATCTAATGTTCTGCTAATAAAATTATATATCCATTGGATCTGATGACTAATCCTTTTCTTGGTTCACATATATGCATGAAAGTGATGTATGCTTATGGAAATATATGCCAAGGAACTCGGTTTTGTATATACTTTTTATTTTTTATTTTTAAGGCAGATGCTTAGGGTTTGCAAACAAACTTCAGATATCGCATCTTGCATGATGCTTGCCTGCCACCCTGCCTCCAGGAACTTCTCCCATCCCCCTTACCTCTTTCTAGGGTACCGTATCAGCATACAAACACCTCCCCCTTCTCCTTCCCCCTTCCCCTTCTTTGTACAATAGTATAAACTGATGTACCATGTGCACCAGCATGCCAGCATGGTGGACCATGCATGGCTCTGGCACCTAAGACTGCCATGAATTCGTTTAACTATAACTGTATATCCAAGAAGTTCCAGATGGATACTTCACACAATCGCATTCATTAAACATGACCAAACACTAACAACCAATTTTGAGACTCTTCATTCAAGTAAGCTGTTGCACCAATTAAGCTTAGAAGTTCCTACAAATTCTAGAACTACTAAAATTAGTAAGCCTCCATGTCCGGACAGTTTTCCCATCAGATGGTTGGCATTTCAACAACAGTATGGTCAACTGACATATTAGTCATAACTTCAGTCCTCAGCTATTATATCCAAAAGTTCTGCATGCAATGACCTTAAAAACTAAAATACAATACTTAAGCTCAATAATGTGATGCAACAGAATGCAGAAAGTTATCATATGGAAGTGCTGTTTATGGAATTAATGGGGGGATCAGAAAACTTTTAGTTACCAAACTATGATACGATAGGATATATTAATTCTTCTATGGGCTTTCATATTGTCATAATCTGAATCTGTGATTCATGCATGATGAGTGAGAATCAGAAACTCAATAATACATGAAAAAGAAGATAGCTAGCTTACTAAAAGAACAGGAATATTCGTCTGCTTAGCAAATCTCAGAAAGGCAGATGTGCACTCCTTAACCTGTTTCACAACAATGAGATGAGAAAAACACAGTTATGACAAAGGATGAAAAAGGAGATGAAAACGATATTTATTTCCTACCACAAAAATCCTTTTCTTCCATAGGCATCAGTTTTCACATATATCCTTAGCATATGGATTTAACTTCACACAACTAAAACACCTAAGTTAATTCTTTAATAACATAAAAAAAGCATCTATAGTAATGCAATTTCTTCTTACATTCCCTTGCCTTTTATCCAGAAAAGCAATACAAGGTTGTTTACAAAATTACTAAAAACATTATCCAGACTCTGTTAAAGAAAAGGTAACAATCATCCAATAGGCTATAGCTATACCATCCAAAGTTCCAGAAGCATGGTTTTCATCGCATTATAGTTACTGACATACAGAATATGTTCCAATCTCAAGGATATAATTTTGACAGTGTCTCAATGTAGCACAGGTGTCAATTTACTTTTACAGTATAACTACATCAGCAAAAAGAATAGTGAACAGTTTCGTTCTCCCTAAGTTGCTTCCGAGAAAAATAGAAAAATAATTGAATCTTTGCAAAACCAGGTAAGTGAATTTATAAAGAAAAAGTGTATTCAGGTTGAAATTTTAACGCAGGTGACAATTTACTTTTACAGTATAACTACATCAGCAAAGAGAATAGTGAACAGCTTAGTTCTCGATAAGTTGCTTCCGAGAAAAATAGAAAAATAATTGCATCTTCGCAAAACCAGGTAAGTGAATTTATAAAGAAACGTGTATTCAGGTTGAAATTTTAGCACTGGTGTCATAACTACATCAACAACGAGAATAGTGAACAGTTAGTTCTCCCTAAGTTGCTTCTGAGAAAAATAGAAAAATAATTGCATCTTTGCAAAACCAGGTAAGTGAATTTATAAAGAGAAATGTATTCAAGTTGAAAGTTTCATTTGTTCTATAATCATAGGAGTTTTTTTCTCTTTCATTCTCCTCTTTGCCTACACAACAATAAGTTGCAAAGAATAAATTGTTACATAAAATTAATTGTTTTAAGTCCTCTTCCAGACCATAACAAATTTTACGAAAATTATTCAATAGGTAAAAAATAACTAGTGTAGTATGTTACATAGCAAGGAACATCAAACGGTGAAAATTCACCATCTCAACGTTCAACAACTCAGCCTTTTGCACCACAACCTTGTAAGAACACCCAATCGAAAACTTTATATCCCAGAATGAGATTCCCTCCAAAGGCATTGTTGTCAAAGGCGCTCGGCACTAAAAGGCACCAAGGTTCAAACACCTTTGAGGTACTAGGCATTCACCCAAACTTAACAAAGGCACTCGTCGATATAAAAACTTTGAAAAATATAATTAAGGATAAAATTAACTATCAAAATAAAAACTAGACAATAACGAGTTTCATATTATTTCATATTCAAAATATTACCATTAAAACATTGAATTGCAATAATTTAATCATCTATGTAGCATTAACAATAAAAAATACAAGCAATGACAAATTCAATCTTTTAAACAATTCATAAATTAGTATTAACAAAATTTAACTATGATTAACAATAATTAACATTACTATTAAATTCAGAGGAGGCCAATGCGAGCGGTTGAGGAGAGAAAGAAGCAAAAAAGAGGAGACTATCGAGAGTTATCGAGGAGATGCAGAGAATGATAGAAAGAGGGGGAATAGGAGTTATCAAAGAGGACATGGGGTGCGACAACTTTGTTGGGAAGAGACAAAGGAGGGAGGTAGTGAGGAAGGAGCTATTGAAGCTCGAAGGGCAAAAAAGGAGAAAGAGGGAGAGCGAGAGGGAAGGAGATCAGAGAGAAGGGAGAAGGAAGAATGGATATCGCAGGAGGAAAAGGAGAGGGTTGTCAGCAGAGTCAACTTGGACGATGGAGGAGAAGGAAGAGGGAGCACAACAACGAAAGGGAATGAGAGAAGGGAGGGGGAAAGAAGCATGGAAGAGGCAGAAGGAGCTATCATGGAGGCTCGGTAGGGGGCAACAAAGGAGGAGAGGGCTATCGAGGAGGCTTGTCTTGATGCTCTAGTGGAAGAGGAGAAAGAGGGAGTGCAATAGGGGAAGGACAAGCATGAAGGAGAAGGGAGGGGAGGAGGGCTATTAGGGGGGCTCGATTGGGGGTGGATAGCAACCAAGGAGGAGCAAGAGGGAGAGCAACAATGAGATGGAAGGAGAACAAGGGTGTACATTGGCGAGTGAGCGAGAGAGAGAGAGAGAGAGAGAGAGAGGACAGAGAAATGCACTGCTGGTCGACCACATTTGCTTGCGGAGGGAGAAAGAGGATCGCAATCTAGGGTTGTACGGGTCGCAAGGGTGGGGAGGTTTAGTCAATCTATTCGACTGAACCCAAATTAGCATTTTAGGTTCAGCCCCAAGTAATTTAGTTCAGGCGCTCACCTAGGCTAAAGCATGCGCCTAGGCCACGACTAGTTGAAGACACTCGTCTGAACCAAATCAAGGTGCCCGAGTGAGGTGAGGCAGCATCCAAGCACTAGTTGATTACACTACCATGAGCCTCAATGCATGCACAGCTTATCTCAGCAAACATAAGTGTTGTTTTTGTGACTCGACCAATGATCACCTAGATTGCAAAAGCACAACCATACCATGACCACCAACACTCATCCTGAGTATGTGCTTACTAAAGTTTCTTCACATTTGGGCATATGGGGGATACCACTGAGGTAAAGCTGGCAATCATTCTGTAGAAAATCAAATTAGGCACTCTAAATGGCAACATACATTCCGCAAGTAGAGACCTAGGTGCCCAACGAGCCAACTTTGGTGTAGTTTAAGTATGTTTGGATTTGCAAGACTAATTCAAGTTTCTCTAAAATAGATTGTGAGAGAGAAAAAACTTGAGGTTCTCTGAGAACAAACCTGCATGATGTTTCCAGCACTTCCTGTAACTCCTCTCAAATAAACAGTCTGAATAGAATCCACAATAAGAGCTTGTGGGGGAGGATTTTGGACCTTATCCAAAATGTCCTGCAATTGTACCAAAGACCAAAAAGTTATCAACAATATTAAAGATTATCATATACTTCCACCTACAGATTTCCCGTCAATAAAACAAGTTCCACTAGAAAACATTAGTAAAGCTGGTCAGGTCTTTTTTCCTTTTTTATAATAGTGTATTATGTTTCCTAGTTTATTTAGTGATTTTTAGTTATATTCTTCTGTTATTTTCTGTAGGTGTCTTAGGGTGTGCTTAGCCACCCTTTTTTGTGTCTACTGGTGTCTGAGACTCTCATTATAAATCTAGAATCAGTTGAGCAAGTTATTTATTATTTGAGATTCATTTTCTGTGAGTTATAAGGTCGTCTTTTATTGGGATTTGTGTGGTGACGGGATCAGGTTTTTCTCTCATATATATATACATATATACATTAGTAAAGCTGGTCAGGTCTTTTTTCCTCATACAGACTTCTTCTTCGTCGCGTTCTTCACTAAATAAACTGATTCATGTTCAACCCTCTAACTTCAGACCCCTCAAAATCCACCTTGTAGCCAGAGGTCTGAGATCATGCAATGGAATCACAATCCTTCTTCTTTCGAAAAAGGCTTAAATAGGGTTGATCAGCTTCTGATCTAGTGCAGTGGTATCAGTTTTCTGTTAATGAACAATGGAATTACCTCGTTTTGAATAGCAAAGGTCAGTGGACAATCATCATGATAAATTTAACATTGAAAGAGGTGAGAGATCAGCATACTGAATAGTCACCACCAAAAAGGACACAACATTATTTGGTAAATAGCAGCATGAGAAATAGTAAAAAAATTGTCTGAAGATACTGTCATTTTAAGAGTGATGCCTGAAAATAGCAGCATGAGACTTCCTTCAGAATGACAGCGAACCCATGTCAATTATATGTATAGAAAACAGGTAAAGCTCATTCCTCAGCCACAATGGAGATGAAAAAAAACACTGTCAGGTTAATACATTAAGATCCAGATCACATAGAAATCCTTGTAGAGCAATGCAAAGTTTGTAATGAAAGATCACTTTCTGATACCAGATAATAGGAACAAGACTTGGCATTCTCTAATTGAATGTGGAAAAAAATTGCTGAGAAAAAATAGAAACTAAACTACCTGAATAAAATAAAATAATGATCTTAACTATGGCCTTTAGGTATTATAACATACATATCATATAGAGGAGTCAAGATTAAAAACTTCAACACCATCGAAAATCAAATAAAGTAATTTTACAAGATAATTCTAGAAGATCCAAAATACAAATTAATAAATCGTATTTATGTTAAAAAATGCTTAACCTATAATAGGTTATACATATAGGCTTTTTTCCAAGGGGATAAGAAACACTCAACAGTTCCTTGAACTCAGCCATATGCCAAATATATGACTAACAGATCAGTCATAAAGTACGGATCTGGACACATTAATGATGTGTATCCCACTCCAGCAATAAAATCAAGATACTTTTGGGTCAGTTGATGTAGATTGTGCCACTGTAAATTTCATGTAATGGATACTAAGATCCATCGTTGAACTGTATACAACTACTTAACTATATATTGGAGAATGTTAACCTGAACACATCTAAAAAACTTCTCATACACAAATGCTCATCAATTAATTTGTTTAACCAGATAAAATTAAATCATGGATAAAAATTTCAGGCTAAAGGTTGCCACTCATCAGAGGCATAAAAGAATGACACCTATGCCAATTCTTAACCGCTTAATATCATGCAAGTGCATGCCTATCACAAACACTAGAAAAGCTTACAATCATTGTATTTAATATTCCATTATTTATATAGGTGACAAACTACTGCTTGGTTGTGTTGGGTTTACATGAGAGAAATTTTTCTTATGTATGGCACGGTAAAGTCAACACAGACTGGGGTAACATGTTTCAGCTATTTGATATGTGTAAGCTAATTAGTTATAGTTTTGTTTTCTAAAGTCTAAACCAAGTTGTATCGATGTATAGTTTTTTTGCTTAATTAGCAAAAAAAATACACTAGACATGGTACATATCAAAGATTGAAATTTCGTGTTGTATCGATGTATCAAGTTTTGCTTAGGACCGAGCGATATGCTAGGACATACCAAGCGGTACATTTAAATATATATATATATATATATAATATATATAAATATAAATATATATTTCTATAAAAAATATTAAAATAATATTTAAAAAAACTAAAAAGGAGGCGTACGTTGCCTCCTCTTCTCCTTGTTGCCTCAGACAACGAGAAGAACGTGATCTCTTTCATCTCCTCATCTTCGGTATTCGGCGAAGACGTCAAAGGCTACAGACATCTCCGACTTTCGACAAAGAACGCGACGAAGAAGAAGTCGTAGAATCGCAGGCGAGACAATGAAAGAGACCGCCTCTTGGCCGTTAGCTCTTGAATCTGGGTCGCGAGGGAGAGTGGCACCAGATCGGGACACGTCAAGGTTCTCCCGATTTTCCCTTTTCTTTTCTCTCTTCTTTGAACGCTCTCTTTCTTCTTACTTCTCCCTCGACGCTTCTGCTTCCCTCACCGCAGCCAAGCTGATACTACTCGATAACGAGCGATCACGATCGAAATCGATTGTTACCGACCTATTTCGGGTAGTAACGATTGAAATTTCGACCGTTACCGCCCGATACAGGGCTATATCAAGTGTTCCACTCGATAGCGAGCAGTCCGCGTACCAATCTGCTGACGAACTAGTACGTACCGCCCGATACGAGCGGTATCATTCGAAATTTAGAACCTTGGTACATATTTGTTTCTTTTGTTACGTTAGCAATAAAAAGTTGAGAAGTAACAAGCATCACATCTACATGTTCATGGTGTAGGAAACTTGCTCTTTCAGTCATCTCTGAGTTCTGTATTTCAACATTAATATATTCCACTTCCAGTCAATTGCATCCTAACAAAATTAGCTCAACTTCGACTGCAGCTATCTGCACCATCTGATGTAATCACACTACTATAGCACTAAGAGAATGAAGTAGCTGGAAAATGAAGATCTAAAAGCAAGCACCTCAACATCTGTACTTGAGTACAAGAAAAGATCCTTTGTGGTGATTCCCATGCGGTCTGCCCTGTTCCCTATTTGTTCAATGCTCTGCACAGCCAGAAAGATGAGTTATATACATACAACAGCAATCAAGTTGACAAGTAAACATAATTCCACAATCAGGTTAAAAAGATAGATCAGCATGTAATATGAGGCATGATAAAAGATGAATATAATAATCAGTAACCATGAGTAGGACCAAAGTGAAAGAAATCAACAGACAAGGCCACTACATCAACCATATCATAAAATTAAGATATAGTAGTATTATCAAGAAGTGAATCTATTTTCCAAATATTTACCACATTGACACCCTTTTTTTTTTAAATCTCATCATGAGTATGCTTACAGAGACCTCCCAATTATGAATGAATGGCTAATATTTCCATAAAGTAACCTAAAGAGCACCCATATGAAGGTTGATGGTGAACAATCAACAACCAATCACATTTTAGTTAGCCCCTCCATGTGGATAAATATGTGCCAAGATGTGGTACACTTTCCAGAACTGAATTGAGGTTTCCTCAAATTAGTCTTAACAAAAAACCCAAAAGAACATTTTGCCACCCATAGCGAATGCTACTTACTGACAGCAACAAAGGTTTACATGGAGGAGATTATGAAATAATATTAATCCTACACAGAATAAAATGAACAGAGTGTACACGATTTTCACGGTCTACTGCTAATAGCACAGTACTATAGTCTCTATGGCCACATTATAATGGCTTCATATGACTTTGATCATTAGGCTTATTGAATCATTAGATTAGTCACAAAATCAGACTCAAAGAAGGGCTTCAATGATCGCAATGCTAATATTGTCAAACACTATAGATAAATTGAATCACAAAGACTCCATGCAACAAGAATATGTATAAAGTCAGAGAACTAAACAAACACAACTATTACCTACCTCCTCCCCAGAGACATAAACAACTCGAGCAGGCCCCTTAAAATTGAATCCTTGAGCTAGAATGGCTGATATCTTCATAATCACAAACAAATTTTCATATTAAACCTAAACAGAACAGGATTAAAAAAAGACACTTTCAAAAATATATGGACATTAGCATGTTTGTTAAAAGATAAAATAGCTAGCAAGTTCAGTTTCAACCAAGGGAAGAAGTTGAAACCTGTAATAGTAGTGTACTTTTGCCAACACCAGGATCACCACCAATTAAAAGTAAAGATCCTACACAATTAGAAGTATGACAAACTACTCATCTTAAAAAATAATGGATAAAGATCTATGCACTCCATGTTATATTGAAGCTAATAGATCTATTAATATAAAGTAATTTAACAACAAAAAAACCCATATATCATAGTTAAAACATCAATATAATCAGATAATTATGTAGAAATTTTTTAAATTGTTAATAGTGATACTTTCCGACAGCAAACTTAATCCTACTGTGTGATCTTCCAAGGCAGAGACTGTAAGGGCTTATGCACCTCAGAACAGAGAGATTCAGTATTCCTATAGTCTTAATTCTTTCATGAAGATATAAACACCAGGTTAAAGTAGGAACATCATATAAATGTGAAAAGAGTGATAGCTGATGCAAATATTGTGATTCTATTTATATATACTAACACCTAACAGCATAAAAATGACACTGAGATGGCCTAAAAATAGACCCCCACAAAAAAAAAACAAATAGTGCAAAAGAATGCATGACAATGATTATTAGAACAATAGTAGTTTAAAGTTCACATACCTGGTACAATACCACCACCAAGCACCCTAGAGACCTCCATTCCAAAATGTCCAGCCCTAGAAAGCATATGCATAAGCAGCTGCTCATATCAACATCCTATTTTTTTCGATCTGATAAACTACCAAACAAGATAATATGATCTCAAAGAAGATTTTGCCCAAACCCTTCAGTATAGTCAAATTCAGTAATAATGCTTAGGTCTCTGCTTTCTTATTGACAAGTCTGATTGTCAAATCACATACACATACTAACAAGTTGATAACACTGACTATTCCAAAAAAGGAAATTGTTCATGAAAGCAGTATTCCACAAATAATAACATGTCCTATAAAAACTATAATTATGGGAGAGATTGTTGTAAATATATGTGGGAAAACAATGAACCACCAGATAATGAAAAGGCAAGCTGAGAGCGAACAACTTTCTAACAATCAGAGCAAGCATAATCATCTGAAGTACTTGGGTAATTCAAAGTCAGCATTGCTTCTATAGACTGACATTACTGTTTACAATTAAGCAAATCAATCAACAGAAAAGATAAAGAAACAGTCAAATCTTTGAGAAGCTTTTTGAGATGCACGATAACAACTAGTTCTACCTACTTGGGATTAGCAAAAGAGTTCGTCAATATTTGGTTTATAAATGACTACATTTTATGCCCCTATGCCACTAATGCACTATGAAGTGGAACCTTGGCCACCTGCAAAACATGAATACTTCTCTGAAAATTGGAAATGAAACACTTGACATTTTTCAAAGAGGCAGTCAGGAAAAAGGGACCATCATTCTACATTACCTTCCTCTAAGATTTAAGAGGCAATCAGACAAATTCATGTAAAGCATAGAAGCAAACAAAACCACATATAAACAACTAGACCATGCTGTCACATGGAGATGAAACTTATCAAACTGACAACATGCAGAAATTATGGTAGATATATGGAAAGTAAAAAAAGAAACACAAACATTTGAGAAATTGCTCATTAGAGATGAATAAAAAAATGCTGCTTAGTGTGCTAACTTTAACTGTAAACAATGGTACTTGTCCTAGTAGGTTTGTCAATAAGATTTGTTTAATGCCCAAAGTTGGTCTCAAGCATGCAATTTGTCGCACGACTAACAATGGCTGCCAGATTTATCTGCAGCTAACATGACAAAACTGAGTAAGCTTGTATCCACACTTACCTGCCCTCTAACCAAAACGCTTCAAATACATATGCATTAAATAAATTGGCTCACAAGGATGACAAATTAGTTTTAAATCTAGGATTTCAGAGAGAGAGCATATGTTCAAGCACAAGGACTGGATTTGGAACTAGAGATTTCATACATGAGGGAAAGAAAAGGAAAGCCTGAGGAGCAAGCCCAGACTCTGTATGTCATTAGAATCAGTACAGCTATCTTTACTATTGCTCTTATCCTTAACCTTCTAGAAATTCTGAAAAAGTAACAATTGTCATCCTACTAGCAACCTACTGGGAAAATTCAGATTGGCTGTTCATCCAAGCTAAAAAAGATGCCTTAACACCATATCAGATAAACCAATTCCACATGATTCCATTTTGAATCAGCAAATAAACCCATTTCATTTAAATACTTTCTCCTTATTATGTCAATCAATTGAACCCCCAAGGCCTTATGCATACTCTTTCTTTGTTTATTCTGTCTTTAGATCTTCCAAAGTTGCATTAATTTAAACCTACCTACCAATATGTTGCTTATACAGAAACAGAAAGGAACACTTAAAGTTTAAAACAAGTACCATACTAATGAAATAACTCAACAAAATGAAGCAAAAAATTGACAAAAAGAGAGATTCACAATGGGATTCTCCATTCTGACTGGTTTCGGTCCATGTTCACATCTGCCAAGCTCAGAGGGACCATTGTTCCTGACTTCGGAGAAAGCCATGACTTTGACCTGACTGCAGCTTCAGACACCTCAGCTCCCCTCGCCCTGCTGACCTCAGCCTCAATAAACCTCTTAACCGAGGCCACGGTCTGGCAAGTCGGACAAGTTCCCCACCACTGTCCGAAGGTCCCTCCACAATTCTCACAGACCCAAGAAACCTTCACCTTTGCCGTCGTCCTCTTCACAAAAGAGGTGGTTCCTAAAGAAACTTCATTTTTCTGGAAACCCTTGCCTTGGCACTCCCCCAATCTTTGGGGTCTCCCACTAATTTTCTTCTGCTCAGAATTCTCAATGCAGGTGCTCTTCTCTGCCTGTCTGTAGACAGCAGCATCCCTCTCTTCTACCACTGGAATTGTCATCATCTTTCCCTCCAAGGGATCAAAGAACGTTGTAACCTCGTGCTTATCCTCTCCCTCGCCCAAATCCCCTCCAGAACCGCTTCCTCTCCTGCTTGCCCTCTTTTCTTGCCACTCAACTGGCTCCTCTTCGCCTCTGGATTCAAGCTGCTCCGTGAAGGGCTTGTAGGACGCCCAAGGAGTGGCGGACGCACTGGCGCTGCTGGTTTCAGACCAACCGGCAGACCCTTCCTCCGATCCTCGATCTCTAGGACCGAAGGAGCTCGAATAATATGGTAGCTTCGATCTTTGGGCAACATTCGAAGAGAGGCAACGCGAACCAAACACGCTTCTTGAGAGTAGGAGAATCTTCTTCTGGTGGAGAAGATTGCGTAAGGATTGCATCTTGATGACTTGGACAGCGTAGTGATGGGGTCTGAGCATCGACCAAGACGATGGGACGAAGGAAGACAGTGGGTAGGATTACCGAAAGATCAAGCCTTGAGGGCCCGAGCAGGGTCACGGTGGGGTTTGATGGGAAAGCGCGGGCAAGTGTGGCCTTCAGGGTTTGAGCATCGCATCAAGAAGAACCGGACAAGAGTTCGTTTCCGGCGAGGAGCATGCTTTGGTGGAGAAGATTGCGGAATGATTGCATCGTGAGAACCTGAACAAAGCGTCAAATCAAGATGATGGGACAGCAGGGAGAGAGTGTGGGGTTTAGGGTTTTGGCACCAGATCAAGAACCCTCGAAGAATCTTCTTTAGATGAGGAAGATTGCAACTCGGGGACTCGACTTGGACAGGATGTCGATGGGGTCGGAGTGAAATCAAGAAAACGTTTAGGGTTTAGGGTTTATATGTTATGAGCAAAAGAAGCCCGCCCATTATAAATAGGGAAGCTGGCAAATGGGGCATTGGGGATTAGAGACCGGGTTTTTCGACCGTTGGACTACCCTTTTGGGAACGCTGCCGCACCAGATTAGCTGCTAAGTCGGCCATTAAAAAGGTATAATACCAATAAAAAGGGACTTGCAGATAGTATTCTCATAATTCTAATGCAGTATATATAATATAACTCTTTTTACATTTGAAATCCATTCAAAAAACATAGATTAGTCACTATTGAACTATGCTTGATAATAAGAACGATAATGATTTAAAATTAATTTATATGTATAAAGTACCTAAAATGCTTTTGGTATTTTTACCATCCTCTCATCAATCAATCAGAGTTTTAACATCTCCACTACAGGATATGAATAATATTTTGAGCCGGAAATTTTCCTGATGATCGAACTCACTCTTTTTCTTGATGATTTGAATGGGTGTTTATTTCTTTGCAGCTGATACTGAACATTCATCCAGACAAAAGATGATCGAACAGTTGACATTATAGCTGCTATATATCTTGCTGTTATAAACTAGCAAATTTTGTGATGGCTGTCGAGAGTGAAATGTTACTAAGAATCAACACCAAGGAAACATGGATTATTTTGGAAAACTGTTCGTTCTTGATTTGTTCTGATACTTGAGATCTAACCAGCACCACAGAAACATCACAACAAAGTTTTCATGTATTGCCTAATTATATACAAGAACATCCTGACATACATGGAAGTATAAGATCTCACATCAATACAGCAGTTTCAATAAGCTTCTAGGAGGAGGTTCACCCAGATGCAGCGTTTGAAAACCTGCTGCAACAAGCTTTCCATAAAAATCCTTGTGAGACTCTTATCAAGGTACATCTACAGAGATGTGTTGCAACAGCATGAAGATATAGGAGAAACTCTAGCAGCAGCACCATACCAGTTGCATGTGTTGTTTTGCTATACTCGTTGAAGTTGGATTGATTTCTCAAGACAAGGAGCTTGAAGACTCGAACAAAGAGATCCTACGTCTTTTATTGGAGAATGAGGGTCTTGGCAGAAAGTCCGCTTGTGAATTGACACTATCAAGTATGGACTTGAGGGCCTGGCGAATGGAGGTCATGCAAAGTTGTCTCTCCGCATTGTTATAATTTCTGTCAGATGTCATCACAAGTACATTTTTTATTCGACCACCCAAAGTTGAAATCTCAGCCCTAACCGTCTTCAGCTGTAGACTCTGGAGCGTAAGTCTCAGATCTGCAAAAAGCTCTGGTCGATCCTCACAACATAGTGATGCCTTGACTAGAAAGTTGCCATCCTTCATTACATCTTCAACTTCGACCCTTACTTCATCGATATCCGAGGGAATGGAGTAACATTTGCTTATTTCAACAGCATTCGTCTTGAGTTCCTTCACGTGATTGATCACTTCAGCAAGCAGTGCAGCTTTGTCCAACTGCAGTAAGTAGCCAGTTCATTTGTATAAATAATCTGCTTATTTGTACATAGTTCAATGTCATTTCATTCCCATCTGACCAAAGGTTTATATGCAAATAAAATATTGGAAAAGAATAAAAGTAAACTGGGGACTTCTTAAACATTATTTCTGCTAAATCAAATCTAAATAATATATTCTGCAAAATGGACATGGTGATGAATAAGCAGGACAGCAGTAATACAAGGAAAATATCACTTCAAACATGTACGAGTTTCATAAAGAGTTATCGGACAAGTCTTTTCACCAGATAAATCAAGTAAAGATGTCTGGCTACAGAAGATTTTTGGCTGAAAGAACTCATGAAATAGTCAAAAGTTCCCTAAAGACAGTCATTAGTATCGACAAGTATAACAAGCATGTCATACCTCACTAATATGGGCTAGAGTAATTTCCTATGTCATCATAATACCAAGTAAAAAAGAATTATGAATCTATGCAAGCTTCTAGAATAAGTTCCCTACCTCGCGACTTTGACCTAAGTTTTCTAGAATAAGTTCCCTACCTCATTTTCTCTTCCCAAATCCAAGCATGCTCCACCTTCAAAGTCCCATAATAAAATTTACTAAGATCTAGTCAATCCTTGATTTGTCAAAATCCATTTGTTGACAGTCTCATCAACCAAACATCTCATTGGCACCGGATAATAGATTCAATAAAGAATTACTTACCATATCAACTATACTAATTATACAAAGAGAAGCAACTCTACATACCTTCCACCATTTTGACAAGAGAAGATAGATTAGATTTTATGTCAATCCAAGAGAATTAACTTAAGATCACCATTGCCACATCTAATTACAGCAACTAATTAGAAATGTTTGTTGTCATGTATACACATGATACTTTTACTATGAAAATCCAAATATAAGTGATTATCTGGTAATTTATATAAAAGGGTTCCATAAGGATAACAAGGAGATAACCAAATCAGTTGACTACAATAAATCGACCTGAGAAAATATATGATCGATCAAGGCATCATCTATATGACTGATCCCTTCTGCAGGTGCACCTCTTCCTGTAGGTTTCTCATTTAAGCTGTGAATAATGAACCGCAGAAAAGATAATGGTGATTCCACAACTTTTTTTTTCTCCAAAAAACTCTTTTCTAACACCATATATGAACCTCCCCTTCAAAATATATCTCAAAGTACCCTTACTCTACATGATCTGGTGGAAAGGTTGATGGGTAATTATAACCACTTTAGCTGCCTTTAATCTCTGAAACTGTTCTTCAAAATAGTAATTTTAAACTCAAGCTCACTACCACCGATAGTGTTTCACTTGCACATAAAACACTTATATAGACTCCATTTTTGCCGATGAGGAGGAGGTTGCTTTGAGAAGCACTTTTAAGTTTTAAAGTGGAAGCCAATTCCAGAAACATTTTCAACAAATAGGAAAAATTTTGAGGAAAAAACCAGCAATCTAATGGTTCTGAAGGGTCACACTTTTCTTATATCTTAAAAATGGGCAAAACCAAAATAACTATTATATCTCTTTGTTACATCTTGAATGACCATTATGTATAAGGAATTGCAGTTTGTGTTGACTTTTGCTAGAGTATATCACGTACAAAATTATCATTTGGAGTTTAAATATTGAATTCCATGTCAAACAGCTGATCCTTTTTCACTGAATTTGAGAAATGACAACTATTTTCACTGTTAAAACATTCAGCATATTCGTCATGGAAGTTCACTTGAAGAGAGAAAGGATTGACAAGATTCTGTTATAGCAAACCATACAAGTTTTGTTGGATGATATCTTTGTACAACATATCCAGTTTTTTGTAGCTGACACATTTTCAGGAGGGTAGCAACATAAAATCATTCATATAGTTTAATCTCAGTATTACTTGGTGCCCAAAGCATAAGATAATCTTAGAAATCATTAAAGAAAAGGGCAATTTGGAGTTAATGTTCTGAGATACTTCAGAAATAAAAGAGCTAAATATGATGACTTTGGCTTAAAAATAGAAAAAAAGATAATACACTTCGAGAATCACTTCTGATTATATAGATTATAGATCTTCTGCAAAATTACAGCCAGTAGTATCTTGGTCAAACTTAGCCAAATAAAAATCAACAGATAAGATCTCTTCCATCTTCCTCATTATTACAAAAGAAGAGCAGGTGCCAGTAAGCAAAGAAAAAAAAATCTTTGACAAAGTATAGACTAGAAAAAATAAACATTTGAAATATGAGACCAAATACACCGAAGATGCATCGACGCTAAGCAACTATGAAACTGTGACCTTAAGCTCATGGACCTTTCGATCGACTATGCTTCACAGAGTTTTCTCAAGTTATGCTGCAATGAAGAATACCTTGTAAGTCAACCTTACAAGAAATGATCAAACACTTGAACCAGAGAAACTATCCAAACAAAAAAAAATTGTATGAACTGAGTACATGTAAGGAATCCTAGAGCACTACCTACTAACCAAAGGAAGCAAATAAAAGAAGGATAAGAACAAATCAACCTCCTATAGGAACAACAAATGAAGCTGCAAAAAGGAAAGAAAGTGAAGACAGAACAGGGGAAAGCAACCACCAACCTTCTCGGTGGATGGGACCATGCTCCTGAGCGTAGCCAGATGCCTATTAATTCTCTCCCTCCGGCGCCTTTCCGCCTCGCAATGGCTTTTCAGCGCCATCACTCCCTTCGCATCCGAGACCCCAACTCCCCCTTTCATCTTCCCTAACCTCGACACCTTCACAAGCTCCCTACCATCGCTATCCAACTCCAACGAAGATGACGATGCTAAAGTAGGCCCGAATCCCGACCCAAAACCACCAGAGAACCCTTCAAAATCCCTCACGTCCCTAACAGGAACAGAACCCATCTACTGAAACAACGTTAGAGAGAAGGCCAGATTGAAAGACCAATAAGAGCTTGAAGAAGCAAAACACGCAAAGATCCAAACTTTCTTTTCGTAACTCACGAACCCGGAGGGCGGTTTGGGGGGCAGAACCAAAACCGGAATCTCGGGCAACGGAGACTCCTCGCTTCACCCTCTACTTGCGCACCAAAAATGGATTCTTTTGTCGCTATTCTTCTTGTAATCCGATCAATTGCTTCCATTCCGAGAACCACCGAGAGCTTTGGCGACAAAGACTATTGGGAGAAGGATTTCGGCTTCGATCTTTTATCGAAATCGATCATTTCTGCTTTCTTTCTTGCAGATTCGAATTTCTGGGGCTCGGAATCGAGGAAAGATGAGACCTTTTCGTTGCACAAGGGAAGAATCGAGGAAATCAAAACCAACTACTTTAAGAACATTATCTTGGAGGAAGGAAGACAAGAAGAAGAAAAACAGGAAGGATTTTGGAGTGGGGGCAGAGTGAAACGAAGAAGAACAAACTGGGGTTATATATCCACTGACAGGATTAACAATATGCTATATAAAGATGAGGCAAAATGTGACACTTGCCGTGGTTTAATGGTGAAGATGGAAAGAACAGGTCTTCGGAGAGGAGGCAGAGTGGAAGGAATCACAAAGTGGGACAATGTATCCACTGACAAGACTAATAAACTACTTCGAAAGATGAAGCAAAATGTGACATAGGACTTTGAACAATACTTTGTTGATTGTGATTCGATGACATGTCAATTAGTTCCTAAATTATTGGTGATTTGGTGGGTTAGGCTTGCAGGTTTTGTCCCGATCTCTCTGGTGGCTCACAAATAATTGATGAACAGGGAAAATAGTAGCAACTGCAAAAAATACCATTTCCGGTTTTTTCTCGAGAACAATGTGACTCAAGTAGTTCTTTCCATGTTTCTAATATATATTTAGATGGAAATCACTAGGGAGTAAAACGAAAAAATCCGTGATGAGGAAGTGATAATATTCCAAGTGAGGTTAAGATACATGTTTGTGAGATCTCATACAGACATAAACACTCATTCAACAAGGATATAAATGCTCCAATTAAAGAAGAAAAAGAAAACAACAAAACAAAGTGACTCGAAGCTACTGAATTTTCTGATTTGCATAAACAAGCAGTTGAATTGCATAAATCATATACTGTAGGAAAATTATTCTGAGAATGATGAATTTTTTTCAGTAGAATTCTACAGTATGATCAACAGACCAACTCGAGATGAAGGCTCTGATATAATCTCCTAGCATTTCATTTTTAGTCCCCACATCTTAGATTGCTTCACTCATTCAACAACTGAAATCTCACAGGCTATCATTGTCAACGAGTGCTGATTGTTGATCTGTCTACCTTCTCTGCTCCTCATGTTTATGGCAGAGCTAATCGTGGCCACGTCTAAGGAACACACTCCAAGTATCAAGGGGATGCAACTCCGTTGGTGGAGCTCTCGCACTACCGTATCTGAGTGAACAAGGCTGAGCCATCTATACCCTACCCTTTGATGTAGAACCTTTTGGAATATGTTCTACTTCATGGATTTAACATTCTTTCTGTGAGAAAGAGTCACTTTACAGCAGCCCGTTGACCCCTGCAAGAAAACACCAAACACATCACTATGCATGATAAAATAATTGCCACACTAATGATGCCATAGAGAATAGACTTTTGTTTGGTATTGGTAATTTAATTCCAACATCCACCAACTTCCAAGAGGAAAAGTAAAATGGAACTTCACTTGTTGATAGATTGGTTTGAAATGTTTTCGAACATGACAGTGATTTATGGCATACCCACAAACTTCTCAACTTGAGATTTGTCACACATCAAATCATTTCATTAGCATAAAGAGCATTGAATGCATCCAATTCATGAAATCATGATGATCCGGAAAAAACAAAGGTGTATCCCATCAGCTTTACAAGCATGCTGTCATGGATGAGGTGATAAACTGCAGATATATCTATTTGCTTGGAAACAAGTAGATTAGATGCCCAAAACCAGGAGCGATGTTCTCTTTAAAGTTACAGAGGAAAAAATTAAGAAAGAAACATTAAGTTTTCACCTTTACTTGCAGAGACATAATCAAGCAAGATCAATTTCCATGGCATCTAAGTTTATCAATTTGTAATGGAATTTCTTATTTACCGAAGCTTTACTCAATTAATCTGTGTAATATTCTTAACTGTGTACTTTTTACTCCATTAATCTGCAAATGTTGTTATGTTTTTGTGTTCTTGTTGGATTGGCATCATTTCTGTATTTTTTTTTTGGTTGAAAAGAACACAGAATTTATTTTGTTTTTCATTCTGCAAAAGTAAAGATTATTTCTCTGGGAAGCCTATCACTGTCAAGAGAGGTTTTGGTTGCTGGTAATGCAGTGTTTCGATACAAGCCTAAAGCAATTGTTGGTGTTTCCTTCCTAAAGTAAAAGACATCAAAATGTTACAGGAGAGTCTGCAGAAACTTGTAGTTGTTTGCTTTCTAGCCTATTAAGTCTGCATATGCTCCTTCAAGCCAAAGCAGACTTCCTCATCCTATCCTCCATGACAAATGTCAATCAGCTTCCTCTGTTCTGTTGACTTGAATAACAATTTGTTTTCCCATTTGTTAAGTAGAGTTGACATAGCAGAAATCCTTACTTTATCATAGATCTTAGAGGCATAACATCACTGACATAATCTCGCTACTAAAAAGATTAACCAGAAGGAAACAACCTTCAATCTAAAACTTGTTTCCAGAAACCAGAACCTCTTTGAATGAAACAAATGAATATACCTGTGATTCAGAGAATCAATGCCCTCCAAGCAATCGCTTCCATATGTTCATGGCGGCCTTGTCTTTTGCTAGCTCTCAACTCTGACATGCATATCTTTAAGATATAAATTACTGAAAGAAATAAATTTTAATGTATTTGACCAATGCTTGACCCTTTATGTACTCGATCTACTACCTTTTTGCATACATCAACAAATTTGTGATAGTCTCAAATTGAACCAAGTCATTATGTTGGCTGGTTCTCATCACAGACGTTGCGACTAATAATTGTTTTTTCATCTATACAATGATCTCCAGAAGGAAAATATAGAAAAGAGAAGCAATTTAAAGCAAGAAGCTCAATCAAATGTTATCAAACATCTGCAGTCTAGCAAGTTATTTATTTGTGTCTGTATGCAAAAAGTGAAATGTTGTATTTTGGGTGCTGCTATTGCGTTGTCAATTCTTTAGCATCTTCCTTCAATGCAAGCTCGTGTGCATTTTTCTAAACTTCCTATGCCACCGAGCGTATTGGTATCGAATGCTGCCTATTAGAACCTAAAAATCAATGATCCGGATTACGATTAGAAAAATACAATGAATGAACAGATAAAATGTGCAGCAAAATTCTGTCAGGATATCATTTTTCAAAGTGTAGATAGCCACTATAGTTGATTAATCATTTCACGATCTTAATTACTACAATGTGGATGAGGGATTATGGCAGGAAGAGCGAATATTTGGTTAAGAACTTCGATTGAACCTAATAATATCAAAGAAACAGGGTTTTCTTTCTTCGAAGAAACTTACATTTAAACTCTTGAGCAGTACCCAAGAAAGTAATGCGGAAGCCCATCAACGAAGATCGCCACATAAAGCCCGCCATGCTCCTTCGCACTGCTCCCCGGCCATTCAGAATCCCTAACAAGATCATCCGAACCAAGCATTCCTCCCTACAAAACAATTCGCATCTACATCACACAAAAATAGGTTCTTGGATGAGGCAACCTTGATAGCGACATCAAGCACCCAATGGAAGGGTGATAAGATCAAAGGACGAGCAGAATCCACAGATCCAGAGCAGGCGCCGGCAGGGACGTCACCACCGTGGGCTCGGTGGCACTGGCAATGGGGGACGAGCTCCTGGTCGGATCCAAAGTGGCAACGCTATGGCCTGTGGGAAGAGATTTGGAGGGGAATAAAAGTGAAAATGAATTCTTACCCTTTTCGCGACGATAGACGCCATTAACGACGACGATCTCGACAGGAGTTGGAGGGTGGCTCGATGGTTCGAACTGATTCGAGAATAACAGTTGTTATTGTGATTAAACGGACCGTTATGTCCAATGGTATCACGGTATCAAATCCAAGAGCCGTCGCACATTAATGACATAAAGAAGTATATGATTAGTGAGTGATCTGTTAAACCTTTCATATTCTCGTGCGTTTCCCTCAAAAGCGTCATATATGCATTCAAATTCCAAGTCCGGTTTGTGGGTGTATATACACCGCTGATCCGAACCGCAACATGTGAAAGACGCCATACTTGGATATAACGGCTGATATAAATGACTACAACGGTGGATATAAAATATCGCCCTCGACCCGATCTCGGTGCCACCATTTCTTTGTTGCCCGACCCAAACAGCAGCCGCGCCACCGAAGAGCTCCTCCTTTCCCGCTGCGCCGCCGCTTCCTTCGTATTCCGTTGATCCCAAGGTAGATACTTCCCTCGGTGCCAGGTTCTTCTCCGGCCGCTTGTAGGGGTCGAAGGGCGCAACACGGCAAGCGAAGAGTTTGATCGAGGACCAAGCGGGGCTTATCGATTGGATCAGTCATTCGAGGACGGATTCTTTGCGATAGGTACTGGTCCATGGGTGGGAAAGGTGATTCTTTGCGGCCGACGAAGGATAAGGCGCCTTCGGGGAGGCAGTGGGGTTGATGATTTTGATAGTTTATCTCGAGAATTGGGTGAGGAAAGTCTCGGAGTTCCAGAGATAACTAGCGAAGAGGCGGTTTGATAGCGATTTGGAGGATGAATACAAGGTCGATGATGAGGAGGAGGAAATTGACTGTTTGTGCAGACAGAGAACCCTATATACATCGTTTGGGTTGAACTGGTAGGAAAGGCCACGAAGGAATAGGTAGTCTGATGTCCGCACCATGGGAAAACTTCTTTTTTTAGTAGCATCAAAGATATCCTTCGAAGAATCAATTTTGGGGATATCCTTCCACCGTTCCTTCTATTGATTGTTTCCCCTTTTTTTTTGGTGTCTGGTGTGAAACTACTTTTTCGTATCGTTTTAGATTTTGGGATATTTGTTAGTCGACCGATCTATTAGCTTTCTGGATGATGGTTTTGGAGGGGAGGATGACTGTCGTGTTGTGAGTTTCTGTTTCAGTCAAGATTAGATATTTAAACTGTTGGGTTTTTTTGTCCAAACTATGTCAAAACTCGATTTTTTTTGGCTTAATTCATTATAAATTTTTGGATCTGATTTCCTTTTAATGATTTCTTAAATCGTCAAGTTGAGATCTTGAAACAAGCTAGTAGTGCTGGCTATAAGTTACATTCTGATAGTTCCACAGTTTTTAGACGTGATGAGTTCTTTCCTTTGTCATGAACTTGTGACTATGGTTGATTACTATGAGACCAAAGTCTCCAATGTTGGAAAATTCTTGCCAGTTATAAAGAGCATACTTCTATTTTGTTTAGTATCTATCACAAATGTAGGAGGATTTTTACCACTCATAGTGGAAATTGTAATGCTCTGTTTGCTATTTATTGTGAATTATAGATCAGGTGGTATTAGATAACCTTTGTGAGTTCATTCACGGCTTCATTGAAGATCGAGTGTTGTGAAGGAGAACTGCTGGGAGGATATGCATCCTTGGAGCAACTGTAAGGAGAATACAGTCCTGCTGATTCCTTAGTAACAGTCTTGCTGATTCTTCACAAATAAGAACTCCAAAGTTACTGTTGTATCGAGATACTGAACCATGAATGCAACTTTGAAAGTCCTAATATACTTATAATACTTCACACGTTAATGACATAAGGAAGTATATGATTAGTGATCTGTTAAACCTTTCATATTCTCCTGCATTTCCCTCAAAAGCATCATATATGCATGTAAATTCCAAGACTGGTTTGTGTCTGTATATATAACACTGATCCTAACTGCAACATGTGAAAGCTTGACATTGAAGTTATTTCCTTGAACATCTTGTATAGAAACATTTTGCTTCCACATGCTTTTCTGGTTAAGATCAGAAGATAAAATCTAGTGAATTGTGGATCATGCAGGTACATTTTGATCATATAACTTGGCTTGTCAGAGACTTCTGTTTAAGGTATTTAGTTTAAAGAGAGTGATTTCTGTTGTATCTTGAATACTTTTGAATTCTTTGTTCTTATGAACAATCTTATTTTTGTGTTTTCAGTTGTGATCTACACTGGTTTGCATTTTACATGCAACAGAAAAGAAACATTTAGATGAAGCTTCCATCAGTTTCTGAATTTTCAGCCCAGTCAATTGTCTGCAAGGGACCTTACCAAAATCATGTATGATTCATTCTAAATACACATTTTTTGTCTTGAGATCTTTGCTTCATTTATGTTTCCTAAACCCATATTTTTGGAAGCATTTGGAAACTTTAAATCTTTGCTCTTTGGATCTTTGCTATAATTACTTGACTTCTTTTGATAGGATTTAAATGTTAATGTTCTGTTATGGGCTCATAGTGCCCTCCATAGTGCCAGCTATCTGCTGTAAATACCCCTAAATGTGATATGTTTGCTACACCTTTATTTCATAATATTGAAGAGACAAGCTTGTGATACACTTAATTGATAAAAAAATGCTTAGTAGGTTAATGAAAGTATGGCTCAAAGTACTTTGAGGCTTAAATTAGAGATGAAGCAAGCATTTCATTTTTTTCTAAAAACTCAAAAGCGCCTGAATTTGTTTCTGTAAGATCTGTTGGGCTTCTTAATTTGAATATCTTGGATAGATAGCTCGCTCCTACATGCTGTATAAAACTTCATTAGCTAGTGCATGAAGCCAATTCTTTCATAGAAAATACTAGATGTACCTCAGTTATTTTTCTTGGGGTTTGGGTTTGGGTTGGGGTTCGATCTTTTTTTTCTGTTGTTTAAAGCATCTGAAAATAACATGTATAAGTAGAATGTTGTTTTTTGTTGTCCTTGCTAATAAATTATGGTAATATTCTGGAAACCAAGCCTCTAAGGTTTTTTATTTCTTTTCTCAGGGAACTCTCCACCATTCAGTTTTGGCTTATCCTAAATCAAGCACAGAATACTGTAACTCAATTTCTAATTCTATAGTAAATAGTGTTAATTTTGGGGGTCATGAAAACAAACTTCAATGCTTATCAAAGGCAAACCTGAAGTACCCAATACTGTTTGCCAAGCTACAAGAAAGTGATGCCTTTGAAAGCAAAGGATGCAAATCTTATGAGGATATGCTAGATGCAGATACAGAAAAATCTAGAGGCAATTTTGATATTAAAAAATCATCTGAGGGATCAAGTGAGTCACATTTCAATGAAGATGAGGTATCAGGTGCGCTGTCAATGTCTAACGAAAAGTTCTTGGAGTATCCACTTAACTATGAAGTGTGCCTTGGCAAGTTACGGGCTGTATACTTGCATGTATTGGCTGCAGAACAGTGGAATGCTTCTCGTTTAAATAAGTGCCACAGGTACTATCCTTAGTTGTTGCACTTTGTGCATCATTTGATATCAGACTTTTGTTTTCATTTGATTTCAAGAAATAGTGATGCACAGTTTAATACTACAGCTTGATTTTTTTGGCAGATCCTACTTGGAAAGTGCCACGAATTTGATTCATTATTTGGCATTAAACTCACTTGATGTCGACGAACTTAAGCAAGAACTTTATTCATCAGGCCTTGTAGATTTGGAACGGACGAATTCCCATGTTCTTGCAAGTATTACTGCAGCCATCAAACTCCTAAAAAATCTACAACCCAATTCGTATGACAAGAACCACAAAACATGGCCATTGGATGTGATACACCATGATAATGTTCAGGAGAGTGAAAACTATGTAGATTTTGGCATAAGTGCAATGAGAAAGAAGGCATCTATGAACAAAGCAGCACTATTTGGACCTGCTCAAGATGAGAAAAACATAAACATAATGGTGACAGTTGGTAGAGAAGCAATTGACAATGAAACCTTGCTCAGTGATCTCGTCAAGTCAGGCGCAAATGTAATACGCATCAACTGTGCACATGATGACCCAACTATTTGGAGCAAAATCATTAGACTTGCAAAGCACTGCTCACAAATGTTGGAAAAACCATGTCGAGTTCTTATGGATTTAGCTGGGCCAAAGTTGAGGACAGGACCAATGAATTCTGGTCCACAAGTTATGAAATTATCCCCTAAAAAGGATGCTAAAGGTGATGTCATGTTTCCAGCTCAAGTTTGGCTGTCTCATCCAGGTTGTGCCCCTCCTACTCCCTCAGCAGTAGATGCAACTCTTTTTGTAGAAAGTGGTAGATTTTTTAATGAAATTGGGATAGGCAATGTGCTCGAATTTGTTGATTGTAGGGGTAGACGAAGGTCACTCAAAGTCTCTAAAAGACTTTCTGCTTCTAGTGGCTATGGCTTCATTGCAGAGTGTTCACGGACTGCTTATGTTGGCTCAGGCACCAAATTGTGCATACAGAAGAAGAAGGGTAAGTCTTCCTGTGGAGAAGTAGTGAATGTGCCTGCAGCAGATCAGTTCATAAGGGTGAGAGTGGGGGACTTGCTGACTATTATTAGAGAACCTAGTTTAATATTTGATGAAATTGGAGCTAGCACATGTGGTGCTGCAAAGGTAACATGTAATTCTGGTCGTCTTTTTGATTCTGTGAAACCTGGAGACCCTATAGCTTTTGATGATGGAAGGATCTGGGGAGTTGTTCAGGGAACAAGTATTAATGAAATAGTTGTCTCGATAACTCGTGCAAGTCCAAAGGGTTCAAAACTAGGCTCTGAGAAATCAATAAACATTCCCAACAGTGAGATACACTTTGAAGGCTTGACCTCGAAGGATCTTGTGGATCTTGAATTTATTGCTGTTAATGCTGATATGGTAGGCATTTCATTCATTAGAGATGTACATGACATGGAGATTGTCCAGCAACAACTGAAGAAAAGAAAGCTTTCAGAGTTGGGTATTGTGCTGAAAATTGAAACTCAAAGTGCCTTTGATAGGCTGCCTCTCTTGCTGCTTCAGGCAATGCAGTCTCCTAACCCTTTCGGGGTTATGATTGCTAGAGGAGATCTTGCAGTGGAATGTGGATGGTATCAGATGGCTACTATTCAGGAAGAGATCTTGTCCATTTGTAATGCTGCTCATGTTCCTGTTATATGGGCAACCCAAGTTCTTGAATCACTAACCAAAACAGGCATTCCTACTAGAGCTGAGATCACTGACGTTGCAAGTGGAATGAGGTAAGGTTGAGCACCACAGTTTTCTATCATTCCTTTTGTGCAGTTGTTGAGGTAAAATAGGCTTATGATCGTCCACTGAGATTTGAAACCAAGGCTCAGAATACTACACATACCAGGCTATACCAACCAGTTCCTACCAGTCCAGGCCGGTTCCAATATGATACTCACACTTTTTCTAAACCTTGTCTGGAACATTTAGCAATAGTGAGACCAACAAGTTCTATATGTTTTAAGTTTTACCTGAACACATCCTATATTTTTCACTATGCCTCTGAAGCAGTAAGCCACGGTGTGCAGGCAGTAAGGCCTAGATCAGTGATTTCAAAGTATGCTTTTGATCACATGACAACCCTGCCATTGCATATAGTAGAGTTAATACCCAGAAATTATATTGTCAGTTCGCCGCCCATATTATTTATCATTGCATTGCATGATAGTAGAGTTAATATCATCATTGTCAAATTTGTTTCTTTGGTCCCTAAGTTTGTGACAATTAGGAAGGAACCTTGTAACTTAAACATTTAGGTTACGGCATATTTTTTGTGAAACAATGCATCACTAAGGTCCATAAATTAATGGAGAGGAGGAAAGCTAGAACTATTTATTATTCTGTCCAAGTGCCCCAAAACATCAAAGAGGAGGACATCAACTTTTTCCTATATGTTTCAACTTTATCAAACAGATGTGAGGCCTATAGTCGATTAAAAATATTCCATTGCTTTTGCAGGGCAAGTTGCATTATGCTGAACAAAGGGAAGTACATTACAGAAGCTGTTTCAACCTTGAACACTGTACTGGGCAGCTGTTCCACAAGTAAGAAGAATATGAAGACTTTAATGAAGCCACTTTTCCCCACAAGTTGAATGCAAGTTGCTTTTGCAGCATATCCTTTCCACATAACTTCTCTCAGAATTTATATGGTAAATGTTGGTGTCTGTACACAGTTTTTGTAGGAAGGTGTTGCATCATCATGAAGTGATTCTGTAATGAAAACAGATCATTGATGCATAACTTGGAGTAATGTTGAAAATTTGGTGAAAGTAGTCTGTTGTTGAACAACCTGTGTTCATGTTGCAGGTCTGCACATAACTTTGTAGATTGCAAAACCTGTAAACTTCATTGTATGGAGGTATTGAACTGTTGTAATCTTATGCTTGAACCAGCCAGCAATGTTCCTTAGCTTATCACATCATGTTTTCGCCCTTTTCTTTTCCATGTTGTAAAGGTAGAAATTTTGTCACAGATGTCAGCATGTTCAAATGTGTTGTGAAGTTTCTTTAGCAGCACTAAGGGAATAGCCAAAGATCAACATGTATTTGGTTCCTTTAGTTCCTACTATGTAATAAATACATATCTAAATAAAATTAAACTAAAGTTCTTGCACTAAAATTTTCCCTCCTTTAGATTTCTGCAATCAACATATTATGGAAAAGAAATTGAGAAGAGCAATGTTTTTATTATTATGGAAAATTTTCTTTTATATGACTGAGGATTGCATAATAAAACCGTTATTTTCTCTAATAATGGTTGTTAAATTTGCGATACTTGGATGTAACGGCCGATATAAATGACTACAACGGTGGACATAAAATATCGCCCTCGGTGCCACCATTTCTTTGTTGCCCGACCCAAACAGGCGCCGCGCCACCGAAGAGCTCCTCCTTTTCCGCTGCGCCGCTGCTTCCTACGTATTTGGTTGATCCTAAGGTAGATACTTCCCTCGGTGGCAGGTCCTTCTACGGCCGCTTGTAGGGATCGAAGGGCGCCACACGGCAAGCGAAGAGTTTGATCGAGGACCAAGCGGTGCTTATCGATTGGATCAGTCATTCGAGGACGGACTCTTTGCGATATGTACAAGTCCATGGGTGGGAAAGGTGATTCTTTGCGGCCGACGAAGGATGAGGCGCCTTCGGGGAGGCAGTGGGGTTGATGATTTTGATAGTTTATCTCAAGAATTGGGTGAGGAAAGTCTCGGAGTTCCAGAGATAACTAGCGAAGAGGCGATTTGATAGCGATTTGGAGGATGAATACAAGGTCGATGATGAGGAGGAGAAAATTGACTGTTTGTGCAGACAGAGAACCGTATCTACGTCGTTTGGGTAGAACTGGTCGGAAAGGCCAGGAAGGAATAGGGAGTCTGATGTCGGCACCATGGGAAGACTTCTTTTTTAGTAGCATCAAGGACTCGCCAATCACCAAGGCTCCATTGCCAACAGTAGAAAACAAGCATCTGAATCACTTCCTTTACTACCATATTTGTTGCTTTATTGGCTTAAAATACCTAAACCATTACATACTCACTCTGTTGCAATTATGCTGAAGTATATATGCCCGATGTTTTATATAGCTGTATTTTGTTGTTTGATAATGTGTTTTTGCCATCTTATGCACCTTTTTGTTTCTTTTCCCTGTAATTTTTCACTTCTGTTGTTTGACTTGAAGCTGATTCAGCAATTTTTAGCTCTTCACTGTCGAATGATTTAGTCAATTGTATTTAGTCATTTTGAAGAGTGAATTTGAGGGTACCATCAACAGCCAGCTTTTGTCTTGGGCTTTTGCAAAGAGCTTGGATAGATGCTGCCAGCTGTTGTTGTTGGCTAGAAATAGGGGGTCCACTTTGGGTACAGAGTGCTGATGACAGTCCTTGCATTGGGATAGAAGACTGGTGAAACTAGAATCTTGAGCCTAGATATCACCAATGTAATGCATTATTACCTGTTACTTGGATACACTATTTCATCTTTTGCCTTGTTAGTTGAATGTTCCTTTCAGTAGTTCCTTCATTCTGATGTGACTTGTATCAAACTTGTTGCTTTGTTGATACAGGTGGAGTGGGCAGTGGTGCGTCCAGAGATGAAGAACTAAGAATCGGCATATCAACCATGGCTTGAATTCTGTAGTTCCAGTAAAAATATTGGTTCAGAATCAGCTTGTAACTCTTGCTAATGTGTTTAGCCCAAAGTATAGTCAACCCCTGGTTTACAAGCAAGATCTGTTTATTCTCGAGTTTTGATAAATTGATTTCTAGATATCTTCTATCTTTAGAAGATACATGGCTACTACCCTATAAACAAATGAAGTTCATATTTTTCTACAACACTTAATGATTATTTAATTTATTTGTTGCTTCCTTTACTACCATATTTGTTGCTTTATTGGCTTTATATGTTTAAACCATTACATACTCACTCTATTGCAATTATGCTGAAGTATATATGCCCGATGTTTTATATAGCTGTATTTTGTTGTTTGATAATGTGTTTTTGCCATCTTATGCACCTTTTTGTTTCTTTTCCCTGTAATTTTTCACTTCTGTTGTTTGACTTGAAGCTGATTCAGCAATTTTTAGCTCTTCACTGTCGAATGATTTAGTCAATTGTATTTAGTCATTTTGAAGAGTCAATTTGAGGGTACCATCAACAGCCTGCTTTTGTCTTGGGCTTTTGCAAAGAGCTTGGATAGATGCTGCCAGCTGTTGTTGATGGCTAGAAGTAGAGGGTCCACTTTGGGTACAGAGTGCTGACGACAGTCCTTGCATCGGCATAGAAGACTGGTGAACTAGAATCTTGGGCCTAGATATCACCATTGTAATGCATTATTACGTGTTACCACAATTTCATCTTTTGCCTTGTTAGTTGAATGTTCCTTTCAGTAGTTCCTTCATTCTGATGTGACTTGTATCAAACTTGTTGCTTTGTTGATACAGGTGGAGTGGGCAGTGGTGCGTCCAGAGATGAAGAACTAAGAATCAGCATATCAACCATGGCTTGAATTCTGTAGTTCCAGTAAAAATATTGGTTCAGAATCAGCTTGTAACTCTTGCTAATGTGTTTAGCCCAGGCATAATACTCAGCCCCTGGTTTACAAGCAAGGTAGTTCTCTAAAGGTCTGTTTGTTCCCTGAGTTCTAAGAAACTGATTTCCAGATATCTGTTTTCTTTAGAAGACACATGGCTTCTACCCTATAAACAAAATGGAGCAGTTTAAGATTTTTCTACAATACTTCATGATGCTTTAATTTATTCTCAACCTTTATCAGGCCAGTTTGATCAGTTCTCTCACCGTTCTTTGGACAGAGAGGTTATCTTATTAATCATTTTTGTTATTCCCCTTTGCTTTAATCTACTAAAAATGTATAAATGTTTCATTCAAAATATGTGATGGAGTTTAATTTATAACTATTCCTTGAGGTTGATAGGATTGTCCTTTACCTTTTGGCTGTTTCTACAGTTGGATGTCATAATTTGATCTTGTACATGATGTGTTCTTCTTTAGGAAAATACATTTGGAATGCAAAATCTTATAGCTTGTTGGATCTTGCATTGGCTCTTCTTCTGGACCGAGAAAGATCGTGGCGAGGGCTTGATGAGTACATAGCGGATGGCACTAGATACTGCATCACGGTATCTAAAATTACTCGACCGCAATTAGCTGAAGGAGTGTTCATCATTCTTGTTCATTGTAATTGTGAGATGATGTATATGGTGTAGTTCTTGCTCGTTCAAACATATTTTCTGTAAGACATCCTAGAGATTGATTATTACAAGAAACGCAAGTCAGCTGGAGGAGATATCAACAAGCCTTGTGTTCATGGATTCATGACCAACAAATACAGTATGGTTCATCAAGCATGCATGCGAAGATGTTCTATTTGCTCTTCATGCGACATGTTGAACCAACATTAGATTCATGCTTCGAATGCTCCAAGCCTCTTGGCGCATTCAACACTACCTTCTATTATTTGCTCCACAGAATACTTGTACTCGAACCCCATCTCTTCCAGCTTAGTAGAACTGCATGGAATCCTTGTCCCCTCCCCTTCCACCCTGAAACCAGTCACCAGTAACTAATTAACTCGATGCCTACGATGAAGGAGGAGGAGGAGGAGGAGGAGGAGGAGGAGAAGCAGAAGCTCACTCTCGGATCAGTATCGGAAGTTGAGGATACTTCTCAGCATAGTGGTCGACGATGTCTTGCATTGTTGGGTAGGCGACGGCACACAGAAATCTGCCGGACATTGACTCCCTCTCCATGCAGAATACATGAGCTTCGCAGACATCCTCGATGTGTACGAGTGGTACTGATCCCAGCACTGCCTGCAGAAACCTCAGACTCTCGTGGGGCAACTTCTTGCCGGTCACCGGCGACACCATTGCTTCCACGCTCTGTGATGTATGAGGTGTAATCGCATCGCCTCCTACCAAGGCGCACGTTAGGCTCACCACCTCGAGTCCTCGCTCTGCTTTCTCGTTCGCCATCAGTAATTCTTTCTCGGACAGCGTCTTCGACGTAAGATAAGCCTATGGCCTCGCATCGAAGACTTAGTGACGATAGGTGTGATATGAGAGAGAGAGAGAGAGAGAGAGAGAGAGAGAGAGAGAGAGAGAGAGAGAGACCTTCCGAAAATCGGCCAAGCGATCGTAGGAGAGGTTGAGAGGAGTCCAACAAGACTCGTCGATGGAATCCTTGAAGCCGGTGTCGTCTTCCTTCAAAGGCGACGCAGCTGTGACAGAACCAGTGTAGATGACGCGCCTCACCGTTCCGGAGAGCTCACACAACCGCAAGATGGTGCGGATCGCTGACACCGCCGCTTCGCTGGTGTCTTTGAACTGTGTCATTTATACATAACACACATGGGTGTTGGAATTGGATGCATGCGTCTCTCTCTCTCTCTCTCTCTCTCTAGAAAGAGATCAAAGTTCCCTAACCTGGGAGTTGGGGCTGTGTTGCATGGGGGTAGCGACGAGGAACACGTACTCGCACCCTCGGATCGCAGGATCGAACGTGTCTGCACTGTAGAGATCGGATTCGAAAAGAGAAAGCCTTGCATCAGCTCCAGGGAGGCTCCTGAGATGCCCAACCTTGGAGTCATCTCCTGCCGTGGATACACATGCTCTGATCAAGTCCGAGGAGATCAAGCCAACGTATACTATACTGTGGAGATACCTGAGTTCCTGACTGTAGCATGGACGTGATAGCCTCTCTGCAAGAGCTTCTTGACAAGCCAAGAACCAATGTAGCCTGAACCACCTGTCACACAAACTGTGCTCGTCTTCTCCATTTCAATCAGATCTCTCTCTCTCTGATTTCTCTCCCCAACGAAACGCAGGCTATATTCCCTTTGTTTATGACATCCAACGAAGTAGTTTCACGTGGATCCACGTGGGAAGTACGTTGCAACGTAGGCCACTTGAATTCCCAAACCTTATCATCTGAGCTACCTACTCAGGGAAATGTAAATGTCAAACCTTATCATCTGAGCATAAAAATTATAATTATATTAGTCTTTTATAAAAAAAAATATTAATATTAATATTAAAAATCAAATAATAATAAATCAAGATCAAAATTATGTAACTTTCAATGTTATTTAGAAAATTTTTATTTAATCTACAAATGTACTATCGTCCGATCCAAAAGATATAATGATATCGATCCATAAAGAAAACTAAACTAGCTTTCTTTTCTCTTTATATATTTTTATAGAACCACTATCAACTATAGAATATAAACTTCGAGATGTTGAGAATATATCTATAAACTTCGAGATGTTGAGAATATATCTTGTATCGTGTATAATATCTAAGAGTTCTTATCGATTTATAGACGAAAGTATAAAGTCTAGAAAAAAAAAAAAAGGAGAGTCCCTCTCAAGATTATATTTTAATAAAATATTACCAAAATAATTTTTTTTATTAGTTGATAATCATAATCAGAATTCAATCAGATATATAATATATATTGTCTAATTAAATAGAGTGACAATCTAATTTTTTCACTTAGTCGATCAATTATAATTTATATTATGCAAACCTACCATCCTAGATTATTTTAACAACAACTACAAGTAAGATAAAACTTAAGAGTATACTTTATAAATAATATTTAACAAATATTCTTTGATCTAATTTATTCATTAATAAAAAATAATAATTATAATAATTATTAAATATTCATCAACATAAAAGAAAACTCATATTATGATTGCAATCATGATAAAACAACAATTAGAATTTAAATATCACAAATAATAAAACTTTATCAATATTTCGTATAAAAATTTATTTAAAAATCATATTTTTTTTTATTTTTAAAATTTCATAAAGAACCTAAATTAGACCGATAGCCCTATTTAATTAGGCTAACTCAGTCATACATAAGCCCAAATAGATCAATCAAAATTAAAAATTAATTTTTTAGTCATACACTCAAAATATTAATTAAAATTAATAATTTTTTTAGATGAGGACATAAATCGGATATATTTTACTTCCAAACGATATAATCATAATTTTATCGGGACATGTAATCTAATGATCACATCTAAGGACCATCATTCGTTGGTGGAGCTGTCGCAATACCGTGTCTGAGTGAACAAAGCCATCTCTTTGATGTACAACCTTGTGGAATATGTTCTACTTTTCCATGGATGTAACATTCTTTATGTGAGAAAGAGTCGAACGTGTCCATACATTGAAAGCCTCCATGATGTCCAACGTGTTGCCCCCATTAGCCGATTGACCTCTGTAACAAAACACCAAACACATCCCTATGTATGAGAATAATTGCTACACTTTTGATGTCATAGAGAATAGACTTTTGTTAAGTATTGGCAATTAATTTCAACATCCAC
The DNA here is from genome assembly GCF_036884655.1 of Musa acuminata AAA Group. Classification (NCBI taxonomy): domain Eukaryota; kingdom Viridiplantae; phylum Streptophyta; class Magnoliopsida; order Zingiberales; family Musaceae; genus Musa; species Musa acuminata. The sequence continues at coordinate 7,924,887 of NC_088355.1, read as the reverse complement.
CAACTTCCAATAGGAAAAGTAAGAACGGAACTTCTATTTCTGTCGTTTGGATGTCGAAGTTCACTTGATGATAGTAGATTGGTTTGAAATGTCTTCGAGCATGACAGCGATTTATGGCTTACCCACAAACTTCTCAAGTTGAGATTTGTATAAACCAAAAAAGGTGTATCCCACCAGCTTTACAAGCATGCTGTCATGGATGAGGATATAAACTGCAGATATACACCTATTTGCTTGGAAACAAGTAGATTAGATGCTCAAAACCTCTTTATTTTAAGTTACAGAGGAAAAATTGAGAAAGAAACATTAAGTTTTCACCTTTACTTTACTTGGAGAAAGACACAAATCAAGCAAATCTAAGCTTATCAATTTGTAATGGAATTTTTCTTATTGACCAAAGCTTAGAGAACAGACTGATGCAAACCTCCTAATTAGGAATATTGAAAAGAAAAATTGAATCCTAGTAGCTAAAAATTTAAGAAGAAAAAATGTAAACTGGTAAGTGATATTGACGCAAATGTAATTCAACTATTCGGAGCGAAATCATTAGACTTGCAAAACACTGCTCACAGATGGTGGAAAACCATGTCGAGTTCTTATGGATTTAGCTTTGAGGACTGGACCAATGAATTCTGCTAGTATTCAGGAACATATCTTGTCCATTTGTACTGCTGCTCGCGTTCCTGATATATGGCCAACCCAAGTTCTTGAATCACTAACCAAAACAGGCATTCCTACCAGAGCTGAGATCACTGACGGTGCCGGTGGAATGAGGTAAGGTTGAGCACCACAGTTTTCCCCGCAAGTTGAATTGCGACTTGCTTTTGCGGCATATCCTTTCCACATAGCTTCTCTCTCAGAATGGACATAGTAAATGTTGTAGGAAGGTGTTGCATCATCATGAAGTGATTCTGTAATGAAAGCAGGCCATCGATGCATAACTTGGAGTCATGTTGAAATTTTGGTGAAAGTCGTCTGTTGTTGTACAACCTGTGATCATGTTGCAGCACTGCACATAACTTTGGAGATTGCAAAATCTGTAAACTTCATTGTCTGGAGGTGTTGAACTGTTGTAATCTTATGCTTGATCCAGCCAGCAATCTTCCTTAGCTTATTACATCATGTTTTGGCCTTTTTCTTTTCCATGTTGTGAAGGTAGAATTTAAGTTTCTGTAGCAGCCAAAGATCAACATGTATTTGGTTTCTTTAGTTCCTACTATGTAATAAATACATATCTAAATAAAATTAAACTAAATTTCTTGCACTAAAATTTTCCCTCCTTTAGATTTCTACGATCAACATATTATGGAAAAGAAATTGAAAAGAACAATATTTTTATTATTATGGAAAATTTTCTTCTATATGATTGCATAAAAAATTTATTATTTTATGTAATAACGGTTGTTAAATTTGTCATACTTAGATATAACGATAGATATAAATGACTACCACAATGGATATAAAATATCGTGTTGCCCGGCCCAAACAACTGCCCTGCCACCAAAGCGTTCCTCCTTCCCGCAGCACCGTTGCTTCCTCGGGGATATAAAGAGAAATAATTTTTGTATATGAACAAATACTAGTAGACCATAACATGTAGCGAAATTAAATGGAACCACAATTAAATAGAACACCAAGATATACGTGGAAAATTCTTTTAATGTGAAGGGTAAAAATCATGAGGCAAACTAGAGATAATCGACTATGAGAATAATGAATATACAAATCACAATCTCTTACTCTAAACCCTAGCAACAATCATAAGAGAATAACTAGGATACAAAGATAATGTCACTGTCCATAATATCTAAAACCTCCCCAAGTAATCACAGCAAGAGTCTACTATAGATTTGATCTAATTTGAAATGAGGACACTGCTAGATGATTGAGAACAGTCTCTCTGCGTTGTCCTTGTTTTCTTCCATTCCTTTCTCTTGTTTTTCTATCTTTTTCTTCTTCTCTTTGCTGCTACAAGATGTAATTGTTGCTACCCTCGTTGCTGCCCTTTTATAACCTTTTTCTGCCTCTAAAACGCAGCCACCCACACCCTCTAATAAGAATTAGGGTTAGGTTAAGTGGGGTTGGGCTATGGGTTGATAAATCTCATTATAGGCTGAATCTGTGGGCTTCCACCAGCCCAACAACCTCCCCCTTCATCCCATAAGGGAGGCTGTCCCATGACTCCTCAATGTGAAGTCATGTCGACCAACTGTCAGTATATCTCCTGTCTTTCTTTTGGTAAGGTCTTCATTCCATTTGATAGTAGTACCAAATCATAAGTGTAGTTCTTCTGAGGAGCATCAATCTCTTCCTGCATAGCAACTAACCACTTATCTTTCTACTCACTTTCAACTGCTTCATAGTAACTCTCTGGTTCACCTGCATCAGTAAGCATCACATACTCATTTGTAGAGTATCTTTTGAAACGTTGACGTTGTCTAGAAGATCTTCTCAATTAAGGTTCTGTGGGAAGTTGCTCTTCAACTTCTTCTTGCTCAACATATCCTGTAGGTAGATCAACATCAGGCTCTATACCATCTTCCTGTATATCTCCCCCATCACCCTAATATACTAGAGAAATAACTGGGTCACAATCTGATAATCCTTCTATAGAAGTCTTGGCTGGTGCCTTTTTCTTCAAATTATCAAAGGTTTGATCCTCAAAGAAGACCACGTATCTGCTCCTAAACACCTTCTGTCTTTCTGGATCTCAAAGCCTGTAACCAAAATGATCATGTGAGTAACCAAAAAAAATACATTCTTTAGTCTTACCATCCAGCTTGGACCTCTTATTATCTGGAACATGTGTAAATGCACGACAACCAAACACTCTCAACTGCTTATAGGAAACATCTTTCCCTGACCATACATGCTCTGCAACATCACTATCTAGGGCTGTGCATGGTGACAAGTTGATCACATCAATTGCAGTCCTCAAAGTCTCATCTCAAAACCTTTTGGGTAGCTTGGCCTGTGAAAACATACATCTGATCTTTTCCATGATGGTGCGGTTCATCCTCTCTACAATTGCATTATACTGAGGTGTACCATGAATTGTCATCTCATGTTGGATCCAATGTGACCTACAATAATCATTAAATAATCTTGTATACTCACCATCATTATCTGATCTTATGTATTTCAATTACCTTTCTATCTTCTTTTGAACCCTAGTATGAAACTCTTTGAAAACATTAATAACCTGATCTTTGGTCTTCAAAGCATAGGTCCAAACTTTTCTGGAAAAATCATCTATAAAAGTGACAAAATAAAGTGCACCACTTATACCAAAAACATCAACAGATCCACTATGAGTTTTTGTCCTCAAAGGACTATATACATATGCATAGACAAGGTCTAAGGTATGTATTTTTCTAGATATAGTAAGACTAGCAAATGAAACTCTATGTTGTTTACTAGCCAAACAATCAATACAAGGGTTCAAATGTATACCTCTAAGATATGGTAATACCTCTCTCTTAGAAAGAGCTTGCAGCCCCTTCTGGCTCATGTGTCCCAATCGCCTATGTCATAACTCCATTCTAAATTCTTTCTTTGTAGCATTTAACTGCTCATCATAAACTTTAGCCTGCAACCTGTATAAAGTATGACATTTCTTTCCACTAGCTACAATAAGAGAAACCTTACTGAGCTTTCATTGCCCTTTGTGAAATCTGTTTTCATAGTCATCATTATCTAGTCTTCCAACTAAAATTAAATTCAGCCTCAAGTCAACCACATGCCTCACATCCTTAAGCACCAACTTGCAACCAAGGTTGGTCTTTATGTGGATATCACCAATGTCAATGATATCTGCTGTGTCATAGTTGCCCATCTTGACAACACTAAAATTTTCAAACCTGTATGTTGCAAAAAACTCCCTCTGTGGTATAGCATGATAAGAAGCACTTGTGTCAATCACTCACTCAAGATCCTGACACACACAAGAAAAAATATCATCAGAAAGAGACAAAATCAAATAATTACCACCTTGCACTATAGCTGTGATATTATCTTTTGACTCTGTTGACTCCACTTCTTTTTCTTTTTTCTTGTTCTTTATGGTTGCTTACATTGGTTCTTGTAATGTTCTTTCTCACCACAGTTATAGCAAACAATATATTTTCTTGATCTTAACTTGCTTCTACCCATGCGTGAACTGCTTCTAGATTTTGATCTTCCTCTGTTCTCTGAGATAAGTGCTTGTAAATCATTTTGAGATGTTGCTGAACTCTTTCTTCTCAACTCCCCATTCAACAAACTGTTTGTTACTTGACTCGTAGTGACAATACCATCTAGCATAGAATTACTAAGGGAAACCACCAGTGTCTCCCAACTTTCTAGTAATGAACTGAGAAGTAACAATGCCTGCAACTCATCATCAAGGGGCATTTTCATAGAGGATAACTAGTTAGTAATATTTTGCATTTCATTCAAATGCTCAGCAATAGAAACACCCTCTCTATATTTTAGGTTCACAAGTTTTCTAATAAAAAAAGCTTTGTTGCTAGCTGTTTTTCTTTCATAGAGACTTTCCAACTTTTTCCAAAGAGAATATGTAGAAATTTCAGTAGAAACATAGTAAATGACACTATCATCAAGCCACTGTCTAATAAACTCAATTGTTTTTTGATCTAATCTCTTCCACTCATCATCTGTCATAATTATAGGTTTTGTATTATCCCCTTGCAAAGGTCCATACAAATCTTTGCAATATAAGAGATCTTTCATTCTTAATTTTCATATCATTCAATTGTTTCCATTCAAACTAATCATGCGAGAAATATTACTGGCCTCCATGTTTAAATACAAAAATTAAATCACCAAAACCCCGCTCTAATACAAGTTGATGGGGATATAAAGAGAAATAACTTTTGTATATGAACAAATACTAGCAGGCCATAACATGTAGCGGAATTAAATGGAACCACGATCAAATAGAACACTAAGATATACTTGGAAAATCCCTTCAATAGGAAGGGTAAAAACCACGGGGTAAACTAGAGATAATCCACTATGAAAATAATAAATATACAAATCTCAATCTCTTGCCCTAAACCCTAGCAACAATCATAAGAGAATAACAGGGATACAAGGATCACGTCACTGTCCACAATATCTAAAACCTCCCCAAGTAATCACAGCAAGTGTCTACTGTATATTTGATCTAACTTGAGATGAGAACAGTCTCTCTGCGTTGTCCTTGTTTTCTTCCCTTCCTTTCTCTTGTTTTTTTATCTTTTTCTTCTCCTTTTTGTTGTTGCCCTTTTATAATCTTTTTCTGCCTCTAAAACATAGCAACCCACACCCTTTAATAAGAATTAGGATTAGATTAAGTGGGGTTGGACTATGGGTTGATAAAGCCCAATCTGTGGGCTTCCACCAGCCCAAACACCTATTTGGTTGATCCCAAGGTAGATACTTCCCTCGGTTCCAGGTTCTTCTCCAGCCGCTTGTAAGGGTCGAAGGGCGCTAGATACTGCATCACGGTATCTAAAATTACTCGACCGCAATTAGCTGAAGGAGTGTTCATCATTCTTGTTCATTGTAATTGTGAATTGATATATATGGTGTAGTTCTTGCTCGTTCAAACATATTTTCTGTAAGACATGCTAGAGATTGATTATTACAAGAAACGCAAGTCAGCTGGAGGAGATATCAACAAGCCTTGTGTTCATGGATTCATGACCAACAAATACAGTATGGGACATCAAGCATGCATGTGAAGATGTTCTATTTGCTCTTCATGCGACATGTTGAACCAACATTAGATTCATGCTTCGAATGTTCCAAGCCTCTTGGCGCATTCAACACTACCTTCTAATATTTGCTCCACAGAATACTTGTACTTGAACCCCATCTCTTCCAGCTTAGTAGAACTGCATGGAATCCTTATCCCCTCCCCTTCCACCCTGAAACCAGCCACCAGTAACCAATTAACTCGATGCCTACGAAGAAGAAGGAAGAGGAGAAGCGGAAGCTCACTCTCGGATCAGTATCGGAAGTTGAGGATACTTCTCAGCATAGTGATTGACGATGTCTTGCATTGTTGGGTAGGCGACGGCACACAGAAATCTGCCGGACATTGACTCCCTCTCCATGCAGAACACATGAGCTTCGCAGACATCCTCGATGTGTACGAGTGGTACTGATCCCAGCACTGCCTGCAGATACCTCAGACACTCGTGGGGCAACTTCTTGCCGGTCACTGGCGACACCATTACTTCCACGCTCTCTGGTGTATGAGGTATAATCGCATCGCCTCCCACCAAGGCACACGTTAGGCTCACCACCTCGAGTCCTCGCTCTGCTTTCTCGTTCGCCATCAGTAATTCTTTCTCGGACAGCGTCTTCGACGTAATATAAGCCTATGGCCTCGCATCGAAGACTTAGTGACGATGGGTGTGATATGAGAGAGAGAGAGAGAGAGAGAGAGAGAGAGAGACCTTCAGAAAATCGGCGTAGGAGAGGTTGAGAGGAGTCCAACAAGACTCGTCGATGGAATCCTTGAAGCCGGTGTCGTCTTCCTTCAAAGGCGACGCAGCTGTGACAGAACCAGTGTAGATGACGCGCCTCACTGTTCCGGAGAGCTCACACAACCGCAAGATGGTGCGGATCGCTGACACCGCCGCTTCGCTGGTGTCTTTGAACTGTGTCATTTATACAAAACACACATGGGTGTTGGAATTGGATGCATGCGTCTCTCTCTCTCTCTCTCTCTCTCTCTCTCTCTAGAAAGAGATCAAAGTTCCCTAACCTGGGAGTTGGGGCTGTGATGCATGGGGGTAGCGACCAGGAACACGTACTCGCACCCTCGGATCGCAGGCTCGAACGTCTCTGCACTGTAGAGATCGGATTCGAAAAGAGAAAGCCTTGCATCAGCTCCGGGGAGGCTCCTGAGATGCCCAACCTTGGAGTCATCTCCTGCCGTGGATACACATGCTCTGATCAAGTCTGAGGAGATCAAGCCAACGTATACTATATTGTGGAGATACCTAAGTTCCTGACTGTAGCATGGACGTGATAGCCTCTCTGTAAGAGCTTCTTGACAAGCCAAGAACCGATGTAGCCTGAACCACCTTTCACACAAACTGTGCTCGTCTTCTCCATTTCAATCAGATCTCTCTCTCTCTCTCTCTCTCTCTCTCTGATTTCTTTCCCCGACAAAACGCAGGCTATTCCCTTTGTCTATGTCATCCAAAGAAGTTATTTATGTGGAGACCGACACAAGATGAGGAAAGTGACGCTGCAAACGAGGAACGGAATTTCCAAGCCATAAGAAAAGTGAGGCTACGATGAGGCGGAAATCTCAAACCTTATAATCTAAACTTTAAAATGATAATTCTATTATTATTATATTAAAAAACTTTAATGCCAAAATTTAGAATTAAATTATAATAAATCAAGATAATCATTGCTTATCTTCTTATGTCATTTAGAAAATATTTATCTGATTTATAAATATAATGTCATATATAAAAAAAAAACTAGATTTACTTTATATTATCTTCTTATCTTTTCACATGATTACTATAATCTATAGAATATGAATTTGGAGAGTTTGAGAATATATCTTTTATTGTGTATAGTCTTTGTGAGTTTTTGTTAAATAGATGACAACGAATCTAAAATGGATGTTTTTTCTATTAATCGATAATCATAATTAGAATCTAATTAGATATATAAGATATTTTACCTAATGAAATAAGGTTATATAATCTTAAATTCTCTCGCTTGACCCATTAATTAGTAAGATATAAAAAAATTTAAAATTAAAATAAATAAAATAAAATTTTATTGATAATAATTTTTAATGTTATCATATGCAACTATAATATACATAAACATAAATATAAATAGGATCACAAAATAAATAAATTTAATTAAGTGTATAAAGAAAAAATATTTATAAAATATTCACTTAAATATGCATCACTTTATCTTTATGAGTTGATTACAAGTTTCATTTTATGGTTCTTAAACACTATTAAAGCTTTAGTAAATAGATCAGTAATAATCAAAATAGTACTTAGGTTCATAATTGACACTTATCATTTTTGGACTCTTTCTCTAACTATTAAGTGTTTTATCTCGATATGCTTAGAACCATTATAGTACTTATCATTCTTAGAGAAGAAAACTACTATGGTCCTATCACGAGATATCTTCAGTGGCCTGACAACTAAGTCGACCATACTCAATCTTGAAATAAAATTTTACAACTATAATACTTAATTTTGTTGAATCTCGGATTTTGATGATGAAACCAATTGATAGTATTTATGATTTGATCTGTGTTTTAAGTGACGCGGGATGCTTCGATCAGGGAGAGACATTTAAAGTAGGAAGAATCATGTTGGGTTAGAGAAACATGTCAGAAGATTGGACGTCGCGTCGAAGGATTAGTCGACATATTGACAGAAGGCTTCGGGCCATGGTTTCGGGCATCGGGCCAATAAGAGCGGATATTGTGCCAAGGATATCGGAGTTGTAGAGGTCAACTGGCCGATTGAGCAATAAGCTACAAGAGAGGACGATGCGCCGAAGAATCAGATGAAGCGTCGATGGACCAATGACATGCCGGATGACATGATTCATGCTTAGTAATAATTGTCTAGTTCGAAGTGTGTTTTTATGTGTGTAGGATTAACTATGATAGCAAGGCATAAAGCAAATTGAAGTCTCGGAGTTAAGACCACGATTTTGTTGGAAGTTCGAGAGTTCGTCGAAAGGCCGAACTTTCGTCGGAAGTTCTGCCGGAACTAACCGAGAAGTCCAGGAGCTTACCAAAGAAGCTCATTGGAACTCACCAAGAAGATTATCGTGAAGTCCAGGAGCTTGCTAGGAGTCCGTCGGAACATTGTCGAGAGATCGTCGAAAGTTCGCTGGAGCCGGAAGAAATCTGACTTATTTTTCTTAGAATATGTCTTAGGAATCGTAGTTAGCACATAATTGGAGTTGAGATTGGGAGGTAATCCCATCAACCCTGTTAGGGGTCAATTGGGCCCGAAGTTGGGTTGATTTGGGCCAGATTCAAGGCCTAACTAGGATGTTGAAAGCCTGGCCGGTGGTGGCACCGCCTGGGGAACAGCACCCCAGGAATTATGGGCAGTAGTACCACCTAGTGGCAGGGTGTCAGGCGGTGGTACCGCCCAGTGCAGTATCAGTGTCAGACTGACACTAGTGGTGGTATCGCCCATACTTAGGAAACCCGGGATGAGATATTTTTAGGCTCCAAGTTTGAATCAACTTGAGACCTATAAATACCCCTCTCATCCCTGGTTAAATTACATAAGACTTGAGAGTAAAAAAGAAAAGAAACGTTGCTGTAATCTTGTGTGAACTCCTCTCCTTCTTCTAAGTGTTAGAATAGTTTGAGAGAGGAGTAAGTGGGGTGTAAGGGTTATCTCCTAAACCTGATAAAAGGAGAATCGAGTTGTAAAAGGTAGTTGGTCTTTGCCTATTGAAGGAAGATCGATAGTGGATGCCGATGGCCTCGACGGAAGAGGAATCGGTGGAGTGGATGTACGTCACGACGATCAAACCACTATAAAAATCTGGTTTGCCTTTACTTTGAGCAATTTACTTTAAATTGCAAATTGTCTTCTCATTACTTGTTACGCTCTTCTTATTGCCTTCAAAGTTAAGCATTTCTAAAATCGATTTGATCATACGAAACAAAATATTTTTCAGAACCGACGTTTTTCCCGCTACACTAATTCACCCGCCGCCCCCTCTTAGTGTCGACTCATTCCTAATATATTTGTGACCTAAAAGCATATCACAAATTTATAAACAATGACTTTAAATTTTTTTAAGAAATTATGCCTCAAATTTACATGAATATGAATCCTGAAGTGGACTTTCTATTGTCGAGGAACTTACAAAATCAATATTTGAATATCTTGTTACTTCAAACTGATATAATCTCTTATATGTGAGCATGTAGACTTTCATCCCTATCAAATATCTTATTACTTTCTTTATAACTTTCTAATATTTCATTCCCGGGTTGTCTTAGTATTTACCTAGTATTTGAACTATAAAACTGATATATGGTCTCATATAAGTTTGAGTATATAATAAACTTTTAACTACACATATATAAGAATTATCCTTCATTTTATTATAATAAACTTTCTCCTCTAGTAATATGTGCATTATTAGCTAAGTAAAACTATATACTAAATTTGTCTAAGATTCAATTAATATATTTTTTCTTAGATAGTCCTAATAATCGTTAAGATTTATCCCTAAATATCTCAATGTCAATAACATAAACTGCTTGATTCATATCAACCATATTAAAATTCTTATTAAAAAACATCTTGATTTCATATAATAAACTAAGATCACTATTAACATGCAAAATATCATTCACATATAATATCAATATAATAAACTTGCTCCGGTTGACTTTTAGATATAGAGATTGATCAATAATATTTTTTTTAAATCCGAAAAAAGTAATGATATCATAAAACTTTATATATAATTATCTGAAAGTTTATTTAAGTTCATAAATAGATTTTTGAAGTTTATAAACCAAACTTTTTTTTTCCATCTCCACAAATCCTTTAAGTTGTTTCATTAAGAAATATTGCTTTCACATGCATCTGATATAACTCAAGATCATAAAGAGTTATTAATATCATAACGATCCTCAATGAATCCTTTTTCAAAAGAAAATGTCTCGTTATAGGTGATGTTTTCTTTCTGAAAAAAAAACTTTTAATCATAAATTTGACTTTATATCGTTCGATATTACCCTTTGAGTTATGTTTTGTCTTAAAGATCAATTTATAAATGATTCTTTTATAGTTATTAGATAATTTAATGAGTTCACATATATCATTTTAGTTTATTAATTTTAACTTTTTTTTTATTGCATCAAACCATCTATTTGGTGTTTTCTATGACTTATGACATGATAAGAGATCCTTTTTTATTATTATGTCACAATCTAATTCTTTTAGATATATCATATAATCATGAAAAATCTCTTTTACCATTAAGATCATATAAAAAATATTGATTATAGTTATTCTACAATATCAGCGGTGACATCAATATCATGTGATAATTTATCAATATTATTTTATTATTCACCCTTATTAATTCATTCAGTGATTTAAGGAATAATAACCTCTTGAATGAAAATTGATAAAGGAGTATCAACCTTATGTTCTCTATATCAAAATTAATCTTTTGAGATTTTTTCACTCTCATTAATTTTGTCATTTTTTACAAACCATGCATTACCATATTTTACCATTCTCGTACTATAATTATGATAATAAAATATACATCCCTTGAATTTTTTTGTACAACTAATAAAATATCTAGAAATAAATCTTGGATCTAATTATTTCATATGGATTGAAACTTTTATCTTTGTAGGATAACCTCAAATATGTGAATTTCTCAAACTAGATTTTCTATTAATCTATAACCAAAATTGAGTTGATGGAACCAAATTACTAGGAATTCAATTTAAGATATATATAACTGTTCTATGAGCTTCACTTTACATCAACTTAAAGTACAAAGGAATAACTCATCATGCTTCTAATAATGCTTAAAAGAGTACGATCTCATATTTCAACAAGATAATTCTGTTATGATATACTTGATAAGGTATACTGAGCACATATATCATATTTTTCTAAGAATATAGTAAAATGATTATGATTCTAACCTAACTCATCATATTTACAATAAAACTATCATTATTAGATCTGATAATTTTAATTTTTTTATCTAATTATCTTTCGACCTCATTTGTGTATACCTTAAGGGTGTCAATAGCTTAAGATTTTTCATATATTAGATACACATAATCATATATTGATAGGTCATCCATAAATATGATGAAATATTTCTCTCCATTAAGATAAGAAATATTAAGTTGTTTATAGATTTTAGCATAAATAATCTCAAGAAATTCTTTACCTCTTGTGATAACTTTTTTTACTTCCTTAATTTACTTTTTCTTAATGCAATCTATGCAAACATCAAAATTAGGTCTAAACCTTTCAAAATAGCGAACTTTACTAATCTTTCAATTCTCTATTTGAAGATATGATCTAAAAGTCTGTGTCATAATATAAAAGATTTCTTATCATTGAAATTATGTTTCACACAAATATTTAATTGTAAGCCAACTAATGTCTTTATAAATTAATTTTATATAAACTATTATATAAAATTTCAGAAGTAACTTTTATTAAATCATAAAATATAATGAGTTTATCATTACTAAAAGAAAGATAATATCCTAACTAATCAATTCTAGATAAAAAAAAATAAATTTTTAGAAATAGTAAATAATATAATATGTGTCTGCAAGATTTATCAGATAACCCGTCTCTAGGTATAAATGATAAGTTGTCACTACTATCACTTTCACTTTGAAACAATTCCCTATAACGATAAATCTTTTATGTTATTTTAGTTTTCAGTTTTAAGAAAACCTTAAATATTATTAGTAACTGAGTTGAAGAACTAAAATCAATCCACCTTGGAAAGAACCTCTATAATGTTTAATTTAAAATATACGAGCTTATATCTTTCTTATTGAACTAAGTCTTGCATTGAACATAATTAATTTTCATATATTATTTCTTATCACAAATAAACACTTTATCATGAAGGCTCATTTTTGCATTAGTCTACTTAATATTTCTAGACTTCACAATTTATTTTGTGGATGCTATAACTTTTTTTTTATTACCAACTCCTTAAGTCATAGTGAGAAAATTATAAAATCTTTTATGTCTTAACCTTAGTTCTTTTTTACTATACATACATACTAGTCATCTCATTCAAGTCTTATTTATTTATATTTATATTACAGTTAATTTTGGATAAGTCAAACTAAGGAGAAAGAGAATTAAAAATAAATTTCACAAGAAAAGACACGTCCATATTTATGTCTAATATTTTAAGTTTTTAGCTTTATCAGTCATATTGAGGATGTGATCCTTAATCCTTGAAGTGTCATTATATTGAGTTACAGTTGATTCCTTTATAAATATATTAACCAATGACTTATCAACGGATTTAAATATATCTTTAATAGCCTCAAATATTCTTGTACACTAGTTGCAAGTGATAATGAAGTTTTTATGTTACTTGCAATTGTTATTCCTATAACATTAGACAAAGTCTATTAGATATTTTCTAAATATTTATTTTATTAATTTATTTTATAATACTTTTATTACTTAAGTCTACATGTCTTTCAACAAGTAATGCTAGGTCAAAATCTAATACACACAGTATTAACTACACATGTTCTAACCATTCTACATAAATGATAAAATATTTATTATAATTTATATCTCATAAGCCTATCATCCTAGGTCATCTTGGTAGCTACAAGTCAAATAAAACATAGAGATATAAGTTATAAATAATATTCACTAAATATTTTTTTTTATCTAATTTACACATAAATAATTTAATAATAATAATAATAAATTATTGAATATTATTCAACATAAAAGAAAACTCATATTATGATTGTAATCATGATAAAACATAAATTATGTTTTTTTATAAAAAAAAATTATTTTATAATTTTAAATGTATACATATCAATAAAGAAATAAATACCTAAATTAATAATTAGAATTTAAATATCACAAATAATAAAATTTTGCTAATATTTCATATGAAAAATATAAAAGAAAATCATAATTTATATTTTTTTCATTATAGAACTCTAAACTAGACCAGCCAAGCCTATTTAATTAGATAGGCTAAGAATTGGGCTAAACATTAGCCCAATTATGACAATCAAAATTAAAGTTGAACAAAGTAAAATATTAGTAAAAAATTAACTTTTTCTAAATTCGATCAATGAGATTAATCAATTCTAAATCTAGTCATGTAGTTAAAATACTGTCATAATGAAGTTTGATCAAAATATTTGATTAAAGTATGTCAAATTAGTCAATTTTATATTTGATGACATAAGTTGGATATAATTTTATTTTTGAATGATAAAATCATAATTTTGTCGAGACATATATTGAAAATATCAGATTTCTAAATGATAGAATTGTAAGAGGATACTGATTGAAATTAAAAATAATTTAGAAGGGCAAAATAGTCTTTTAATAGTTGAAAACTCGAATTCTTTTTCTTCTCTATTGTCACTACCTACGCAAGGCAAGCGACCGTCACAGTGCATGGTTGTTCTTAGCAATCGATCGATGATATGTCATCGCCACTTGCATTGCCTTTGCTATACACAACCTTCCGTCATCTGTACACCCAATCCTGAACTACCTCTACAACCTACCAGTGACCCATCGATGTCGGTTGCAGCCAATAACACTGTCACAACCTCTTGGAACTATAACGCATCTATTGTGCGACAATTGGTCAAAGGCAATAACGTCGCTACTTGTGACAAGGTCAGTAGTCACTATAGGCTGCCACCCTCCCATTCAGCGTCCACCTTCCTATGCGACCAATAGCAACGACATCAACCCGACTGCAACCCACATCAACACTGCCCGTTGTCATTGATCGCTATCCACCAAATGCCTTTGCTAAGTTCCATTGTCATGGCCATTCTTTCTTGTTGCAATACCCTATCATGACAACTCTTTCCTACTATGACCCCTCGACTCACAAGTGGCCATAACCAACACCACACCGATGCCTATTATCGATCATAGCATATTATCGCCCTATGTAATGTCATAGTCGACAGCAAGCTACTGACTATAACCCATCGATCAAAACCGAGCAATACGATTTCACCCATGTGGGCAAGAAACCTTAGTCACCGATAAGCAAGCGACTAAGGCAGGTAGGTTAAACTAAATAGATCATATCACCGTTTGTAGGCAAAGGGAGATAACATAAAATAGATCTAACACAAAAACAATCTAATGCTTTTATAATGTAGGAAATTTGATTTCAAAATAGGCTTTGATACTAATTGTGAGCATAAAAAATATAATTATATTATTGTTATACGAAAAAATTAAATAACGATATATCAAGATCAAAATTATGTACCTTTCAAAATCAATTAAAAAAATTTTATCAAAAAAATTTTATCTGATTTGTAAATATACTATTATCGAATCTGAAAATTATAACGATATGAATATGCAAGGAGAAGAAGACTCATTTTCTTCTTTTTTTTATCTTTTTCATAAGACCTTTATAAGTGATGAAATAGAGATTTAGGTATATCATGTTTATTTATGGATGAGAACAGGAGATCTAGGATAAGAAAGTATGAGAGTCTCTCATAAGTAATTTCCTAAGAAATTCTAACAAAATAAATTTTCTTTCTAATAATCGATAACTATAATCAAATTTATAATATATTTTATCTAATTAAATAGAAATGTAATTAAAATCAATTATAAAATTTATTTTCGAGCATGTAACAACAAAGAATGTAGAGGACAAGCTTATGCCACGAGTATATTATAGCACCATCCACATAGGTGCTCATTTCAACCTACAACGTAGTTTGTAAAAATCTTACTAACTACGACGTAGTTAGTAATTTTTGTTTAATTACCAAAGGATTAAATTTCCATCAATATTTAATTTAAGAAAAACATATGTTTCTCTCTCTCTCTCTACCCTATGTACTGACCCTAATAGGTGCACAATCTTCCATCAACAAAACTTCAAACGCTTACACTACAGGAAAATATTTTATTAGTCACAAAAAAAATTATCATAAATATTTAAAATTATCACTAAAAAGATAGTTTAGTGATAAGATTATCATCAAAGAGATTTTTTATGATAAAATCATAATTTATCACTAAAAATTAATACTAAATCTAAAAAATTTAAATGTTAGTGATAATATTATTATCATCATTGACAACATAAATTTAATTTGTGATAAAATGGTCATATTATGACACATAACATCTTAGTTGATAATAATTTTGATCATTGTCACTAAATCTTATATTTGTGACAATGTATGTTTTGTCATTAATTTATATATTTATTTTTAAATTATTTTTATAGAAAGTATTTATATTTTCACCATTTCTCAAAAGGTACCATTCTTTTTTTCACTAATTTAAAAATATCTAAAATACCCCTCAAATTTTTTTTACCAGTTTTCAACTGTTACAATATTTTTATTTAGTTTGTTTATGACATTTTTCAATAACATTTATAGTATTTTATTTATGTATTGAAAACATTATAAGAAATATCATATTATGTCTCTTTGATCATCATTTCTTATAAATCATTATCATACCATATTTTTAGATTTATAATTAGTATAGTTGACTTCAAAAATCTATTTAAATAATTTATGATATTTTTATTATGGTGATCAAAACACTGAAATAAGTCAAAAATATTGTAAAGGTAAAAAAAATTTAGAGATAATTTGGGTATATAAAAAATTAAGAGGTACTGTTTAAATAATAATAATAAAATAGCTTATCGATTGGAAAATGCCCCAAAAAAAGGGGTATTTTCTAAGAAATCACCCTTTATATATTAAATTATATAGATTACAATCTACACCGTAGATTATAAAGGATATGCAACTTTTTAAATCCTACGATTAATATTAAATATCTTTAGATCTAAAGCTTAAGGAAGGAATGAAATGGCACTATAAAACATCCCTCCTCCAGCGACGAGCGACTCCCTCCTAAGAAAGGTGATCGGTAGTGGTTGGTGATCGACGATTGGTAATCGACGACCAATGACAAGCAACATCTCCCGACGGTACCCCTCTCTCTATCTCTTCCCTCGTTGTTTGGTTGCTTCTGTATCACTCGTGTCCACATTACTGGTTCCCTCCCTGACTCTTAACCTTTTATCCTCCGTATCGCCACCTCCCTGACTTCTACTTCTTTCGAATCAGCATTTATTTTGTAGCCCCAAGTCCGCACATCCGAGGAAGGAGGGAAACTGAGCAGAGATCGTAGTAAGTGATGATACTTGCTCTATATACATGAATTTATTGCTCCGGGCAGATGATGGAGGCCGAGTTTTCCGAGGGAGGAGTTGATTTGGGTGTACTTGCCTTGTTTACTTTGGTTGGGGGATATTACTGGGTAACTACATATAACCTCTATAGTTAATTATGATTAACATATTGGTCCCTATACTTTAAAAAATAGTATTAGGGTCCTACACTTACGAAAGAGAAATATTTAACCTAAATTCTTCTCACGTCATTAATTTTCTCGACGAAAAAAATTACACATATTGTCACATGCAAAAACGACACAAATGGGGAGGATAAAAATATAATTTTATTTTAAAATTATTAAATATATATTTTTAAAAATATTCTAAATATGTTTTCTCCTCTCCTCTTTCCTACGCTCGACCTGCACTCTCGACCACCGTCGATCCCACACCGCTCGACTACTACCTCTCTTGCACCATTCACCATCATCGCATTGGACCCGCTCGATCATCGTTGCACCTGCATCGCTCACCATCGCCTCTCCTGCACCACTCGTTGTCGTCACTCCTACACCACTCGACCAACACCTCTCCTGCACCGCACCGGACCCACTCGACCACCGTCGCTCTTGCATTCCAATTGTCATAAACCTCTAGGCTGGTACCTTCAAAGTTCAAATTTAGCTTCAACTTTTTCAGTGTCCATGCTGAGCTTCAGGTGGCTTGCAGAACCATCATCCATATAATCTTCTTCTTCAACAATAGCATATCCCTTTTCTTGTTTCACCCTAGCTGCAACTACTTTGAGCATCTCTCTCACAGCTGCTTTAGCATTTTTATGTACAAAGGACATGTATGCTTGGACAGTCACTAAATCATACTGATCAACGAGTTCCTTGATGAGAGCTATGCCTCTCTAGTTTGCTGCTACTTGGGCTCAAAGATTAGAAAGATTATCTTGAAGTGTCCGAGTTCGGGAAATCATTAAAATTTTCATCCCAACCAGGTTTTTGAAGCAGGTTAACAATTCTCTCTTCTTGGAAGATACCTTCTTCCACAAGTTTAAATGCCTTAATTGCGATGGCAACGAACGATACAGGAGAGGTGGCGGTCGAGCGGTGTAAGAGCAATGATGACAAGCAGTGCAGGAGAGGCAGCGGCAAGCGATGCAGGAGCAACATCGGTCAAGCGGGTTCCGCGCGACGATAGTGAGTGGCGCAGGACAGGCGACGGTCGAGAGCATAGGTCAAGCAAAGGCGGTCAAGAGCGAGCATGGAAAAGAATAGAGGAGAAAAACGATTAGCATATTTAATATATTTATATATATAATTATATATATAATTAAAAAATAAAAAATATATTTTTATTTTCTTCGTTCGCCTCTTTTTAATTTTTTTTAATTGAGAAAATTAATGATGAAAGAATAATTGACGTTAAATGTTTCGCCTTCACAAGTGTAAAGATCACAATACTATTTTTTAAAGTATAAAAATCGGGATAGTAATCATAGTTAACTATAAGGGTTATCTGTAATTACTATTTACTTTGTTTTTTGTTATAGATTCCTTGCACAATAATGCTCCGGAGAAAGAAAGGGCTTCCAACTAATGCAGTATCAAATTGGATAGGACACTAAGAGGTTGTTTTCTTTGATTCTTGAATCATAGTCGATTGGTGAGCCTGCTGTTCTTGAACGGTGGATGAGCACCGAAGCACACATTTCTTCATCCATTCGACATCATCTAGTGTGAAACTTCAAAAGTTTGGAACTCAAGTCCAAGACAGTCCCTCGTTGACACCCAAATCATGATTTTGTGCGACTGATGTTTCTTTTTCTTCCTAAAACCTTTCATTTAGGGTTTCAAAAGGTGGTTTTTCCGCCTCTAATCCTTCGTCCTTTTGAGGCTTCGATGGATGCAGGCTGATGCGGCAACAGACGAGGTCCTACCCCCAGCTTTCTCTTCTTGCTGAAGGCGAGTTTAGGCTTCTCGATTTGCCATTTTATAGATATGTAAGACCTTTCTTATCTCTTCTGAACGTGTGAGCTTGATCATGTGTAGTTGATCTCCAATCAAATCATTTTTCTGTTGTCAATTATATTTGCATGCATACTCCTCTTGGTTTTCTTCTTTGAAATTAAAAATGTTGAGCACACACATACTGTGCCTAATATGCTCTTCTTCCTACGACTTGCAAGTATTGAGTGAAAAAAAAGTATAGAAACGCTGGTGCAATCTTGTATAAGCTCATCTCAAAGTTCTAAAGAGTTAGAATAGTTTGAAAGAGGAGTGAATGAGGGTCTAAGGGTTATCTCCTAAACCCGGTAAAAGGAGAATTGAGTTGTAAAAAGTTATTGGCCTTCGCCTATTGAAGGAATGCCTCTAGTGGACACGCCGGTGACCTCGTCGGAGGAGGAAGCCGAAAGTGGATGTAGGTCACGTTGACCGAACCACTCTAAAAATTTGGTTTCATTATTTTGAGCAATTTATCTTTACTGCAAAACTCTTTAATTACAAACTGCCTTCCTTCCTTTATATCAACTATACTTCTGTATGCTTTCAATATAAAGATATTTTCGAAATCGATTTTTTCTCGGAAACGATTTTTAATAATAACAAAGTTTTGAAACCGATATTTTTATCCGCTGCACTAATTCACCCCTACTTTTAGTGCCGACCCTTATCCTAACAATACTATGTGTTATTTATTCTTGTTTTAATTATTTATATTATACTATTATATTGTACTAATATATTAAGTTATCTCAGAGAAAAAATTATTCTAGTTAAATATATTAATTAGTTGATCTAAAAATTTTAAGAATTATATTGAAAATTGAAGAGTCTGAGCTCCTTTTGTATTAAATTCATTCATTTACTATTTAGATATCTTACGAGTCATATTATAGATTTTTAAAAAATATACTAATTCTTTAGAAAATTACTTTTGAGAAATATTAATTATCTTTATTAATTGTACGAAGGCTCCTAAAGCCTATAATAGTGGTTTTTATTAATAAATTAAATATTTCAAATTTGAATGAAAAGAATTATACCTTTTTTTCTCTTACTTTCCTACTTATTCTACATCACCAATACATGCATTTTTAACATGAGAGTTATTGCAGAAGATATTCTTTTGTTTGTATATTCCTTATAGCCAAACTCCATCTCCATCTGTGTTGACTACGTGAATGTGACAATTATATAAAAATTATGATGCCAATGTAATAATTAGAGGAATTTCATGATATCTAAGACTATAATTTTTGTTCAGGAGATTTGCAAGTGTTTTTAGCTTTGCTCACATTTCTGCAAATCCATTTTTTCCTTCTTTTTCTTCTGTGTTGGCAGGTGCTCCATTACTCATCACACAGTTTGTAGTCTGTAGGAACACAATCTTAAGTTCCCTCACCATAAATGTAAAGAGAGAAATCCAAGCAACATAATATTATTATGTGTTGTTCTTGTCTTTTGGAATTCTTATGTGTTGTTACAACTGCAATTTACATAAACATGACATGCTGCTTATCTTCAAACTATGCTAAGATGGAAATACTAGATTTCCATAGTGATAGTTGTTGGGAACTCTTTTTCTGTCCATAGTCTATGCTGCAGCAAATAACTTACAGCCTGTCATCCTGTCACATTACATTATATAAATTTTTATATAATATTTTTTATATTTATGTTATTCACGTAAATTTAAACAAAAAATTTCTCCATAAAAGAGCTCTTAACTTCATATATAATCCATTATTTAGGAGTTAATCAGCAATTCATAAACGCAAGCCATCACATCATTCTCCAATCATGCATGCAGTGGATAACATAACATATACGATCACGTCAGATCAGTGTTTCGATCTGTAACATTATATATGCCGGTGTTGCCTTGACTTTATGTCCACTGTCTACATTCCTAGACATCATGCAATACCTACTCTCGTCTGTTCATATAAGTCAAAGTCTTCATGTCTAAGCTTCCTCATCTCCTTCGTTCTCTCCCAAGAAACCCGCACCGTAGGAGCTGATGGACATCAACTGAATTATCCTCATGATAACGCCGGCGGCGGCGGTGCGGTCGCGCTGGTGAAGCGTGCTGACATGGTCTTCCTCACCGACGCGCGGATCTCCGGGGAAGCCGCCGCTTCCTTCTCCGAGATCTCCGGAATCGAAGCGAGTCGACCGGACTTCCGGTGCGGTGCTCGATCCTTGTGTTCGTGCGACCGAACTTGAACCTTGAGCATGGATGGAACGTGGAGCACCGACCGGAGAAGCCTGTGAACTGATCTGAAGAGCTTGGAGGACTTCTTCCGGGCCTGCGCGGGAGGCGGATGAGAGGTCCCGGACAAGTGCGGCATCGACATGGTCCGGGAGGTGATCGCGGAGTCCAGCTGCTGCATGAAGGACTTGAGCTCGAAAGAGTCGTAGAGAGAGCTGCCACAATCCCACACAAGGCTTTTGTCCTTCTCCATCTTACTGTGTTGAAGAGGAGAAGAAGAAGAAAAAGAGTAAGGACTTATAGAGGAAGAGATGGGGGAAGGTGCTTCACGACAGGGGGATGGACGCAGCCCCAACGCGTCTGTGACGCAAAGGAAGTGTCACATCCCGTGGATCGGTACAGTGCCACCATTTCTACTGGTTGGTCGTTAATGAGATGGCACATCTTAACTACACCAATGGAAGAAAGGTGCAAAATGAAAGCAGCATTTTTCTAACCGGTGATGGAAGCTGAGCTCACATGGAGTTGGAACATCTTGATGAGGGGGGATTGAATGCTTTGGAGACCTCCATGTTGGTCTCGTTCTGACTTGTTTAAAGGGGTCGCCTCTATCCCCCACCGCCCCCGCCCCCCCCCCCCCCCCCCCCCCCCCCCTCTATCCCCCAACAACCAGTCCATATTCTGAGAGTACCAAAAGTCTAATGGAATTGGTTGGACAAACCCAACATGATCATCTGTTTAATGTGGATAAGGACTTATTGCATGAGTATTTGTGGCAGTGAAGTGAAGTTTACTATTCCTGATAAGGCATATTTTGGATTCCAGCTATGTCATCACCCGTACCTCTGCCACATCAGAGGCCATGCCAAGGCACCCCTCGGTACGTCTCGTCCTGGAAAGCTCGGGACAGTGTCACCTGGCGTCATTCCACGCATTCCGGGACGACGACCGCACGAAGGTACCATCTCGCAACTTAGGGATCGACCGTCACGCTAAACCCGCGTACAACTAATTCTCGCATGGTAGTATAAAAGCCCTTGACCGGCATCTGGTTGGGGGGAGGCAAAAAAAAAAGAAAAAAAAGAAAGTCAATCACTAACTTAATCGTTAAGAGGCCAAAGTCGGAAACCCCTGAAGAGGGCCTTCTGTACCGGAGCGTGGCCACACCTGGGAGTGCGATCGCCCCAACCGATAGACGCCCTCCCCGAAGACGACGCCAGAATTCCGACCGAGAGTTGCTTTCACTCAGACGGCTTCGGCATCCCGACGTGTCGTACATCGACGCCTCGCCCCCACCGATCGTGACTCCCGACATTGACCCGTGAATCAGACCGTGTTGACCCACCAGCCACGATGCATCAGTTCCTCAACAATTCCCTTCTTCTTCTGTTTTTTTCTTTGGAGATGGAGAAAATTATAAGGTTGGCTAAATTAATATACCATAAGAAATCATATGCAACTATTTTTGGATTGTTAACATATGATTCAAATTACTTGGTGAAGACAAAATATTCAAGTATGAAAAAAGAAAATCTTTTGTGAATTAGGGTTCTTTGTAATTTTAAGAATGAGAAGAAATAAAATAGTCTTCATCATCACTTTAACTTATTAAGTCTTTAATTAATTAAAATTTTCTGGTCGATTTTTAGAATAACGGGCGAACTGCTGCGAGGTGGAAAGCTTTAATCTTGCAACGCTGCAGGCTTCGCCGGTGATAGTCGACGGTTCATTGTGGGCGGTACGTGTCCTCTTCATCTGATGGAAAATCCCTTCAATGTGAAGGGTAAAAATCACAGGGTAAACTAGAGATAATCCACTATGAGAATAATAAATATACAAATCTCAATCTCTTGCCCTAAAATATAGCAACAATCACAAGAGAATAACAGGAATATAAGGATCACGTCACTGTCCACAATATCTAAAACCTCCCCACGTAATTACAGCAAGAGTCTACTGTAGATTTGATCTCACCTTAGATGAGAACACTGCTAGATGATTGAGAACAGTCTCTCTGCGTTGTCCTTGTTTTCTTCCATTCCTTTCTCTTGTTTTTTTATCTTTTTCTTCTCCTCTTTGCTGCTGCCCTTTTATAATCTTTTTCTGCCTCTAAAACACAGCCACCCATACACTTTAATAAGAATTAGGGTTAGATTAAGTGGGGTTGGGCTATGGGTTGATAAAGCCCAATCTGTGGGCTTCCACCAGCCCAACACCTATTTGGTTGATCCCAAGGTAGGTACTTCCCTCGGTTCCAGGTTTTCTCCAGCCGCTTGTAAGGGTCGAAGGGCGCTAGATACTGCATCACGGTATCTAAAATTACTCGACCGCAATTAGCTGAAGGAGTGTTCATCATTCTTGTTCATTGTAATTGTGAATTGATATATATGGTGTAGTTCTTGCTCGTTCAAACATATTTTCTGTAAGACATGCTAGAGATTGATTATTACAAGAAACGCAAGTCAGCTGGCGGAGATATCAACAAGCCTTGTGTTCATGGATTCATGACCAACAAATACAGTATGGGACATCAAGCATGCATGTGAAGATGTTCTATTTGCTCTTCATGCGACATGTTGAACCAACATTAGATTCATGCTTCGAATGTTCCAAGCCTCTTGGCGCATTCAACACTACCTTCTAATATTTGCTCCACAGAATACTTGTACTTGAACCCCATCTCTTCCAGCTTAGTAGAACTGCATGGAATCCTTGTCCCCTCCCCTTCCACCCTGAAACCAGCCACCAGTAAAACCAATTAACTCGATGCCTATGAAGAAGGAGGAGGAGGAAGAGGAGGAGGAGAAGCAGAAGCTCACTCTCGGATCGGTATGGGAAGTTGAGGATACTTCTCTGCGTAGTGATCGACGATGTCTTGCATTGTTGGGTAGGCGACGGCACACAGAAATCTGCCGGACATTGACTCCCTCTCCATGCAGAACACATGAGCTTCGCAGACATCCTCGATGTGTACGAGTGGTACTGATCCCAGCACTGCTTGCAGATACCTCAGACCCTCGTGGGGCAACTTCTTGCCGGTCACCGGCGACACCATTGCTTCCACGGTCTGTGGTGTGTATGGCAGAATCGCATCGCCTCCTACCAAGGCGCACGTTAGGCTCACCACCTCGAGTCCTCGCTCTGCTTTCTCGTTCTCCATCAGTAATTCTTTCTCGGACAGCGTCTTCGACGTAAGATAAGCCTATGGCCCCGCATCGAAGGCTTAGTGACGATAGGTGTGATATGAGAGAGAGAGAGAGAGAGAGACCTTCAGAAAATCGCCGAAGCGATCGTAGGAGAGGTTGAGAGGAGTCCAACAAGACTCGTCGATGGAATCCTTGAAGCCGGTGTCGTCTTCCTTCAAAGGCGACGCAGCTGTGACAGAACCAGTGTAGATGACGCGCCTCACCGTTCCGGAGAGCTCACACAACCGCAAGATGGTGCGGATCGCTGACACCGCCGCTTCGCTGGTGTCTTTGAACTGTGTCATTTTTACAAAACACACATGGGTGTTGGAATTGGATGCATGCGTCTCTCTCTCTCTCTCTCTCTCTCTCTCTCTCTCTCTCTCTAGAAAGAGATCAAAGTTCCCTAACCTGGGAGTTGGGGCTGTGATGCATGGGGGTAGCGACCAGGAACACGTACTCGCACCCTCGGATCGCAGGCTGGAACGTCTCTGCACTGTAGAGATCGGATTCGAAAAGAGAAAGCCTTGCATCAGCTCCGGGGAGGCTCCTGAGATGCCCAACCTTGGAGTCATCTCCTGCCGTGGATACACATGCTCTGATCAAGTATGAGGAGATGAAGCCAACGTATACTATACTGTAGAGATACCTGAGTTCCTGACTGTAGCATGGACGTGATAGCCTCTCTGCAAGAGCTTCTTGACAAGCCAAGAACCGATGTAGCCTGAACCACCTGTCACACAAACTGTGCTCGTCTTCTCCATTTCAATCAGATATCTCACCCCAACGAAACGCAGGCTACTCCCTTTGTTTATGACATCCAAAGAAGTTGTTTATCTGGAGACCTACACAAGATAAGAAAGTGACGCTTACGCTGCAAACGAGGAACGGAATTTCCAAGCCATGTGTGGCTACGATGAGGTGGTAATCTCAAACTTTATCATTTAAACTTTAAAAAGATAATTATGTTATTATTATATTTAAAAACTTTAATTCTAAAATTTAGAATTAAGTTATATTAAATCAAGATCATCATTGCTTATCTTCGATGTCATTTAGAAAATATTTATATGATTTATAAATATAATATCATATATAAAGAGAACTAGATTTACTTTCTACTCTCTTCTTATTTTTTCATATTATTACTACAATCTATAGAATATGTATTTGGAGAGTTCGAGAATAGATCGTGTGTCGTGTATAGTCTTTTTGAGTTTTTGTCTATTTATAGTGTGTCGTGTATAGTCTTTTTGAGTTTTTGTCTATTTATGGATGACAACGAATCTAAAATGGACTTATTTTTTATTGATTGATAATCATAATTAGAATCTAATTAGATATATAAGATATCTTCTCTAATTAAATAGGGTCATATAATCTTAAATTCTGTCACTTGACCCATTAATTAGTAAGATATAAAAGAAATTTAAAATTAAAATAAATAAAATAAAATTTTATTTATAATAATTTTATCTAATTAGATAATAATTTTATTATATTCAACTATAATATACATAAACATAAATATAAATAGGATCACAAAATAAATAATTTTAATTAAATATATAAAGAAAAATATTTATAATAATATTCACTTAAATATGCATTACTATATCTTTATGAGTTGCTTACAAGTTTTATTTTATGGTTCTTGAATACTTTAGCCAATAAAGCTTTAGTAAATGGATCAACAATAATCAAAATAGTAATTAGATTCTTAATTAACACTTATCATTTTTTTTACTCTTTCTCTAACTATTAAGTGTTTTATCTCGATATGTTTTGAACCATTATAATACTTATCATTCTTAGAGGAGAAAATTACTATGATCATATCACAAGATATCTTCGGTGGCCTAACAACTAAGTCGACCATACTGATATTTTCATACATTTTCATACTGTCCATAGTCTATACTGCAGCAAATAACTTACAGCCTGTCATCCTGTCACATTACATTATATAAATTATTTATATAATATTTTATATTTATGTTATTAACGTAAATTTAAACAAAAAATTTCTCCATAAAAGAGCTCTTAACTTCATATATAATCCATTATTTAGGAGTTAATCAGCAATTCATAAACGCAAGCCATCACATCATTCTCCAATCATGCATGCAGTGGATAACGTAACATATACGATCACGTGAGATCAGTGTTTCGATCTGTAACATTATATATGCCGGTGTTGCCTTGACTTTATGTCCACTGTCTACATTCCTAGACATCATGCAATACCTACTCTCGTCTGTTCATACAAGTCAAAGTCTTCATGTCGAAGCTTCCTCATCTCCATTGTTCTCTCCCAAGAAACCCACACCGTAGGAGCTTCGTGCGGTCGCGCTGGTGAAGCGTGCTGACATGGTCTTCCTCACCGACGCGCGGATCTCCGGGGAAGCCGCCGCTTCCTTCTCCGAGATCTTCGGAATCGGAGCGAGTCGACCGGACTTCTGGTGCGGTGCTCGATCCTTGTGTTCGTGTTGGGTCCAGCCCATATGTGGACTTGGACAATTGGACCTATTAAGCCCAAATCAATAATTAAGAGAGAAAGGGTAAAATTGGGCAGATTGCAGCGTGTGTGTCCGCGCAGTGAGAGAAAGAATAGGTTTCTAAGATTTCTGCTTGACGATCTGTGGCCAAATATTGTCAGTTTTGGCCCAAATTTTATGTGGAGAATCCTTGCAGGAAACTCTACAATCCTAACGGTGTTGATCTGTAGTTTACCCTCTCTAAGGTACTTTCCTATGATATCCACTCTGTGGGACCTAGAATTCTCTTTTGAGGAGATCCATCATACGTGATGAAGATATGCTATCCTTGAGCCAAGATCTATGATCTTGATGTTATTCTGATCCTCTAGTTATTCTAGAGAAGACCTACTGTAAACCTGTTATCATTATTATTGATAGTGGAAGTTTGAGGTGGACTACGGTCCCGTGGTTTTTCCCACATTGGGTTTTTCACGTTAAAAGATTTGGTCTCACTGTGTGATTAATTTTTTGCTCTATTGTTTATGTTGTGTTGGTTGATATTTTCATTTGGATATCAAGTTGGTATTTTGATGAGGAACCTATTTTGATACACAAAGAGGGAAAGAATTATTCCGCTTTAACAGGTTTCTTCCCAACAAGTGGTATCAGAGCATCAGGTTGTTTGGTGTTAGTTTTTCTTGTGTGATTGAAATGGAGCAGTCAGATGGTATGATTAAATTGAACTCATCAAATTATTCCACTTGGAGGCATTTGATGGAAGATTTGCTCTATTGCAAAGATTTGTATAAGCCTATCAAGGTTAAAGATAAACCTTCTACTATGGACGATGAAGAATGGAAAGTTCAATATAGAAAAGCTATTGCCTATATTAGAAGATGGATGGATATAAACTTGCATTAGCATATTTCAGATGAAACCAGAGCTGATTTTGTTTGGCAAAGGTTAGAAAACCTCTTTGCGAAAAAGACAGTGGGAAATAGAATTTCTCTCCTCAGAAGGCTTGTAAATTTGAAATATAAAGATGGTGGTAACATTGTTGAGCATAAGCCTATTTCAGAGTCTTGCAAACAAGTTGGTTGCTATGAAAATGAATATAGATGATGAGATGCAGGGATTATTACTTCTCAGCTCTTTACCAGAAAGTTTGGAAACGTATGTGGTGACTATTTGTAACTCCACGCCAGAGGGGACTCTAACCATAGATATGGTTAAAGACAGTTTGCTAAATGAAGATGCCAGAAGGAAAGAACAGAATGAATCTTCTTCTGGTGCATTTGTTACTGAAAAACAAGAAAGACGTGGAAGAAGTCATAGCAGAAATCCACATGGATATAGAGGGAGATCCAAGTCTAGAAGATATATCAAATGTTTTCACTGTAACAAGTCAGGTCACATGAAGAAAGAGTGTAGGTTTTGGAAGCGAGAACAGAATGAAATGAAGAAAAATGAGAAAGAGACCAATACAATTACTACTGAAGGTAATATCACTATTGTCTGTGATGAAGGTTGTGTTAGCCTTATAGCTCAGGACAGTAATTGGGTAATTGACTCTGGTGCTTCATTTCATGTTACTTCTCATGGAGATTTTCTTTAGATCTTACACTGCTGGTGATTTTGATAATGTCAGAATGGGAAATAGCGGTACATCTAAGATTGTGGGTATTGGAGATATTTGCTTGGAGACCAGTATTGGGAGCAAATTAATACTCAAAGATGTAAGGCATGTTCCAGATATTCGTCTTAACTTGATATCTGCAGGCAGACTTGATGATGAGGGCTTTGCACACTATTTTGGTGAAAGTAAATGGAAACTCACTAAAGGTTCTCTGATTGTGGCAAAAGGAAAGAAGATTAACTCTTTTTATGTCATGGAAGCTAAGCTACATAAAGGAGAGATTAATGCAATTCGAAAAGGTGAAAGTATAGATCTTTGGCATAAGAGGCTTGGACATATCAGCGAGAAGGGACTTCAAACTCTTGCTAGAAAGCAGTTCTTACCAGAGTTGCAAGGTGATAATATTGAGAAGCCAGAAACCTCTGTTTATATTCCTTGGAGTTTGGGTCCAGTTCCTTCACCTATAGTTCATGATGATCATGGGGGAGATGAACAAGAAGATTGTGGTGAGAATACTAGTGATGATGCACCTACAATTGATGATGCTGAACCAACTGAACAGGCACCTCCACCACCAGTTGAGATTCCATTGAGAAGATCCACTAGAGAGCGACAACCCTCTACCAGATATCCTCCACATGAGTATGTTATGCTTACTGACGGGGGAGAGCCAGAAACTTACCAAGAAGCTATTCTACATGAGAATAAGAATGAGTGGGTTAAAGCCATGCAAGAAGAGATGAGATCCTTACTTGAGAACCACACCTATGACTTGGTAAAGTTACCTAAAGAGAAGAAAGCTCTCAAGAATAAATGGGTTTACAAATTAAAGACTGAAAGCAATAGCTCACAACAGAGATACAAGGCACGACTAGTTGTGAAAGGATTCAGTCAGAAGAAAGGTGTTGACTTTGAAGAAATATTTTCTCCGGTTGTGAAAATGTCCTCTATCCGAGTTGTTCTTGGTTTGGCTGCCCGCTTGAATTTAGAAGTTGAGCAACTTGATGTAAAAACAGCATTTCTTCATGGTGACTTAGAAGAAGAAATTTACATGGAGCAACTAGAAGGTTTCAAAGTCAAGGGAAAAGAAAATCTGGTATGTAAGCTTAGGAAAAGCTTATATGGACTCAAACAGGCACCTAGACAGTGGTACAAGAAGTTTGATTCCGTTATGATGAGCCAAGGGTATGATAGAACCACATCTGATCATTGTGTGTTTCTGAAGAAATTTTCAGATGATAATTTTATTATTTTACTGCTATATGTTGATGATATGTTGATTGTTGGCCATGATGTTGAAAAAATTGGAAAGCTTAAAAGAGAGCTAAGTAAGTCTTTTGCCATGAAAGACTTGGGATCGGTGAAACAAATACTTGGCATGAAGATGTTAGGATCGAGAGCACTAAGAGGGGGGGTGAATTAGGGCAGCGGAAATTTTACAGCGATTAAAACCGAAAGCTGCGTTCGTTCGATAGAAACTATTATGATGCAAAAGCTGATTCACAGTTTGAATCTAAGTGCAGTTTGCGTCTAAGCGCAGATTGCGTCTAAGCGCAGTTTGCGTCTAAACACAGTTTGCGTCTAAACACAGTTTGCGTCTAAGCGTAGTTTGCGTCTAAACACAGTTTGCGTCTAAGCGCAGTTTACGTCTAAACGCAGTTTGCGTCTAAACGCAGTTTGCGTCTAAACGCAGTTTGCGTCTAAACGCAGTTTGTGTCTAAGCGCAGTTTACGTCTAAACGCAGTTTGCGTCTAAACGCAGATGACAGTTTGCAGTTCTAAATGAAATCAAGACGTAAACGTAAACTGCACAGAACCTTGTTCGTAAAAGCGCAGAAGACAGTTTGCAGTTGTAAATGAAATCAAGACGTAAACGTAAACTGCACAGAACCTTGTCCGTAAAAAAAAGCACAGAGAGACAGTTTGCAGTTTGTAGATGGAATCAAGACGTAAACGTAAACTGCACAGAATTCATTCGTAAAAGCGCAGAGAGCAGTTTGCAGTTTGTAAATGGAATTAAGACGTGAACGTAAACTGCACAGAACTCGTTCGTAAAAGCGCAGAGAGCAGTAGCTATGTAGGAAGTTTGCAGTAATGATAAAGTGCTCAAAATAAACGCAAACCAGAGATTTAGAGTGGTTCGGTCAGTCTTGACCTACTCCACTTTTGGCTTCCTCCATCGATGAGGTTACCGACGTCAACTAGAGGCCTTCCTTCAATAGGCGAAGGCTAACTACCCTCTTACAGATTCACTCCTTTTGACGGGCTTAGGAGACAACCCTTACAGATGTTTTCTCTCCTCTCTTTACAACTCAAACTTGAAGAACAGAAGGAGGAGGAAAACTAGCAGTTTTGAGCTCTAAGAACCACTGAAAATATCAAGATTTCGGGTAAGTTCTTGCTCTCTCAGTGCTGAATGGGTGGGGTATTTATAGGCCCCAACCCAATTCAAATTTGGAGCTCAAAACGATCAAATCCCGGAATTCCGGGATCAGGTGGTTGCACCTCCTGACTAGAGAGGTTGCACCGCCTGGCAGAGCTCGAAGACTGAGCCCAGGCGGTGCCACCTCTTGACTGAGGCGGTTGCACCTCTCTGCCAGAGCTCGAAGACCGAGCTCAGGCGGTGCCACCTCTCTGTCAGGGAGGTTGCACCGCCCAGTCTTGCTCGAAGACTGAGCTCAGGCGGTGCCACCTCCTGGCTGGGGAGGTTGCACCGCCCAGTCTCGCTGGGAGGCTTAGCCCAGGCGGTGCCAACTCCTGGCCTAGGCGGTTGCACCTCCTGGTGCAATCAGGGTCCGAATGGTTAGCTCTATTCGGCCCAATTTCAGTCTTTCAGGGGCCCAATTGCCCCAAGATTAAGCTAATGGGATCACCTCCCATTTTCCAACTTAATCAACGTGCTAACTACGATTAAATCTAAGACAATTTCTGCAGCTTTGCTTCGGTGCGTCAATCGCTCCTTCCGGCGAACTTCCGTCGATCATCCGATGAACCCTCGGTGATGCTCCTGCGGACTTTCGGCAAACTCCTGGACTTTGCGACGATCCACTTGGCAAGTTCCGACGAGCTTCACTTGGCAAGCTTCTGGACTTCTCGGATCTGTTCTCGCAGAACCTCCGACGACCGTCCGAACTTCCGTCGAACTCTCGAACTCCCAACGTGATCATGAACTTGACTCCGGCGCAACTCCTGCTGCTTGTCTAACTTTCATCGTAGTTAATCCTGCACACTTAAAACAAAACTTCGATCGAGACAATTAATCCTAAGCAATTAACCAAGTTGTCCGGCATGTCATTGGTCCCTCGACGCTTCGTCCGATTCTTCGGCGCATCGTCCTTTCCTGCAGCCTATTGCCCAATCGGCCAGTTGACTCCGCAACTCCGATATCCTTGGCACAATACCCGCTCTTCTTGGCCCGATGCCCGAGTCCACGACCCGAAGCCTTCTGTCGATACGTCGACCGATCCACCGGCCCGACGTCCAATCTTCTGACATGTTCCTCCGGCACAACATGATGTTCCTGCTTTAATCGTCTCATCCTGATCGAAGCACCCTGCGTCACTCAAAACACAGATTAAATCATAAACATATATCAAGGAGTTTCATCATCAAAATACGAGATTCAACAATCTCCCCCTTTTTGATGATGACAACTACTTGATGACGGAGTTAAACTTAACTCCCGGAGTTTAAACAAACTCCCCCTATCAATATACCTTATTGATAGAAACTCTTAGATTCAAAAATCTAAGCAACATGTCATCATAATCGGAGTTAACCTTAACTCCCAGAGTTTAAACAAACTCCCCCTATCAATATGCCATATTGATAGAACCTTGAATTCAAATTCAAGTCATTGCAATATTCATCATGAATACTTGCAACACGTCAACATGAACATATGCATAAACTTATGCATCACATGTCATGTTATCAACATACTTCTCCCCCTTTGTCATCAACAAAAAGGAGAAGTATCACAATCAAGTGTTTGTGATATTGGTTCAACTCATTGCATGAAAAACATATTATCAAGTTTTATCATCATGCAATTTTGCTAGAAAATATAGCAAGTTTTGAATCATGCTTAGAATATTCAAGCTATCAAGTTTTAGATATGCAAGTTTTATAGCATACAAGATAGCACTTGGTATGAAAATTAGAGATGTTCAAGATAGCAAGTTCTACATCATGCAAGCTAGCAAATTAGATATGTTCAAGAAGGCAACTCTTGCTTCTTGAAATATGAAAATTTTGTCCACTTTGCTAGATGCGCAAGTTAGCATGTTTTGCTTCTTGAGATAGGCAAGATAGCACCTTTGCTCCTTTTGAGATAGCAACTTTTCGCTTCTCTTTAGACTACAAGCTAGCAATTTTTTACGATATACAAGTTAGCAAAAACTTCGAAAGCAAATGCAAGATAACTTTCTTGTGTAGGCTCATGATTATTGCTTCCTATTGTAATGTGCAGGTTGCAAGTCTTGCTTCTTGAGATATTCAAGATGGTGATGTTCAAGAAGACAACTTTTGCTTCTTGAAATAAGCAAGTTAGCAATCTTTGCTACTTAAGATAGGTAAGCTAGCAATCAAGTTTTTGCATCTTCTTGACTTGTGCAAGCTAGCTATCTCCCCCTTTGTCATTGTCAAAAAGAAAGGAAGAATACAGTTTTGTAGTTCTTTTTCCTTTTACAACGATTTCAAAATCATGACAAAGGATGAATAATCAAGTTATGAGTGTCAAGACAATTTTTCATCATGAATATTTTATCATTGCATGCATCATTATCATAAGTTGAAGTATTACATGCATAATATCATATCATCATTCATAATTACATTAATGTTTCAATATAGCAATTTCTTCTCAAAATGTGTAACTTAGCACTCATAGCATTTTAAATCATGATTTACATCATATGCAATACATCACATCATAATTAGAAAGCACAAGTATTGCATGCATAAATCATAAATGTTTCATATCATGATGGTATCAATTTTGTCAAATTATATCCTACCATGCATGATCAAAACTTCTCCCCATTTTATCATTGAAAACAAGAAGAAAGTAGAGGGTAGAGCATAAAAGTGTTCAATATTTCAATCATTTCAAGGCATCATAGATCAAGTTATGATTCGTGATTCATCATAAAGCAAGTTAGTTTTCAATCATCACATAAGGCATTTAAGGAATTTTTGAAACATAGGAGAATGATTAATTTAAGCATACAATGTTTCAATCCAATTCAAGTCATGAATATCAATGCTTTCATATTGTGAGTATCAATTCATGAATACCACAGGATATTATTTGTGACTTCAATTTTGCAAGATCAAGATTATGATTTAGATAAAACTTATTCAAATCAAATCATTAACTTGAAATTCATAATCAAGTCATTAAAATTAATTTCGAGATTCACAAAATATCATGAAATCATTAATCTCGATCAGATGGGAAAAGCATTTTTTTAAGAGATTCTTTTTCATCTAATCATGCCTTAGTCTTTATATGCCAAATTAAGATAAGCATGAAAGTTCAAGACAAAAGGCAAAGAAATCTTGTTATTTCTATATTATGAAATATATGATATCAAGGCTCATGATTCATTTGAAAAGATATAGTACAAAGAGCAACTTGAAACATTATTATCAAGATCACATTTTAAAATATTCCAAGTTTTAAGATATTAATATGACACTTCATTGAATTCTAAGAAATCAAAAGACAAGTTGCATTTCATTTGAAGAACTCCTTTTTGATAAGCATAATGAACGATCTTGATTTATAACGAGCTTCATGTTATAATTATCAAGATCATGATTTTAATAATTATTCTCTTTAGCAATGAATCACAAAAGCACTTTATTTTTGCATAAGAAATCTTATTGTATTATGATTTATAAATTCTTTTTCTGCACATGAATCATAGGAGATATGTATGTGAAACAAATCTTTGCAAGCAAAAATACTATCATTCATATTTCAAGATGGAATTTATAAGAAGGAATCATTTCATCAAATCTATTTTAGAAAATTATTTTTCATAAGTGTATGAGTAAATCCGATAGTTAGGATACCACTTGTTAAGTGAATCCGAAAATGAAATTAACACTTTCATATATTCAGACATGATTTTTGCTATAGATTTTGAATTTAAATCATGAAGATCAAAGAAGCTCATGATCATGAATAACTTAAAATCTCATGCATAAAATTGTTAATCATTGTATCATAACCATTTAATATTATTATGCATTACTTTAAATCAAACTTGATTTCATTCAACAATGTTAATCAAACATGATACACATTATTACTTCTTAACCATGATTTCATATTTTCAATCAAATTTTGTTTGTTTATCATAAAATATGCAATATTATCATTTTCGAAATTACTAGCATGATCATAATTTTGTAATATTTTTTTTTTAACATGTAATTTTCAAGAAAATTAATTCTAAACTAAAAAAGAAAACTACATCATGAAAGCATCAAGTAATTTCAAAATAAACCAAAGGCATTACCTCAACATTGTAGGCTGTTACGGCGTAGTTTGCCGCCTCGCTTTTGTTGATTTTTTCTTCGTCTTCGGAGGAGCTCGATTCATCCCAATTTTTGTTCTTCTTCTTGCGTTTAAAGCAAGTAGTTCCATTCTTTTTGCTTTTTAATTTTCGTTTCATTTGTAGTTTAAGTTCACCATCACTTGAGCTTATGCTCGAGTGGTCTTCAAATGTTCTATGTCCCAAATCCTTCCTGTTCTTTGGAAGTTTGTTTTGTTCATCATTGTCCTCATCACTTGAGTCATCGCTCAAGTGGCATTCATTTGTCCAGAGTTCCAAATCCTTTCTGTTCTTTGGAAGGTGATTGTATTCAACATGTTCATCATGTGCATTGTGCACCATTTCATATGTGATCAATGAACCAATTAGTTCTTCAAGTGGAAATTGGTTCAAGTTTTTCGATTCTTGAATAGCAGTTGCTTTTGAATCCCAAGTTTTAGAAAGTGAGCGCAAAACTTTGTTAACGAGTTCAAAATCCGAAAAGCTTTTACCAAGTGATTTTAAACCATTGACGACATCCGTAAAACGGGTGTACATGTCAACAACGGTTTCACTTGGTTTCATATGAAAAAGCTCGAAATCATGCAGTAAAATATTAACTTTCGAGTCTTTGACTCTACTAGTTCCCTCGTGCGTGATTTCAAGAGCGCGCCAAATATCGAAAGCCGTTTCGCACAAAGAAACCCGATTGAACTCATTTTTGTCCAAAGCGTAAAATAAGGCATTCATAGCCTTTGCGTTTAAAGAAAAATACTTCTTCTCTAAATTCGACCATTCGTTCGTCGGTTTAGAGGGAAGTTGAAAACCGTTTTCAACGATATTCCATAAATCCAGATTTAGAGAAATCAAGAAAACTCTCATTCGAGTTTTCCAATAAGTATAGTCCAATCCGTTAAAGAACGGTGGACGAAAGACCGAAAAGCCCTCTTGAAGAGCCATTTCTCTCGGGTGTAAATCCGAAATGAGAAATACCCCGCTCTGATACCAATTGTTAGGATCGAGAGCACTAAGAGGGGGGGGGTGAATTAGTGCAGCGGAAATTTTACAACGATTAAAACCGAAAGCTGCGTTCGTTCGATAGAAACTATTATGATGCAAAAGCTGATTCACAGTTTGTATCTAAGTGCAGTTTGCGTCTAAGCGCAGATTGCGTCTAAGCGCAGTTTGCGTCTAAACACAGTTTGCGTCTAAACACAGTTTGCATCTAAGCGCAGTTTGCGTCTAAACACAGTTTGCGTCTAAGCGCAGATTACGTCTAAACGCAGTTTGCGTCTAAACGCAGTTTGCGTCTAAGCGCAGTTTACGTCTAAACGCAGTTTGCTTCTAAACGCAGTTTGCGTCTAAACGCAGATGACAGTTTGCAGTTCTAAATGAAATCAAGATGTAAACGTAAACTGCACAGAACCTTGTTCGTAAAAGCGCAGAAGACAGTTTGCAGTTGTAAATGAAATCAAGACGTAAACGTAAACTGCACAGAACCTTGTCCGTAAAAAAAAGCGCAGAGAGACAGTTTGCAGTTTGTAGATGGAATCAAGACGTAAACGTAACTGCACAGAATTCGTTCGTAAAAGCGCAGAGAGCAGTTTGTAGTTTGTAAATGGAATTAAGACGTGAACGTAAACTGCACAAAACTCGTTCGTAAAAGCGCAGAGAGCAGTAGCTATGTAGGAGGTTTGCAGTAATGATAAAGTGCTCAAAGTAAACGCAAACCAGAGATTTAGAGTGGTTCGGTCAGTCTTGACCTACTCCACTTTTGGCTTCCTCCACCGATGAGGTTACCGACGTCAACTAGAGGCCTTCCTTCAATAGGCGAAGGCCAACTACCCTCTTACAGATTCACTCCTTTTGACGGGCTTAGGAGACAACCCTTACAGATGTTTTCTCTCCTCTCTTTACAACTCAAACTTGAAGAACAGAAGGAGGAGGAAAACTAGCAGTTTTGAGCTCTAAGAACCACTGAAAAGATCAAGATTTCGGGTAAGTTCTTGCTCTCTCAGTGCTGAATGGGTGGGGTATTTATAGGCCCCAACCCAATTCAAATTTGGAGCTCAAAACGATCAAATCCCGGAATTCCGGGATCAGGCGGTTGCACCTCCTGACTAGAGAGGTTGCACCGCCTGGCAGAGCTCGAAGACTGAGCCCAGGCGGTGCCACCTCTTGACTGAGGCGGTAGCACCTCTCTGCCAGAGCTCGAAGACCGAGCTCAGGCGGTGCCACCTCTCTGTCAGGGAGGTTGCACCGCCCAGTCTTGCTCGAAGACTGAGCTCAGGCGGTGCCACCTCCTGGCTGGGGAGGTTGCACCGCCCAGTCTCGCTGGGAGGCTTAGCCCAGGCAGTGCCACCTCCTGGCCTAGGCGGTTGCACCTCCTGGTGCAATCAGGGTCCGAATGGTTAGCTCCATTCGGCCCAATTTCAGTCTTTCAGGGGCCCAATTGCCCCAAGATTAAGCTAATGGGATCACCTCCCATTTTCCAACTTAATCAACGTGCTAACTACGATTAAATCTAAGACAATTTCTGCAGCTTTGCTTCGGTGCGTCAATCGCTCCTTCCGGCGAGTTTCCGGCGAACTTCCGTCGATCATCCGATGAACCCTCGGTGATGCTCCTGCGGACTTCCGGCAAACTCCTGGACTTTGCGACGATCCACTTGGCAAGTTCCGACGAGCTTCACTTGGCAAGCTTCTGGACTTCTCGGATCTGTTCTCGCAGAACCTCCGACGACCGTCCGAACTTCCGTCGAACTCTCGAACTCCCAACGTGATCATGAACTTGACTCCGGCGCAACTCTTGCTGCTTGTCTAACTTTCATCGTAGTTAATCCTGCACACTTAAAATAAAACTTCGATCGAGACAATTAATCCTAAGCAATTAACCAAGTTGTCCGGCATGTCATTGGTCCCTCGACGCTTCGTCCGATTCTTCGGCGCATCGTCCTTTCCTGCAGCCTATTGCCCAATCGGCCAGTTGACTCCGCAACTCCGATATCCTTGGCACAATACCCGCTCTTCTTGGCCCGATGCCCGAGTCCACGACCCGAAGCCTTCTGTCGATACGTCGACCGATCCACCGGCCCGACGTCCAATCTTCTGACATGTTCCTCCGGCACAACATGATGTTCCTGCTTTAATTGTCTCATCCTGATCGAAGCACCCTGCGTCACTCAAAACGCAGATTAAATCATAAACATATATCAAGGAGTTTCATCATCAAAATACGAGATTCAACAGAAGATTCTTCGTGATAGGAAGAAAAGGAAGATTTGGCTATCTCAGGAGACTTACATTGAAAAGGTTCTTGAAAGATTCAACATGAGTAAAGCCAAAGCAGTTTGTTCCCCACTTGCAGGACATTTCAAGCTAAGTTCGAAACAATGTCCTACAAGTGAGAAAGAAAAAGAAGAAATGTCCAAAGTGCCTTACTCATCTGCAGTAGGCAGTTTGATATATGCTATGGTTTGTACTAGGCCAGATATAGCTCATGCAGTTGGAGTTGTCAGCCGATTTCTCTCTAATCCTAGAAAGGAACATTGGGCAGCAGTGAAATGGATATTAAGATATCTAAGAGGTACTTCCAGGTTGTGTTTATGTTTTGGCAGTGATCAAACTGTGTTAGAAGGCTACACAGATGCAGACATGGCAAGTGATACTGATTCCAGGAAGTCCACTTCGGGATTCTTGATGACATTTGCAGGAGGAGCAGTCTCTTGGCAGTCTAAGTTACAGAAGTGTGTTGCTCTATCAACCACAGAAGCAGAATACATAGCAATTACTGAGGCCTGCAAGGAAGCTTTATGGATGAAAAAGTTTCTACAGGAATTTGGCTTGAAACAGGAAGTATATAATGTTTAATGTGATAGTCAGAGCGTCATTCACCCCTCTAAGAATTCAACATACCATTCTAGATCCAAGCATATTGATGTGAGATATCACTGGATTCGTGATATGCTTGAGCTGAAAGAATTACAGTTGGAAAAGGTGCATACCAATGATAATGGTTCAGATATGTTGACAAAGTCTTTGTCTAAGGAGAAGCTTGAAGCATGTAGGCAAAGAGCGGGCTTGGTACAGCCCACCATATTAGCTGGAGGGGGAGAATTGTTGGGTCCAGCCCATATGTGGACTTGGACAATTGGGCCTATTGAGCCCAAATCAGTAATTAAGAGAGAAAGGGCAAAACAGTGAGATCGCAGCGTGTGTGTGCGCGCACAGTGAGATCGCAGCGTGCAGCGTGCGGCGTGCAGAGGAAAGAGGAGAGAGAAATAGAGAGAGAAAGAATATGTTTCTGAGTTTTCTATTCCGCTTTAACAGGTTTCTTCTCAACAATTCGTACGATCGAACTTGAACCTTGAGCATGGATGGAACGTGGAGCACCGACCGGAGAAGCCTGTGAACTGATCTGAAGAGCTTGGAGGACTTCTTCCGAGCCTGCGCGGGAGGCGGATGAGAGGTCCCGGACAAGTGCGGCATCGACATGGTCCGGGAGGTGATCGCGGAGTCCAGCTGCTGCATGAAGGACTTGAGCTCGAAAGAGTCGTAGAGAGAGCTGCCACAATCCCACACAAGGCTTTTGTCCTTCTCCATCTTACTGTGTTGAAGAGGAGAAGAAGAAGAAAAAGACGAAGGACTTATAGAGGAAGAGATGGGGGAAGGCGCTTCACGACAGGGGGATGGACGCAGCCCCAACGCGTCTGTGACGCAAAGGAAGTGTCACATCCCGTGGATCGGTACAGTGCCACCATTTCTACTGGTTGGTCGTTAATGTGATGGCACATCTTAACTACACCAATGGAAGAAAGGTGCAAAATGAAAGCAGCATTTTTCTTACCGGTGATGGAAGCTGAGCTCACATGGAGTTGGAACATCTTGATGAGGGGGGATTGAATGCTTTGGAGTCTACTCCTCCATGGTGGTCTCGTTCTGACTTGTTTAAAGGGGTCGCCTCTATCCCCCCAACAACCATTCCACAATACAATATTCTGTGAGAACCAAAAGTCAAATGGAATTGGTTGGACAAACCCAAAATGATCATCTTTTTAATGTGGATAAGGACTTATTGCATGAGTAGAATTTTGTGGCAGTGAAGTGAAGTGAAGTTTACAACTTAAGAAGGGTTAATTCGTGATAAGGCATATTTTGGATTCCAGTTACGTCACCACATGCTCCTCTGCCACATCAGCATGAGGAGGAGACTTTCAGGTGCCAAGACTGAGGTCATGCCGAGGCACCCCTCGGTACGTCCCGTCCCGGAAAGCTCGGTACGGCATTGCCTGGCGTCGTTCCGCGCATTCCGGGATGACGATCGCACGAAGGTATCACCTAATCACTTGGGGATCGACCGTCACGCCAAACCCGCGTACAAGCGCTCCTCACGTAATAGTATAAAAGCCCCTGACTGGCATCTGGTTGGGGGGAGGCAAAAAAAAAAAAAAGGAAGCCAATCACTAACTTAATTGTTGAGATGCCAAAGTCGAAAACCCCCGAAGAGGGCCTTCTACTGAAGCGTGGCCACCCCTAGGAGTGCAATAGACACCCTCCCCAAAGACAACGCCAGAATTCCGACCGAGAGTTGCTTTCACTCAGACGACTTCGGTATCCCGACGTGTCGTACATTGACGCCTT
This sequence comes from Musa acuminata AAA Group, assembly GCF_036884655.1. NCBI lineage: Eukaryota > Viridiplantae > Streptophyta > Magnoliopsida > Zingiberales > Musaceae > Musa > Musa acuminata. The sequence continues at coordinate 7,884,247 of NC_088355.1, read as the reverse complement.
GCCCCCATCGATCGTGACTCCCGACATTGACTCGTGAATCAGCCCGTGTTGACCCACCAGCCACGATGCATCAATTCCTCAACAATTCCCTTCTTCTTCTGTTTTTTTCTTTCGAGATGGAGAAAATTATAAGGTTGGCTAAATTAATATACCATAAGAAATCATATGCAACTATTTTTGGATTGTTAACATATGATTCAAATTACTTGGTGAAGACAAAATATTCAAGTATGAAAAAAGAAAATCTTTTGTGAATTAGGGTTCTTCGTAATTTTAAGAATGAGAAGAAATAAAATTGTCTTCATCATCACTTTAACTTATTAAGTCTTTAATTAATTAAAATTTTCTGGTCGATTTTTAGAATAACGGGCGAACTGCTGCGAGGTGGAAAGCTTTAATCTTGCAACGCTGCAGGCTTCGCCGGTGATAGTCGACGGTTCATTGTGGGCGGTACGTGTCCTCTCCATCTCTCTTTCCCGACTCGAGGCATCCCTCCGCAAACAGGCTGGCGACCCCGATGCCTGCGTGACCGATTTCTTCGACATCGCAGCCGGGTCAGGCGCCGGGGGAGTGCTCTCCGCCCTCCTCTTTACACGAGGCCACGACGGTCGGCCCCTGTTCTCCGTCGCTGAAGACCTACGCCTGCTCGCCTAGCCTCTTCGGCTGCCCAGCGGAAGGGAATTCTGGGGGGCCTCCTCTGCCGGTCGAGAGGGCTGCTCCGACGGGTGTTCGCCTGTTCTGGGAGGCGACCCTGCGGGACGCCGTGAAGCCGGTGTTTATCCCGTGCTACGACTGGCGACGGGGGTGCCCTTCCTGTTGTCGCGGGTGGACGCCGAGGGCGACGATACCGCCTCACCTAGAGACGCCGACGACGATGCTGCAGCCGTCGCCTAGGCGGGCACCCGACCGGATGGAGTCGATGTCGGTCGACGAAGCGAAGCCAGCGGAGATGGTGGCGGCGGCGGTGGGTGTGGTGGAGGAAGTTGAGGAGGAGACGAGTGAGCTGCGGCGGCGGTTGTGAAGTCAGGTTCCACATAAGAGAGAGAGAGAGAGAGAGAGGTTATGCAGCGGGTTGAGTGAGTCGGAGCCAGAATTGAGGCCACTCACCAACTCTGCATTCTTTGTCGGAGAGAGAGAGAGAGAGATTATGCAGCAGGTTGGGTGAGTCGGTGCCAGAATTGAGGCCACTCACCAACTCTGCATTCTTTGTCGGACATGGAATCGTGAAAGAGATGGATGCATGATGCAAGGCCCAAGAAAGCTCAAGTTGTTTGGACCTCTGGGGACTGCTGCTTTGTCCTATCCAAAGAAAGGAAGCGGTGGCAATCCAGTCATCGGGGAAGAAGCCAAGCAAACCCACCATCGTAAGGTGGTGGCAAAATATGGTAGGAAAACAAGGATAAGAAGTTTGTCTTTCTCTTATTTTACATCAATCAATTCTAACCATTTTACTCTATCTTTTCACTAGATTTAGAGAGTGCAGATTTACGTCATACACACCCATTTGGTAGCATTTCCTAACTAGCCTTTCAGGATCTTGACATCCTACAAGATAGTGGAGGTTTACAACACCATGTTAATTTAATTTGACTCCAGGAAATGATGTTACCACTTGAATAAAGTCAAAAGGGATCAAAGAAAATACAAAAGACCAGACTTAGATAGATAGGTGTTGCAATCATTCTCAGATTCTGGGGATTAAAATATGCAGTTAAAATTCCTGATTCAACCTGGAGGAGAGATGCAACTATGCCACTGCTTCTATGATCATCATCATCATCATCATCATCACCACTTTGCAGCTATATATGGTTGCTACTCAGGATCAAAGATTTTGTCTGACACAATCTACACATTGGAGTGCAGGGCCATGTCCTTGTGAAATGACAAAAACTTCCAAGGACCACAGAGTGTGACCATGGTCCCTCATCTTCTCCAAGATTTTATCCTTTCTTTTCTTTTCATTTCAGGGATTCTGACATTTTCTAAAAAGAAGAAGAAAAAATTCCTGAGCTTAACAAATTGCACCTACTGAATCATTGCACAACAGAGACTAATTATCTGTGAGACAAAGGCATAACTATAGAAAGTTATGTCACAACCTCAAGTCTCAAAATATCATCCTCTTGTTCCACTTCTTCACATTGAGTTCATCCCACACACAACAATGATTTGTCAGCGACTGCAAGCAACCTGGAGCAAATAGTTCCTTCTGTTTCTTTGATTGTGGATGCTTGTGTGCTACGCTTCCATTGGGCAACCTCTTAAAGATGTATGATTACATCTTTCAGCATTCTGCAGGAGCATTTAAACAAACATCTTCGAGGGAACACACGGCACAGCAATGTATTGAGATTGTTCGAGTTGAAAAGTCTGGGCTCCTTCTTCTTGACCAAGACAGATGGACTCCACATAATCTCACTGGTGGAGTAAGCATGAATAGCTCTGGGGTGCTGCTCCCCCAGTGGAGCAGTCACTGACATCTCATGGGACGATGCATGTCACACCTTCGGGGAATCTGCCATCAATGTCTAGTTTCAATCGGGCTCAAAGATCCAAAGCTACAGCTGGTGTAACTGCTCTGCACCTTGCCTGAACCAATCAGCTGGAGTGGCAAGTCAATGTTGTTCGGTGTGCGAGAAGAAATCTGTGGAAAGAATTGAAAGCACTACTGTTCTGTCCCACCGATGGTTTCAGATGCAGACGAGAAACCCCATGTACCCGAAAGACCCAAAACATACTATAGACCACATGGTACAGAGAACCCCAGCCATGGATTTGTTTTGGAATCTTCCATTTGCCTGTAGTTGGATTGCCTGGAAACAGTGACTTGAATGAGCATTTGGAATGACACTGACGTGGAAAATGGAAGATCTCATGGAGCACAGATGTACAAAAGATGAACAGTGGATGTCATATTTAGGGACTAAACCATGCAGACCGATGAAAACATGCTGACAAATGCTTCCACCACGATGTTAGTTGAGCAAAGATGTGCTTGATCTCATCGGAAAGGAGCATCGATCGACAAACACAAAGAGAAGCTACGTTTTGAAAGAGAGATGAGATGTTTCACAGGCCATGCTTCACTTTTGGCAGCAAAAAACAGAGAGAGAGAGAGAGTGTGTGTGTGTGTGTGTGTGTGTGGTCACCACCCAAAGCCAGCTTTCTGTCCTCGAAACATCCCACTTTAAGTACTCCTTTTAACGTGGCAGCTACAAACTCTCTCATGTACAATATAAATTAGAGAGGAGAAGGAAAATTTCCACAGCGCACGGGATTCCGTTCCGTCGCCGTTAACAGACGGAGACACGTTGGAGGGCAAAACTGCAAATATCGGGATGCGAGAAGGAGGGGGGAAGCCGCGTTCCTTCGGCTGACAGCCACGACGCCAAATTAGAGGGCGGGGAGAGCGTCGATCGGGAATAAGTCGCCGATGTCCTCGAAATAGTCGGCGTTCTGCCACGTGGACGACAAGAAGTCGAGGTCCAGCTTCGGGCCGATGAGGGCGTCGGTCATCTCCTCGGCGAGGTTGCCGATCGGCGCGGAGTCGCCGAAGTAGCTTGGCTCCGAATCCCACGTGTCCAGGAACTCGTCGAATAGCGCCGGTACCTCTTGGAACGGCGGGAAGTCGCCGAGCTCCTTCAGTAAGCTCCTCGTGCCGGCGGAGTCTGGCGCCTTAGGTGGTGTCGGCGTGTCGGTTTCCTCCTTGAAGCAGGTGGCGGAAGGTGAGGAGGAGGACGAGGAGGAGAAGCCGCGGAGGACAGAGGTCGGGGAGGAGAGGTTGCGCGACTCGTCGCTGGAGTCGCACGCGTCCGAGACGGAGGCGAGGTTGTTGTCGGAGCGGTTCTTCTTGGGTGGCGAGGCGGCGGCAGCGGTGGGCCGGGAGAAGTTAGTGGTGGCGCTGGGCCCGCGGAGCTGGATGGCGGCAGAGTCGTACACCTTGGCGGCCTCCTCGGCGGTGTTGAACGTGCCGAGCCACACCCGGACGCGGCGCCAGGGGTCGCGGATCTCCGCCGCGAACTTCCCCCACGGCCGCCGGCGGACGCCGCGGAACCGCTTCACGCTCCCGTCCCCTTCGCCCGCGACCGGGGCCTTCCTCTTCCTCGCGGGGACGGCCTTCGTCCCCTTGTTGCTCCTGCCGGCGGAGGAGGGCCGGGCCTCGAACCGTATCTCCTGGACGTAGCGGCGGACGCGGCGGGACTGGCAAGGCAGCTCGTCATCGTCGCCGGAGGAGTCAGTGGCGTCGAAGTCGTCGCAGAAGAAGCGAACGGTGCGGGGCGCGGGCAGCGACGAGAGGGGCTTCCGGATCACGTCGACGTGCTCCCCGCGCACTACGGGCAAAGAAGGCGTCGCCTCCATCGCTCTCAGCGGCAGAGGAACGAAACCACAAGCTTCACTCCGCTTCACTCCACTGGCCATCTAAATCGGCATGTGCTCTGCTTTCGCCCACCGCCGCGACCCTGTTCCAGAAACCCAACACCTCCCACCATAAAAATCCAACCTTTTTCCACGCCAAAAAGCGATCAGAGAGAGGGAAGAGAGGCAAAACGAACAAATGGGAAGCCACAAAAGGGCGATTCCTCTGATATCCCCCAGGCGAGGCGAATAAAGACTGATCGGATGGCTTGGACATCCAACAACGAGTATACAACGGTAGAAACAGTCAGGGAAGCTGAAGACAATAAAGCAGTGAAATTTCCAGGAAAGTTGCGACCTTTGAGGGACGATCACACCCTTTCACCCCCTACGGGATTCCACCACGCGCAGGAGAGGGGAAGAGAGACGGAAGGGAGAGGTTCAAAGGGCAAACTGAGCTCTTTTTGGTACCTCAAAAGGGAATGGTTTCGGCAGGAGAAGCGTTCCCAGGAGAGCAGGCACAGCTCTGGATTGGGTAGTACTAATTCTGGTAGCTCAGTGCAGTAGCAGCAGCAACAGCAGCAGGGGCTTGTATTGGTGGAGCCTCTGCTTGCTCCGTGTAACGAAACAGCAGCAGTACAAAACACACAGAAGAAGATTGATAGAGAGAGAGAGAGAGATTCGAGTGAGTTCGTTTTGGAGCTGAGAGAGAGAGAGAGAAGGCTACAGAGCAGGCGTCGCCGTGCAGTTTTATAGGATCGGCCAACGGCTCGGCGCTCCACATGGTAATAATTAATTGTAATTCTAATTAGTTTCGGGATGTTTATTTATTTAAATCGGGTCGGGTTTATAAGATTAATTTATTATGCTCATCAACATGTTATCGGGTTCGATTCACTTAAGATCCGAATCCGAAACCATTCTGATACGGACATGTACCTATAAAACAATCAGATTCCGTACCCCGAATCTTAAAGTTTATGTACTACGCGAAATCAAATTGTTCTTTTTTTTTTATGATTATTGAAATCTTTCTCATCCTACTAAAAAAAATATTAATCTTTATATTGGATCCACTAATGGGGTTTTTAAACTCGCTAATTAACTTTCCTTTATTGTTTCATTAAATTCAACACATAGCTTTGGGGTTTTTGACTCGCCAATTAGATGCATTTGGGAATTAATTGGGCACCTTTAATTGCATTTATCTTTGCCTATGGTGCCACAGTGCTACGTTTCCCTTGACCTTCCTACCCCCACGAGGTACTGCCCGACTCGAGCCACGGCTCCCTTGTAGACCAGCCCCTCGTGTCGTGAGTCGTGAATTAACTCAACGCAGTTCGCACTCGGTCCATTTAAACCAAGTGTTGAATGAGGTAAAGGAATAATGACACGCGATTAAGCATGAATTGGTTGGGGATTTTGGTATTAGTCCAAGCGAAGGTCAGTATATAGCAAGAACGAGACAATCGGAATTTCTTCGATCTCAAATTTCTTGATATCATTACTTGCCTTAAACTGAATGATTTGGTCGAGTTGATTGTCTCACATTGAGATTCGAAAAAGATTTCATCATACGATAATTAGATCAATAATCACATGAACTCAAACAATCGAGTCGAATCGAAGGGGTTGTATTATAACTCGTTGTATTATAACTCATTCGATTAAGAATAGGAGGAATTTACATCGCCATTGAGGATGCTTTGAGATTCATGCATGAACTTAATAAATATTATTGAGATTCGTGCAATAACTCCCGTGATGTATTAGATTATTATTATTATTATTATTATCGTCTCCTTATGTTGGATTCAGCAAACAAAAACAACTAAAAATTAAGAAAACTTAAGTTTTGGTAGATTGTATCGATCTCATGTGTGTTTTCATGTATTTTTCAATCAAATAAAATTAATATCATATTTTGTCTCATTTATAATTTATAAATTATAGGAGGTTGACTCCAATGGTCAAGTTGACATATATTTATCATCTAAATAATTTTTTTCCCAATAATTAATATATAAAAAGTATATATATAAATATAAAAATTCCAATAATTACAAGTTAAAATTATATATAAAAAATATATAAAAATTTTCCAATAATTAATATTATATTACAAATATCCTAATATTCAAGATAATGGCTCACTTGTAAGCTTTTTTCCTCTATACTAAATGCCCTATGAATAATTGCCTTTAATATTTGTAATTTGTTGGCAATAGATACATGAGATGGGATGGTAAGATAAAATTTGTTGGCAAATCAAATTTGGCTTCATCAAATTCTTCTCCCTTGTGGTGGTAAGATGGCTAATCTTTCAGATGTCATCAATGGTGCACCTATTTTCATTTATTTTATTTGATCCTTTGAAGAGATATGTGATATTTTAGTTTGAAATGAAATGGTTAAAACTAATTCCGATTTAGTTTTAATTTTTAATCGATTCATCGTTTGTTCAAACCAAACTATCATTCGAAAAACTCAATCATACCAATGGCTTTATAACCCAAAATAAATTAAAAATAATATACTCATTTTACTATTGATGTCAATTCTCAAATAGGTAAAACTTAAGATTTTATCATTGTTATTATAATTATTAATGTCAATCCTTAAATATTATTGCTATTGTATTATTGATGCCAATCAAACTTATAGTCGAGATGTATAAGTTTGGACAATGGGAAGTAAGACACCGAAGAGAGAGAACGGATAGGTTGCTACTTCCTACCACCATAGCTAAGGGATAGAATGCTAATGGTAATAAATGGGTTCACGTGATAGAGAAGGCGTCGCTTTGAGATTCGCGCCCGCCACCCCGACGTGAGCCCGACGGCATTAATTGTCGAATCATTAATGCAACTCATTAATGCACATCACATTTGCATGAGCTCAACATGTGGAAATCGAAGTGGGTCATGATATGATCTCCGAGAGGGTTTTAATCCTAAGTCATGTAGTTGGGAAAAGAAGAAAGAAGAAGAAGAAGAAGAGATGATGGAAAGTGCAGTTGGAAGTGCAATTTTAAGCTGGGGAGAAAATAAATGAAAAGAAAAAAAATGTAACCAAAATAATCCCTCCCTACAAATGGAAATGAATTATGTAGCTTTTCTTTTTGTGGGAATCATTAAGAATTCTATGTTTCAAGATTTGTGTATGTATGTCCAATCTTCATAGTATTAATCATTTTGGTTGCTTTTGAGTTAATTAAACAAAGAAGAAGAAAAAAAGCAGCAGTAGGTTTCCATTCTTTTAATGGCTGCTGGTGATCCAGTTGGGGACAGCAGTGGCATTGACGGGTTGGTGGAGAAGACAGTGGCCTTGGCTGCCTGTGTGCACCAGCTGACATGCCCCGACCATAAATGGGGGAAGCTGTGGACTGAAGGCTCCCTGCAGCCACACTTTTCCGCACACACACCAAAACCTGATGCCAACACTTCTTCTTCTTTTCTTCTTCTTTCTCCACTGGGCAACAACCACCTTCTCTAACTAGTGTACCTTCTCCTAGGATGGATGATCTCATTCTTTCCTCGGCTCCAGTGCTCTCTCTCTCTCTCTCTCTCTCTCTCTCTCAGCTCATTACCCTCTCAGTTCTAGGGAAGCAAAAGAATCTTCCTGTGTTGTTACATGCCAAAACCTTCCAAACCCTCTCTCTGCCTTCTTCTTCCGAGAGTACCATTGCTAATCATTTCAACATCTGAAACTTCCCCCCCCCTCCCTTTTCAGCTTTAACCATCACCGGAGATCTCGAGTACAGACAACCCTCGCATTCTTTCTAGGCATGCCTTCCTGTAATCTTCACCTGATGAAATTGGAAAGCATGGCTTATTATTCATTGGTTTACACAGCAATAAGTCACATAGTACTGTTCCTGAAGAACCTTGACTTTGCAGAGACGAAGCTGGCAAAAGATGTTATGATTTGATGTTCGTTGACCGACACTAAGTCAAGTCTCAAAGAAGAGACTTTTTGGAGGCATGCATTGATCTGATTCTACTGTGAGGGAGATGGACATCTTCTGGATTTCTTTGGTTTCGGTGGATCTAACAAGGAAAAGCTGTAACGAATGCCATGAACAGGTCAACAGGTGATCTCGAGCCTGGGCTCGAAGCAGAAGCCAGTGAAGAGCTGCAGGGGGAACCTCTTCGTCACGGGCGACTTGGCGGACCACCTCCACTGCTTCAGGCTCATGTCGAAGGTGAGCAGAGCCGGGGATCCAAAGCTTTGTATGTAGATGAGGTCGTCGGTGCCGCTGCTGGCGAAGACATCGTCCAACTCACCGAACCCCTGGAAGAACTTGTGGGGCATCCGAGCAACCTCTCGCCATGCCTCCTTGTGAAGCTCCCAGATGCCGATCCCCTTGATGATGCCCGGCCGGTCGTGTTTCCCGATCCCACCGACCATGACCAGCCTCTCCCGGAGGTTCATCAGCCGTCCGCAGGTCAGCGAACATGGGACAGGGATGGCCATGCGCATGAGCGGCGTGCGAGAAGACCTCGTGGAGAGATCATACATAACCAGGCAGTGTCTGGACTCGGCATTTCCCAGAACACCTGTGGGGTAGATCAAGGAGTAGAGGACTCCATCGCAGATCACGCACTCATCCCCTCCCCTCCATCCAACCAGTACTTCTCTGATAGCGGTCACCCATGTCCCAGTCTCCGACTCGTAGATGTGGATCGAGAAGTCCCACTGGTAGTAGTCCTGCGGCACCTGCTTGCACTTTGCCACCGCGACCACGTAGCCGTGAGACCTCCTGTCCACGGACATGGCGAGTGCGGTGTAGTCAGGGAACTCACCACCGGGCGCATCCTGCAGCCTCTTCCAGTCCTTGGTGATCGGGTTGCAGACGAACACCCGGCTCCTGTTCTCGCCATCCATCAGGCAGACCAGCCCGCAGGAGGATGAAGTGGACCAGTTGCTGTTCTCGATGCAGGGGAATCGGAAGCCGTACCACTTCCGGAGGCTGGGCTCGTAGGCGTAGCCACCAACCACGTCGTCGCTGCAGGTGAACATGAAGTACCATGGCCTCTGCGGCGACATGGCAATCCACGAACGTCTCCCGGCATGTACAGCTTCGTGCCATCTTTTGCACACACAGCCCGACCTGATGATGCTGACGATGGGCAAGAAGGAGAAGACCTTCTCCAGTAGGTCATCAGGCAAGACGGCGTCCAGCGAGACTAATGTGCTTCCTTCTCGGCAACCACTAGTGTCCTCAGGAATCGCTCTCAATCCAGCAAGCTCGGTTCGGTGGAAGGAAGCAGGACATGATTCCCGGGATGCCTCACCTTCCATGAAGCAGAACGGAAGAACCTGAGGGAACGATTACCAGAAGAAGAATCAAATCTACATAATCGGCAAACCAGAGATACGGATCCAACTCTGGCAGCTGCACGAGATCGAGATTGGCTTTGGCCACCTCCGAAAGATAGCTCAGATGAGACAAAATCAAACACATTAGCAGACTCAAATCACGAAGAACCAACAACAGGCCTTGGAAATGTGCCAAAGCATTACAGGTAGGCGAATACTCGACAAGCCAATATCCCATGATACTATGAAATGCTGGTCTTGTCACATCTAATCACTGTAATCCGTAAGGACTAATAACAAAAGGAAAACATAAATAAATAGCCTCAGCAATCAAAAAAATGGAGAAATAATAGCAATAATGCAATTGATGACAGTGAAAACAAAATGATGCTAATCATGACCATGATGATACCAAGAAATAATAATAAATAAATAAATAAATGCTGTACCTTATCAGAAGAAGATTAGGCAAGAAGAGACAGCCAGATCCAAAACTTAATGTGCTTGGTTCTTTCTCTTAGTATGAAAGAGACATGTTTGTTGCCCTCTAATATGTATTCTTCTTCAAGATTTGCAGCATCAGAGAGAAGCACCTCTGCCTCCTCAAGGTTGATGGAGTGGAGGGACATGCAAGGAGATAGATATAACAGTAGGCTTGGCTTGCCTTCAACAGGCTACAAGGAGTTAAAAGTAAAGGATGGGTGATGAGGGGAAGCTGGGAATGGTGGAAATAGTGGTGTGGAGGTGTTGGCGATGATGTCTTGTGTGCGCCACTGGATATAAATACCTGCTGAGGGGAGAGAAAGGATTGAAGGCTAAGCTTGTTTGGACTCACTCGAGGAAATGATGGCCACCTTCCTCACCCCCACCACTTTGAGCTTTGGCCCATCATGTCTTTTGTGCCATGTATTCCCCATCCTTTCTTTAGAGTAGGGGAGGATACGGAGAAAGGAGAGGCCCCAAGTGTTTTTTGGCACACAGTGGTGAGGAGATTGGACCTTTCCCCTTTATCCTTACCTTTTACCTCCCCTCACCTCCTATAGAGAGAGAGAGAGAGAGAGAGAGAGAGAGAGGAAAAGGTTGGTGATGGTTCTTGGTTGGATTGGGTTCCTCTTATAGTTGGTGGAGACACCATGGTCCACCTTTACCTAACTCAGAACAACAATGCTGTGCTTGTACTCATTAGATGGTGTTGATTGTCCTTGGCATGGTTCATCAAGACATGAATAGGGATTGCAATGGATCACTTGTTTCAGGTATTGTGTCTGTCCAATCCAACTTATGTTGGATTTAGGCACTCATTTAGAGGATTCTAACTTGAGTATAAATGAAATATATATATCCAGATTCTAACTTGAGTAAATTTTTTTTTTTGTATTTTTATCTATTCGACCTACTTAACATGATGATTGTATTTTGAAAAATTATATTTATATGCGGTTTTAACTTTGGCTACGAATTACAAATTGATATTAGTTACACAAATTCCATATACAAAAGATATTTATATTTTATCAATATTTCTTTCGTAGAAAAAATTCTTATTAAAATTTAAATATAATAATAAAAGGCAACAAAAATGGTAAATAAATTAAATATGAATATTTTGTTATATAAAAAATTCAATACTCATCATGACTCCGATATTTGAATGTAAGCAATTTAATACCTACTTCCTATCGTATATTCCTTAATGAATTAAAATATCTCAGGATACCGATGTCGTATCTAATCAGATTCGATATAGATATACTAAGAAACACTGAACTATGAAAATCCAATCAACATTCACCTCCCGGTTACTGATTTTGATATCAATAATCGAAGATATTTATCTTTGAAAATTAATATATGAGATAATGAATCATCGTCGCTTGTTTAATTTTTTTGATACAAAAATATTATCAAACGAGATTTCAAACCCATAAACATTCGGAAATAAGTTTAGGGAATAAAATTTAGAAATTTGACATCATGTATACAAATCAATCCAACCATTTGTCACCCGAAAATCCTAATTTGATGATAAAAATTCTTGAGTCATATTATTATCATAGGGCACCAAATATTGGTTCCAGAAATTAGGAACTGAAGTATTCTTAAACACACATCATTCCTTCACCCTGTGCTTAACCTTCGATTTGAACAAGTGAATGAGGCACATGTATATGATGGAAGTCATTCCAAAGTGTGTTCTCAGCCCTCCTCCTGCATCTCTTCTCCTTGGAACAGACAGCCAGCACAGGGTGAAACCAAAGGGATGGGATGCAGAGGAGGTCATGAGCTCTGTGACCTTCCCTTGGACTCACCATCATGTTGCCGGACAATGGGGGCAGTGCAGACACAGTTTTAGTGTTCATCAAAGCAAGAACAACTGCTTCTGCCACTAAATCTTGTGGCCAAAGTAAACGTGCTTTCTCATTGGCTCTGTTGTGGCCTCTCACCTTCCAAAGTGGTACTCTTGACACTGTGTTACTACAGGGGAACTCATCAAGTGGTGGCCACACCACTACACCGGTCATGCTTCACTCAGTTCCCGTGGAGAGTTAGGGATGTCTGAAGTGTGTCCTCAGGCCGGGAATAAGAAATATGGATCAGGAAAGACTGTGGCTCTCCTAAAACACGAGGCCATCCATGACTCAGTTTCCAAGATCCAAGTCACACTACAACATCATTGCAGCAATGACTTGCATCAGCTTAGAATACATTAAACTTGTCTGCCAATTACGATCTGAAAGCTCATCAGTTTGGAAAAGCCCAATGCTTTTGGACATGATGCATTTTGCCTTTTGAAACCTACAAAGGCATGCCACAGCCCCAACATAAGTGGGTGCAACGTTCCTCTCAACAAGAGTCATGCTCCCCAACCTGAATCAGCGTAAAGCAGCAGACAACAGTAAGTAAGTATATATATATAAATATATATATCGAATAATGTTCTAATTTATGGAATAATTTTATCAAAATGATGATAACGAGAGGAAAGAGAAAGGCTATGTATCAAAACAATTAATTCAGATGTCAAAAGTAATTTTTGTTATGATTGGTGATGATGTGGCAGATCTAGCTCTATTTTATTGGGTAGTGCCCACGTATTTAAGTATTGTCCCTAAATGATATATATGATGGGATGGGATTAGGGTAGATGAAGGTGGCAGAGGCATGGTAAGGACTCATTATTGAGGTGTCTCTCCGATGGCACTTTGATCGATAGGACCCAATGATCGCTTAGAACATTATAATGTAAAACCAACCTCCGAGGCTGTGTCAGGTTTCAGGTTGGCATGTGGTCCTCTCTCTCTCTCCCTCTCTCTCTCTTGTTGTGCTCTCCGAGAAAGCCCGCCCAATCAACAACGACATTAAACACACATTGGAGATATATCCAAGCCTTTGGGTTCGGTCACTCGACGCGTCATCTCCGGTCACGACCTCAAGCGGGTCGGCGATCCCCGGCCGCACGCCGTCGTGCGGGTCGACGTGACCGGCCGCGAGAGCCCCACCCGGAACCACAGTTTCGTGTTCGTGATCGGAGACATACTCGATCTACAGCCGGTGGTTGCAGTGGCGTTGGATGGGCCGCCTTATCGGGTCATGAGTGGCGATGGTAATGCCTCGGTGGATTCAACCTCGCAGAAGAAGAAGGGAAGAGGAAGAAGAACCGATGGATGGTTGACAACACTGCTTGCAGGCGTGCGTTGCGATCGTTTATATTTAGGTTGAAAGCGAAGCACAAATCGATTGGAGTTGGGTATTGTTGTTCGTCGATCACCAGTTTTGTCGCTGCAGCTCCAGTGTTTGCTTTCTTCCACTTGGGCACCTTTTCCGTGGACGGTCTAAAATTTTGTCCACCACCTATTTGATGCAATGCTCCTCACTTTCTCTCTCCGTCTCACTCCCCATTCAATGCAGTTCCTGAGCAGACCCACCCACCTCCCCCCAAAAAGGCTAACCCTTCCTTCCCCCTTCCCTCCCCTTCCCTCTCCTCTCCTCTCCACAATGCCACTGCCGCTCCTCTCCGCCGCAACATGTCCACTCACGCCTCCCCCGGCGGCGCCGCCTCCTCCTCCTCGTCCTCTTCCCTCTTCACGACCCTCAGTTTCTCCTTCGCTATTGCCGTCTCCCTCGGCCTCCTCTCCGCTCTTCTCGTCGTCTCCTACATCTGCTGCCGCCGACGACCCCAGAACCCCGGTTCCGCCCCGGGCCCGATCCCCGCCGAAGGCGTCCTCCAGCGACACATCATCTTCGTCGCCGAGGACGACGACGGCGAGGACAGCGAGGGCGGCGGCCGGGCATCGGGGCTCGATCAGGCGGCCATCAGCTCGTACCCTAAGTTCCCGTTCTCGGCGGCCAAGGGTGGGGATACCGTCTGCTCGATCTGCCTTTGCGAGTACCGGGAGGGGGAGATGCTCCGGATGATGCCCGACTGCCACCACTACTTCCACCTCCTCTGCATCGATGTCTGGCTCCGGCTCAACGCGTCCTGCCCGGTCTGCCGGACGTCGCCATTGCCCACGCCGGTGTCTACTCCAATCTCAACACCATTGTCAGAGCTCGTCCCGCTCTCCCAGTTCGCAGCTGACCGCAGGAGGAGGAGCTAAAGCTTTTGCAAAATAATCAGTGGGTTAATTAGATTATCTGTCTTTCTTTTTACTTACTTTTCTTCATTCTTACTGTTTGATAGACACAAGATAGCAAAAAAATTAAGTTTTGGACTAGAATCAACGATATATCGAGATTATACACACACACACACACAGCAAGGTCTTTGGGAAATCCAATTTTGTTGCTCAATTTGTTAGTCCCATACCTGAGGTAACATTAATTAATGTAATGTTGAGTTGTCAGGAAAAATGGTTAAATGTTGGATTTTTAGTGTGAGCAGAAAGATCTTTTGAGTGACATTGTGTGGATCTTCATGAACTAAATTCTATGAATTTTCTCCGTCTTTAGGCAGCTATCAAGGAAACATAGTGTAGTTGCAAAGAACTTGTTAAGTTTGCGAAATAATTGATATGAATTCATAGAACGATTATCTTTCTTGCTTTCCAAATGCAAGTAAGTGTGATCGGGTCACTTAAAGTGACATATCATTTTCCATCAAATTTATGGATGGAAAGCTGACCCTTTTTTGATCTATTGCTTCAATTTTTCATAGTATACTGCATTTGCAGATGTATATCCAAAGGTTAGCTTGTGCCATTCAAAATAAGTGTGTAATTTATGTAAATGTACCATAGAGAGCTTAAGAGATTAAATATGTCCAGTTTTACTATAAAAAAAAATGACTTTGCTAGTCAAAATCATCAGTTTGGAAATGGGTTTGCAATGGAGTAGAGGTATGAAAGCAATTATGAACTGGTTTAGAGAAAACAACTTGTCAATGTTAGGAGTATTTTGTTTAGGTTATAGTTAAGCAAGCTTAAATTGTGAGTATAGAATGGGTCTAAAGCATTCCAATTCCTATACACAAGCCTGATAAAAGCTGCTTGGTAACGGACAATATCTAATTTAGGTATACTTGATTTAAGCTAAGCTCAAACATAAGGGAACAACCCCTGTGGTGAATAATTTTGTTCTCTCTACAGGTTTGTACCTTTTTTTATGCTATCAAATAGTGAAAATAGTATGCCATATATGTATACATGTGTGAACTAAATTGTATTTTAAGTGTAATTGACCGAATTCTGAATAAACTATGATATTCAAGGCACAGTTTCAATTTTATTCCATGTCTTGCCTTTCCAAATTTAACTTTTTGAATTTGTCTTTTAGAAGCAGGGACCTCTCCTGAAATTAAAAGGTTCTCAGTATTAAACTTTTGAAGTGTAATATAAGCTGCATTTATGCAACTGCAATTGGTTTTCCTTTGACTCCATGTAATCACTGTAACATCTGACCAAAATTTTTCTTTTAAAAATCTCATGAGGTGACAGGCAGAGGACATATCTAAGAAAGGTCAGTTTGCTCAAAGTTGGTGAAAGTTTATCCTTCAAAACATCAAGATGCCTGGCTGTTTTCCAGTGGGCCTATGCTGCTTAAATTGTATCTGATGGTATATGTGAAATCCAGTATGGGCTTTGTTGAACATCCCAGTGGAAATATGATTTAGAAACATATGGGCAGCCTAAGATGGGCGTTTTATAGGAGATGTTTTCCCACTGCCTATTTTCCCACAAAATTTGGGGCCCCATAATTGCTTTTATGAGATCAATCATACAAAGGTTGCAGAAATAGGGAAATGTGGCTTCCAGTCTCTCTTTATTTTGTCCTATGTGCTTTTTAGAAAACTAAACATATATGGTGGGATATTGCAGGACTCTAGACAACAAATTTCCTCCTTTTGTCCTCTCTGATGGTTAGTCATATATTATGTTCATGCTGTTAGATAATTTTTAGTCATGTATGGCTTTTACCCTCCAGTTTTTCCATTAATAGTAAGTATTTGCTTAATTTTCTGTTAAACTGGTCTTAACTGCAGCATTTTGCTATGGGATAGTGTAGCTGTCTTGTATTTGTATTTTTCATGTGTGAATTTTCCCCTATAACAAAAATATTAAAAATGGTTCACGAAGTTCATTGTATCTGTACATCGCAGAATACTCTACATGGAGCATACATGCTGGAGGTTTGTGGTGGTATAATTCATTAAGCCATCTGTCATCATCAGACTTTTAAGACCTCAGAAGTGTTGAAAACAAGTTTTCAATCCAGGAAAGACACTCTCAGTCTGTTCTTACTCAAATATTGGTAAATTACTCTTTCCCTTAATCATGGGTAGTGGTGCTTTCTAACAAGGCGGAAATAGTTTCCGAATTTTATCAGTATCTAGCATGTCTCTGTTTTTAATGAGAAGCTGGAAGTTTCTGAATTTCTAAGTATATAAGATAGATTTTGATTGTGCAATCAGTATCCAAAATTTTTTGGGTACATGTCCCAAAAATGGTGTACTTCATGGAAGGTGCTTCTTCCTTGGCAAGTGAAATGGTATTCCATGGTTACAGGTGTATGTTACACACCTTTTATTCTAGCCCTAGGAAGACTAGCTACCATTGTACGCTAGGAGAGTATCACTTGAAAAAGCTCTCTGAGAAAACCCAAATCCAGTCTCCCAGGTTTGATTGACCATAACTCTAGTTTGGCACAAGTGTGCTTGAGAGGCTGGGGCTTAACATGAGGAAGCAGTCTTTTTCATCTCTCCTAAAAGTTTGAATTTCCGAGCTTTACTTCATTTCTTCTTGCTTGAATGCTCTGTCGTATTATTTTGCTGCTTTGTCATGTTTTGCGTAGACAAAAATATTGAGGTTGATGCGTGAAGTTGATTGGAAAATAAATGTTTTTAACGACAAACAATTAGATGTGGTTCTCATAGTAGATAAAAGGAGAAAGTTCCCTCGGAGATTTGCAAATGTTATTACTAAACAGGATGAGATAAGTAACATTGTTGTGAGAGAGGAAAAAAGGAGACCAAAAAAAAAAAAATCATCCGATATTGTCAAAAGGTTTAATTGCTCTCAGTACAATCAAATATGTTGTCTTAGACGGATATAGCTGATTCTAAATTATTAGGATATTACCACTTGTTGTTATTTGCCATGTTAATTGATAAGTACAAAATTCTGGATTTCTGTTATAGAGAAGAAAATTTGGGATAGACGTGATGTTGCAGATGTCACTCAACTCTGTGAGCATTTGATCTACTTATTTTAAAGGAGGTAGAACAAATATGTCTCTGGATGTTCCTAGATATGATTGTATTGTTAGGTGATTTGATCTGATGGAAGATGGCATGTGTCGAATGAAAAATGAGATAAACATAGTATAGTGATCAGAAGTTATGCATGTTGAGACATAGCAGACTAGAAGGATGTTATTAGTAGAGGGGTACATTCGTATGCTTTTCTCAACTGTACCTACCTCCACATAAGACTCTTCCATGATTGCCCATGAACAATTATGTATTTGCATGACTAATCCTTATTTATTGTTATTATTTTTTTCTCTATCTGAATCAACATCAAGCTATTTGATTAAAGAATAATTCCGAGAAAAAGAAACAAAAGAGACTTGTGTCATCCCATTTATTTATTTATTTGAAGGTATCAACCTATATATACTCTATTTGTTCTTATATGTTGTGGTCACTGGGTCCTCCTCTCTCACCTAAAACATACATATCCAAACGGATGACCATCCCGGCTATGTGGAGACTCTCTCTCTAGCATAACTTAAGAAGTAGACAACGAAGACAGAATTATAACCCAGCAAGGTCACGGGAAAGCACATTCCACACAGAGGAGGCATCCTTAGCGGGCGTTTGCTACAGTAGACTCGTGACTCATGCATGCATGCATGGTGTAATCACGAGTGTGTGCGGTGTGGCCTCTTTTTGACTTCACGTGCTGACGCCTTATAATTAAGTTGATTTCATGCTCTGAATGATTGCTTGATGTTGGCCTATTCATGCCCGAGTATGTAAATAAATCAGACGTAAATTGTTTTTGTTTGGCTTGCCTCGACTTTTAATTTAATGTTCCGATTCGGTGACTCCAGCTCATAACTTCATCCATGTTTTCGTTTTCTGTTCACGACTTCCGGGTTGAGATTCAGATGACGAAGCAATTTTGTTTCGTTGCTTCGTAATTCTTGGAGTTACGGAAGCGGAATAGGTGTCTGCATGTTACATATATGACCTGACACGTAGCATACGTGGAACACACACGTGTCGAGGTCCATGTAATTAGGAATTCTGAGTCTGAAGCTGACACGTCGTCGTAACGAGGCGTCGACAATCCCATACACAAAGAAGAAGAAGAGGACTGACGGAGCGTGCCGTTTGCATGGGAAGTTATAAAAACAGTGTTGTTTGTTCACATGGTCGTCACTTTTGGTGTTTGATCAAATGCTTTAGCTTTTGGGTATCAAAACCTCCCTCCCTGTCTCTTATTGTTTCTTCTATTCATCCTCTCCCCCATTGCAGGATGGAAGGACAGCCATCTTTCATCCCCTCTGTTAGCAGCACTCCTTCCTCTTCCTTTTCTTCTCCCACCGCTTCCTCCTCCTCCCCCTCGACCACCATTGTCATGGCCGAAACACCACCGTCACCTCCTCAGCGAGAACAGAAGAAGACGAAGACCTTTGAACTGACGGCGCACTCCATATTTTATGTCAAGCCCACCGCCGTGCACGCCTTGAAACTCCTCCTCAACCAATGCCGGCCCTCCCAACCGACGCATTACATCCTCCGCGACGTCTCCCTCACCGCCCGCCCCGGCGAGCTGCTCGCCGTCGTGGGTCCCAGCGGCGCCGGTAAGTCCACCCTCCTAGACATCCTCGCCGCCCGCACCGCCCCGACCGCCGGCTCCCTCCGCCTCAACTCGTCCCCCCTCCACCCGGCCTCCTTCCGCCGCCTCTCCGCCCACGTCCCCCAGCACGATGCTTCCCTCCCACTCCTCACCGTCGCTGAGACCTTCGCCTTCGCCGCCCGCCTCCTCCTCCCCCGCCACGCCTCCGCCTCCGCCTCCGCTGTCATCGCCTCCCTACTCGCCGACCTCCGCCTTTCCCACCTCGCCCACACCCGCCTTTCCGGCAACCTTTCCGGCGGGGAGCGCCGCCGAGTTTCCATCGGCCTCAGCCTGCTGCGCGACCCTGCGGTGCTCCTTCTCGACGAGCCTACATCCGGCCTCGACAGCTCATCGGCGCACCTCGTCCTGCAGTCCCTACGGAGCGTCGCTGCCTCCCGCTCCACCACCATCATCCTTTCCATCCACCAGCCCAGCTCTCGCCTTCTTTCCTCCATCGACTCCCTCCTCCTCCTCTCCAAAGGCTCCGTCATCCACCACGGCTCCCTCTCCTCCCTCGACCGCTTTCTCCTCTCCGCCGGCTTCTCGGTCCCCTCCCAGCTCAACCCCCTCGAGTTCGCCATGGAAGTGCTCCACCAACTCCCCCACCCGACCACCACCCTTAAAGCACAACGAGCTTCCTCCACCAAGTTGATAGAACCGAAGATCCAAGAAGAAGAAGAAGAAGAAGACATCACAGTCCACTATTCCAGTTCTCGAGTTCGAGAAATCCTGACGCTCTACGGCCGCTGCTGGAAGCTCGTGTTCCGCACCAAACAGCTCCTCCTCGCCAACACTATCGAGGCGCTCATCGTCGGCTTCCTCCTGGGCACTATCTACATCAACTTGAGCTTCGACGACGAGGGCATTGGCAAACGGCTCGGCCTGTTCGCCTTCACTCTCACCTTCCTACTCTCCTCCACCACCGAGACGCTCCCCATCTTCGTGGGCGAGCGCCCCATCCTCCTCCGCGATACTTCCTCCGGCCTCTACCGCCTCTCCTCCCACCTGGTCGCTGGCACGCTCGTCTTCGTCCCCTACCTCCTCGCCATCTCCCTCCTCTACGCCACCTCCGTCTACTTCATCACCGGGCTCTGCGCCTCGTGGGCGGCGTTCACCGACTTCGTTCTCATCGTCTGGGCCCTCGTCCTCACTGCCAACTCCTTCGTACTCTTCGTCAGCTCCCTCGCGCCGGACTACATCGCCGGCACGTCGCTGGTCACGGTGTCGCTGGCGGGCTTCTTCCTCTTCTCCGGTTACTTCATAGCAAAGGAGAGCATGCCGGAGTACTGGGTCTTCGTGCACTACTTATCTCCATACAAGTACGGGCTGGACGCGCTGCTGGCCAATGAGTACAGCTGTCAAGCGAACCGGTGCTTCGAGTGGGCCGGCAAGGAGATGGGAGGGGGGTGTTTGGCGACCGGAAGAGATGTGCTGGCGAGGCGAGGCTTGAGGGAGGGAGAAAGGTGGGCAAACTTGCAGGTTCTCTTTGGGTTCTTCGCGTTCTACCGCGTCCTCTACTGGATCGTTCTCCGGAGGAGGGCCTCCATGTCCAAGAAATGATCCAAAGATGGAAGCTTGGCTCCTCATCAAGTTGCAGTAGTAGTGTATGGTATAACCTCAAGTACGTACGTGCATGTGTTCCACTGTCTTCTTCTCACGTTCTTCTTCTTCCATCTGTAACCTAAACCTGCAACTAAGATCTTTAACTATCGTGCTGTCAAGGGTTTGCTTCGTGTTCATAGCTTCATCTTTGGAGGCAAACTAACCCATAGAAACTATTTACTGAACCCTAAGATGGAAGCACCTGACAGCTGCAGAGGCAACCGTGAGCGGGCAACCATGTCGTCTCCCTCCACCACATCACCACATGCTGCTGGGGCCATCCATGGCTCCCACTGCGACCTAATCGAAGGAGAAGGGCGAGGCGACGGTGTCCCGTCCTCTGTTCCCTTCTTGGGATGTGCGCAGACCTCACGGGTTCTTTGGGCGCATCTGCGTCATGTGAACTTTGGCCGTGTCCTCTCTGTCGAGCTCGGTGTCGTGGTTTCCATCTCTGTTCGTGAAGCCGAATCATGCATCCACTGTGGTCTACATCATCGGTTCTTCCGTCTCCCAAAAGAGATGCACTCATTGCAGCGTCCATTCTCGCATGTTTGTGAGAAACGAATTGTCATACGATCACATAAGACTGGTTTTGCTATTTGTTTCGAGGAAGAAAAATGAAAATTTCATTTAATAATTTATTATTACGATTATTAGTTATTTAAGAAATAATAAAGGCAATGCGTAGACAGATGAGACCAGTGGGACTGAACAAAGAGACAGGTGGCGATACGTTACCAACCCAGTCCCGCCTGCTTCGTCTCGCCTTGCAATTCATCGCTCCTTTGCTCGATCAATGCGTCGTGGTTTCGTTAATCTGGCGCTCCGCCCCTGGCGATCGATAGCTCGCGGTTCGAACTACAATGGATGATTTAGGGGTTGAGCTTGTAATCGGCTATTAGAATTGTGGGTGGACGTGGAATTAGGGTTATGGCAAGGGGACATTGAAGGGAACCTTTGGAGCAGCTACTGAGGACCGGGCAGTGTACACTTGCCGGTGCTTCGATCGGAGTGATGCTCTCCGCTTTTGGATTCTCCGACTACACCGATTTCTGGTAATCCCTTGCTTTTCTGAGCGGGTACTTGTCATTTAATGTGCGATTTGGTTGACTTGGCGAGTTCTTGGTGGCTTAATTGATTGATCTTATCAAACCTATGCTTGTGTTCTGGTTCCTAGTGTTTTTCTCGAGTGATTGAAGTTAATAGCCTATGATTAATCTATGCTAGCTACTTGATTGCTTCTATGGGGCTACAAACCTTGTGGAGCTTTGGGCTCTTATGTCTTGATATTTATGATCTGAAGTTTAATATAGATCTGCATAATCTTTGCTAGTAAGCGTGTTCGTGGTTGGTGATTGGGTAAGTATTTTTACGAAATTTGTCATCACCTATATGCATCTGGATGACTTTCCTCTGGTTCTGTAGTCGTACCTTCATCCTTGACGCTATGGTTCTATAGGTCAACGATAATGGCAACAGAATTCAAGTACCATGTTACTGTAGATTACAGAATTTCTTTTTTTTTCTTCCATAGATCTCCATGCCATTTTGCCTCTGCTGAAACTCATTCTCTGGTAGATCGTTAGTTTCACTTTTTTTTTTCACTTCTACTTTTTACGTTAGCTCTTATTTACTACCATCTATGGCTTATCTGCATTGCATATCGATTTGATATTTCTTATGCTGAAATTACGTATATTTATTGGTTTGAAATAATTTGGACACGACTGTAATCTTTCTGACTACTAGAATACTACTTAATTTTAAGGATTTTGGTTATTCTTCACTTCTAGTTAGTTGGCTTCCATTTATCTTGTTTCTAGGTAAATGTGTTGATGTAACTTTTATAAAATTCAACAGCTAATTGGATTAAAACATGAGTATTGTATCATTGCTCTTGTTAAGTTACTAATAGGTCATTTCCCATTTACATATTTATTCTACCAAATTAGTTACTTATATCTTTTCTGATGATTATTAAAATAATTATCACATAGCATTCTGGGAGTTTAAGTAATTGTTTAAGCTATAGAACTAAAAAAAACATTAAACACATGGTAGCTCGACTATTTCATCATTTTGTAGTAGACCATGATAAAACTGTCAAGATTGCTACCTTTTTGCCACTAAAAAGTTGTCAAATAACAATCTTGAACATCATTTTAGAGTATCAGTTGGTAGGATTAAGATCTACAAATGTATGTCACAACATTGTCTTTTGCTTTGGATTTGTTTGGTTCTGTATGTCTGAAGTAAAACTTCTTAACTAATTTATTTGAGGATTTTTAGTAATTCAGCTATTTGTATTTTATAAATTAGCACCATTATATCAACTATCCAATAAATTTAGCCTTGTAGATCAAGTATTGACTACAAACTCTTCTAGTTGGCCTACATTTTGAATCAGTTTGAACAGAATCCAAAACATCTTACAGTTTCAGCACAAAGCAAAGCGGATGTTTTAGTTGTGTGTAGGCTTGCTTGATCTAGTAGAGCATGGGTCAGCATGGTTAACATGGTTATGTAAGTATGTAAAACTCACTGGTGACATGAGATGGCTTAAAATAGATTAATGGTTCGAGGAGATATAAAGGAAGACCAAAAATAATTGTTAGAAACAACAAAAAGAGAAGTAGCAATATTGCCATTAAGACAACTTCATGATGAAGAGGGGTCAAAATTTTGGAACCCAAATGTTCAGGAACCACAGCTTGTATCATTATTGACTCGTGGTTATATGGAAAAACTTACCCTTCTATGCATGCTGAGTTGGAAATTGTCAGTTCATGCAAGCAAGGTTGTGAAAGTGGCCAGGTGGTCCATAAGTAGCAAGGTCCTTAAATGGCTCGGCATCACCTAGGCATTCAAACTGATTTCTTAGTAACTTTAGCTGTCCAATATTTCAAAATTAAAAAAAATGACCAATTAAACAAGAGTACATCTTATCATATTTTCTCAACCGAGATATATAATTGATTGCACAGTAATCCACTAAAGTTCATTAATAGTTTGATATGAAGTAAATGCATATGGCTATCCGACTAACATAGAACCTGAAATCTTTATAATTTTTATTTCAAAATTTTCTTAGTTTTTGCTAGATTTTTTTTTCTTTTCACAGCAATTTGCACAAGACTGGAGATCAGAACTTGTTTGATCATTGATGTTAAACACATTAATACCCAGGAAAATTCCTTGAAATGAATCATGAAAATCAAAGGATTGTCTTACAAATTTTTCACTGGGGGTAAATCAATATGTTTTCGTTTGTTTTGATTGCTGAATTTAGTTTTTGAGGTTGTATCCCAAGTCATTCAGGATTTCAAGCTAGAGAAAAATCCTTATGTAGGTGCCAAAGATGGTTGAGTTGAGCTGAAAGTCACCTATTCAAGGTCTGAATGCCTTCACCATGTGTGACACTCATTAGTTGTAGAATGTATCTGCTGCATCTTGCTTTCAACTCTCCTAAACTTTTCTGTCTGGTGTAGATGTTGCCAAATATAAAGTCTCTGATTTCTCAGCCTTTCTATTGGAGGCATTTGCAGAGTGCACAAAATTGAATTCCTGTCCTGTAAATTCAAACAAGCTGTTTCACCTGATGCAGGTAACAGCGACTCTCTCACTTGCGGCGGCATGCTCTTCAGCAGGTGTGACTGTTTTATTTGTGAAGGATGTGAATTTTTGCTCGAAGTATCATGAGTTTTCATGTGGCAGATACCAAATCTCCACTGCAATGGCTTTTATCACATGTTTGTTACCCGCCAAAACTTCGCTGCTAATGTTTTGGATCCTGGCATCTGTTTGACCATACTTGTACATCCTTCATTGTAACACTAGTTTCTGTAAAACTAAATCAGTCACTAGAGTAGCTTTCCTCCCCTTTTCTAATCCTTTTGTGGGGGCTGAGGGAATGTGAATGAGTTGTAATGTGTTCCTTAAGTAGTTAAGATGATTTGATTGTTCTTCAAGCCAATAAAATTCAAGCCTTTTTGAATTTTTATACAGTATTTCAGCTGTTGTTCTAATTTGTTGTATTCTGTTATATGACACTGCAGTTTCTTTATATACACCCTCTTCCATTTTTCTTTTGAACTTTCCAGTTGACCACTTGCAGCATGATGAACCAACACAATGGTTCCTAGACCTATTGTTCCTCCTTTCTACAGGTTCCTGTTACTGTGCTTTGATGATGATCAACACTCCCTGCCTGGATTGATCACAGCTTCCTTTCTTCTTCAGTATCATTTGTCTGTACCTGAGCATGTTGAGAAACTTGTCAGTGAGTTGAGACACATTATAAGAAGATGGATGTTAAAATTAAGGTTGTTTTTCTCCTAATTCATGGGTCCACATTTTTTAGTAGATAGGTGGAAAGTAATCCATTATATGTTCATCTTTTTGTTGATTTGGAGCCATCTGAAAATTGCTCTTTTTATGTTTTCATCGTATCCTTGAATGATTCCTTTTATCATCTTGCACATGCAACTTCCAGGAGAACAAAATTTCTTATTCCATGGGGAAAGAACATTTGTACCAGCATTTTGCATTCCCTTTATTTTTGTGAGTTCTGTGCCACCATCTAATAATCCTGTATCGTGATTTCTTTTGTATTTGTTAGATTTCATTCCTTACTGATTGAGAATGAGATAATATTACTGAGAACTCTTTGATGATGGTATAGAGTACACTCTTTGCTGAAATCTGCTATAGTAGAAAAAACTAATTATTCCTGACAATTTGGTACATGAAGATAGCATCACAGGATTAAACTTCTTCTGTTGCATCAGTAACTACGAACTTATATTTCTACTGTCATGACATCCAACTATGTTTTAACATTCTTTTACGTTCCTGCATCAAGAAAGAAGTTGCATGTTCTTGACTCTTCCAGTTGCACCAAGACAACCAGGTTGGCCTTGCTCACCTTTGTGATCTTCGGACGAGCTGATGCCAGGTGGTTCGCCAGACTAACTTTGTTGCAGCTGGAGCAGGTGCTGGTGGTGACGTCGAGAAGCCTTTGATACCCGAAGATGACCGGAGTCCGCTGGAATCACTGAGCAGTCGCATGTAATAAGCTGAAGGTGATTCATCAAACCATGAACCTTGTAAAGAATCTTCCCCTCCACTTGCATGCTGAGTTATAGCTCTGTAGATGAATGGAATGATACGTTCCATTGTGCTTGCTTATTAGATACGGATGCTGGGAAGCTTGTGCAATTCTCTTGAAGGGAAAAGAGGGAGAGGGGGTTCGCATAAAAGGAAGAGCTGGTTGAGGCTACATGAGGTACAGTACTGTGTGCCACTGCTCAAGCAGTAAGCCTAGCAACTGTGAAGTCAGGAAAGCGACTTCAAAACAATACAAACATGGTAGAAGGAGAAGTTGATTAGGAAAGGTTTGTTTCTGGCTAATAGCAGTCTCTCAGTTGGCATCTTGCTGAATCCATTGGTAATATCTAAGTTGAGTTTGCTTTCTGATGGCAGATTAATTGGGTTAGTGATCCAGTTTCAACTCTTTCTTCATGGATCACTCGCTACCTCCCTTCAAGAGGCTACCGGCCAATTTTATGATCTCCACAATTTGGTGAGGTGTTCCTCTCAGTGGCATCCTCAGACAACATGGGATACTATAAATGTATAATGGATGACACTGTAAATGTCGATTGGATTAGAGTCTGTTATACAAGTTGAATGGGAGAATTGAATGTGATGTTATAACCATGAAGAGATAAAACTGAAATGGCAAGACTCTTCATGACTGATGTTGTATAATATTTCTGATGTGTTTAGTAGTCAAGTATACGGGATAAAACACCTCTCTGGGTGGGGAAGATTGTTCTGCATGTTGACTATTCTGCATGTTGACCTCAGAATGCTACCTTAGAAATTTGATTAAGTGGCAGATAGAAGTACAAGATAAGATTGTAGTGGTTGTTCTTTCATCTCCCTCTCTATTGAGAATTAACTTTGAAGGATCGAGTATTTGAGACGCATATTGTCTTATGATCGTGAGTTGCAATGTTTTGGTCGGTTACACCTATGTTTTCTAAAACACGGCAAAAACGAAAAACAAAGTCAGTTGCTAGTAAGTAAACGTTAAGGCCATCCGGATTCGGAAAACAAAGGGCGAAGTGCTTTTTTAAGTGTATACTATATTTATGTTTCTTGTTTTAAGAAACACACAGTGGAAACCATGCACTCCCACGCGAGCAAGCAATACACAGCCCGACCCAACAGCAAGAGCGCATAATTGGGCTCGATGCCACGAGATCCCGTCGCCCTGGTGCCGCTCAGCTGTCACTCGAGAACAGGCAACACCACTTTGCCCTATATTATAAAGCCACGCGGGAAAAGGTTGGCTTCTCTTGCCATTGCGAAGGTTGTATGCTGTCTCGGCCAAGACGGGAAAATCCGTCTCACCCTTTCCCCGGTCGATTCGCCCCCAAATCCCTCGTCTCCCTCCTCGGGCTCGCCTCGTCCTCCCCCTTCGACTCATCTCCGTCGATTCGACGCCGCCGAGGTCTTCTAATTCCATATAGGGGGGAGACGGAGAGAGAGAGAGAGAGAGAGGTGGCAATGGCGGAGAACCCTGCGTCCGCTTCCCCCAACAAGCCCCTTACGCAACCAGCACCTGGCGTCAGCGACGCCTCCATAACGCCGTCCAACCCCCAGAACCCGAACCTCCCTTCCCCCCAAATCCCCCCTTCGCCGTCCATGGCCGCCAGCGATCTCGCGCAGATCTCTTCCCCCCAATTGTCCCAACCCCAATCGCAGGCCCTCAACGCCGCCGCAGCCCTAGACTACTCCACCAAGCAGCAGTCCATCCAATCCCAGCAACAGCAACAGCAACAGCAGCAGCAGTTGCAATCTCAGCAGCAGATGCAAAACCAGCAGCAGAATTTGATGTCGCCTTCTTCAAGCTTCCAGATACAGCAGAACCTGCAGCGGTCCGGTTCGATGCCGCGACTGAGTCAGATCCAGCAGCATCTCGGCGCAGCGGCGGCCGCCAGCGCGATGCGGCAGCACGCAGGGATCTACGGTGGACAGATGAATTTCGGTGGCGCCCAGATCCAGCAGCAGCAGCACCTGGCTGCCGCAGCCGCCGCTGCAGGAATGGCACGGTCGGGGATGATTACGCAGGCAGGACAGATATCGATGCTGCCCGGGCAGACTGCTCAACATTTCAATCTGCAGTCTCAGATGCTTGCTCAGGTTAACCAATGCTCTATCAATGTCACTTATTCACATTACCTTGACACATAAACACTTTTATTACGTTTGATTGCAAAGGAGGAACAGAGTAATGTTGAAATGAAGAGACTGCTAAATACCTTTTCTTATTTGCAGCCAAGACAGAAGAGTTTGGTCCAAGGCGGTCAGTTCCATTCAGCTAATTCGTCTGGTCAGGCTGTGCAAGGAATGCAGAATATGGGAATGATGAGTAGCCTTGGTTTCAATCCACAGTTAAGAGCAAATGGCCCTCTACCATATGGTCAACAACGTTTAGTGCATGGGCAGATGAGACAACAGCAGCTGTCGCAACCAACAGCTCTTACATCACCTCAGGTAAATGCCTCTTTGAGTATTGTACATTTTTAGTCTTTTCCGTGGTAACTATTGAGTTGGTGAAAGAGAAGGAATCCCATGTAAGCTACATGTGTATTCTGTCCTTAGTCTTCTAGCTCTCTCTTTTGATTAGAAGAATACACGGGAAAGTAGGTGCTCTCAATCTCACCACCGGAAAGGAGAGGTGGTGGAATTGACGTGCTTTGATGTTATGAATACAACATCAACAACAACAAAGTCGTAAGTCTCAACTATTTAGAGTCGGCTGCATAGGTCTTTTTCCGCCATTGAGATCTTTAAAAAGTCTTATATTTAGTTAAGCTCAGAGTATTTAAATATTTATTTATAGTTTCTATTAAAATTTTTTTTAATCTTCTTCTACCTCTCTTCTTACAACTAATATTAATTATTTCACCTCTTCTGACTATCATTTCCGGAGGTCTCCTCGGTAAATACTCATACCATCTTAAACGATTTTCTTTCATCTTGTTTTTTATCGAAACGATACCTAGTTGTTCATGAATCAAAATATTTTTTTTTATCTTTTTTGGTAACTTCACACATCCATCTCAACATTCTCATCTCGACAACACAATTTTTTTGTGTATGTTTTTTCTCAACTGTCCAACACTCAGATCTATAAAGCATTATTGGTCTTATAACTGTCTTATAAAATTTTTCTTTTAATTTCATAGGTATCCGATGATCACACAAGACTCTTAACGTTCCTCGTCATCTTAACCATCTTGTTTTTACTCTATGAATAATATTTTAATCGATCTCTCAATCTTGTTGAATAATTAATTCAAGATACCTAAGGTTTTTACTTAAAGGGACTTTTTGCTATCTAATTTAACTATATTCTCTTGTTTATTTTTAGAATCACCCTCCGTAGCTTAAGTTTATAATTTATTTCACTTAGACTCTCATCAACTGAGACAATATTATCAGCAAATAACATACACCAAGGAGGTCTATCATGCAAGAGACTAGTAAGTTCATCGATGGAAATACTTTGATGGCATGAATAAACATCTAAATTCTTTGCTCTAATTCATTCAGCTGAAGTATGCAACTTTTATTTCATAACTTTTGGTATATTCTGGTTGGATATAAAGCATTACAATTAGTATGCTTTTAGTCTGAATGCTTAAGAATATATGTAAAGGGCTTCTAAACAAAATAATGTACAAAATGAATGTGCTAGCTAGTTTGGTTGGTAAACACTTTATCATAACATCAGGCTCCCCTGAGATCAAACCTGCATTTACTACTTACCCTTTGCAAAAAAAAAAATAATAATAATAATAATAATCAGCTATATGTCAAGTAATACATGCAGCTGAACTTTTAAGTTGTTCTTTGTGAGTGGGTTTTGCTGACTTGCAACTTAAATTTCACAAACTTTGACCACATAATGATTCTAGATTGTTATGCTTGTATCATCATATGTCTAATGCTTTCATCCTTGATCATGATGCGGGAATATCGTGTTTTAAAATTTTGCAGCATGCAACAATTCCATGACCAGCATGCTCAAAATTAAAAACCTTGGAGTATCTCTTTTGCATCTAGTGAATTAACCTAACACCTTACTTTTTATAAATTTGTGCCTTGCATTTTGATGCTATTGCATGATTGATATTGGTATTAGGATTGGATAAGGATAATATAATTGGCATTAACAGAACTTGTTCAATTAGATTGGTGGATAAGGATCAATCAAGAAAAAAAATATCAGAAGCTAGAAAAAAAAACAAATGATTTTAAAATAAACGAATTATGTGCTATAAAGGATTCTTTAATTTTCAGACTTCATAAGATACCCAGAATGAACATTAAACTTAAATATAAAATATGATAAAAACAATAAACTGATAAAGTACAATAACAATAACAACAGACATCATGCCGCGATGTCCCAACTATTTGAAGCAGCTATATGAATCTTTTGTTGCCATTGAGCTCTATATAAAACAATATCTTCAAAATAATTTATTAAAGTAATTATGATATATTTATTTTTATAATAAATATCAGAGATAATATAGTGCTAAATAACTTTTTTATATATGTCATGCAAAAAGATCTAAAACTTATCAACTTTGAAGATAATGATGAGCACCATGGTGGCTTCAATGCCTTTTTTATCACTGAAGTATTGGACAATGCAAAGTTGATAGGAAAAATAAACCTTTTAAAATATAATGTCCATAGGATTTGAAATTAATCATAAATTTCATGTCATCTATCGCGATTATGTTCACAATTCTATTTTCAAAAGAGTTTAAGGATGATTAACTGTCATCTCCATATTTCTATATTGCCTTTTAATGGTGAATGTTATGATTGTTGTAAATATCAAATGCAATTGTGGCAACATCAGCTCCTTTATTTCACTGTCATAGTCACAATTCATTTTTGTCTTTCCTCTATCTTGGCTTCTCTTCTTCTCCTACTTTGTGTTCCCAGTCCTTTTTCTTCTATTGAGGCTAGCAAATCAGAACATAGTTAAATTCAATGAGTTCTGGCTGCTCACAACCTACTCTCGATATTAGGCTGAAAAATAAAAAAAATTGCTTGATCCTTTAATTAAACACATACAGATCAGGTGTATTTATCCAAATTGGTCAATACCCTGAACTACTGATGTGGGGAATTTGATCTCCTAGTAGTGGAGTTATAATGAATGATTTTCTTTTTGTGTGTGCTTCTTAGTTTCATTAAAGTTCATTAGTGCTGATAAATTTTGGCAACATGTTTTCTGATTTTATTTGTATTTTAATATCTGTTTTAATTTTGAGCATTTGATTTTAGATGTTACTTCTCTCTTGCTGTCCGGCAATCAGAACAAAATTTATGCAGCATTTTGTATTGCTGCCATAGTTACTGGATGCATAAACTTCTGTTGATAGTCATGTGGTAATTTTGTTTTCAAAATTATTGGCAACTGTTTGTGTTTTGGTGGTACTTATTACAATAGGCTAACGGTAGAATACTTGGCTGGTCTGGCAGAAGCTGCCTGGTCAAAGCTTACCCAGGACACCATCAGCTGCTGCACTTAATCCACAAGTATCTGGGTTGACTCAAAACGGACAATCGGCACTTGTACAGACTAATCTTTCTCAACAGCAGCAGCAGTGGCTGAAGCATTTGCAGCCATCATTGCCTTCACCAGGTTCTCCTTCATTTCATCTACAACAGCAGCAAAGGCAGCAGCAGTCGTTCTTGACACAGCAACTAGCTTCATCGCAGCTGCACCAAAAATCCATGGCCCTCACTCAACAGCAAATTGCTCAATTGGTGCAGCAGCCACTACCTAGCCAGCAGCAGCAGCAACATCTGATACAACAACAGCAGCTGCAACAGATCCAGCAGTTGCAGCAGCAGCAGCAGCTACAATCTCCACGGCTACCAGGGTCTGCAATCCAAAAATCTTTAAATTTAACTGGATCACAACCAGAAACACCAGCTTCGGGCACTACCATGACTGGTGGAAGTTCTAGTCAAGGTGCAGAAGCAACTAATCAACTTCTTGGAAAGAGAAAAATACATGATTTAGTTTTACAGGTACCCAACTTACCCAAATTATAGTCAATGACAATTTATCTGTTTTACCATGCATATACTAGTTGTTTGCTTTTGAAATCCATAATGTATGATAACTATTTGACATATCTAACCACAAATGTTGTCAGTATATATGCATAAACTGATACAGAACACTGTTTGGTGTTTATGTAGATGCCTTATAGACTTTGTTGGACAAAATTTGATATTAGGAGAAACAATCTAATTTTTGTTTGTTTGTTTTATAATTTAATTTTCCACAACCTGTACATTTTGGTGGATAGCAGCAAGCATGCTTGTCAATGTTTAGAAGGATAAAGAATCTGCCTGGATAATGTAATGAGTTAAGGATGAGGTTTAGTCTCCTTAAGGAGTTAAAAGTGTGATTTAGTTTGTAGGTGGAGTTCATATTAGATGCATGTGTATTTAATATCCTTGAATATGCATCTACAGTGTCGATTTGTGCAAACTTGATTTATTTAATTTGTGGTCTTTGGTTTATGTGGGTAAATTGGATGATGGAATTCTTTCTTCCATGTCTTGATCGTTTGGCATTGACTTATGATCTTTACTGTTGTTGCAGGTAGATCCCATGGGTAAATTGGATCCTGAAGTTGAAGACCTCCTTTTGGAGATAGCTGATGACTTCATTGACTCAGTAATGTGCATATACCTTATGTCTTTAATTTTCTTAATAGAAGATGAAAGCATAACAGTATCGTTGGCTGTGAATATGAATCTTACTGATTCCTTCTTCTTCTTGTAATTTGTAACACTATCCTGGTATCTTCCTTATTTTAAGAGGTGAATGTATACTGGTGATGCCACTCCCGCTTCTGTTTCTCATGTATTTCGAGTCCACATAGGCCTTGCTTTGAGCAGTCACGATTATCATAATTCGTTCTTGAGTCGCATCTATAACTCTTAAGTTAAATATATGGGAATTTGGCATATTTAGAAGACCATATTCAACCAGCTTTCTGTGACAAAAACTGCCAAGAACTCTCTTGTCAAGCATTAGAATGTTGTTGTTAAGTTTGGCACTAATAGCAACTAATGCATATTAACTAAGAAATATCCCTTGATATTGCTTTTTTGCAACAAAAAAGTTCTCATTTGGTCTACTTGTTTTAGCATATTTAATGCACCAAGAGTTTGAACCATTCCGATAAAAAATTGTTTATGCATTTTCATGCTGGAGCACACATGCAAGTGCAACAAATTTAACCATATGCAAATATGGTGAACTTGAGGGGCATATACACAAAAGTTCAGTTTATTTGAATAATCTAATTAGAAACTAAAGGAGGACAGAGTTTTGCCTATGGACTTACTAGTTCACTGCCAGTAACCGGAATCTAAAATTTTAGACCAAGTGCTAGGCATGCTACATAACAAGTTTCTAGATCTGAAAGTTATTTTTGTGCTGACAAATTAGGATAAACAAACTTTGGTTAAGAATGTTATGTGCATTATGTCTATGTGTTGTATAGTAGTAAACATGTCTATGTTCAGCTGTGAGTGTTTTCCCATATGTGCCACTTCTAAGAACTTAAAATTATTAGACTAGTGTCAGACCTATTTCTGCATTGACCGACTGGAGCTAATCAATGAGCACCTATGGTATATGTGATGCATCCAAAATCCATCAAGATATTCTCTGACATTACCTTTCTTTGTCTGTATTCTAACCATTTGAAGAAGCCATTTGATGTTACAGACTAATGATATATGCAGTAGAATATATGCTTTCTTGTATGTTGCATGTTTGTTGCTTTTCTAATGCACCTTGACCACATTGAATAAATGTCTTCTGACCTTATCATGTTGATGTTGCATAACATTTGAAGCTTGCGTTCTTTCCTGTAGATTTGTCTATCTAAATGATGTGAATGTTGTTTAGTCATCACATGATGAGTTTCTATCTGACCTGTGGCATTCATGCAACTACTTTTCGAAGTGCAGGTTACATCATTTGCTTGCAGTCTAGCGAAGCATCGCAAATCCTCAACTTTGGAGGCTAAGGATGTATTGCTACACCTAGGTTTGCAACTTAGATAACTCCTCTAAATATTTAATTAATTTCATTCAAAGAACTGCTTTAGCCAACATCCTTGTTGCAATTTGTGCTTTTCAATTCACTTTTTTGTATGTTAAAAGTTTATGCCCACCACCATTTCACCACTGGTTGAAATTTCTTGTTCATTTCTTTTTCTCTGTCTATCCACTGTGAAGTAATCAAAATGAAATTAGATCTTTGATATGTGAAAGGCTAAAAACTGTACTACTTCAAATATATATGGGAAAAGACATTATTCTTCTCATTCTTTCGAGTACTTGGCCAGCGATGCAATATGGCCATGGCTTTTATTTCTTTGACATAACTTGAGGTCGATCTTATGCAGAGAAAAACTGGAACTTGGCTGTTCCAGGTTACACAAGGGAGGAAAAGAGTTACCAAAAAGAATCTGTAAGTGTTTCTTTAAGTCTTTTCTTTTTGTCATTTGCTGCATGACCTATATATTGTACCTATTTCAATTCCCGACTTTACTTTCTGAATCAACTTAATGGGATGAATCAAATGAAATTTTATCATCAGAAAATTATCTCTAATCTAATGAATTTGAAGGTAAATCACTGGGTCACAGCCTTTAGGTCAGAATGCTGTGTTTGCATGAACAGGTCGGAGCCATTGTTTTAATTTGTGGTTATTGAGGTAGAAAAGAGTAGAAAGTAATGATTGTGTTCATACCTGTAGATCACTGCTGCTGATGGTTGATAAGCTCATTGTCATTTGTTTTGTTTCACTTCACCATTTTGCTTATTTCGTAATGATGATGGTTTTAATCAAATGAAAGCTGATTGTTGAAGAAACTATGTAATGATGATGGTTTTCGTCAAATGACAAGGTGAATTTGTTGAAGAAACTATGTATCACAATATATGAAGCTAGGGTTTCCATGTTGATCAGCACGTGTTGTCATGGATTAAAACATACCAGTCCAGAAAGGTATGGGGAGGTGTGATGCCAACACATGCCGAAAGTCATGACATATGTTTAGACAATCTTTTGGCATGTGCCAACTATCATGAAGCCTTACCAACTAGCACAATGTGGAGGCCTGCTGTTCTAGGAAGATATTAACAGCTTCTCTGCCAAATAATTCGGTTTATGTCCAAGACTGAGGTGAATTTAGAAGATATTCTCTCTTGACAGCATATCGAGCACTTTAGGTTCATTATTTTAGGTTATGATTCAGACTTAATCACCCAGAATCCTAAGGGTTTATAGAGGTTTAAAGTAAATGTTTAAATGTTTCTTTTAATTTTTCTTTCAATGTTTGACTGCAAGTTGTCGGTAGATTAAGGACATAAAGGATTTCCATGCAACAAATGTGGTTCCAATTGTCTGATTTTGTGTGTTTGAGTTGAACAGTGCTCATATAGAATTTAGTGCCTTACCTCTTATGGAAAGTTGTACCATCTCTAAAGGAGCAATGAAACAAGAAGGCACTTATGGTCGCATGATCTATTAATATAAGTGGCCTTTCTTGGGCCAAATATTTCTTTTAATTGATTGTCATATACCTTTTTCACCAGAGCTTGCGTTGCTCAGGGGCATTGTGCTGTATTTAGGAATTGACCTTGAAATAACACTTGATCATAATTTTTTTTTCAAATCATCCATGGAACCTTCTCAATAATGATTTAATTTCCATAGCAAACCCACTGACGTGAAATGGTATATATTATGAGGAGCCTTTTAGGGGCAGTATTCATGAACATTATAAAAAATTCCTTTGATTTGCTTAGAAGAAAAGCATGAATTGATTTTCACTGCGCCATTGATGTCTAATTTAATACTTATTTGACAAATATCTTAAGTTCATCAAAGATGAATTGTGCAATGACAAGAAAGTTTAGCATTAGGCTTAACCATAAGACAAAGGTAATTAAACCACTGCAATAGGATGTCATTGATGTCTTTGATGTCAGATATTCAAAATTCTTCTACTTAGGATTCATGATAATGTGCAATGCCTCAAGGCTTACACACACGATTTGTACATAAGTCATGATTCACGTACTATTTGTAATTTGAGCATAAGCATTTTGTGCGACATGTTAAGGCATCCTTTCTACAAGTTATTACACAGTCCTTGTGTCATGATTTGGTATCAAAGTAATTCTATGACCCTCCATGTGAACCAGCACGAACCATGATGGGGATTTCCTTGTGCATATCAAGTGTTCCCACATGTTGGTCACAGAATGAATTCTAGACATTGTGATGATTGTAGGCCTTGATTAAGAGACTTTTGAGTAGGCAGGAGCTTTGTGGTACCCCAGTAGTCTGACATTGGGAGATCACGAGTTGATTGGTAAATAAGATTTGATGGCCTCTGGTAGTAAGTTGGGCTTGAGTATTTTAGGTAATGAAGTTAAAGCTTTTCTATTATTGTGGGAAATGAATAACAGTTAGTGTGTGAGTTAGTGTATGCTATAGTGTCATAATTGTATAATAGTTTTAGTGAGTTGATTGCTATGTTTACTATTATGGTGGGAAATGTAGAAATTTAATAAGGTTGCCATGCAATTGATCTCGTGTTAGATCTAGAGTCATCACAAATATTTGTTCCAAAGACAAACATGAGAACCCTTCCCCTATGGTTGCCATCCTGAATTTTAATGCTTTTCTTCGTGTACTTACAAATCCTGTTTTCAAGTTTCTTTGCTTGCTTCCATTCATATCTGTAATTTATAAATATCTTGGAGGGACATGTAACCTTTTTTGTATCTTTATCAATATTTTGTTACTTGATCAGCATGAGCTTCCTCAGATGATTAGAGGAGTTCTAATTTTATTATTCTAAATTGCAGTTGCCTTTGGATATCCATAAACAACGGCTGGAAATGGTAACCTTCTCTCATTTGCTTCTTGGCAAGCTTTTGATGTATTATGTTTTCCTTGTAGACCATCATGTTGAAGATCTCTGCTAAGTACTAATTGAAGTGCAAAATTTATCAGATAAGAGAGTTGGCTGAAACACATCAATCAGATGGAGATATAAGTGGTGCTAAGGTCACAAATAAACAGGCCATAAACAATTCGGGAAGTGATCACTCAATAAAACCTTCAC
Organism: Musa acuminata AAA Group; assembly: GCF_036884655.1. Taxonomy (NCBI): domain Eukaryota; kingdom Viridiplantae; phylum Streptophyta; class Magnoliopsida; order Zingiberales; family Musaceae; genus Musa; species Musa acuminata. The sequence goes on along the minus strand of NC_088355.1, from coordinate 7,847,349 downwards.
CAAGTTCAGAGCAGTTATCGCTCCCTGCAGTTGGCTCACAACTTATGCACAAATCCCAGCGGTTTTAGATGTTTCTGTGCGTTACAATCTATGACTTCATCTTCCTCCCTGTGATTAACTGCCCTGTAAGTACTCTTGAATCAGTTTAGATTAATATTTGTCTGACAACTTAATGCTGCTTGGTGTCTGGTAACTGTGCTGCAAGAGCAATATATTCACACTTGAACCATTTTTCTGTGGTCTGATATGCTTCAGTAGATGCTAGATAATTCTCTTAAAATGTGTATTCTGTTCAGACAATTGAAAAAATCGAAAACCGTCTTACTAACTAAATAAGCTGGAGAAGAACGATGTAGCATACCCATCACCTTGGAATTAAATATGAAACATCCAGTCCATGTTTTGAAAAATTATGACCCAGATCCAAGGCATCTATATGAGGGTTAAAGTTATTGGCTGAAGCTAGTATGTCTCTCTATGATCTCATAGCTACTGAATCTGATTAGTTTTCCATATGTTAAATAAGTTGCTTTAGCTCTTTTTAGATATATGTTATTTATCAAGTATATTTTTCCCTAGACCTAGAGGCAAACTTCTTTTCACGTGGTAAACATAGCATTAAAATCTGGGTGGGAAGCATGATCATCCTCTAAAAGTTGACAGCATATCTTCTGTGTATCCTGATCTTCATGGCATATATTTCAGTTGTGTTTAGACTCTTCACTCATTGTAGGTGAAACTAAACTGTTTAATAGTTAGCTGGATGAGTTAACTTTTGTCTACTTTTCATGTCTTCCAGGTTAGTGGTTTGCAAATTCAGTACTTGCTTTCACTAGGAGTATGGTGATACCCGACGAACTCATGGCCAGATGGTTGCTAGTGAGTAAAGCATAGATTTCTGGGGACGAATTGTTGTGTGCATAATATGTAGAAGCATGCAGCTATTGCAGGACCTTGAATGGTGAAGACTTAACTGAAAATTAGCATCTAGATTATTAATTTTTTTCCCTTATAATCCACTTTGTTTTCTTCTTAGAAGCTTAATTGGTGATAATTTGAATTTGTTAGTGGGGATGAACAAGAATTATTTGGGTGGTATTGCTCTGACTTGGTGGATCATATTTGTTCATAAATAAACTGGGGAATGAAATGGATTTTAAGGATAAGAAATGCCTGCTTGTTAGATGTTTTAAAATGGAAGTCTATAGTGCCAATTCGGTGCATCATGCTCTTAATTTTGTTGATTCTGATGATCATATGGTTCTTGGCGTTGTAATATGCTTGGAAGTAATCGCAACCTTCTGCATTAAATTTTCTTCGATGTATGAAAACCCAGCTGCCTCCTGCGGGGTCTTGTAGCTTTGATCACTCTTGGCTCTGTAACAAACCTTATAGCTTAATGTTGTCTGTTAATAAAAGGAAAAATTAGATATGAAGTTAGTGTACGTAGTAGTTCTGATACAATCTTTGTTGTTCTTCGAGTTGGAAACTAAGAGTAGAAAATTATTCATGTGCTGATTGATTGATTCCTAATCCATATTATTATCTCCTGCGATGTTCCAAAGAAAACCATTTTTCATTAATAAGAATCATGGGTGGATGAAATCAACGGGTCAAAAATGAACCAACCTAAAGCACGTGATATATAGAATCTTGGGAAAAGAAACTTCAAAACCAATATAAAAAAAAATAAGAAACATTAGAAATTACTACTCTTAAGTTACAAAATAATACTTAATATTGAAGTATGAGATTTATCCATATCTGTAGATTAAAACCCATATTTTTGTATCAGTATCTAAAATTACATTATCCTATAAAATGTTATATATATATATATATATATATATATATATATATTGAAGAAATGGCCATATCCTTTATATCATCATTCTTTAATTTGCCTCCGCCCTCCTGAGTTATTAAATACATTATTTGGATTATTCGTTTTGTTTATTTGATTAACTTAATAAAACAAAGTTGGAGGGAGTCTATTTGACATGAGGTCCGTCTCCTCGTGTGGGTCCCGCAGAGGCCCGGTTGTTGCCTCCAATCACAAGAAGGGAAAGCGAGAGCGTACAGCAAAACAGAAAAGACAAGTATTTTGTGAAGTTTTAAATGCAGTTATTCGCCCGCTTGACGTCCGCCAAAAAGCCACGGAGAAGACACGAAGAGCTCAAAGCTTTTGGTGGTGGAGTGGGGTGGAGGGTGGCTCCGATCCATCGTGCGACCTCGTCATCGCCCTCGCGGGAGCCGCTTTTTCTCACGCCGTGATCGGAGAATCCAAATCGGTAACCTGCTCCACCCTCGATTCTCTCACTTCTTGAGATCGCTGCGGTTCCCTCGTCAACAACCTCTTAAGAACGAGTTCTTGATCGGACAGGGTTCTCTCGCTTGGCTCCCGTCTTCCTGGAAGGGCACGGAATCGCCAAAATCGGTAGTGTATTATGATTTCTTCCTCTGAAGATTTCGTTTCCCTCTCTTAGCTGGGTAGATCGGTAAAAGATTGGTTAGTAGAGTTCGTTCTTGGGGTTTTCTTGAGAGATCTTGCGGTAGAAGAGGGATAAGCGTCAAAAGGTAAGCATGATGATACCTACAATAGCGCTTTCTTGGAATACTTGTGTTAACTCTGCGGTTGATTAGAATGTCCCACATGTAAAGATGATAGAAATCTGTGTTAGCTTTTAGGAGGCAAGAAAGATATCGATTAACTTTGAGATCGAGCATGAGAAAGGTTGGTCAGTGGGAGTACGTTCCTGGATTTTTCCTTGGGAAATCTTATGGAGCGGTCGATAAGATGGTGCCTACATGAAACGATGATACAAATATGTGCTAGCTAGCTGTAAAAATGCTAGAAAGATATCGATTACCTTTGAGATCTCGAGCATGAGAAAGATTGGTCAGTGGGGTATGTTGTTGGTTTTTTATTGGGAATCATGGGGGAGAAAGAGGAAGAAGCATCATAAAGCATAAAGGTTGATTTGTTACTCCTTTCCTTTAATCACTTAACATCTCTCACCATTATATGATAGCTTCATCCTCAATTTTTGATTCATTTAATTCAGCTCATTCGTGATAGCTTTTGACTGTTAATTCTAGCATAGTGCTTTTTCTCATGGTCGACCAAATGTCAAGATATGATGCTGTATACCGATTAAAATGCAACAATGGCAAGGTTCAATCATCTATTGTTAGCTTCCAATGAAATGCACCATGCTCTCTTAACCACTCAAATACCATAGCTAAAGTTCTCAATCAGTCCTTTCGAATTCTTTATCTTTTCCTGATCAAGATCGTGATGGCAGCTATCTTAGCGTCAGAGTGATGACATACAAGGAAATAAAAGAGGAAGTATGCTGGGAAGTCAATTTTGATGGTAGATGGCAAATTTTTTAGCTTTCTTATTGAGTTAGAGCCACACAAAGCATTTGGATTACAACAACAACAAGAACAAAACCAAAAGTCTCAATTATTTAGGATCGGCTACATAGATCTTTTGCTATCATTGAGCTATTTTAAAAGTAATATGCTTAGTTAAGTCTAGAGTACTTAGACCTTTATTTATAGTTTCTATTAAGGTTTAGAATACGCAAAACATTTGGACTAAGTTGGGAAAATGTGATGCCGGTTTCTTGCACATCAATGTCAATAGATGATAGATCCGTCAGTTCAATTATCACCTTCAGAACTGCTGGATCTGAATACGGGGATGATGCATTTGATAATAGCTCTGTGGGGAAGCTTATTGATTTTTCGCTACGAGAGCAAAAGTGAATGTGTGTTTTGGAATTAGGAAGTCTTCTGGTTCCAACGAAGGTCCATGTGTGTATCAAAAGCTGAAGGATTCATGATTTCTCCAACTAGTTCTTAGTCCAAGAGTAGTATTCGAGGTCATTTAATGAAGAAACGATGACGTCATATAGCTAAAAGACACAATGGTAGGAAGATGATGGACATGAACCAAAGAGATACAAATGACAACATCAACACATCGCTAAGGGAATGCACGAGCCTATTCCTAATAAATAAAATGTAACCATTATTGGAGCTAAATGTTCGGTAGTATCACTAGCAGATTTTTTTTTAGTTTAAATCATGTGTTCTAATGACAATTTATCCTATAATACAGTGCAGCAGGGACACAATGTTGGACACAAATGCAGGCCACATGTTCCTGCAAAGTATCTAGTCAGGCTGAAATATCAAAATGATGTACGCAACCAGAGGTAGACTATTCTTCATGGAGCCTTTTTATGATCACGAGCACTGTTATGGGCAATATGTAAATTCATTAATATTACTTATTGTGCACCATTTTAGTACTCCAGCCTGGTTCTCTAGTATCTGAAACTTGCCTTGCCAAATATGTTACTGATATATCACAATGGTAGCATTTTGCACTGATGGATTTTTTTTCTCCCCCCCTAAATTGTTATGGTTCTTGCATTGGTAAACTTAAATTGATCCATTGTGATGGTTTTAAATATGACTGACTAATCGCAATCATGGGAGGTGTTGGCTAACTTAGTTAATAAAGACTTTTATAGGTCATGCCAAGATCCTTTGATCAAATTTCGTCTATGTCACTTCATCCATATCATGAGTTTTACCACTTATGTGACGTGTTCTTCTCGGTGTTTGCAACTTGGAAGTTCCATGTGTTATTATCTGAACAAATGTGTGGATAGTGCAAACTGTATGTTGGTGAATTGTAACAGGTGTCGCTCAAAGCACATTGTTATTGCTTATGAACATACCTATTGGTTTGAGATAGCAGGCAGGTGACATAGAACTTGTCTAAGTAGCCTGTGAATGAATGCACGATATTCATTACATAGTTCATTTTTTTTCTAACTATATATTATCTTTTGTGGTTAGCTATATTTAGTATTTTGGTTCCTACGTTTTAAAAAATTACATTAATATTTCTATAGTTACGAAAATAAAATATCATAGTCTATTTACTCAAATATCGTTGGTTTTATCAATTAAAATACGAAAACAAAGGATAAAAAGATAATTTTAATATTTCAATTGGTGGTGACGGATGATGGTGACATTGAGGGTCACGAGTAATTATCGTGGATGAGAAAAATGACATCGAGATGTGAGGGATGCTCAGTAATTATGGCGACATCGATGTAAATACAAAATGATGTTATTTTGTATTTGCATCGACATTAATGCAAATGTCGAACGATCCTTTCATCGCTCAATAATTATGTCGACGTTGATATCGATGTAATTATGAAGCGACAAAAAGATTGTTGACGTAGATGTAGAACGGTCCTAATCTCTTGTCACTATTCTTGTCGTTCACAACAACCACTTATGGTGTTGTCGTCCATCACCACTGACATCGTCTGCCACCATCAATTAGTACGTCAAAATTATATTTTTTTTGTTATTTGTTTTTATATTTTCGTTGATAAAATTGATAACGTTAACGTAAATAAACCTAAATATTTTACATAATATTTTAAAATATAAAAATTAAAATACTTAGACGTAATATATAATTAATCTCTTTCTTTCTTTTTTATGTATGTTATATGTGTTAAACTATTTTCCACCTCCTTGTGAATGAGATAGCTGTGGCCTGGCTTTTATGAATTGATGATCTTAGGCCTCTGATGCAGCTTTTTTTTTTTCTTTTTTTTTCAGCGAAAGTTACGTGCCAATCACGTTATGATGGATGGGGTTTGCCTTAAATCGCGCGAGTTTCTACCTGGGTTTGCTTGACTAAGTAGTGTCTTTGAACGCCAACAGAAGAAAAATAAATAACAGGTTAAATAATTGTGCAGAAACAATTATTTAACAGGTTAAAACAACAGGATGAATTATTCTCTCCCCTCCCCCCGCCCCCGCGGGAACAAACAAAAAGATGCACTGATGATAACCAAAAAGGAAGCAAAGTTTGAAATAAGCTAATAGAGTTGTATTTAGACACAAGTCAGTCGAACAACCTCATGACACAAATGTACAACAGAATCAGAATGCATGTGTGCGAGGTGGCTTACGCACATCAAAGGTTACATTTGAATTTTGAGAGACCTAACTGCTACATCCGCCTGCGCAATCGCCTCCCCCCGTTCAAATCAACACTGTCCATTGAATTCATCCCCAGGTTGCTGCTACTGCTCCTCTTTCGGCACACCTGACCAGCATCGTTATCCACAACAGCAACAGTTTCCAAAAGTTCTGCAAGCACCGACGGACACGTTCCCTCCAAATAGTTGTATCCTTCAGTCTGCATCACAGCTGCAAGTAGATGATGTAGAAACTTTGGACCATAAGCAACAACAAACAGTGATCATCTCACACTAATAGGCCTTTAAAGAAAACTGATTCTTCACCATTTCTCTAAATTCACCATCAAAAGATATTACTAATACGGCATATTTTAAGACAAAAAATAATAATAATAAAGGCATGCTGCTGGCATTTGGCACAACAGATACGTATGGCTTTTATACCACACCGTCACCACCATGAGCCAGAAAGATACAAAGTAAAATCTGGTTCAGAACACGCAAGACAGCAAATAAAAAGTATAAAAATTGGCCAGATGGGGAGAAATGAGAGTTTGTGATTTGTTGTCAAAAGATAACGTTTTTGTGGTACAACAAACCACCCTATCAGAAACTTTGGGTGACTAACATGGAAGGCTAAAACCCTATGGACCATATCAAACTTCAACAGTCACTCTCGACACATGCTCAGATCCAAGTCTTCTCTTCCATCCATCAAAACTAATGAGAGATCCACGCACAACATATATCTGAAAAAAAATGAACTAAGCAAGGTAACTAAGGGATTTTTTTTTTTTTTTAATAATCTCTTAGATGAAAATTATATGTCAGAGGAGGATTGTAAATTCCAACCATAAGTGGTAAGCAAAGAATTAAAATTGGTCACATTCCCATAAAAACAGAAGTATATTGAGTTTTCGGGAAGAAAAAAGGATAAGAAATATGTATTTTCAAGACTCAACAGAACTACCAACTGCACCCTCAACTTCACTGGACATCCACTTGTTACTCAACCACCTCTTAGGTTTAATCCAACATCCATATCTTTCAATTTGCTTTTGACATTAAACCTATATCGCATTTTGTTCTTCACGTAGCAAATTTAATATTCAAAGAGAAAAGAGGCCACTAGGCCTGATAATTACAAACTACCAATGCCATCAAAGACACACTTATGTCATGCTATGGCTCCAAGACCCACTAAAGCAGATTTTGAGCCTCGCTCGAACAAGTCTCATAGCCTTTACTGACTTCTTTTATTCCAAGAACAATCACCAACGAAGCATGCCTCTATCAATTTGAGATATAATCCATTCTTCATCACTAATGAAAGATTTTTGTGATGCAAGAGATTTATGTTAAATTTACAAATAGAATGGGTAAATCATATTTTCCTTCATTAAAAAAAAGGAGATTGAATAATTGAAATATCAAATTGTCAATCTCATCTATATTCTCCTTTCATTCGACTCTTCTTTCCTTTGTTATCTTCTACTGTTGTTTCCCTCTTCATCTTGTTCTTCATCATCTTTAATCTATTGCTTCTTTTGAGATAATGAAACAAATTGTTTACAGGAAAAACTTAAATAAACTCATTGCATATTTAAGTTACTTTTAGTACTAGTATTGTTGCCTTATCTCAATCCTAGGCTTCAAGAGATGTACTAGTATTGTTGCCTCATCTCAATCCTAGGCTTCAAGAGATGCTGGCACCTCGACGTGCTATATATAAACCACGAAACATAATCTAATCAAGGCTGGTGACTCAAATCTAACTATTTAAATTTCAGATGTCTACGTACAAATTTAAAACCCAACACAAATGGTGAACCCGGTGCAGGAAATTCCACCATTGGATCTAGAGAGGGTCCATGCACACATCCTTATACACAAATTTCTCTGTCATCTTCACTTGCACTATTGCACAATAAACATCCATGTACTATAAGATCTAGAAAAACCATGCATCAATATACATAACTGTAACATGTATGCTAAATATTACCTGCAAGTGGACTGCCTAAGTCATTTACCATCAGGTAACCTACTTGCAAGTGTTTGGCTGCCTATAAGTATGACATTTGCAGCATTCACATATGCAACTAGACCTTTACATGCTACATGTAGGCTTGCAGTTTGAAATTCTAGGTTGCAAATCACAATTGGAATTGAATATCCCCTCCATCCTCTCATCTGTTGCCTCTTCAGACTTCCCACCCTTTTATCCTCTACTGTAGACCCAATAAACACTACCATGTCCTTCATCGTGCATCCTTTTACAAGCACCAGCAGTCATGTACTTAATTGCAACTGCAAGTAGCATACATACATACAAGCTCCCAGACAGCTACACATGTAACTGCTACTTCCAGCATTTACTTTTGACAACAATTGTCACTTGCTTGCATTCCAGGTCTAGGCAACCCAATGCCAAGGAAAGTACATTAGCTGAGCTTAAGCTGTTCTTCATCTGACTCGAAACTTGAACATTCACTTGTACATGTTCTTCTCTTGTATCTTTCTTCTTTATTAACCCTACATACATAAAGCTATGGCCTATACAACTAGTTCAGATCAGATTGCAAACATGGTCCACAGAACATAACCGAGCCAGCATTGTTCCAATATTATCAAAGAAAAGATATCTCTTGCCCATAGTAGATCATACTTGTATACTTCTTGCAATATTTAAGAGACAAGGCATCAGTGAGAGTACATCAAGAACCTCAATAATTTGTTATACCAACACAACTCCAGAACCAAGTACAAAAACAAGACCAAGTATACAATTCCGTTTACATTTTTACCATCCAAAACCGAATACAAGTTTAAGTGTTTTAACAGAAATAAATTATCTATTATTCCTCTTCTTTGTTTCATTTTTTACATAATCTTGACAAATAGGCTAATATCTCATGTTGAATTGATTAAGTACCTTTAAATTCTTCCACTATGCCATCTTCATATCACTTGATATGAATTCTTTTCCCAAATAACTATTTTGTGCACTCTAGAGTTCATACAATAAATCCCAGTAACAAATCAGAATCGATAGGGCCTAAAATATTGACCTTCCAAATGCATCCATCAAAAAATACCATGAGCTTATTTAGCCTACGTTAGTAAAACTTTTGACTAATTTCTACAGTTAACTTAATGGCAGACCGGTAGTCACTCTATGATCTTCATAACCTTTTGACAGTTACATATATATATATATATATATATATATATATATATATATATATATATATATGAAGCATATATTGAATGTCAGTATGATGTGATCGGGTAGAAGCAGATTTCACTTCTGCACTTTAAAATGATTATGCTTGCAAAAACAAAACGAAATGTCCTTGCTATAAACTGGAAAATTAAGTATTTTAATCATAAGAATTAAAACTTACCTCCTAAGTTTTCTCGAACAGCTATGAATTTTAGACACACATTCTTCAGTTGAACACATTGGTGTTGTTCAGCGAGGGCTAAGGTTGTTGCTACTGTGTCAGCAGTGATTCCTTCACATAATTTTGCTTCACACAGCAACCTCAGACGATCCAAACCATATCTATCAGCTGCAGCTAATAAATGTTGTATCATTATTGTAGATGTACACATTGAAATTGAACCAGTCAATTCATGAACATCAGGAAGCTCATCCGAATATATGAAAATGAGCATGGCCTGCAGCAGAGAGAAGTCAAATAACAAATTTGAGCACGAAGAAGTAAAAATTAGCTTTCTACAAATATCATAAATTAACTTTCTAAAAATTTGCAGAAACTATTCTGGAAAAAGAAAAGATTCTAAAATGAACATCCATATCCATAGCAGTACATTTAAAGTGCTTAGTGTCTGATAGTAAGGAATGGCATTAAATTGTCAAACAGAATATAATGCCATATTATAAGAAATTGATGTGAATGCAAATGGTAACTGTAAGATTTATAATCATGTTCTAAGTAAAAATTGTGCCATACTATTTTATCGAAATTTGTTAAATATGGTTCCTTTTTTGTTTTGAAGGTTAACCACAATGTCAGCATGTTCTTCAATCTGGAATAAGTCATTGATTTAGGCAACAGAAATTAAGCTAGGCCATCCATACATCAAGAACAAATCTGCAACATGTGAATGTTAAACAATTGAAAAAAAAAAAAGTAGAGGAAAAAAGATATAGGAAATACAAAAAGAAGTATCTGAAATATGAGCCTCAAAGCATTATGCATGTTTAAAAAGTTCAAGCACCATGAATAAAGCCACTGAGCAGAAGCAAGTCTATTTGACAGAACCAGACAAGAATCACTTAAACCTTTAAACATATCGAGAAAAGGTTCCAAAAGAAAAGAAAGGTAGGGTTCATGACTATCATATGTTCAACCAAAACAGTCCTTATAGGTCAAACAATATACCTGTCAAATTTTCTTTTACCTGTCAATAAATTACTGCAAAACAAATGCCACTTGCCAATGCAAAAAAATAAGGGCCAAGGAGATTAGGACCAACGTAAGTCATAAATTTTTCTTCAATGTGGATAAAGTCCCTAGAAGAAGAGGTGATTTCTCTCTCTGAAAGAGTATCAGATACAAGAATCTTGAGTATGTTGAGAAGTGGTAAAAAATTGGTTGCAATTTCTTTTCTTCTTGACTGGATATATGCTTGCGTTAAGTTGTAAGTTCAATTATTAAAATATCAACTCAAAAGAAAGCCTATATATGTTTATCAGAGAGTAATTACTATCTGAAAGATCCACAATTTCTAAGAGCATAAGAGCCAGCCGCGTATCCCTTTTAATCTTTCCAACAGAGGTGAACGCAAAAGCCGCAGTGCCATTACCTTGAAAACAGGGGGTTCCACATCCTCTACATCTACTCTATCCACATTAGGATTCCCAACGAGGCCATAGAATTGGGCATTAAATACCGGAGAGCGAGCAGCAAGAATCCGCTTGTGAGCTTTAAATGTCTCATCCCCAACATGAAAAACTATGTCAGAACCAATGCCAGATTTCAACAGCTCCTTTAGACACTGACCCAAGTCTGGTGATGGTACACTAACGGAAAACTGTGTTGGTGTTTCGATACGGTTCCTGACAACACCAACCGTACAATGCATAATCAGACAGTCGTCCTTGAGGTAATCCGATGTTTCTAAAGCTGTTCTTCTGTAAAATCTCTTGTAGCCCCTAGCAAAAATGAGAAATACTTTACACCATCATAAAGTTTAACAGTAATGATAAAAAAGAACCTAAAACAATGAATATGATAAGAAACACAGTAAAAAAAGGCAACAGAACTGCCCCAAAAAAGGACTGAACAAATAATTATATACGACATTGGTATTATCACTCTAGAGGATAGGCCCTTGTATCAAGGGAAGGTTATTCTTTTGTAATCTAAATCATCAGTAATCAAGTTACAAAAATGTTCTCTATGACTGCATGGGTAGGATTTGCATACATCGAAGCTCCCCAGACCCCCTGTTCGCAGAAACTCGTACACCGGGACGCCCTTTATAGTGGTATTGCCACCCTAATTGACTGGCTGCAGTCGACAAATCAAGCTTAAAGTGACTCTCTCTGTATCAAACTTTTAATAGTACAATTCTTTTAAATATACCAAAAGTATTGTTTCTTCATATGAGAAAAAGAAAATCTATCTCAAAGTATAGTAGAAAACTCAAGAATTCAGAAACTGCCTATTCTATCAACTAGGAGGTGGATGTCGGCATCCATTCCTAGCCTCAAGTAGTTATCTACTTGTGCACAACCAGAGTCAAATGCGACATGATACGAGATAATAATTCAAAACGATGTGCATATAACTTCGGCATCAGACAACGGGTTAAAGAAATAAGAAGTGGATGCTCTATATGAAAGAAAAAGATCAGGGCTCTGTACGATTAATCAGAATCGTAACACATAAAGATACATCGAGCAAAATGATGTCTCCATCTCGAAAGAGGCCAAGAAACAGGGCTTACCACATGCTCCCTCGGTACTTAAGGGTGTACGGCCCGCCCTCCAACGCCCGCTCGAAGTGACTGTGCACCTTGTGGCGGTCCTTGCCGCTCTGGTCGAGCATGGTCAGCTCGAAGAGTGCCCGCACGTCGGTCCCTTCGCTGGCCAGGGCGATGAACACGGACACATAAAGAGAGTTGTCCTCGGGGTTCTTTCCGTCGGGGTAGAAGTAGATCGCCCACTTGTAGCCCCCCACATCGAAGGTGCCGCTGGACATGTACTTCCCCAGCCCCATCCCCTTGGCCAGCGAGAACCCCTGGATGGTGTACCGGTGCGACCCATTCACGGTCTCGCACACCGACTTCGACTGCGACACGTTGATGCCGCCCCTATCGCCATGGACGACCTTCTCCATCTCATTCCAGAGATCCGGCTTCGTAGAACCCCCTCCCCTCCCCAGGAACCTCGAACCCTAACCCTAATCGAAATCCTCCCCAATTCCCCGACAATTTGCGACGGGGAGGCCAAATGGGGGGCGGACCGCGGGGGTCTGAGATCGAAATTGGGGGATTCGAGGGAAAGATTTGTTTCGAATCGAAGAAGGGAGAGGGTTTGACGTCTATCGAAGAGAGATGTCTGGAAGAATGGGAGGGGTAAAGAGGCGAATTAGGTTGGAAAGGGCTAAATGGCGAAAGCGAAGAATGAAAGAAGGGTTTAGAATTTATAGAGACAGACAGAGGAAGAAATAAAACAGGAAACCGACGTGTGTGATATGTAAGGCGTGCAAATGACCGCATATTAAATGTCTCTGCGGTAACACTTGGGTTCCATGGATCTCGATATGTCGATCAAATCGAACGGCATTCTCAAAGCAGCGCCGAAGCCGATTAACGGGTTGGATTGGAATGGATGAATTATATAACAGATTATGTTATATATATATATATATATATATATAATCGAAGGAAAAATAATCAAGTGATTTGGGCATTCATGATTATTGTTATATTTCGATGGAAAATGAGGACTAAGGTACAAATGAATAATATTAAGATATGAGTAAATCACATCCAATGTGCATTCAAATTATACTAAATTATCAAAAATAGTTCACCAAGTTAGAAACTTTTATGCTAGCATTGCCATATCGATTTTTTTTTTTAATGCACGTGATGAACATAAAATTCAATCATAATATTTTACTATTAATAATTAAGATCTTCATCGGGTAAGCATGATATGCCTAAAATTTTGGCATCGACTAAAGAGAGAGAAAAAAATTGGCTAAATTAGTGAATTCTTGAAATAGAAACATAATTTTTGTACCAAAAATTACTTATTAGTATATATAATTAGAGTCTCCTGATTTAAAGCATGAATTATTGTTATACTTTCAGATGTAGATATTGGGGAATAAATGCCCTCTAACGTATCTGACCATGGAAGCTTGACTTGTGATGTCACAATCATTGATGACTAATAGAAGGCACTTATAAGATTATTAACTTATAGTGATTTGATGAGCTGTGTTACCTAAGGACAGATGCATTTGATTTGACTTACAGAATTACTCTTGGCATTTGATTACAGCTATAAAAATTATATATGTCAAATTTTAATATCAAAATCTGAAATCAAATAATAATATATTTGAATTTACGATGCACATATTCTTAAATAAAATTATCTAATTTACAAACATACCATCGTTGAAGCTGAAGATTATAATAATATTAATACGTAACGAGAATTTGATTTATCATCTAATTACTGATGGATCCGTATAATCTGTAATTTCTCAGTAATATCGAGTCTCTATCATTTCAAAACTCTATCATACTTACATTTTTTTAATTGTTTGATAATTATAATTTAATTATATTAATAATATATCTTACTTAATTAAATAATACTACACAATCTAATATTGATATCGTAATTTAATTTATTTTTTAATATATTTTTCTTAAAAAATATTTTTTATATTATATATTTTTAATTAAAAAAATAACGATTCAAACCGAACCTAATCAGGCAAGCAGTACTCTTCTGTAGTGGCAATGGTTTGCCTATTCAACCATTGGGTCCCATCAACCCTTTCCAATGTTCGGCTGACACCGAGTCAATTAAACTAAAGCTGAGACCCTCCACTCTACAACCAACTAAGCGAGACCTGTAAAGAAGAAGCGAAAACAAATGATGAGTCGTGGGGCTTCACTAACGTGCCTCCATGTCGGATCCGATAATTCAAAGTCCGGATCCGCAACTCAACAACGGTCCTCGTGTTATCAAATTCGGATATGGATCACAAGCGGGCACGATCCGAATCCGATCCAGCGATCATAATCAAAGCAAAGCACGTCGTGCGAGGGGCGGTCACCACACATCACCCCCCGCCCCCCACGAAAGAAAAATCATGTCCGGCTTCCACGTGTCGGAGCCGCAATGGTTCTTGGGTTTTCGTTGAATGAAGGAACGAGTAGGATTGCCGGGTTTGTGGCGTCGCGGACGCTTGCGTCTAAACAGGTAAACCTCCAAAAACACCACCACGGGGGGTGACAGACTGTCGATCTATTTGATTTGTGGTGTGCCTCCGCCTTCGCTTCCGCCTCCACCTCTTCTTATTCGCCTTCCATCTCGCTTCGACGTCGCCAGCGATCGCGCCCTGCTCCGCCATGGCCTCTCCGCTCGAATCGTGCTGGCTGGTACTCTCCCTCTCTCCCCCTAATGTCGTGCTTCGGATCAGTTTCGAAACGGAGGCCGAGAGCGGATTCGTTTGTTCGAGCGCCTGTTATCTTTGAACTTCGAGCTAACCACGAGGACTCGTTGGTTGAGTAGGTTGTGATCACGATCTAGTTCGTCGTTGTGGTTCTTTCACCTCTGGATTGTGCTTTGGCGTCGCTCAACATGCCGATCGAGGCATTGTGTAGGTAAATGGTCATGTGTCACATTGGCGTGAGGCTTGACGTGATAATAAGCACGAGAACACGTTTTTCCAGCCCAATTTCTTTTTCCTTTGCGAACTTCATTTCGTCACCTTGTCAGATGATCTGTTGGGGATTTGTCGTGGGGGATTTTTAGCCATTGGTTCGGGGGTTACGGCTTTCCAGCTTGAAATGTGACCCAAATGCATACCGTTTTGGAGTTAAGTTTTCAAAGCGGTTCTTCCTGATAGGGATTTGACCCGTCACTCCAAGAATACGATGCTCCTCTGGTCTTGTTATGAATTCACTTTGCTCATCGTAGGCTTCGCTTGAAATCTTATGATCGATTTGAACGTGGGCCACTAGTTCTTGCGATAAAATATAACGTTTTCAGCATAGTGATGTTCTCTGTTTATAGTCTATTATTAGGGATCGAAAATGAAGCTAGCAGGATGATGCGAACACTTGCTTGTTAGTTAAAACCAGAATGATTGGTGATCATTATGGTTCCATCTAACATACATGATGTAGAAGCTATATGGACTTGTTCTAGTGAGACCCTTTGAATTCTCTGCTTAACTTTTGATGTTGAGGGATCATTATGTTCTGGCTCTTACAGCTACCATGTCGGTGATTTAATGTAAAATATGATTCAGCCACAGAACAATTTGATGTTGCATGTTCATGGAATGATGATTGATGATCAGAAAAGGCTGGCAAGACTGAGGAGCAATATATATGCTCAAACATTTAGATCCTTTTACTTGCGAATTGTAGCCCTTTTCATTAAGGAACTGCACAAATTAACCAATCTACAACTTTTTTTTCTTATCTTGCCCTAAGCTTTAGTGCGGCGTCTTAAGTAGAGTTGTCGTTTCAAGTATGCCGTGTTGGGTTGCCAACAACACCTTTATGCTTTCCTGCTCCAGCTATTTGCTAGAAGCTGTTCTGCGGAGCTTTGTTGCTAACACTCAGGAAGAGGATGCCACTACTGTTGCATGATGACCATCATCTTATAGTTGTTGGAATGTCAAAAGCCCAAGAGAAAATTGAAATTATTGGAATTATACTTAACTTCATCATTGTTGGCTAGAAAAAACAAACACCTTTGTTTTGGATGCATTGATGAGAAACTAACAAGCAATTATTGGTCAATTTTCTTGAAATCTATTAATAATTAAGAAATCTTTTTGGATTCTAGAACACAAAGCTAAATACCGAATAAATGGTACTATGTCACTCTCACTATTATCTGTGCATTACCTTGAGGTGGGTTTATTTGCTTTGTTGTTGTTAAATTTGAATAATTTCTTTTTTGATCTCTTTCCCGGAACTCAATTAATTAGATTTTGATACTTTCATCTACAAAACTCTAAAGTAATAGCGCTTGAGAAAAGTGAGATTCATGTGCTTTACCTGCAGGCATGCTTTGAGGAACTAATATGTCCTCTAGTGCTTTATTTGCAAGAATGCAATCCTTACAGCATTAGCATAAAAACTTAATATTCATAATTGTGATAAGTTGTTGGTGCTCTGTTCTACTTATAACTACTGTAATCCTCAAAACTTGTAAGAGCTTTTGTATGTAATTTGATGAAACAAGAGCTTAATCTGAATAATTACTGGAGCTGTCAGAATTCTTTAATGTCAGTAACAGGTAAAACTTGCTATTTTATAAGCATATACAATTTAAATAATTCAGGGCTTTAACTCATAGTTGATATTTTGACACCCACAGATCATTTAGTTCTTATGAATTTAAGACATGACCTGTACAAGTTGTTTAAAGTAATTGATGAGGTGCTTTTAAAATTAGTTGTCTTAGAAACTCTTCAGGCAAAACACATACTAATAAGAAGTATGTCAACCTTTGTGAATGTGGCATTTGAGTTTGCATTATTGCTTATAATACTATGCTGCTTGGATTTAATTATCTTCTTTCATATTTGTCACGTCGACAGTTAACATGTCCATATTGAATTTGTTTGCCAGTAGTAACAAGTGAATTATGACATCATCTTCCATAAATTGGCTGGCTAGCGTGTGAGCACATAGGTTTGGCCTTTTTTAATATAAAGAGGGTATTTTCCCTTTTCACTGATGAAAATAGAGAATCTCTAGCTTTCATTTCAGAATCTCAACTATTGCTCTTTGACTTGTGTAGTCTATATTTAATGAGTCTTGTTCTCTGTTATGCAGTATCTCATCACTCATTTCAGCGAGTTCCAGTTAGCAACTGTCGGCACTTTCTTAATTCATGAAAGTGTCTTTTTCTTATCTGGACTTCCATCTATATACTTTGAGAGGTCAGGGCTTTTCAGCAAATATAAAATTCAGGTTGGTCAGCCTAAAATATAGAGATGTATTTCGTTCTTTTAATTTTTGGCTTTGCTGCCTTCCATTTGTGCAAATTCACATTTATGAATTCATGTTCAGCCTACTTGTGACATCCTCATTTGGCACTGGGCCTTCTTAATTGTCAGCATTGATAAATGTGTATGGTTTTACCAAGCCTTTCTTTTTAAATTACTTGATCATCGTTGCTTCTGTGTGAAGTAGTGATTTAAAAAGCGTTAGGCGCCAAAAGGCGTTAAGGTCCAAAAATGCCCGAGGCGCTAGGCGCTTGCCCGAGCGAAGTGAGACGCTAAAATATAAAAATATATAATATAATTAATAAATATAATTATTTAAATTTTTAAATAAAAATATACTATTAAATTAATCTAATAAATACTATTACTAGTATACAGTATACTGTTAACTATATATTGTCGAAAGAGGAGAAGAGTGTAAGGGAAGAGTCCGAAGACCGAGGGTGTTGACTGAGAAGAGCGGGAGCGGCAACTGCGAGCAACGATAGTAGCAGCGGCAACAGCGACAACGAGAGTGGCAAGCGACAACAGTGGCACCGACAGTAGCGAGTAGCGGGAGCGGGAGCGGAAGCGGTGAGCGGAGATAGTGGCAACGGTAGTAGCGAGCAGCGGCGAGCAGAGACAGTGGCAACGGTAGTAGCGAGCAGCGGCGAGCGGAGACAGTGGCAACAGTAGCAGTGAGCAGCGGCAGCGACAGCTAGAGCGACGAGTAGCGACAACAACAGCGGCAGCGACGACAGTAGCGTGAACGACAAGTAGGGTTAGGGTTGGGGAAGCCACGTTGATATCGATGCTTTAGTTGGTTTGATTGAACCAACTAAAGTATCGGAGACCGAACCGGACCTCAATCGCTGGTTCAGTCGCCTGGTTTAACCCAAGCACTCGCCTGAAGCACCCGACGCCTGGGCTCGGGCGAGCGCCCAGGCGATGCCTCTTTGAAGCGCACCGCCTGGAAATGAAGTGAGGCGCTTGGGCCTCGCTTCGCCTCGCCTCGCCTCGCCCGAGCGCCTTTTTAAATCACTGGTATGAAGTATCCTTATTTTAGTGACAATGAAATTTTAGATATAACCAAGGCCTACATTGATGTCCGTGACTAAATAATTATGCTTTATATTCTGGTAGTATCATGTTCTATAAGACTTGTATTTATGCGACTAAAAAGCAACTGTGAGTTATATGCAATTCATGGACTTGTTTCATGGTTCCTCAGATATGCTCTTACCTGAATTGTACCAGTTTTCTTCTGATTTACCAGCACTAAAATATACATGCCATAAATGTAAATGTTCCACATGCTTTGATCTCTCCAAGTTTTGTTGCCATTATAAGATATATTCAAGAAAAGAATATTTTGTTTCTATCAGTTAGCCATTGCCTTTTTGCTTGAACGCCACATCTTGGTGAGCTACTTGCCTTACGTTTTCAGAAAAAGAACAATACTCCAGAAGGGCGAGAGAAATGTATTGTGCGTCTTATCCTGTACCATGTATGTGTCAACTTACCAGTTATGCTCATCTCTTATCCTACATTCAGATTCATGGGGCTGAGAAGCAGTCTTCCGTTGCCTCACTGGTATATTGTTATCTTCTCCTTAAAATGCTTTGGAATAATATTTGAATGTTAAAGCTACAATTGCAACCCAGCTTCACACACTTACATATGTTAGATAGGAGTACAAGTTTAAAAATATTAATTCAAACTAAAAGTTTGACTGATGGAACATGGTCAATATAATATATCTAGCTTTCGTGCTTTCCTGTCTGAAGCTTTTGCTTGTAACTCTTTTTTTTTTTTTTTCTGTAGGACTGTCATCGTATCTCAAATTATTTTTTACTTCATCTTGGAGGATTTTGTCTTCTACTGGGGACACAGGATTCTGCACACCAAATGGCTATACAAGCATGTTCATAGTGTCCATCATGAGTAAGCATGATGGCTTCTGTAGATATTTGTTTATGATTTCTTTCATTTATCAATGATTTTATTTTTGTAGATATGCTACACCTTTTGGACTAACTTCTGAGTACGCCCATCCTGCTGAAATCCTTTTCCTTGGATTTGCCACAATTATTGGTCCAGCTTTAACTGGTCCTCACCTCTTTACTCTTTGGTTATGGATGATATTGAGAGTCTTGGAGACGGTAGAGGCTCACAGTGGGTACCATTTCCCATGGAGCCCCTCAAACTTTTTGCCTTTATATGGAGGGTGAGTTACATCACGTTATCAGTGTGCTTGCAATAATACCATCTTGTGTCGTGCGATGTTAATTTACTGATTGTTGATTGCTTATTGCAGTTCTGATTTTCATGACTTCCATCACCGTGTGCTTTATACAAAGTCAGGCAATTATGCATCGACTTTCGTTTACATGGACTGGTGAGTGATATCTTCTTTCTATGTACATGTTCATTGCCTCAATTGAAGCAAATTAGGCAGCTCTACAACAACTAAACTTGCCATATCAAAATAATTCATAACAATCATATCATGGGTGAATTAGTAATACGTGGCAGCGCATCAGAGATGTCTTCTTATTAGCCTCTCTTAATTGATAACCATCTGGATTTTTTTTATCTCCACGTTTAAAAGATTTTATCACTTTTGGTCTATTAAACCTGTGGTTACTGTTTTCAGCTGACACAGCATATTTTCAGATTAATGTGGTTATTATTAGTTATGGAATCATCACCCTGATATCTAACATTTCCACGTTATCCGTCAGGTTGTTTGGCACTGATCAAGGTTATCGGAAGCTGAAGGCCCTCGAGGAAGTAGAAGGAAAGAAATACTAAGCACCAAGAAATATCTATTCTGACATCCTAAGCCTATCTGAAGCATCATCTGAAGTTTGGTGTCTCCTCTTCTATGTCTGGATGGCACAGAGATGATCTTCCAATTGTAGTAAGGACTTGTAAACCTCGTGCCTTTTCCACCCCAAAAGGATGAATCCTCTTGTGGGCATCCTCTCTTTGATCACTGAAGTTAGCCGAGTAGAGGTTGGGTTGTGAAACAGCTTCTATTTGAATGGTTATATTCAAAGTACTTGGAAGTGTCATATGAGACATCAGTTTGACATTTGCATTAATCAGGCATGTAACAATGGGTCAAAATTCAGTTTAAGGTATATATTGTTATTTCCTTTTCATCCATCAGTGATCAGAGTCAAATATATTCTAAAATGGTGATGTTTTGAAAGATCTTTTTTGTTAAGTTCTACATGTAGTATGAATCCAATGATGAACACCTAATTCAACTTCAACTTTTTAACTGATCTATTACAGAACATTTGAAACACAGCCAACAATAATTCAACACTAACATAAATTGCATTATTTATGGTTTAATAGAAAGCATTTGGCAAAGTCATCCATTTTGGCCTGACATGAGCCATGTGGTCACAGCGGATAGCAACTTTCGCAGAATCCAATATACAAATCGATTCAATTTGTTCTTGTAGGGTACAATTGAAAAGTACAAGTGGCCAGATTTTAAGGACTGCAAAGAAGAGTCAAGTTTTTTGCATGATGATGAACTCAAATCATGCTCGTTCATCCCCTGTCCCACCACTTTCTTGGTGCCGACCTTTTCCCCTCATCAAGTACAACATTTTCTTTCAACATGGATGCATGTACATGAATACTCCACCGCCGGCACACCATTTCGAGGCCCGTCCACATGTATAGCCCTCTGTGAGCGGTACGATCCTTCGTTCGCAGCTACGTAGCTCTCTGTGGCACGAAATTTGAGGTGGAGCTCTGTCACTGCGAGTGGAGAACAAACGTATATGCCGGTCAACTTCTATAAGAAAGCCATGCAAACAGCGACGCCACGCGTGGCATAGGGGGTACCCAACTCGCCTAACCGTCCTGTTATCCGAGGGACCGATGGACCAGAAAGCGGGTCCCGCATGGGCCCTCACAGCTGTCGTATGTGTACGAATGCTTGGTGTGTAGACGGAGAGCGTGACGAGGCACCGCCGTAGGCCCACCGCTGCCTGAGATAAGAAGACTGTGAGGCGAGTGGGTAACCCGTCGAGGGTGGGTGGGAACGCTGTTGTCGATGTAAGCCTAACAGCAGCGCGGGCAGGTTTTGACCGGCCCGGTCCAAATTGGCAGACCGCGATGAATTGATTAGAAGCTGCTTGGTCCAGCCAAATTGGCCGTCAAATCGCTCGGCCCGGTCGTGGAGAGCAGACTCCTCGAGGGATATATATATATATATATATATATATATATATATATATATATATAGCGAGGAAGGACACGACAGATGTCTTATCTCCGACGCCATGATTACGGGATGGGCGCGCAACACGTACTGCTCTCCTGGCTTAAGAAACGGTGATTGAGGTTTTTGTCCGACACCACCAGCCGCTGTAGAGGAGGTGGAAGTCTCCCTCTCCCTCTCTCTCTCTCTCTCTCTGACCTTTGGGTACAGGATACTGTGTCGAGACTGGAGACATTGACGTGCTCCCACTCTCCTCCCACTTTCTCATGCGCACGTTATTACCCCACACGAACCCATGGATCACCTCTCTCACCCTCGAACCCGACGGCCAATCCTTCCTCGTCGACTAAGTGATGTCGCAGAGCAACCGGTGAGCCGATATAGCGCAAAGAAGAAGCTAGAGGAAGAAGGAGGGATAACCGTGCTGCACGTCTCTCTTCTTTCTCTAATGGGGCAAGATAACGACAGCTAATCGAGCAGCTACAGCAGCATAAGGAGTCTCTTTCTGGTGAGATGGGTTATCCTGTATTGCAACAGGGCTACTTTAACGTGGGCAAGGAGACCTGAGACCACCACCTGTATCTGAAGCCTGTCGAGCCGCCCTTCTTGAACCTGTGGATCATCTGGCTCCTCTTTGGGAACCTTCATTACCGCAACTGGTTTAGTTCTTTATGTTGTAGGTGGCGATCTTGCAGTTGTTTGTGAGGAGTTTCTACGTTCTTATTCTTGGTCGCCGTCATGTCACCAGATCCGATTGAAGCAACCAAACGAGGAAGGATGGAAGCAAAGAGAACAAAGCGCTGATTGATCTGCATGATTATTATAAGGAGAGATCTGTAAAGGGTGGGTGTAATGATGGAGGAATCTTTATGATATGAATAACCACCCGAGTTCGTCTCTACACACTCTCCTTCTTCTTCTTGTGATGCAGACTGCACTTGGCGGCAGAGCTGGCGAACCGTTGGTGGACCGGAGCTGTGGAGATGGGCAGGGTCGACCCTGGGGTCACGTCCGCGACCTCGGTCCCTCCCGTCCATCTCCGCAACCTCAACCGCGCCGACGACATCCCCAGTCACCACTTCAACAGAAGAGACCGAGAGGCCGGCGCCGCTGCCACGACTACCACCATCAGCAGCGGCAGCAACAACCACCCCAACGACGACGAAGGCAATGCCGACGACTCCGCCGGTGGCCTCGAGATGGTCGAGGCCGGATCTGCCGGCGCGCCGACGGGTACCGCCTGTCGCCGCCCCCGTGGCCGTCCGCCTGGGTCCAAGAACAAACCGAAGCCACCCGTGATCATCACGCGGGAGAACCCCAACGCGCTCCGCTCGCACGTCCTCGAGATCTCGAGCGGGGCCGACGTCATGGACGCCATGGCCACCTTCGCCCGCCGGAGGCAGCGTGGCGTGTTCATCCTGAGCGGCAGCGGGGTCGTCACCGACGTCACGCTCCGCCAGCCCGGGGCGCCGCCGGGGGTCATCACCCTCCCCGGCCGCTTCGACATCCTCTCTCTTTCCGGGGCGTTCCTTCCGGCGTCGTCGCCACCAGGGGCCACGGGCCTAACAGTCTACCTATCCGGCGGCCAAGGGCAGGTGGTGGGCGGCAATGTCATCGGCGAATTAGTCGCGTCAGGGCCGGTGATGGTGATCGCAGCCACCTTCTCGAACGCAACATATGAGAGGTTACCGCTCGACGACGAAGAGCCAGCGGCGGCAGGCGCTATGCCTGGCACAGAGGGAATTCAGCTTCAGCAGAGCCCGGGAGTAAGTGAAGGCGGCGGTCGGACGTCCTCGCGGCAGCCACATGCAGCGTTGGATCCGTCGTCGATGCCGCTGTACAATCTGCCGCCGGATCTTCCACCAAATGGCCAGACGCCCCACGAGGTTTTCGGCGCCTGGGCCTCTGCTGCAGCTCCTCGGCCGCCATCATCCTACTAAGTCTCCTCCCTTCTACTTCTGCTCCTGCCGTTTCGTGCGACGGTGATGTGCTCGTTCATCATCCTCATGTTCTCCTTCCTCTGTAAACATATTTAGTAGTTGCAGGTCGATCGATTTCTTTTCTTTGTCAGTACAAATCACTGCCAAACACAGACTAAAATGTGGAAATCATAGGTCCAGCAGATTGCTTCGGTCTCAGGTTTCGGGAGAAGTCAGTGGGTATGGAAATCATAGTCATTCATGATGACTATGGGCCATGGCGAAACCAAACCAGTACCATTTAGTCCCTCCCATCTCTTTCTGCCCATCTGTCATGGAAGATGCTATTTGTCTTCCATGAGCTGACTCCTTGAATTCAAGGAAAGTTTCAGATGGCCTGTTAATTGCATGACATCCATCCAACTCGTTGCAGTCAGTCATTCATGATGGTCGCTGCTGGACACAGGGTCCCAACCTGAGGCCCGCAGGGCCGGCCTCTCTCTGTAGGAGGCCCACAAATCCGGCCCGTGGAGCACTACTTAGTATCTTTTATCTCCTTGTGGCTATCAGAGACGGTCTTTTTGCTCCACAACTCGACAACATTATCATTAAAGCTAATCAACATCACGTGGTCTTCACTTATTGTGGCCGTCTCATCCTCTCTTTAAATAAAGCACACATCTTCATCAAGTCAACGTCAGGAAATTTATCCCTCTTGTGTTTTAGCTTCATTCTTCTTATTTCTTTCAGTCATATATATAGACTCCTCAACCATGGTCTTTTCCAATGCCCTCCCTCGCCTCCATGGACTTACGCAGAGGACACAGATATTGTGGTCGTTGGCAGTTGGAATGACGTCTCCTCGTTACCGTGCTCACCCGGACATCGTGTCTCACGCACATCGACACAGCTCACCTCCCCGGTGAAAAAGCTCCCACACGTACTCACCAAAAACCCACTGTGGGTCCCACGCAACATAACGCAGGGACCCATCTACGGACTCCACAATAAATACTGTCTCCACAATGAATACGAGTCCGGAGCAGGTCAACGTCGGCGACTCTCGTCGACCTCACATGTTAAAGATGGGTCGCCATATCTACCGCGGGACTTCATGTCGCTTTCTGCAGTAAAGATCTCTGCAAGTTGGGGAGTTGAAAACGTCGCTTTGCAGTTACTTTCCATGACCATATCCTGTCAATACAGGATACGAAGAGAGGAGAGGACACAAGGCGAGTAACTTGGTCTTCACTCTGCTCCTGTTGCAGGTCCGGCACCAGCCATGCTTCTTCCCGGGATCCTCACTGTTATCCTTCTCGCCGAGCTCGCGGCGTCCTCCGATGGTAACTTCACCTTCAACGGATTCAGCGGCGCGAACCTGACCCTCAACGGCTTCGCGGCGATCACCTCCGAAGGCCTCCTGTGTCTGACGAACGACACGCAGCAAGTGATCGGCCACGCTTTCTACCCCTTCCGACTCCGCTTCGGTAAGCCTCCGTCCTTCTCGAGCACCTTCGTGTTCGCCATCAAACCCACTTTCCCCCACACGAGCGGCCATGGAATTGCTTTTGCCCTCTCCCCCTCGAAGGAGCTCCGTGGGTCTCTGCCCAGCCAACATCTCGGCCTCTTCGCGGACACCGGCAGCGCCAGAGACCATATCGTCGCTGTGGAGCTCGACACGGTCGAGAACGTGGAGTTTAAGGACATCAACAACAACCATGTCGGGATCGATGTTAACAGCTTGGTATCGGTGAACTCGACGCCGGCGGCTTACTTTGACACCAAGGAAGGCGTGGTCAAGGGGCTCCAGCTGATCAGTGGAGAGCCGATGCAGGTTTGGGTTGATTTCAGTGGCGAGGACATGCGATTCGATGTTGCAGTGGCTCCTCTCCGTGAATCCAAACCCAAGGCTCCACTTGTGTCCTCGAGGTTTAATCTCTCGTCGGTCATCTCGGATACGATGTACGTGGGCTTCTCTGCGTCCACAGGTGCGGCTACCGGATCCCATTACATTCTGGGATGGAGCTTTAGCCTCGACGGAGACGCTTCACCACTTGATCTCTCTGCTCTTCCTCGACTCCCTGGTTCGCCAAAGAAGAAATCGGTAGTCTTGGTCATTTCGTTGCCTGTAGCCGCAGTGCTTCTGCTGGTAGTCGCCATGGTCATCGTCGTCTTGTACCTCAGGAGAAGGAAGAAATTTGCAGAGGTCCTCGAGGATTGGGAGCATGAATTCGGACCTCATAGGTTTCACTACAAGGATCTGTACCGAGCGACCAAAGGGTTCGACGACGAGAACCTGCTTGGCGCGGGAGGCTTCGGTCGGGTTTACCGCGGCGTGCTGTCGAAATCCAAGATCGAGATTGCTGTCAAGAAGATCTCCCATGAGTCGAAGCAGGGAATGCGGGAGTTCATCTCGGAGATCGTGAGCGTGGGCCGGCTACGGCACCGGAACCTTGTGCAGCTGCTGGGATACTGCCGGCGCCACGGCGAGCTGCTCCTGGTGTACGATTACATGGCAAACGGCAGCCTGGATCGGTTCCTCTTCGACGGGAATCAGACACCGCTGAATTGGTCTCAGAGGTTTCACATCATCAAAGGAGTGGCGGCAGGGCTCCTATACCTGCACGAAGGATGGGAGCAAGTAGTGATTCATCGAGACATCAAGGCCGGCAACATTCTCCTCGACAGCGAGCTCAACGGGAAGTTGGGAGACTTCGGGCTAGCGAGACTGTACGATCACGGGACGAATTCGCAGACCACCCACATCGTCGGCACATTGGGTTATCTTGCTCCGGAGCTCAGCAGGACGGGGAAGGCCACCACACAGACCGACGTGTACGCCTTTGGCGCCTTCCTGATGGAGGTCGCCTGCGGGAAAAGGCCGCTGCAGCTGGACGCGCCAGGGCTGGTGGATTTCGTGCTCGAGTGCTGGAAGATGAGTACGATACTGGAGGCGAGAGACCCGAAGATGGGGGACGACTACGCGGCGAAGGAGATGGAGCTGGTGCTGCAGCTTGGGCTGCTCTGCTCACACCCGGACCCCATGTCCAGGCCGAGCATGAAGCAGGTGGTGCAGATCTTGGAAGGCGACGCTCCCTTGACTGTGTCACCGGACGGCATGATCAGCAGCCTCTCCGCGCGACAGTACGATGAATCGTTCGATCATCTCGTCTTGTCGTATCCGTCGAGTTCGGCTGCTACGCATGTGTTACACTCATCGCCGTTGTTCTCTGCTACTCGCTGATGGTTCATTATGGTTCTTGCTGATGAAGCCTTGTAGATTTGGTATTTAGATGTCCTTTTAGAATTGGATGGAAGAGGGTGTTCATCTTTTGTTTCGACTTGCTGCAGTGGATTGCCGTAGACACAGAAGCACAGTGGAATCTGTTTCCTTCATAGTTCATAGCTTCCAATTCTGATCTAGGAGTTTGCTGGTGCCACTCTCTCTCTCTCTCTCTCTCTCGCTCTCGCTCTCTCTCCATGTGATGGTATTTCTGGACAACTGGCTTTCCTTTGTTTCCTACCTTTATCTTGTGTTGGACAGACAATGAGCTGGAATTATCATACCTGCAGTATATTTTATCCCCCATGGAATGATAGATCTGGTTGTGTCTTATGAGACAACTTTCTTGGCTCTATGATGTTGAAATTGATATTTGGAGCTCATGTATTAACAATGGCATCTCAGATTTCACCATATCATTTCAATCAAGCCCAAAGAGATCTCAATTTTCATGAGGATCATAATTGACAAGTCCTGCAGAATCTCAAGAACCATTCAAAGGGTAGCAGCTCATGCTGTTGTTTTTCTGATATGATAACTGTGTCATTGATTACAGAGAGAGTGTCAAAGTTTACAGGAGAGGAGAAAGAGGATGAATCGATTGCATTTGAAAATTGTACATCATCACATACAATCCCATAATCAAATAAAAGAAGAAACAGAAGTAAAGAGAGAAACATTGAGCAGACTTTTCTTCCTTTGTGGGGCAGTATTCTTATTTCCAACCCAGCAGCTTGCACATACCTAAATAGATCAAGAGGGACTCAAAATTAGCATCGGTTAGCTATACAGTTTCAGGTTCATCCCCGTGCCGGTACAAGGGATTCACCTCTCTGCAGAAGAAAACAACATTGCAAACTTGTTTCGATAGGTCAAAATGAAAAGAAAATTGTGAAATTTTAAGAAGCTCCTGCATGTCTAAAAAGAATCACCTATGTCCTGTGCATGTCTAATATTTGTGCTGAGAAGGCATAGCTTTCTTGAAAGCAAAACCTTTCGAGAATCCGTCGGAAGCCATTCCAGTTACAGTATGAAATATATGAATTGAAAGAAACAATAAAGGAAATCAATGCACTAACCTCCAGCTACAATGAGTTCTCCACATGGATCTTTATTTGCAAGCCGATCAGCTCTCGTTGCTGAACATCCTGAGTCTCTAATACTTTCTGTGCAATGTAGTTAGCAAACTGGTCTTTCATCATAGACCGCCACCACCCATGAAGAGAAATAAAGGACAAAGAATGCAAGTCAATTAGACTGTCTTGTAGCTACTCAACTCGATTATCAACCAAAAAACGAAGTACCAAGAAAGAGATACTGCCCTCGGAATGTCTAACAATGAATTCAGGTTTTGAAGATCATTCAGATTCAAACTTGGAGCTTTCTACTAATGATGCACTTATATGTCAAGTGTTAGAGGAATATGTTATATCCTCTACAAACAGAAGATATCAGACATAGGTACAACAAGTAACAATATCCAGCATGTTCGGAGCACAAATATGGCAAACATATTAAAGTATCCATATTCCATAGATATAAAGGTTTTTCAGCCCAAAATACAAATTTGCATCCGACAGCTTTCTGAGAAGTTTATCAAAAGGTCTCTTGTGATAATAAAGGTATTTCAGTCCAAAATACAAATTTGCATCCGACAGCTTTCTGAGAAGTTTATCAAAAGGTCTCTTGGTTTATCACATGTATTTGGTTCATGGGGTTTGATGCAGGGCAGCCGTGCAGCAGATATCAGAAGAAACATAATGTGAATGGAAGAATGATGGTCTTTTATATGGACAAAAAAATTCAAGGATTACAGAAACATTTCCAGTGGCATGCAATTTGAATTTTTCTTATTGGCATAGGCTACCGATAAGAACAATATGTTTACCTTGTTGATTTCTGACAGGAACAATATGGAACCTACAAAGCATCCATGAGCTGTCATAGACCGCATCCATGTGTCACAGTCACCATCATTTATGTGTCTGCACATCATTTATATAAACATGGGTTAAGGATGTCATCTTTCAGACTCTCTGCTCTCTCGTCTAACTTATATTACCATCTTCATAAATTGCCTTAGCTTGTGGTCCTTGGTAATGATCCAGACAGGCTCTGAATGCTAGATCAAATCCTCCATGTTTTGCAGCAACAATTTTCATATCATTTTTCAAGCACATGACTAGATAAAAATATGCTCACTTACCAGGCATTGACAATCTCTTTCAATACATGAGATTTGCTGTTCACTAATTGGACTAATTATCAAAGAAGCAACTTGTCATCTAGAATCAAGTTTCAAGCCAAGCATCATTTTCGAATTCTAGCAAGATGCTTAAGGTGACATTTTCCATGTTTCATATAACTATACCCCAAAAATATCGCCAAAAATCGAGTAGCATGCAACTCGAAACATTTTCGTAGAAACAAATATAAAAACCGCATCCTTCATTCTTTAGATTTTGTGCATGGGTGCTAATTTTCGGTTTGATCTGACCAACCAACCTTGTCCAACCACAAAAAAGAGTTCGACACATTTGACTGAACTGCGTCTAACATTAGATTTATATTTACAAATTTCAATCAGACACGGGTTCGCGTGTTCGAACAACCCTATGAGATAGGTAGTTCTAAACTATTCTTTTTATGAGAACCTGGACTGGCTTGACATGTTTTATAACTTTGATTAAGATATCTGGTCAAAATTGACAGGGATTTAATCGATCAAAAACACAGATCTATGCAAGTTGTCTCAACATGACATATCTGGATATTGATCGAGGTAGGTCATGAAGGGAAACCAAGTTCAGGTTCGAACAAGCAATAATGTAGATACCTGAGCTAGATCTAGCACTTCACATTACATCTTAATTCTGTTTGACACCGGACTAATCTTTTGCCACAGCTACTTGTAAGTCTCCAACTTAATTAGTCATGCAGATAGGACGATGCCGAATCGAATAACAAACGATACCAAAGCCACACTCCAGAATAATTTGCACACTTCATCTGAGGATCTCTGTCTGTTCAAGAAAGGAGAACTTTACAAAGAGATAGGACAGCAAGTTGAGCTATCACTGTGCAATTATAGCATAAGTAGAACATTTAGGCTAAAGTATCATCTGTAAACTAAATGCATATTACAAACAGGTTATTGCTTTGGATTGAGGATTACCTGAACAACGTCAACAAAGCTCCTCTTCCTCCTCGCAGTTGGTTTTCTTTGAATCCTCGATCCCTGCCCATAACGGAAATCCCCACCTGAAGCCTCTGCGTGGATCTCCAGTCCTCCTTGGAGAGCACCGGTGGCGGCAGCCGAGAGTTGAGATTCACGTGCTAGTGGTGGTAGGAGACACATGCCGGATTGGATAGGAGTTCCTGCCCTGTTGAAAACCCATTTCCGTTCTTTACCGCCGGAAAATCTGAAATGCCGGACGCGACCTGGCGCCCAGATATCCCTCCCATGGCGGTGAGAGAGCCCTCGACCGTGGGTGGAGCGGAGCCATTGCGGAAAATACTGAGCTCCCTCTCTCGATCCCTCCCCTTTTGCCTCCTGCTGCCGGTCATGGTGGGCTCCCGGTGACCATTCCAAGGACACAAAAGGAAGATAAAACATGAAAAAGGAAGAGCAAGAAAGCGCAACTTTGGCAGCTCCGAACCTCAAGAACTACAAAATAGCGAGGTTTCCGCCAAAAAGATCGAATCTTTCAACATTAAAGGGAGTGCAGTCACATCATTCCCCGACCGAGGACCCAAAATTCCTAGCTCGAACGCAGAAAACACGAACACATTTTCTCCGCTAATCCGAGAAATGATAGCAAAAAGATGCGATCATTGCAGCTCCGCCGATCCTTCCTTCATTTCTCGTCGGGAAACCCGTTCTCGTGACTCCGACCTGCCACCGGTAACTGCAATGGACAGAGCAGGGGAACGAATTAGAACAAGAGAAACGATATGGACCGTCGGATGAGCTCACGGACGGCGTAGATCGTTCGATGCTCCTTGAGCCCTCGGTGGTTTTATTACATAGCATTAAATAATTGGAGGATTGGAATATTCTCGCGCATCTATTAATATCTTAAACATTAGTATATCAGATCCATTAATTTGATGATGATGATGATGACCATATATCTTATGGTGGCATACATCGCATCCATTTATCAAAAACGATATATTTGGATTAATATCTTAAAAATATTTTTATATAATTTTATCAAACATATTGCATTCACATTAAAAAAATATTACTTCTTTATCTTTGTGTGGGAGAGAAATATACATTTCATGGGAAACAAAATGATTTGTTCTCTCTCTGTCCATCCCCCGGCCGATCTCTATCTCTATCTCTATCTCTGTCTCTATCTCCTTCAAATATAGAGTAACAAAAAGAATAAAAATGCTGTGGACAAGGAAGCTGTTTCTCTCTCATCCTCTCTGTCTCTGCCTCTTCCTCCTCGGACGACAGTGAAGGCCGACTCCAAGACAGAAGACGACGTGGGCATGCGCCGTCACGGGTAGTCCCTCCAGCAGATGAGCATGGTGACGCAGCGGCGCATGATGTAGAACCTCGCCCGCTGCTCCTTCACTAGGCTCGCGCACCGGCTGGAGAACGACTGCCCAGCCCTCGCCGCCGCGCTGCTGCTGCTGCTGTTCCCCCGCCCCTCCCGCATGCTCGCTGACCCCTTCCACGAGAGGCCGCCGCCCTCTCTCCTGCTCCCCTTCTTGGACAGCTTCCACTTCTCATCCATGTACAGCTCCATCTCCAGATCTCACCACCACCAAACTTTGCCTTCTCCCTCTCAGGCTTTATATAGAAGGGCCGAAGAGAACGAAGAGAGAGAATGAAGCAGAATGGAGAGAAGAAAAGATGCAGCGAGAAGCCAAGCTGGTTGGGAAAGTGGGATTAGTCTGATATATATTTATAGAGGAGAGGAAGAAGGGGGTGTAACTTCGGGTCCTTCATGTCTCCACCCACAGACCCACACCTCCACCCACAGACCTTACCATTTGGTCCACCGATGGTGGAATCTAATGTTTTCCTTAAAGGAATCTGTTCCCGAGGCCAGCATCGGCGCTGCCTCCTCCTCATCCTAGTTTACTCCTCCGCCGAATCTCAGTCGGCTCTTTACTCAGTCTGAGGAGCTGCCGAGGCTAGAAAAGCCACACTTTTCGAGAAGACCGTGCTCCAATCTTCCTCATTATTTCCTTCTGCTGCTGCTGCTGCTGCTGCAGCAGCTGCATTACTGTGCTGAATCGCTATCGAGTTCGAATCTCAGATATTAGTTTTTCTTTCTTCCACAGAGCTCATGCATCACCACCGCCCACAGATCAGTGGCTGTGGTGCAGTCAAAGCAAGCAGAGGAAAAGGCTCTGCGTGTGCTGCTGCCCGAGGGGGCACCACTCTCAAGCTTGAGCTTGAGGGTGTTTGAACTCACTGATAGTTTGCATTAAAACCAGTGCTCGTTCTCGGTGCGTCTGCAGTGGAAGCAAACGTCACGGCCTGGAAGCTACAGTAGAAGCGGTGGCGGTGCCTGACAGGCCGGGGAGGATCCAAAACGTTTCACTGCGAGCCTCGGTTGCATCAACAGTCGGTACTCCTACATGGCGTGATCAACTCGTTCTGTAATGGATGGATTTTGTACTTGGTGACCACCATTTCTATATGCATCATGTCCTTCATGCTCTCGATTTCTTCTTCCTCGCGATGGCAGCCATTCATGTGCAGTCAAAGACATTTTATTGATCTGAGACAAAGAGTTAGGTCGGAGAAAAAGAGATGATAACAAGTCAGGTGTTACTTGAAGATGATCATGTAAATTATTGCTGAGATAGTGACGATTTAGATCGATCATTTTATTGATTTGAGAGGAGAATCTTAATGTCCTCGTTTGCCAGGTGTGGTCTCTGTCCTCGTCCGTTGGTCCCACATTGCCGGTCAACGGTCAAAGCAGATCCAGCCACCGTTCTCTGGAACAGTAGCTCATGTGGACGCAGGTCACGTGCATGGAGATGGAAAACATGCAGATGAGTCACTTCCATGTCTGTTCTTATCTAACACCGTCTTCCTCTTTCCTCGCCATACCATAATCTATCCATAAACATGGAGGAGAAGGACGTGAGTCACATGGACAACAGTTCATGTGCACCAGACACCACCATGCATGCTTTGTGCTCGACGGAATGCGGCAGTCAAAGATTTGTATGTGAACCGTTAATGACCCATACATACACCGTGGACGATGATGGGTTCAGGTTTACGCTGCACAGAACAAGTTGGGTAGATTAGATGGAGCAGGAAGAGTTGAGCAGTAGAAGTACTTTCGGGAGCATGTGATCACATGTCTTTTCATTTATTGGGCGAGCACAGCAGCAAACGACGAGCCTTTGACCGCTTGTTTCTTCGTCCTCATCTGCCTTGGAACGGCAGCGATGCATGTGGGTGGCGGAGACACGGCGCCGCCATGGAAGTCCGGTGGCTGTTTGCGCTCCACATGACTCCATGTGATCCTCGTGCACCAACCTACACTTCATCCCCGACGTCATCCTCCTCCTCTCTGGCTGGACCAAAGCTTTTTGATGAGCCAAATAAGAGAGAGAATGGAGCTCTGATTCTTTCACTATTGTAGTACATCAACCTTAGGAAAGGACATGCTAATTAACTTTGTTTATGAGGATGCTCGAGTTCCCCAACTTCAAGAAGCTCTTTAAGATAAACACATGATGCTCTTATTAGTACGATAGCAATATCAAATGTTTGTCTACTTTATCAGATGGTAAATATTGGCACCAACACAGTCCCAAAATCATTATATTAGTACAATGACAATGAAACATTTGTCTACTTCATCAAGTGACAAGTGCTCAAGCGGTCACTCTCAGACTATCAGAACATTGGATGCCTCTTTAGTCTATTTCATTTTTCTTCTTTGGATATGACCTCATAAAAGATCTTGATAGTGTCATTGAGATCCAAGGCAGACATCGTTATCCCTGTGCTTCGATCTCCGTGTGCTATAATGAGTTCTTCGCCATCGTTTGCAGTCCAAGAACATCAATGGCAATGTATAAGCCTCGGAATTACTAGTATTACAAAGAGAGGAGCATTCTTGAATATAGATACAGAGGAACAGAGGACCTAACACTGAGCAAGCATCATATAGAGTACAACAGCAACATCTGCTATCTACAAGACGCCACCTTTGCCCCACCGGTGTCAAGCGCAGGCCTCCCTCCTGGGCGCCAGGGCAAAGAGGGCCTCGAGATCGGGCGGGTGGAAGTAGCCGTTCTTGGGTGGGTCTCTCCTCTTGCCGAATGCCACGGCGGGGGACTTCTTCCTGGGCGGCGGGGGGCACCGGGTCGCCGCGGGGATCCTACACTCCGCCCTCCTGGGCGTCTCCCACCCTCCTGTCTCCCGTTCCTCCGACGCCTCATCCCGCCGCTCTATCTTTATCTTCCGCAACCCCAGAATCGCCACCTCCATGTCGCTCGCCTGCTTCGAGGAGAGAGGATTTCAAACGAGGATTGGGAGGGAAGAGTTTGTGAGGGTTTTGGGGATATATATATATATAAGAAATAAAAGAAAGGTGAGGTTTGTGTGGGATAAGAGCGGCGGGAATTGGGCGGCGACATGGCGGGAAAACCCACCGCTTATTCGCGGGTTTTTTTTTTTCTTTTCTTTTTCTTCTTCTTATAAGAAATGCTTTTCCTAGCCACTCGGAAACACACACACGTCTACCCGCGCCACTTGTCCGGACGCATAACGGGACCCACGCAAATCATGAGAGAGGTGGGATTCGGCGGGTGGTATTATCTTATTTCGAATTTTTCGTAAAAGGAAAAAAAAAAAAAAGAGCAAGGAAATCTCGGGAGATTTCGTAGCGTGGCGTTGTCCGACTCATTTTTGATTCGGTGAGTGCGGTGACGGCGCCGGGTCGGTGGCGGGGGACAGGTACGGGTGAGGGGGGATGAATCTGGTGCGGCCCGCCGGACTGCTACGGGCCACTTGCGGTGAGGAACGTCGGGTGGCGTTTTCACCGCGTCGGCTTTGGATTCTCCCTGACCATCCCATGTTCTTGACGCCCGTTGTAAATGCGGACCCACTAGAATGAAGACGTGGAATCGGGAGAAGGTATCCAATTGGTGGGAAGTTGCTGACACGGATTGGCGAACTTCTACGGCTACATCTCTTTCTAAATAAATCCAACGGCTCACAGTGTCCGGAGAAGGCCGCGGGAAATAGATCAAACGGGCCGAGTCTCATCATTTCTTGATGAAATCTCTTGCATGACACATGAATTATTTATAATTACATTTAAATTATACAATAGAAAACATTGATAAATCAAATTAGGTATTTGCGCATGCAGTCTGCACATATTCCACGAGAAATCACAACAAGAAGAGAAGTAGTGTGAAATTACACTCAATAGATATACATCCTAAAATAACGTCACCTGAAGACAATGTCTACATCCTATAATAATGAGATACACATCATGGTTAAATTTGATGCATTGCCGAGTGATAAGAAGCCACCTGAAATTTCAGTAAGAACAGATGTTAGTTTAGCCTCGATAAACAATGCCTTAGTACTAATATATTAGTTGGGCAGGATTAAACAAGTTGCAAGCTAAATTTCCGCAAAAAGTGCAGGTCATCCATGTCCATGAGTTAATAGTTCAGAGTTAATGTCATGGAAATCATTGGACCAACGTAAAATGCAGTTTATTGCTCATCCAAACGGTCGCCCATATTCATCTCTTCCAACCTTTTGCCTGCAAATACATACACTATCAATCACCTGGAATGTATTTGACAATCAAAAGGATTTTGAGTTCATCAGCCGAATAGTATCGCAAATCTGATCCAAATGGTGAATCTTGATACAAGTGGGGAATTTTTACCTGCCTCGAGTCCCTCGAGTCATAGATATAGACAAAATAGAGTCCTTCAGCAAGGATGTTTCAAGATTCCCACAGTTCAAAATCATGGAAGGAAAGAAAAGAATCCTTTTCTATTTTTCGTTATTGTTATCAAATTATAAGTTTCAACGACAATAGGCTCTTTCACCAATTTGTTGGTTTGGTGTGGCAAATGTATAATTCAAGAAATAGTGTCATAGATATAGACAAAATAGAGTCCTTTAGCGAGGATGTTATTCCACCTCAAGATTCCCGCAGTTAAAAATCATGGAAAGAAAGAAAAGAATACTTTTGTATTTTTCCTTATTATTATCAAATTATAAGTGTCAGACGACAAGAGGCTCTTTCACTGATTTGTTGGTTTGGTGTGGCAAATGTATAATTCAGGAAAGGCAGTCTCGGCAGTCTATTATACCAATGTAGTTTTAAGAATAAATCAAATGATAGAAAGAAGGGGAAGGAGTCTGTTATTAGCTAATCTTCTATATTATATGCATCTGCTTCAAAACACACACATTGTAATATTAAAATGCATCATTAAATATTTTTTACTAACGCATGTCAAATATTCAAAAGTTCTCTAATTAGCGTTAGGGAATAAAAGGTTGAGACTTTCAGTCTTTTTATGATGACACCTCACATGATGCTTACTGCAGAGGTGGCAGAATGAGCTATTTAGATTAAATAAGATGGATGATTGATGCAAGGCCTTGAGATTTCATATCTTGTTTGGAACAATAACTCCACTGGCGTCTTTCAAATTATTCAAACTCTTATTCCAATTTATTTAATTACTCGGAGCAATTTGGGCTAAAATTAGCCTATTTCTTATTTAGGAATGGTGGTGGTGGTACAAGTCACAATATAATCATAGGTTTAGTATCTTCATTTCCCAAGCATATTCACGATGTGCCCCTGCACATCATGCGTCCATGACTGTGCTTCATAACATTTCTCTATCGGTGATTAGGCTTTGTGCACTCTCACATCCCCATTCATTGATATACGGAGTTCAATCAGGAATACCTTTTCAGCAATATCGATTCAAACATAATTTGGTCATGGCAAATTGTGACATAGTTATCTCTTAAAAAATGAAAGTTGATGCATGGTGTAGTTTTCTTGCTAGAAAGTCTCTAGTGAGGATCAACACTCCACTCTAATTCAAATGACTGACCAAAACTGAACCAGAGCAGAAAAATAAAACCGCAAAAGATTTAAGGGATAACTGGTAAAAAAGAAGGATAACAACAAAGAAAGACCAGGAGTCTCTCCGTCTTCTCGACATAATAACAACTTCTAATATCACTGAATCCCAAATTTGGGCCCATATATGATTTTCTAACCTAGTCCCCAGTTCCGAATCTTATAACATAGAAACGACACCATGCCCAACTTGAACCAAACACAACAACTACCCAATGTACGCCGCGAGAACATTTTCTATGCAGAGTAGAATAACAAAACCAAGCCAGAACCAAGAAATTAAAGATGACATGAAACAAACATAAACAAATAATACAAAGTAGATTTAGCCTAGTACTCAAATTGCATTTATGCAGGTGGAAGAAGCAAAATTCTTTTCATTAATTACCTTAGTGCTCTTCAAATGACTCTTCTTCACCAAACCACCTGGGGGGATCAAATCCGGTGCCACCTGCATATCACATTGAAGTATCAGTCCAGTGACTATTGCTTCCTAAACAGCAACCATGTCACCGTTGGAATTACCATGGAGGAGCAGTCAGAAGATTGATGTAGATGAAACAGATTGGAACATTGAATGCATCATTATAAGACACCAATTATGTAGATGAATTAGGGTTACATCACAAAGTAACATACCAAGAGGATTGCAACGGCAGAGACGCCAAGCTGTCAAGATTGTACCCTTAACCACACCATACTTTTTGTATGCCACCATCGAATACTCGCTGCAAGTTGGTACAAACCGACAGCTCGACAGCATCAGCGGCGATATTTCTCCTACCCAAAGATAAAACCTAGTACCATCATCAAGTAGCCAAACCCCAAAGACTGCATCAAGATAAAGCCCACAAACCCGCTTACTCTTGTAGAACTTGAGCATGGATAATGCCACTCTGACGCCCAAATCTTTGACCTCCTCATCTGGTATCAAAAGGCGAAAAGGAGGAGTAAATGGCGATCACGCATTCCGCCCAAGATTAGATCCTGAGAGAGCAGAGGGTCGAGCCGAAACGCGTACCTTGCAGCGCCTTCCCGTTCGGGTCTTTCTCGGGTCCGTTCGCGGGGGACGATCGGACGCGGGAACAGGGTTTCGTCTGCAGGACAGAGTTATATAGAGAAGGAATCGAGCTCCGGGGAGGGGAGATCACGACAGACCGATGAGGAGAGGGAAGGCGGCGAAGAGTTCCGAGAGAGGGGCGCGGCGGTTGCGCACGGAAACGAGGGTGAGATGACGCCATGGGAAAGAGGCAATAAGAATGAGAGGTCCTCTTATTTTATCACGTGGATTAAAACGCTACGTATTCTTGTAACGGTAATCACAACCGTTTTGGGCGGTCTCCGATCGGCCCACTCGGCAACGATCGAACCCGGTCTGGCCCAAAACTTAGGAGCCCAACGATCGAACCATCTCCCTCCCTCTCGTATTTATTTTAAGCTTTCGATCCAAAGATTAGGCAAAGCAAATGTGTTGTGTTCCTCATCGAAGTGATAAATCGGGCACATCACTATGTATTGGAGCATTATACATTAAGATGATTGCCGTGTCTTAGGTTACGGCTTGCCTCAAGTCTTTTATGTCAACGAGTCACAACATTCTTTGCTCGGACCTCAGTGTGTTCATTATGCTATTGAGAAGCTCAAATTGAATAGGAGATTGTTGCTTGCAGAACATTTAGCGTCAGTTTGTTCCTTAGACACGAACTGCGAGTTTTTGAGAACTTGTAGGGAAATTTGGAAATAAAACAAATGTTTGAAACTTTTAAGATTTTAAATGCTTGTGAAAATTGCCAATATTGACATATTTTGTTCATACTGCAGATGATGAACGAGAGGGTGCAGCAGTTAAAGAGGCACAAAAAAATAAGCATAAGAATTGAAAATTCTATCGCGAAACAAAATAAGCAAAAGGATAACATTACTCACTCAAATAATATATATTTACACAAGTTTACTAATCAGTCAAAAGTATCAACGTGAGAACTAAGTAGTTGACGTTTGACAACTTGACCTTTAACAAAATAGAAATCGATGATAATATGTTTAATGCATGAGTGGAATATCGAGTTGGCGCATAGGCAGATAGCATCGATATTATCATAATATATTGTATGAGTGGATTGTGAGATGATGCAAGTTCATATAGTAGATTGGTGATCAAATTAAGTTTTACAACAGTGGTGGTGATAGCTCATATTCAGCTTCATTTTTAAATAGTGGATCTCAGCAATTATATTTTGTTTCTTAGAACTCCAACTAATCAAATTATCTCCAAGAAAGATAACGAAGGCTGATGTAAATATTCTATGATAAGTGTTACCTACACAATAAGCAATGACGAATGCATAAAGACAAAAGTGACAAGTCCCTTTAAGATATTATAATATACGTTTTAGAGTAGACTAATGCCTAGTGGAACCAAAGATGAATTATGATAATTTATTAAATATAAATGAAATGTCTAAACGTGTGAGAGATAAATACTACAAGGAACTAAATATTTATTTGTATTGTACAAGATCTGTAGCAGGGCTACCATAATATAATTTAAATAACTCAATGGTAGAGAGTGGGGTAGCGTCTTCTTTGGCATTCTGAATATTCATCTTTGATAATAAATCTCAAATATACTTCTTTTATGATAGAAAAAAATATAAAAGATATGAATGTTACTTCTACTCCAAGAAAATAACTTAAAGTTCTTATATCTTCGATGGAGAATTAATATACTAATTGTTTGTGGAATTACTTCATCTCACTAAAATTGTTACCTATGATGATAATATAATCGATATAGACCGATAGATATATTATATATCCCTTATATTATCGTAGAAAATAGACTTAGAGTTGATGAAGTTGGTTGACATAAACTAATAAGCCAAGTTTGGTATATCAAGCTACTGGAGAGAGGCAAAGTCCATAAATAGTTTTTCATAATTTACTAATAATGTTTAGATATTGAGAATGGATGAAACATAGAGTTGTTGCACAAACAAATCTTTAGTTAATGTCCTAACATAAGAGAGCATTATTAACATCCCATTTGCACACATACTAGCCATGAGTAATAATCAAACTCAAGATGAGTCGAATTAACATTGGTTTAATAATTGGACTAAAGGTCTTTGTGAAATCAACAATTATTCATTGGTGAAACCGTTTAGCTAATAGACGTGCTTTGTATCTAGCAATAGATCAATTTGAGTTTCGCTTAAGTCGAAAGATTCACTTATACCCGATGATATTTTATATGAGGAAAGATGGTATAAAGGTCCATATGATATTATGAAATAAGGCATCATATTTCTTATTCATAGTTTTAAGCCAATGTGAAGATTTTTAGGCTTGGATGATGGTTGTGGGTTTAGTAGGTTTAAGTGGAGAGCTTATAGTAGTATGGAGATTAAAAATTTAACATGGTCTGAAGATGTCATTTTTAGAGTAGGTTGTCATGTTCAAGCTTAGTGGTATTATTGAATTGTGTTGAAGGTGTAAAAATTGGTAAAAAGTTAATAATACGTACCTGATTAGGCTAATGCACCTTAGTATCACTTAGTCGAGAATAAGACAAAGGCATCTTTTAATGCTGAGGGTGTTGCTTCATTGGGGCATTGCAAAGTGAGTTTATAGAGAAGTAGATGGAGAAGTTACAGAGGGGGTAAGGTGCTGCTAAACTGAAGTAATAATAGACTATAGATTTAGATAAGAACTACTGTTTAATACAATGAGAGGTACACTTGAGGGAGTTTGAGATTTACTCATATAAACCTAGTGATGGATTATTGTTGTAGTGACTCGCATTGTTGAAAGAGCAAAATTTTAGAAGAAAAAGGTAGACTCAAAAAAAATAATATGACATGATACAAATACTTTTTGAGTTTAAGGATTATAGCATTAAAAAGCATCATATTTAAAAGAGTACTCAATAAAGATGCAAAGCTTAGATTTTGATGTTAAATTATGTAAAGCAAAGAGACATAACTAGGGATAATATAAACAATCAAATAATTTAAGTTTTTTAAGATTTAAGATTTTATAAAATAATTTTTTAAATAATGATTGATGTTGTAGGATTGTGATAAGCATATAATTACTGAGATAGACTATAGTTTGAAAGACTGTTAACCAAATAGTCAATGACATATTGGCTTAGTATAGGAGGGTGAGATCATTTTTTAATTATGTGTCAATGCTTATATTTGACATAGCCAAATAGTTGAGATGTTCCAAATTTATATTTAAGAGGATATAGCTATATATATTTAGTGAAGTAATATATGAAAATAATATAAAATCTAAAATTATCAAAAGAAGTGGTTGAGATAGGTCCTCACACATCAATGTAAATAATTTCAAGTGGATTGAAGGAGGGCCAAGACATCATTATAAATAGTTTCTAAGTGATTTGGAGTAGAATACCTTCTAAAAGGTAATTGATGACTTTTATTATTAAAGCAAACATCATAAATGAATTATAATTATGCATGATTTAGAAGTTCGAAAATAGTAATAAGAAATTAGTTATTGTTGAATGGATAGTGACGAATAACCAAGGTAGCGATATTATACATCAATTGAAGCAATAACTTAAGTAAAATTGATTAGCTGAATGATTTGTGAATCTAACAATTATTGTTATTTTTCTTATAGTCTTAGAACCACAAATATGCCCACATGTTTATAAGAAGTTAGAAAAAAAACTCAATAGTAGTGTTATTTTATTTCTAGAATTAAGAGACAGAAAGAAAATTTTTTTTTATATGAGGTGCACATAAAATATTAAGTGTAAACTTGTTTCTATGAATTAAGTATTGTGAAACCTATTGAGTGATATGGATCTCATTACTATCACTAATGATGGTGTCTTCATTGTCTCCATAATTAGTATAGATGAATGAATTCTATAATTTAGATATCATGATGAGAAGCACTAGAGTCAATAATCTAGATCAGAATTGATAGATGATTTTTTTACCAATTGTTATTATTGAGATGTCAAAACTGCTGATAGTGTAGTTGAAGTTATTTTCTGAGTTGTTTAGATTAAGGTTACCACCTTGATTAGAGAATTAATAGTATAACAGAGGATGATAGTTGTGTTACTCTAGGTGGCATTTTGTTTGACCATTTATTGAAGTTCTTGTTTGATTGTCTTTTCCTTTGAATTTTTGATTGAATAAAGTTGTGATAGTTGGTATTGTCTTCATCTCTTTTTATTTCAGATATGTTTCATGATATATAGTTCTTCAAATGACATTGGTGAATCACGTTGTCTTAATTGTTACTATCATTTCCTTATATTCATATTTTAGGCCATTGAGAATATGAACACTCATTTCTTAATCACTTGGGGATGTCTTATTGAAGCAAAAGCATCTAATAATAACTTTTAGATTTTATATATAATTAATAATAATACTTTCCTTTAATGTTATTTTCATCAGACTAGATAAAAGTCTTGGCTTGTGAGTGCAAGATCGATCGGCAAGGATGACTTGTAATTTGGACTATGCTTTTACTGTAATACTATATGAAGAAATTAATAATAGTATGGAGGTAACAACTAAGGCCTTGTAGTATAAGTCGATCTGGTCGTAGTCATAATTTATGAACTGAATTTGTCATAGGGATGAATTCTCTTGATATGTGAATCTTTTATGGTATATAACTAAGAGAATAATTGATGTAGCCTAATAAATAATATCCAAAAAAGAGATTAGTGAATTATGTTTGCCAAGTTGTATCGTTCTTACCATTGGAGAGCTTGAAGGGGATTTGTGTTTTTGTATTGATAGATATGATTCTTTTAGGTAAAGATGAATTATTATTTTATAAAAAATAATAATTGGAGTGTCAAATATAGAGGAGGAAGATATGCTGAGAAAAAGTTTGATCTAATAGGGGAAATCTAGAATCAACTGATGATCTAATTTGGATCCGGTAGATATCTAATTTGTCGGAGGAGATCCGATTTGAGAAGTGCATAGGGGAGGACTTGCAACGGAGGAGATTGCAAATGATAAGAGTATAAAGGCGGATATGATCTTAGATGTGTAGAGAAGGATAATCTCTTCCTTTCTCTCTAGAGTCCTTTTGATCACGAGTGCTGATGGTGCGATCAAGAGGATGATGAAAGACAGTGGACTATCAACGAAAGATCGATTGTGAATCCAAGACAATGAATTTGATGGTTGATAAGAAGGGGATGAGGACGTTAGTGAAGATGCTGGATGATAGGTGTCGATGTATAAGAAAAGGGAACACCCGTCAAGTAAAACTGAACAATAATGGAGGATCATCAGAGATTGATTAGATTAGCAAAATGAAATAGATATGTTGCCGAGCAAATTATACCAATAGAGAATAGTCATACGTAACGGAGAAGAGAAAGCCTTGCTCGAAGCTAATACCATGAAGAATTAAAAAATGTATTGTCAAATAGATGATATCATGTAATATATATTTAGAGAGATTTTCTCAATTATATTTCTAGTGGCAAGAACAAAAAAAAAAAAAAAAAAAAAAAAGGGGTCAAGCAGCATGAAGGTGGAAAATGAAAAAAGCGGAGGAATCCAAAGGATCACACATACCATCTGCCTTCTGCTACCGTCAAATGCTACAAACCAACATGCATTCTGTCAGTTCGCATCCAAAGGAGGAGCCTGGGAAGCTGTGCGGAGTAGTCAGTACACGGTGGTCAGTTCGCATCTCCCTAAAGCCCCTCCTCTCAGAGGGCGGAAACCGCCAATGCCTACTCCCTTGGAGTCTCTGGCCAGTGAATCCC
Organism: Musa acuminata AAA Group; assembly: GCF_036884655.1. Classification (NCBI taxonomy): domain Eukaryota; kingdom Viridiplantae; phylum Streptophyta; class Magnoliopsida; order Zingiberales; family Musaceae; genus Musa; species Musa acuminata. Next base: position 7,803,715 of record NC_088355.1, on the reverse strand, counting down.
TGGACTCGGATACACCTGCTCTGTTGACTTCAGTACAGGCTACAAACCCTAGGTTCCACTCCCCAAGCCTTAGAGGGAGGCAATTTGTCAACACTGTCAGTCAACATGTAAGTGTTCTCTGACTAGTTTATGCCTCCTGTGCCAGAACTCAAATCTCAAGTGTACGTGTATCTTTCTGTAGACATCCACCGGAACCAGTCTGTAAGTGTTCTTAATTCCGAAGCTCTCAACGATAAGCTCAGTGGAGATGAGCCAGGCGTAAATTGGACGTCTCTCATGTCCTCCACTCTTACAAACGATCTATGCTCGCTAGTTCATCGAGGTTGGGCCGAGGAAGACGAATGGTTGTGAAACTGGGTCAAGTGTCGGGAGGCCGAAAAGAATGCTGCAACGAGACGCAGCAGAAGTCGGAGAACACGGCGCCATTCGGCGGTCGCCTCTTCCTCCGCACGGGAAGAAGAGTAAAATACAAGGAAAGAGGCGTGTGAAAGACTCGACGCACGAATTTTGGAGCGAGTGGTGCGGCGTACCACTGCGTGGGTGGCACAGAACACGCTCGCCTCATGCCGTACGCCACCAGCCGGTGATATGCCAAATAAAAGTAATAAATGGTAACTTTGTAATTAGTGGCATTGGATGGGGGATAAAATGGTCTGTTGCGACCACGTTATGCCATTTGTTTCCACGGGCAGTAGTGGTGCGTCAGGTTGATGTGCACGACTCCCCCATGGCATCCATCGTCCATCATACCACGAGGCCACAGGCACGGATCTCGAGGCCCCACGCCGCGAATCAAAGCTCGCTTTACACCGGATTAAATGGGACGACACTATCGATCGGTTTTCCTGTCCTGTGATTGGGGGAAAGGGCGGTGTACGGCGCAGCAGGTGAGTCAGCACGGGTTAATGACACCGATCTGGCCGCCGTGTGAAACCAAACCCTCTTTTCCTCCGCTTCGCTTCCCCACGACGACCACCCGTCCCAATTGACCCCACCCCACCGCACTCAAGCCACGTGGTCTGGCCCCACACGACAGCGACGCCCGAGCGGCGCGTCCCAATCACGCAGCGGCCCGCGCTTTCCCTTTTTCTCCGATGCCCCCACGTGTCCCTTGTCGCCCACCCGCCCAGTTACTGGAGATGCCTCGGGACCCACTCCTTTTGCTTCAATGCCAAGCCGCCTGGGTGTGACCCACGACGTGTCGGTAAACCTGTTGATGGGTCCCTTTTCTTTCTTCGGCCCGTCCACCTTTACAACGAACCGAGTTGATCGAGTTGGTTCAACAAAATAATACAAGATGGCTCGATGTGGGTCCGAGTACACGGTCGGCCCGCCGAATCTGGGCCGATAACCACAGAACTGAGCTCGAACGGAGCCCATCGCATATATATATATATATATATAGGTTTGAGACAGTGTTGTGTGGGAACGGTGTGCCGTAGGAAAGCGGAGGCGAATCAGAGCCGTCGGTGGCGGCACAACTTTCAACGGATGCAAAGAGGAGGACTGCGGTCTTTTGGGTCCCAAAGCAAGACCACCTTTCGCTCCCGTTTCCCGCTTCGTTTGCTTCGTTTGGGCGCGACTTCAGTTACGTTGCTCTCTTAGTAGACCAATCACGGCCGTTGGCTAATCATCTGACGTCTTACGTTGCTGACGGTGCTATGATGTATGGTGGCTCCCCACCGATTGACTCGTAACCAGTATTCCCACGACCCTTCAATCTGAACTGAAGCGCCTCACTGCCTCCTCCATTTCCGCTATTTACTTCCGCGAAGCGGCATTAATTACTCCCACTGCCATTCTTCTCCTCGAGTCCATAAATAGCCCTGCTTCCCGTCTCTCTTCGGCCCCATCCCCCACACTCGAGAGCGCTAGCGAGCGAGCTAATGGCGTTGGCCTCCTTTGTCTCCGTCGCCCTCCTGGCTCTTCTGGCGCCGGTGACTGCGCGCATTCCCGGTTTGTACGCCGGCGGCCAGTGGCAGAATGCCCACGCCACCTTCTATGGCGGCAGCGACGCATCCGGGACCATGGGTAAGCCGCATTCCTCTATTAGCTATTGATCTGTGGCGTTGAGCATCGAAAAAACTTGAAGCCGATGAGATCTGCTTGCTGTGGTTGGTGATTGTGCAGGAGGGGCGTGTGGGTATGGGAACCTGTACAGCCAGGGGTACGGGGTGCAGACGGCGGCTTTGAGCACGGCGCTGTTCAACGAGGGGCAGAGCTGCGGGGCGTGCTTCGAGATCAAGTGCGCGGGCGATCCGCAGTGGTGCCACGGCGGGAGCCCCTCCATCTTCATCACAGCCACCAACTTCTGCCCGCCCAACTACGCGCTCCCCTCGGACGATGGCGGGTGGTGCAACCCGCCCCGTCCTCACTTCGACCTCTCCATGCCCATGTTCCTCAAGATCGCCGAGTACCGCGCTGGCATCGTGCCCGTCTCGTACCGAAGGTACCACCCGCCCGCCCCTGCCCTCGTAGATCGGCATCATCAGGATCTTCGCATGACATGTGTTTGCTGATATGTCTGGGACCGCAGGGTGCCGTGCAGGAGGTCGGGAGGGATCCGGTTCACCATAAATGGGTTCAAGTACTTCAACCTGGTGCTGATCACCAACGTGGCCGGCGCCGGCGACATCGTGCGCGCCAGCGTGAAGGGGTCCCGCACTGGTTGGATGCCCATGTCCCGCAACTGGGGCCAGAACTGGCAGTCCAACGCCGTCCTCGTCGGCCAGTCCCTCTCCTTCCGTCTCACCGGCAGCGACCGCCGCACCTCCACCTCCTGGAACATCGTCCCCTCCAACTGGCAGTTCGGCCAGACCTTCGAGGGCAAGAACTTCCGGACCTGACAACCCATTCCCGCGAGAACTTCTCCACTAGTAATAGTAGTAGTATGTGTTAGTAGTGATGTCTGTGTGATTCGCGCCAAGCTTTTTGAATTCGGCGGTGCGACAATGGTAGTAGATATATGCTCCTTGGAATTCGTGAAAGCAAAAGCAGGGGAGAGGGAGAAGAGGTGTTTGTGATGTGCCTTTTGACCGTAGGGGAGCGGGGTGGAAGAGTAGGGGATGGTGCGGTTCTCCAGGTAGTGGGAAGAGAAAGAGAGAGTACAGAGTATGTAGTATGCGGTAGCAGAGGCTGAAGTGGCTGCAGACGGACAAAGAAATTGATGTAGCCCGCAGTTGCTGATATTGATATATCTTAATTGTCTCATACTGAGAGACTTCACGATGCTTGTGATGTGACTCCTTTAATTTGATGATCACCTTTGAAGCTTCAAAATACATACATGCATTAAATTTGATGATCATAGACCATCAAATTTGATACTACATTGACTTAAAAAGATAAAAAAATGCTAAGTGTCAAAAGATGCTAAGGTCCGAAAATGTTCGAGGCGTTAAGCGTTCGCTCGAGCAAAATGAGGCACTAAAATATATAATATAATTAATAAATATAATTATTTAAAATTTTAAATAAAAATATATTATTAAATTAAAAAAATCTAAGATATAAAATCATGTCACATTAATAAAAAATTTTAAAATTCAAATACTATTAATAGTATACAAAGGAAGAGGAGTGTAAGGGGATGTTGACTGAGAAAAGAGGAAGCGACAACAGGAGTGAGAGTGTAAAAAGTCAGCAGAAGCGATGGTGTAAGGAGGCAGCGGCAGCGGGAGTGTAAGGAGATAGTAGCAGTGACGAGCGACGATAGCGGCAGCTACAACGGTAGCGACAACGGCAACGGTTGCGAGCAACGATAGCGACGAGCAGCGGGAGCGGTAGCGGCAACGAGCAAGGTTAGGGTTGGGCAACGACAATTGATATCGATTTTAGTTGGTTCGATTGAACCAACTAACCATCGGAGATCAAACCATACCTAAAATCCTGGTTCGATCGCTTGGTTTAACTCAGGCGCTCTACTCCTGGGCTCGGGCGAGCTCCCCAGCGACGCCTCTTTGAAGCGCACCGCCTGGAAGTGAAGCGAGTGCTCGAGTGCCTTTTGAAATCACTGTACTAACAATTGAATAATCCGATTATAACGCACGGAAAAAATTAGCTCGAAGGACCAACATATGATGATTTCAATAAATAAACTCTTTCGGATTGATTCCATGATCTTTGATTAAATTTGACACTAATAATAAGTAATTCAATCATAAATGTTTGTCGATTATAATGGAATGGTAGGAAACTTGAGTGACTATGATCGAAATCCTAATGCACGGTTTGAATTCCTCTTAGTGTATGATGAGCTGCAATAGCCACCACGGTCACACACGAAGTACCTCAGGAGACATAGTCATATATATGCTCTCAAGTGGCCCGTGGTGTAAACACGAGTCATAGTGGACCACTAGGGATAGTGGCTTCTGCCCCCCAGCAGTGTTCTCCTTTGCTTGCTCCGCTTAGGTTTTTGTCTATGGCAGCAACACATCATGAGAGGCTCAGCATGAGTCACTAGCATTTCAACTATGTCTCACCTCATTAATTCAAGACACCTAAGTCACTAGCCTAAAATATTAAAAGCCCAAGTAATAATTTCTCTATTTAAACTTGATGCTATCGTCAAGTACGATTTCAAAATTAAACTTGGGTATGTTATATGTGACATCTAATCCAATAAAAATTGAGACCAAACTGGAGTGTTATTGATTGGTCGTACCACTAATCTATTATAAGGCCTAATGCTAATAAGAGCAATAATACCAATTCCGATCCTCAAATATTTCCATTAATAATGACTCACGGGTCACCTTTGTCTCGCCTCATACTCTCTCTGTAGTATCTATGGTTAATATTGCAACAATTGCATTGCATGCGCACGGAAGATTCCATGGCATCCAATGATGATCATAAGAACTCGGTCGTTTATTCATGGAGAGGTTTCCAACACGATTTGCTCTAATACGAGAGCAAATTTAATGGAGGAGTCGATTTGAGATACACAGACAATAAATATCTGCAATCTTATTCTCAGCTACCCTTCATTTCGCATTCAATGGTCGTACTCAAACACTACCCTCCTTAATGATATCGGTGTCTGTTTCTCCATATCATTATCCCTTTCCTAATCAACCATGTGTGCACTGCGAGAGCCGCGCGCAGCGGGAGAGTCCACCGGGAGAGAGAAGGAGGAGGTGGGTCACAAAGGAGAGCTGGAGTACGGGTCGGAGAGAAACCCGCAGTGGATCTTTCTGTGGCTCAAAGGAAATGGCGGGGGAGGCGGTGGGTGGCAGCATGCACGGGAGAGAGGGACGTAACGAGTCACTGACATGTGCACGGAGATAGAGATGACAGGAAGAAGGAGGTGGAGTAGAAATGGCCTCGTCTCTCCGTGTGCCGCGAAACGCGGAGCACAGTCCCCCCAACGCCTTCCTCCCCCCGCGCAGTACTGCCGCGTGCTCTCCTCCGCCACCGTCCTGCTCCACTCCCCCCGAGACAGCCGGCCCCGCCACCACCTCCTCGTCAACCCCACCCACATATCTCTCTCTCTCTCTAATCATGGCCTTGGCTGGGAAGGGTAGATAAAGCGGAAGTTCCCGCTCGTACCGGGGCGGACGAGACGTCAGTGTCGCCTAAAACCACTCCATGACTCGCTCGCTCACTCCTCGCCCCACCCAAGCTTCGTGCGTCGGTCGCCCTACCGTCCAAAACCCTAAGCAGCACGGAAGGTTGGGAAGAGACGGGTTAACGACGAGGAGAGAGAGCCACACAGTATCGGTAGCAAGCGTGAGTATAGTCACAGAGGGAGATTGGTGTTTCTACGAGAGTTGAGAGGAAGGAAAAGTGACGCCTTTGTACGATGCTACTGTTAAGATTTAATGCTTCCACTGCAGAGAAAGAGACGAGCGCCAGCCCTTCCTCGTCCTCTCTCCCGTGAAGTTACATCTCTCTGTCTCTCTCTCTCTCTTTCTAAATCTTCTTTTTCCTTTGATGACGGAACGAAAGATCATCGAAGGTAGCAATCTGTAGGGAGGAATAGCTCAGCTGTGTTTGGAGCACACAACCAGGATTCCTTGGCTTGTCACCGAAGAAGTCCTCAAATCTTGTACGTTCTAATATGAACCGAGCCAACATGTGCTGGTTCTCATCGCCGATTGCATTGTGCGTGCTGAGGGTCGAATACTGTTAGAGAGCAGATGAAGAAGGACGAAGAGGAGGAAAAGACCAAAAAGAGAGGGGTGGGTAGGTGGTGTTGGGAGGTAGGAAGAGCTAAAAGTTAACTTCGACCTCCTCTCTCTCATTTGGCTCTTTCCCCACCCCCCACCCCCTCTATCTCTCTCTCTTTCTCTCGTTACTAGCTTGTGGTATCAGGAAAAGACGTGACGGAAATCCTTTTCCTTTGTCATTTCTGTCTCACTCAACTCACTGGCCTTTCTACTTCCCCTTCTCTTGTCTCTTCTTGTTTCATTCAGCTACACCGCGCTCCTTTTGTCGTCACCAAATCCCTTCCGTCTCCTCAACTCTCTGCGCTCTGTGTAGTCCACGGCTCTGGTGGCCATGGTGGGTTCCACTGAACGAAGAGACAGAAAATGCTGGACTCTGTCTTGATCGACACAGTGGAGCAAAGGCAAAGGGAAAGAAACAAAGGGATTCCCTGTCATTTTGTCGTGCTTCCCATCTCTCTCTCTCTCTCTCTTTTTACCATTCTCGTCCCCTCTCCTTTACGTGCTGTGCTGTGGGTCACACGGGTAGGTACGAGATTTGACAAGATTGATGGTAGGGATCCTTTGAGAACAGGGTCCTGCTCCCGCACCAGGTTGGTAATCCCTTTCTTCACCTCCGCCTCTGCCTTCTACTTATACTCTCTCTTCACCTCCCTCCCTTGCTCTCTCTCTCTCTCTCTCTCTCTCTTCACCAAGTGTCATGTTTCAATATGTATCTACCCTTGAGCTGTCTTGCTTGGGTTTGAACAGCAGGACACACTCCGCACCGAAGCTCGGACGGAGGGCGCCGTAAGTCTTCGTTCTTCTGTTCTACACATCTCAGTGCCTTCCTGAGGCCTGATGCCATGCTTTTCTATTGACCTATTTGCTTAAAAGCATGTTCCTGAGGTTTCTCCTTTATAGTTCATGACCATTCTTTGCTTGGTCTTCATCTCCAAAAAAAAAGTAGTTCTGTAGATGTGGATTTCTCTATTTCTAACAAGGCAAAGATTCTAACAATATTGAAAAGAAATAAGGATGCATACCTCTGGAAATGTAGAACTAAAAGACAATAGAAAGGGGCAGCGTAGTAGAAATAAACACAGATAATATGACCTAGTAGACTCTGAATTGAAAATTTAGAGGGCAGTGGAAGTCCTTACCAGAGCCATTCCAGAGGGAGAGAAGTTGTCTTTTCCATGTTTGTTGCAATCACACCACAGCATGAACGAGTGGCTAGCTGGTACTGATTGTCTTTCACATCTCAAGGACCTGCACAGATTGCAAAAGAATTTGAAGTAGCTTCGGATCTGTTCATGTACCATCTCATCTTCTACGGTTTTGACACACTAAGACTTACTCTTCCTTGTGTTTCATGTCAATTACGCCATGCCCACTGTGTGCATTTGTTGTTCGCCTTGTAGTACAAGAAGTGATGTTTCTTTGATGCCACTCGGGGATCAAACACGCTGCTGGTCTGATATCCCACCTTTGTTTCGAACCTTTAGATTTTGATTGTTTTGGTTCGCTGAACTTACGCATTCCGACAGCTGACTTAAATGCATCCATATGCGGTTCCTAATTCTTGTGGTCCATCATCTTCTTAAATCTGCCTTCTCCAAAACTTACCCGAGATTTTTAGGCACTGTTGATTGCAGATCGGTATGAGGTGTCTTGTAAGATGGAGACTGGCTTCTGCCGATGAAGGAGAGGCAGCGGTGGAGGTCTGAGGAGGACGCCGTCTTGTGTGCGTACGTGAAGCAGAATGGGCCGCGGGAGTGGCACCTGGTGTCCCAGCGCATGAACGTGCCCCTGCTCAGGGACGCCAAATCTTGCTTGGAGAGGTGGAAGAATTACCTCAGGCCGGGAGTTAAGAAGGGGCCGCTCACCGAGGAGGAGCAGCGCCTCGTGATCGGGCTACAGGCCAAGTACGGCAACAAGTGGAAGAAGATCGCCGCTGAGGTCCCAGGCCGCACCGCCAAAAGGCTCGGCAAGTGGTGGGAGGTCTTCAAGGAGAAGCAGCAGAGGGTGGTGCAGCGAGAGATTAGCAAGTCCGTGGTAAGCTCCACCGATCCGGGTAAGTACGACCGCATCCTCGAGAGCTTCGCGGAAAAGCTAGTGAAAGAGCAGCTGATGGCTGCGCCATTACTTCCCCCATGGCTTTCTTCCAACACCAACGGCGCCCACCGACCGCCGCCATCTCCCTCCGTGGCTCTTACTCTCTCGCCTTCCGCTGCGCCCCCTGCCCGCATGCCCTGGACGCAAGCAGAGCGAGCCGTGGAGAGCGGTCCGGGTTTTGTACCTGGGTTCGCCGTGGTGGATGGCCGCGTCGTTGCCGACCTGGTCGAGTGCTGCAAAGAACTGGAGGAAGGGCATCGGGCGTGGGCGGCGCACAAGAAAGAAGCGGCCTGGAGGCTGAAGAGGGTCGAGCTGCAGCTGGAGGCGGAGAAAGCCTGCAAGAGGAGGGAGATGATGGAGGAGATCGAGGCCAAGATCAGGGCGCTCAGGGAGGAGCAGCAGGCGGCGCTAGAACGAATCGAAGCGGAGTACAGGGAGCAGATTGCCGGACTGAGGAGGGAGGCGGAAACGAAGGAGCACAAGTTGACAGAGCAATGGGCGACGAAGCATATAAGCCTGAGCAAGTTTCTGGAGCAGTTCGGGTGTCGCCAGTGGCCGTCGGTGGAGATGAACGAGCGCTGAGGGCAGTAGGGGTTGGGGCTGCTCTGTTTCTGCATCAGTGTCGCTGCGTTACCATCCAACGTCTGTAGCTTTTTTCCTCAGATTTCCTTGTTCTTGAATCGTAGCAGTCAGTGAATCGTGTAGAGTCACTCTGTTTGATGTCTATTATAATTTTCATTTATCGAGCATCTGAACACTTAGGCACTCCTAACAAACTTTCAAAATGTATAGGGCCAGTAGTGGGCCATTTCCATCCTTATCACCTCATAGGTCATGTGGCATATAAGGTGAAATAGATGCAAGAGGAAGGGAAACAGACCTTGGGTATTTGGAGCAGCAGCTTTACCCTCAGATTCCAAAGGTCCGTCAGTCTTCCAGTTTGCCATGGCACTACAAAGCAAACACAAGCAACTGAATAGAGAGACCAATTAAGCGTTCCATCTGCAAGCGAAGATTGAATACGATAATAGCATATACCTTGATGAAGCTTCCGGTGCAGTAGCATACCATGATGAATACGATAGTAGCATACCATGATGTAAATGGACGACATAGCAAACAACAGAGTATAAAGGTCAAGGAGACGATGATTGACGAGAATCCTACTTGGAAGTAGACGTGAAGGCCGAGTGAAGACATGATGAGCTTTTATTCCACTGCAGGTTTCTAAAACCATTTCTCTCATCTTAAGGGGGTTTGTTTATGTACAATTATGCCGTTTTGGATGCTTGAACATCTTCATGTAAGTTGGACATCCTTTGTGCAAAATAGCATATTTCTGCAAAATTAGGACATCATCTGTACATTTCAAATGAGAAACCAACGCAGACTTGCATGACCACTGGGTATCAGTGGAGATTACCAATCCGCCAAATGTTTACTCAGATTTTCAATTTTGGATCTGCAGCACATCTCAAGTCTTTAACCTGCTAGATCCATGTAAGAATCATACCTGTCAACAAACAGGAGCAAAAAAAACAAGTTAGTAGGTCATAATTGGCAAATAATCAGTTCATAATTGTCCGATAGCAAGAATCTTTCAAAAGAGAAAAAAAAAAAAAGGGCAGATAAGTAGGTAGTTATAGTATATTTCAAAATTCAAAGGGAAATCCTTCAGTATGGTATCGTATATAAGTGCAAAACTAAAAATTGAGTACTAAATAAGTTAGTTCGGTCCATGTTAGATATCTAAAGGGAACTTGTATCAACCAAAATATGCACCGTTTGGAACAAATCAAGGTTACAAAAGATACTTACATCTTGTGTATGAGGTGGTCATGGCCATCTTAATGTTTTTTTAGTTCTTGGCACTTTACGATCCAATTGGAGGCTCAGTTAATTTCCTCTCCTGTATGCTCGGAAGGATGGTATTGGAACTATGGGAACTGCTGTCTGTAGGCAAGTTCAGGTGTTCAATATTACCATCGCAATCATTTTCCTTGAATGTAAAATCAAGCTGCTTCTCCACTGATTTGACGATTGCAGACCTTTTGGACCTCAACCTGTACGCGGGAGAAACATTAAAGCTCTTTCCATTGTATAATATGGTTCCACTGTCACAAGGACTAGAACTGAATTTTGAAGAATCGGTTGCCTCTGAGTTATCTCCACTCTTTCCTTCTACAGTAGTACCAGAAGTGTCCAGAATTTTTAACCTATCTGGCTGTGACGAACTACTATCAGAAGCAAACATCGTTTCTGCTTCCCTCTTTGTCCTCCTGAAAATAGAGGGAGTGTTGGAGAAACTTCTAGCTGCACTTTTTAATACAGATTCAACACTTTGAATTGAATTCCTCCCGGTCACAGAGGGAGGAGTCAGATAACTATTTGGCGAAGTCACAATCGCTGAGCAGTATGATTGTTGGATGGAATCATGTGTGGTTAATAGAGTAGAAGCTGCAGAAAGGCAAACATCTTCTAGTTGGAATGGCTTGTAAAAGAGAGAACCAAAAACAGGAGGAGCTTCCAACTTCGATTTTGTTGGTTGCAAGGTATCATTCAGCTGATCATTCTCACCGGAGTTGCTACACTCTGCCAACTCTGTTTCTGGATCAGATCTAGTGCAGATATCAGATGTCGAGGTATGCTTGCTGCATCCAGTATCTGGATCATTAATTCCCCTTACAGTCAAATTTGTTAAAGCTTCTGTCTTAGAGTCTTGAACTGTTGACAATGCCAACCAATTATTTTGGTCTTCCAATTTACATGGTTCAGCAGGCAAACCAGAATCAAAGGAACAAACTGATCCAGAAAAAGCTCTGGTAATTGTATCTGATCCTTCGCTCAAACTAAGAAGTGAATGTCTACCATCTAGGTTGGTTATTGCCTCTGAATCATCAAGCATCTCAGGTTTTGGAAACAGTGGAAGCTTACCAGAAGCCATGAAGAAATCTAACTTTTTCTTTAAGGAACTATTCCAGTGATTTTTTATCGAGTTGTCAGTCCTAGCCACAGAAAGAGATTTAGAAAATCATACCAAAATGATGAGTGCTAGCAAATGAAGAAAGCCAGAATTTGACGAGTATCTACCAAAAATAAAGTCAGTTAATACTAGTTATAAAAATGTTAAATACATTCACTTACATTATATAATGTCCAGACTTATAAATAAGTATGTCCATAGAAAACAGCAGATAAGTGCTCATAGTAAAGAGCATAACAAAGACAAGATAACCTTACCACCAAAAATTGAGTGGATGAAATCCAAAAAGATAATTCACAATAGGAGTCGCATTACAGAAAGTAATCAGTTAAGCCCCATAAAATTTTGCAAGAAGCTACAAGCCTAGATATGCATGTTTTACACATGTTCAGGTTTTCCTTTTCTATGATTAAGAAGTTAAACCATTAGAAGACTTCCAGAAAATACAACTGACTAACATGTCTGACGAGAGTCGATACCTTCCAGGTAAGACCTTTGCAATTTCTGCCCATTTATTTCCATGTACACAATGGGCATTCATGAGCACAAGTTCCTCCTCTACGGTCCATGCATCTTTCTTTATTGTAGGATCCAAATGATTATGCCACCTATAAAGTTAAAAAATTGCTCCTTCAAATGAATTTTAAACCATAAGTTCATTATGATATCATTAAACTGTAAAAATTACAGATTTAAGTTGTCACTTACAGCCTATAGAAGTTACATGAAGTAGGTACTTGGAATCAAAACATGGATGCCAGATTAGTTTTCTCATTTAGGACAATGAAAAATCTAGTCATATTAAAAAAAAAATACAATGTTGACGTAACAAGATATTGGTGCTCGCTAGGTGTCGAGTCCATAGATTAGTTTTAAACCATAGAAATGAGGTTCTTTGGTGAATTTAGAAGTTTAACAGGAAATATAGAAAAGAAAAGAGTTAATCAACCACCAAACCAGAAATTCAAGTAAAAGTTCATATTCACTTTTCATGGGAACAAACATCAGCAAATCACTAGAAGCCAAGTGTATTATACCTTCGAAGGATGACCTATTAATATCATAATACAGCTTCTTGAGTACAAGATGCTCCAAAATTGATTTTCATTAACTAAAGATCATTTCCGTACTAAAGAAGTTATGACTGCAATAGTGTGTGAAATATTGACCGGTATTTTCTGAGAGACCATGGAGTCATGGAAATCCCTTATGTCCAGTATGTGCAAATGGAGTTGACTGACATCCTTGGAGTATTTAGGAGTAAAATTGTTGTTTCTTATTCTATAGTGGCAAATGGGAAAAAATTATTTATATTAGGAAAAGAAGAACAAAAAGAGGTCATTCTTTCAAACTATAAATTTCTTCTATTAGCATTTTCTCATTATCACCAAGATAGAAGATTGATAAGAATAAATTTACATTATTTTTGGCCAAAGTAGCTATTTGGAAAGCTCAAGTTCACCTAATTTCCTAATTTGTCATTTATTTTATGTAAACAACTTTAAACATTTATAGAAAAAATTCCCCTTAGAGGTAAAACTTTAGACATAAAAAAGAACTATGAAACTAATTTCTCAAAACAAAATGTAATTACAATGAATAAATTTCTCAAAACAAATTCCATTATATAAATTTCTCTTCTTGACATTGAGTTAAGTAGTTGCAAAGCAGATGATCTGAATTCACCTCTCTCGGCATTGCTTCCCAATTCGACCAGGAAGAGATTTTGCAATTATAGACCATTTTGTTGCCCCGTACTTTGCTACAAGACTGATGATCTTCTCATCCTCCTATAATTAAAATGGGAAATAAGATCGTGTCTTGAAGTATTAATTCTCTAAAGCTACACCATACTAAGAAAAGAAGCAAGCATCAAACCTCGGGCATCCATGGACCTTTAATTAGTTCAGGATTGAGAACCTTTTGCCACCGATGAAGACATTGTACTTCAGTTCTATGTGGAAAAAATTCAGCTGCACAGACAGAGAATAACATATAGCATCAAGTATTGGAGAATGTTTGTAGTAACTTCTTATAAAAAAGTTGCAGTGTTATTCAGGATCCTAAAGCTTTATATATTTAAAACCTTTGAAGTGAAAAGACTTTTGCAACAACTGTAACATAAACCAATAACTCATAGCTCCATGCAAGATGATCTAACACAAAAGTACAAAGAGATGCCTGGGCAAGACAAATCTCATTATGTTTTAGTAGATGCAAAACAAATAATATCAAGGAGATAGTTGGAACATATAATATATCCTGTCCCTAATAAAAAAGCTATAATTTAGTTTTATGAAGCATTTTAACCAACTAGGCCTTAGCCTAGTGGTTGGTTCTCCTCCTATTGAAGCGGTTTCAGATTTAAATCTTTGTAACAGTGGCAACTGAGAAGCTGACACCAGAACCCAGGTAATCCAAACAGTGGGGAAATAACACTTCTGTTGTTCTCAAGTTCTTTTGAAAGATTTTGTTGGCAGGATGTACTAGTGAGACTGCCAAAGTTCTCATATAATGGACAAAAACTTGGGATTTTGATTCTAGAATCCACACAATCTGAACATACACTGATTTATGCTGGGATCACCTTCTATCATCATACCTGCAAACTTAGAGACCCTTAAAACCTCCTTGGTCTCCGTATGGCATCATATAAAATTAACAGTTTATGCACCAAAGATCATCATGGATATAACTACAGGTACACTCACTAGATGTTAATTTTCCTTTTCTTTTTTCATTAAAGTAGCACCAACCTGTTATTAGATTCAAGACTGGAAATTTGCTTCATAATCAAATTGCATGCATGTCTCTCTGGTACTGTCTATGACTGAAGCATAAGAAGCATAAATATGATCTCAGTGCAAAAGGCCTCTTTATCAACTAGTTGTACTAGAGCAGTCATGAATCTTACCCTTCATACTATAAATGAGAAAACTATTGACCTTCTTAGATCGACAGCAACACTTAGCTGAGCAGAATTTCCAGTGAATAACACTAAACAAGAGCCACTACAAACAGAAGTATCACCTGAAATATTCGAAGATACTACAAGACGGTTAATATTCACAAACCCTTTTATCAGTTTGCAATCAATTAAAACTTGGTACCTCAGGACCGTACCAAATTAATAAGTTGTCAAAATCATAATTGGACCAATAATGAAAGCCTTGCTTCAAGATAATTTTGAAGCATACTCCCTAATATACCAGTACCATATCTGAGAGAGATTTAAATCCTGTCATGAACTAGCTCTAGTTGCTCATACAAATTACTATAAATCTAAATTTGCATTTTTTAGAATGTTTAAGAAACCTTCTTATACAGTTCTTTTCCATGCAAAGTTTCAATAAAGCTTCAAGCATAAACATGTAATGCTTGTGATGCTCACAAAAAAAATATTCTCTCACCCCAAAGACATGCAAGTGTCTATACTCCCTCTATACCTAGATGCTTCCAAATTTTGATGCGTTACCTATTCATGTCTACTATAAAATCAAAAGGTACTAACCACTTAGTAACAAGACCAATTTGCTAAGTTGATCTGTAGTTAAACTTCATGCTCCAGATTATCTTATCAAAAACCTCACTCTTGAAAACTCTAAGAAATTTCTCCAATTGCTAAAGATATCATTCATTATATGTACATACATATAGACATATAAAGGTTGACTCAAGGACACATGGCTCCTGTGGAGGGCCAATGTACGCAGCCTTAGCTACTAGCAGAAAAGTTGTTTCGATGACTGCAACCTTACCCTGACACCAAAGCTCGCTATCATGATGTGCAAATCATGGTTCGCCTTATCGGTTCGTACTGGTACCAATCAACTATCAGTACGGTACATATCAAGCCGCACCGAGCCATATTGAGCACACTGACACAGTATATGGGGGCGTACCAATGTATCACCCATACTGGTCCCCTATTGGAACAATACATACCACCTATATCGAGCGGTACGTTATGTTATGACGAACCTTGGTGCAAATATACATCTTGCATAAATTTGCAAACTACATTTGTAAAGAAGAAGACAAATGGGACTAAAGGAGACTATCTTGGTCTATGGATCATAATGAATAAGCAGTAGCATGAGATCACTATACCTATTTTCTTCCAACATCTTCCTTTGTAAGCTTCAACAGCTTTCCTTAATGTCTCATCCTATGCCATGTAAAAAAGAAAAACTAAACATAAGTAGCATGAAAAAAATGAGAGCATTCATTCAGATGATCATTAAATTACTTATAATACCAAGATACCTAGATGTAAGTTAAAATGTCTAGTATGCCTAATACAAATTCAAGCACTACAACAGTATTTAATAGAATCCTCTGCTTCTTAGGAAAACTTCTGCGGTTTCAGAAATCAAGGACTTGCTCCCTTGAGCTAATTAATTTTTGGTCAGATTTTCTTCCAGCTTTCCAAATAGAAAAGATACTATAAAAAATCATTCCTAAAAAATTAAACATTATTGTATCAAAGTGAAAAAAAATAATGTTACTAGGACTTCTGCTTCCGCACAGGCAGAAAAACTTACCAAAGTTTTTGCTTATATTACAAGAAACAACTTGGAGATGAAATGGCACTAGATCCTTTTTTATTTCCAGAGTTTCTTATATTCTTGCATCATAATATTGCATTCACAACAATAAATGATATGTGACTCAAATAATTCATTAGCAAATTATTATTCCTCTTTGTATACCCTTTTATCATTTTAGCCTCCATGCCTAATCAGACAAATATGTGTCTGAATGTTGTCAACATGTCGTTATCCATGAGAGACTAGTCAAACACGGTACCAGGAAATAGTTATTGGGTTGAGACCTCATCAGGTCGCAATACCCATCTGGGTTTGAGAGACAACAAATTTGCGAGTCCAAGTCAGATAATAATTCAAAGATATTTATTGAAATTCTGGATAGCTTGTGGTTCTTAATGAATCCAAATACGATAGAAGCCGAGAACAATGAAAAGCCACTTACCTCTTGTGGTGTCCAACCACCCTTAGCTCGCCTTATAGGACCACTAGTTCTCCTAGATATAAGATAAAGACCAACAAAGACAAAAGGAAGTCCATATAAATTAGTTTTCTAAAGAGAACACATAATTAGTAAAAGAAAGGGCACAGCCATACATCTTGAAGCTTAAATATGAAAATGAGACAAATACCGAAAAAATATTGCCATTTCTAACAAACGAAGCAGTACATGAAACAAAAAAAATAACTTGTAAGAAAAGCAAAATCAATGCTTGCATAACAACTCAGTGTACTTGGGCACTGAAAAAGTAGTTATTGCCTATTTAAGCTTCATCTTTTGTACCCCTTTCCCAAAAACATAAGACGTTCATTATGTATGAAATAACCTCCAAGAATTTATACAACAATTCAAGGTATACAGTTTCGAATAATACCGTCAGGTACGGGTGGTACGTACCGGTCCGTCAGCTGACCAGTACACGGACCGCCCATTACTAGACGGTATATATATATATATATATATATTAAAGGTGACGTCGCGTCGCCTTTTTCGACGACGTCACCTTTTATAAATATATTTTATATATAAAAATGAGGCGACGTCGCCGAATTATATATATATATATATATATATATATATATATATATATATATATATATATATATATATATATATATATATATATATATATATATATATATATATATATATATATATATATATATATATATATATATATATATATATATATATATATATATATATCGGTGTACCGCTCGGTATATTGTATCGTACCGTACCAAGCGAATGTCGAAACATCGGTACGGTACGATATTTCAAACCTTGCAACAATCTATGATTAAAGCTTTTGTTTGTCTAGCAGCTTTTTCATTTGTAGATTCTTTAAGCAAAATGCTTAAACGAACTATGGAAAATCACCATTAAATGCACCCAGCTAGAATAGTTAAGGACTCAAATCCTAGGAATTTGATAAACTCTGTAGAGTATATAACACCAATATCCAGGTCCCATCATGTAGGTCCTCACGAACCAATACCAAAACAAAGAAGGATATGCCAAATTCTGATTAGTCAATGTACAAAGTACAAACTAACCAAAAAGAAATCACCAACGCAGCTACATTACGAAGACCAATCGCTACATGCATACACATGTAATTAATATCAATGTTTTTGGACTGTCAAATTTGCCTTATGTGTGCACTAAAAGACCACAGAACTTTTATTCCCCAATTTCTTGATGTCAACAGAAAAGTGATAGTTTTACATTTTGCAGAAAGAGTGGAGGTCTTTCCACACTTTTACATGTACCTAGCAACTGAGTACATGAGTCTAGATTTTAAAAGATATGACCTAACTTTTTTATATTTTTATCTATACTAATTTGTAAAAAAAAAATTATATGTTAAAAATATATTAATACCATTTCAAAACTAAAGTTATTTCTGAGATTTTTTTCTTTTCTTTTCCCCTTTTTTATTTCTCTTCTCTTCTATTTGTCTCCTTACCTGTATCGTATTTTATCCTCTCCCCTTCTAATTTATTCTTTGTTTTTTTTTTCTCTTCTCCTCCACTAGCTTTTCTCATCATCATATGGCTGAGATACTGTTAGTTTTGCACATAATAGAACTGCTTTGTTAAAGGATCTAAGTTGTAATGTGTGAAAAACAAGCTATAATATGACAACTATTTGGGCTAGCTACATGGATCCTTTAACACCACCAAACTTTGTTTAGGGCATGGTTTGACCTTTTAGATACTGAATCAAGAACCCATATGGGTTCTGTATGTGCAGGCATACCATCACACAGTATGCCAGCATGTGGTATGTAACGTGTTTTAAGATTTGAGTACATGCAGTGTTGGGAGACACATACTGAATCCATGTGGCGAAGCTGACATACCATCGGACTAATACGAACCACCCGATATTTAGAGATCAGATCAAAACATGGAACCATGGTTTAGAGCAACCTCATAATTTTGTATGAATTAGCACTGAATCCCACGTGACAGGGGCAGGAGTTGCTTTCAAAATATCTCTCTCTAGGTACATGTAAAACTTTACCCCAAGAGGTCCTACCGCAAACTATAATCTAGAAACCTATACATGAAGTGCACTTTCCCTCTCTTGCACCCTCATGCAAGCAATTGAAACAGCACAACAGTAACACATCATCTTCTCTGCCTCATGATTTTTCCCTCATCTTATTTTTCTTAGTGCTACCATTCTCTCTCTCTCAAATTCTTCTTCTCCAACGACTGATGATCCAAAATCTGAGAGAATTGGTTGGTTCTAACCTGAAATCAACAAGTCCAACCTCGGTCATAACCAGTCCAACCAGGCTGCATACTCATATACCACATCAGAATCATATTGTGTTATAGCAACATGGGTATACTGAGGTAAAGTGCCGGGCCCAAGCACCATGGATACAAAGAGTAATACTAGATGGTCTTGAGTTCAAGAAAATTACCATAATTTTATAGAGAGAGTAAGCCATGAAAAGATTGCTATCAAGTTTTGTATCCAACTCTTGTAATTTTCAACTTCTGTATTCCCATTTAGAGTTCAAAAGAAATCATCAGTCATAAATCTGCTGCTATTGTTTGAGAGAATGATTCGGTCCTCAACAAAGGAAAGCTTGCGTATCATTAGGTTGCCTAAAAGATACATCATATGTACTGTGATACCATACAAAAAGAAGCACCAAAGCAAGTCTTGGCAACTTCTATTATTATCTCATAAAGGCTTTCTCCAACATTTTTCGTGATCCCGCCCAACAGAGTAATTTACCTATTTACTTGATGAACCTGAACCACTGATCCAAAGCTCCTTAAGTCTAGGTTAATCTTCTTAAGTCCAAATTGATGTGGTACATTCAATCTAGTCCTATAAATCAACACAATTGTCTCTCACATCCGTTAAGCTGGAATGTCACAATCTTCCCTATTTAAGACTTGTCATCCTCGGTAAGACCCAAACATAACTCCAAATCATCCTAATACACTGAATGTATAGTCCAACTTAGTGATGGCTCCACAACGTGGTGTACCTCCAATCTCACCCACCCACAAGTAGTTCTTTTCCACTTGGGCCCCTCACCATAAGCAATAATAGAATGCTCTAATACTATTAGTCATGATCCAACTGGAGATCTCGATAAGTCTGAACCATTGGTCTATTATACTTAAGTCTTAAGTTAATGGTGATGCACCCACTTTGGCCCTAAAAACCAACTCAATTATTCTTCCACGTTCGAGATGGAGCTAAACTAGGGTATCATAATATTATACAAAAGAAGGCTTTCTAACAAGAGAATCTAAAAAGATGCACTAGTAGAAGGTTGAACATTATGTTCACCTTAAGATGTCCTTAGACAAAGTGGAACTAATTAAATGTCTGAAAGATTCATGTCACAGGAGATCAAGCCAGTTTCTGTTAATCAATATAGTCGATGAATTAATCGTCTCATTAACTACATTAATTCTACAAAAGACTACATGAGATTTATTTTTCTTGAGTTATCTGAAATTCGTATAAAATATATGCAAAAAGAGTAAAAGAACTAAACTTAACAAACCTTCTCACATATTGAAGCAATTGAACACAAAAAACAATTTAGCTACTGCTCCCATTAGCTCAAAAACCAATCAGTCGACTTAGATAATCAATCAAAATTCAATGGAGAACGTAGCATCCGTATTTAAACATCACTACCCTAAGCATCCGAATCCAAAATTAACAAACAAAACAAACCTCCCCGATGGTGAAGGCGCTGGCCTGCTACAAACAGCAGGTGACATTCTAGTCATTCCATAACTTCCCTCGGACAGGGATGAGCTCGAGGCTGCCGCAGATTGTTTGTTCTCCACACAACTTTGCTCAATCTTCATTCCAAAGAAACCCCTATAACCTACAAATCACATCAAAACACAACATCAAAAGCAATTCCAACGGCCGAACCCAAGTAACAATAGATTTTCCCAATCCGAAACCAGCAGCAACAGCGGCAATCGACTCAAAAGACTAGGGTTAGAGACCAACAAAGAAGAGAACAAGACCAAGTATGATCGACAAAACTCCAGAAAAGCATCGATCCAAAGCGGTTCCAGGAGGAATTCATGAACAGAGATCGCTCAATCAGCAACGCAGAAGATTAAGAGGGACCGCAGAATCGAGTACCTCCAGGGGATGAGGAGCGTAGGGCGGAAGGGGAGCTCGAGATCTGATTCGAAACCCTCGAATCGAAAGAAGCTGGCGGGACTCCCCAAGACGGGAAGGTCGTTCGAAAGGAAACCTCGCCCGTTGAAGCAGACGGTCAGAGAGAGATAGAAGGGGGGTGAAATAAAATAATACTATATACGAAGGGAGAAAGGGAAGCGATGAGTCTGGTGACGGCGCCGTGATGAGGGCGTTAGCGTTTGGGCAACAATGGCAGGTCTGGCGGCACCGGTCACTGACGGTGAGTGTCTTTACCGTTAGCGAGAGACAAGTTTGAACCTCGAACGGTCCCATTCACTTCGCTTTTTGGTGTTGGGTCGGTTGCGGACCGTCGGATTTGGTGCGAGGATGCTGATTCAACGACTTGTTGTTTTCCTCGTTTTTGGGGATCCGTTAAAACCGACCCTGTAGGATAATACGGGTCGGGCCACCGACGTGATACAGATGGAGGCTCGACCCGGCTTAGATCCGACCCGAATCGCCGACGTCGTACGGATTAGACCTGGCTTAGAGCCGATCCGAGTAGTTGCCTAAAAACAAAAATCGCGCCCACCGTGGGGCTCGAACCCACGACCACAAGGTTAAGAGCCTTGCGCTCTACCGACTGAGCTAGACGGGCGATGTTAATCAATTAAAACTTAATTTTATATATTATAATATTATTAGCACTCATAAATCATTCAATTATAATATGGTACATGAAGCATGCTTGAACAGGATAAACCAGCAAACTCGAGGACAATCTCATCGATCAGGTCTTCCAACAACAAATCTTCCAGGTCCAGAGCTACGTACTCGGTATCATGTTGAAGGTTCATCCAGCCGTCGTTCCTCGTGAAGTCTCGAGCTACGGTACTCTCCACTGTTTGATCCAGCAGCAGTTGATAGCTGAGGTGCTTGCTGATGACTGCCCACACCTCTTCAAGCACTCGGTGACCCACCGTCAATGGCCGGATCTGGCAGTCGGCGTGCAGAACCCAGGGGCAGTAAGCGAACGAGGTGTCGTATGTTTCCAGCAACACTTCGTTGATGAGATCGAACAGGAGCATGTGCTTGAGCGTGATGTTTGGTTCAGCTGCAGCAGTCTCGAGATCATCCAGTGAGTCTTCGAAGAGTGATGGGTCGACGGGCTGGTCCGGCAAGTGCCATTCTCCAAAGGCCTCTTCGCTGCTGAAGCCAGACATCATGAGTATGTTCCTCACGTATTCGAACTCAGCCTCCTCCCCTTCGTGCACTTGGATGTGGAAAGAGCTGAATTCACTGAACTTTGTTTGAGTTGGTGTCTCCTCAATCTGCTGCTGTTCTAAATTTTCCATAGTAAGAGAGGCATCGATGCCAAAATCAGCTTCTGCAATGGTCATCAACTCCGACTCCTCAGTCTCGCTCTGTGGAGTTTCCCCTGTTGGACTTGTAGTATCCTCATGAACTTTCGAGTCTGTGACCAAGATCTTGCTGCCGTCCAGGGAGCTAAAACTATCTTCGTCTACTATGGACTGTTCTTGTTCATCAATTGGCACCGACGGTTCTTCGGTTTCAACAGGTATCCCACTAACATCTTCCTCCATGAAATGTTCTACCAGCTTCTCTGGTTCAATGCTATGTTCATTGGAGGTAAGAGCAGCTACTGAATCCAGCTGACTAGTGTCACAGGTTTTCACAGTTGTACTACGAGCCACAGCTCTTGAAGTTGGTCGCACCAGTAACTGAGAATTAGAGACTTCATTCCTGAGATCTTTGCTCGCAGAACCCGTAGGAAGTTCTGGAAGCGAAAATATCCTTTTCAATAGTTTTGGTGTCTTCTGCCTCAGTGAATCTGTATCTTCTTTAATCATCATTGACATGTCAGGAGACCTCTTAGATTCTGTGCTCGAAACAGATTCTAGCAACTGCGAGTACCTGCCCAAGGATTCTGTGAGAGAGGAAGACTTCCTGATACTTCGAAGCGTCTGCTTGTTGCTTGAAGAAAGAAGTCCAATCTTCTTAGCTCTCGAGATGCTCTTGCCTAGTCTACGATGCCAGAGACTCTCGGCTTCTTTCTTCACATTTTCTGAGACTTTCTCGCCATAAGGAATCTTGTGAAGGATGCTATCCATGGAGATCCTTTGGTGTTCCTTCTTGTTCTCCTTGATGATGTACTTTATCTTCTGCTTAAGGACCTTAAATCGTGTCGAAACATTTCCAACATTCTTCGTGTTCTTTGTTTCTGCAAAACCAAGTTCAGCGCGGTCTAAAGCTTCAGATTCTGCTTTAAGCATGTTAGCAGCATCTGGATGAGCCATTGATTCCATGGAATGTGCACCATCCTCGACGGCATTACAAGTCGAAGATGGTGCATCTATAGATCCATTTTCTTCCTGTTTATCATCAAGGCTTAGTGGTCTGTTTCTATGAGACCATCCTGCAGCAGGAAATGAACCAGACTTGGTCAGTTTCATGGCTGAAATCGAAGCTGCTTGTTCTTGCGTGTAATCGGTGAAAATAAAGGTAGGATCCTGCAGAAACTTCAGGAACAGTTCCTTGTTCTCGCTGAACAACTGCATCATCTCCATGAACTCTTTGGATTTATAGAGTGCAGCATCTCTCCCTAAGTCATTTGGTATGGAGTCTCTTGCTACATTTAACTTCTTGTCAACGAGCTGGTGGCGACTCGCCCAATTCACGTGACTCTTGCTTCTGCCAAATCGAGATTGCTTCTCAATAGCAGCTCTCTCGCTTGTCATTGGCAAAGGTGGCACAGCTTCGTTGCTAGAAGAGCACTCAGTCACATCTGAGGTAAGCTCAGTTGCAAAGTTCTCATTTTGAGGAGTAAGTTCATCAGGAGAGACATAGTCATCGCTTTCCAAGTGATGAATGGAGAGGGTGCGCTGCATCTGTGATGATGAGGGGGAAGTGTTTTGCTTCTTATCCTTCTCCCTGGACCTCCTTCTGGAGATCAAGCTTTTCATAAGAGCATTAGGGGAGCTTCTGCCTCCAGAATTCTCTTTGTTTTTGGTCTGAAAACCAATCGAAGTGGCATGTCATGCAACGTTCAGGAAATCTGGAAGAAGCAGAAACTTGAAAAGCAAGGTAAGAATTTACAAGCAAGTCTTCATCTTTATCCAAAGAGTTCTGATCGTCGCCAACTGAAGCACTGTTCTGTTTCTTCTTTGGAGATTTGACCCCTGCAGGAAGAATGCCATGACTAAACATGTAGCCCGACAGCAGAAATACCGAAGAACAGTTGAACTACCATGCAATTACATGTACAAACAGATATAAGAACTACAGACATTTTCTTTTGGAGGTTTAAAGTGTATTGTGCTGATTTCTGCCGCAGGTTCTAATTCTGGAGTAATTAATTTGTAGATGTCTTTTATGGACAATGGAACCAAGCATATCATATTAGCATGGAATCCATATACTTCTTTTATGGATTTCAACATAGAAATGAACCATTAAGGATCGAACCAAATCGAACTAGAAAATAGTTCGGTTTCATTAACATAAGGTAGTCCGAACCGGAATCAGTTCGGACCGATCTAATTGAACTGATTTAAAGCATATTAATCAGGTTTGGTTAATTAGTTGATCGATTTTTAATTTTAAATAATTTAAAAAAGATATATTTTCAATTGAATCGATCGACTCAGTGAAATGGTTCAGCTCAAGTGAATCAAACCAGAATCTTTGTTCAATTGTGTGAACATTCTCAAAAAATTTATTTCACAATTGCCATCCTAAACATTCTCGACAACAACTGAATACCCAATCAAATACAGAATCTTCATTTTATATTAGTAAAGATTAAAACAAGAAAAAAAAGGTAACATAAACAAAAATGCTCATTTATAGTATGCCTTTAAAGTCTTTAGACCAATTTGAATCGATTAAGGATTGACGGTAATGAACACGGTTATATTGATATTTTTAAATTAAAATCTTCAATCCAAACCTATTAATCGAATCGAAGAAGATAATATCGAATTGAAACTATCTATAGCATTTGGATTTAGGTTTAGTTTTTCGGTTCGATTTTTTATT
The DNA here is from genome assembly GCF_036884655.1 of Musa acuminata AAA Group. Classification (NCBI taxonomy): domain Eukaryota; kingdom Viridiplantae; phylum Streptophyta; class Magnoliopsida; order Zingiberales; family Musaceae; genus Musa; species Musa acuminata. The sequence continues at coordinate 7,779,211 of NC_088355.1, read as the reverse complement.
CAACGTATCGTCCGAAACAAAAATCAAAACAAACAAACAAACAAACATCAACGGGCTACGGAAAAGAAAACCACTTACTCGCGGAGCTGCTTCTTCGATACGCCAAGGTTTTCCGTATGCGAAGACGCTGGTGCAGATCGAGGAAATGGAGGAGGCTCTGCATGCATCCTGGGTGATCATTTTCATGCCGCAGGGGGTCGGCCATTTTGGGGGCGTCAACAGACGAATAGCATGCGACCTCCGATCCGCTCGACGCCGCGCGACGGCAGGAGAACCAGATCCGACCGCGAATGGCTGGGTCTCGATCCGTCAATCAAAGCCATGTAGATGGAGCTGCGTCTGTAGAAACAAGAACAACAACTCGGGGGGGTGGTGGGATGATCGAAACCAGAGCTAAAAGAAAACAGAGGAGGGAAGAGAGAAGCAATTGAATCGAATGGGAGGAAGGGGATGAGATGCGTACAAGTGTTGGGTAACGATCGGGGACGAGGCCGAGAGGTGGGAGAAGCGATCGCCCCTCCGCTCCATTTCCGGTATTCTTCTTCCCTCCTCTCCTCTCCTTTTTACCGTTTTTTACGCCCCTAACGGCGAACCGTCAAGAAAAATAATTTAAAACGATATTATAACTCCGAGAAATCATTTACTTAAAAGTTTTTTCTATGTCTAAATTCATCAATAATTAATTGTTTTTCCCAAGAAGAGGTGTAAAAATATGGATTAAATGTCTAAAATCCAACCAAAGAATGCTCAACTACTATGATTCAGAGTAGTAAACATTTATTTAAAATAATTTCTGTTAATTTCAACGAAATGAATTTTGGAAATTATGGAATTTGATATATTTCTGTTTTTGGATTTATATAAACAAAAAATGAACATTTATTAATAATATAAATAATTATCATCCAAAGTAGAGATTTCTACCGTATACTGCATATTATGTTAGAAGGTGAAGGCATCCTCTTTCTTCTTCAAATCAGGGTTTATGATGGTACATGAATCAAAGCACAGAAAAGAATCTCGCAATTCATATATTCAATCATCAATGCAACATATGCTCATAAATTAGAGCTGTCAAAAGAGGACTCCACCTAATGCAAAGACTAGAAGTAAACATGCAAATATGAAGGAAAAGTTGCAGACAAGAAGTCAACATCATGCCTTTCTCAAGCACATTGAGAGTATGTGACTCTTTTGAACAAAGGATGTTGAGACTGGATTGATCAGGAAACATGACATCAAAAACCCCGCAGTAGAAGCTTCTGTCAACTCTTGAGCAGGTGATCCAAGTTGTGATTCTGGAAATCATCAAAAGAGAGATCTTTGAGGAATTAAATCTCCCTTCGTCAGTAATGTAGCAGTGGCTTTGATTCCTCTGGAAGATGCATCTTTGTTGTAGCCGGACTTGCAGTTCCCTCGGTTGCCAAATTCTTGTAGCCTGAGTTCTCTTGTAGGGGTCTTCTTCTCGCTGTTCCTGCCGCTCTCCTTATCTGTCGATCGATCCCGGCATCGCGCTTCGAGTTCTCCTTTTCGCTGTTGACGATTGCATCATGAGCCCTTGAATCTACCAACTCAGGTCGATGAACAGCGGTTGATGACCAACTCAGGTTGAAGCTACCGAATCCTTGAATCCCACGAGAGATCTTTCTCGCCCGCTCGCGCTCTTCCTTGAGATGTGGCCCTTTCTCCAGCAGCTTCAGGACCCTCACTGTTTTCTCTCTCGCAGCCACGCCCCAATCGAACCTGTGAAGAAACCACCGAAGCTGAGGCAAACAGAGGATCGAACACCAACAGAGCACGACTACATGTACCGGGATCATAAGTGCTAACCCCCGTTCATCGATGTACTCGATGTTACCGAGATCTCGTATAGCTTCTGTATCGCTCTGGAACTCATCCGCGATGCTCCCAGGTCCGTGGGTGAGGAGATACTCGAGAAGTATCAGAGCCTTGTAAGGCTCTCTCCACTGCCGCCTGTCGAGCTTGTCGAACCTGGTAAACCAGCATCAGAAGGATCAGACTGCGCCTGTCGATGAAGCGCTGAAGCGAAAACCCAACCTTTTGTGCAAAATCTCCACGATTCTCCAGTAGTCGTCGATCTCGAAGGCCGCCCGCGATATGCAGCGCATGGTCTTGGCGTCCGGCGCCGACGAGCTCGCGTTGGTAGCTTCCTCAGTCAGTCTGCATGACCGATCGAGCATGGATTCAGCATGAGAAACAGATTCATGCCGATGGCGGGGGTTCACAAGACGAGCTTACAGTTGAGCAGGAGTGACGTCGGTGAGAGCCAATCGCGCCGTCTGGATCTTTTGCTTGAGGAAGTAGGAAGCCTGCTTTCGTAGCTCATGGAAGAAAGGAGCGTCCATGGTGATGGTAGCAGCAGCAGCAGAAGCAAACATGGCTTCGATGGAGAAAAGGGTCAAGAAGCTGGTCGTATTGCTTTATTTGAATTTTGAATTGGTGATTTAGCCGTTTGCTACGGCCTGTGTCATTAATCACTATGGATGTCATCTTCTCGTTTATTTATTTATTTTGCTGTCCTATTACTCCAATATATTATGAATTTTTTTATTAAAATAAAATTCTAAATTTTTTTTTTTTGCTTCCATTCTAAAAGACAAGATTACTGTTGACCTTCACTTGTTAATCATCACCTTTATCCCATCACTTTTGCTTTCAAACTCATTTTTATTTGTTACTGTTGAGGTACCATTAAGGCCCATCATCCTTATTGCCCTATCATCCTCATCGTAAATCTCATCGTCCTCATCGCCCTACCTACTCATCGTCGACTTTGTCAACCTTATCACCCTATATTCTGGATTCTGAGCCCTCTTGTGCTGAAGGAGCACACCAGTCACTACCACTCTATTAGATTAGCAAAACAGTTAAGGAAATAAACATTGACAATAAGTAGAGTAATGAATCATACCCAAGAGAAGAGAGAGGGAAAACCCTATTGTGGTCACCTCCTTCTTCTTTATCAATATTGACAACGGGACAAAGATGAAGCCTTAACGGTAGACGACGATAAGAGCAACAAAATCTCATTATGGAGTAAAGACGACAGATAATGATGAGGAACGATGGTGGTCATAGACGGATAGAGATAACGACCACAGATAATCTCATCTTTTTTAAAATAAAATACGTTCTATCGGAGTAAATAAAAAAAATTCTTTACGAAAAAAAGAAAAAAAATTAAGACTTTTTACGAGGAATTTATTTTTTTTATTATACAATAATGACGACAACAAATCCTAAATTCTCGGCTATGTTAATTTTTTCAATTAAATGAGTGGGAAATCCCCCCAATTAGTACAATTCCAATTCCCACTTTGTTAACCCTCGTATCGTAACAAAGCCCCCTATTCACCTGAAAAGGAAATTGTCTTCTTGTCACGAAGAGGAAGAAAAAGCTACTTTACTGCTTCATGACCTGTGGAGTTCAGCAGGAGGACCAGTCGGTGTGCAGCTGCTGCTGCTGTAACGGTGGTGGGATGGCCAGTCTTCGCCGTTCGAGCCACCGGGGACTCAGTGATCAGAACATGAGATTACAGAGTTTTCTTCCAATCAGAACAGTCAACCGAGCCATGTTCTGGGGAAGAGTATCGAGTTGCTGGTACCTCATCCTGTGCGCTGCAAGAAACGACAGATGCTGTGGCGAGCACAGCCAGAATCTTGTTCCGTGTGCACACCATGGCCATCATCTTCATGGTTCACATGCTCTCTCTACTGTCTACTCTCACAGGCCTCACACAGCCTCTCTGCTCTACAGGCTTGAGCATGCAGCCATGGAGGAACAGGGACGATACACTGAGGGCACAGTAGATAATGCTTGGAGTCGATCAATTGATCTGATGGAACATCCATGTCCTAACCTAAGTCAAACCCATGAATCATTGTTAGTGCATAAAAATAAGCTTTGGGTTGGTCACCACATTGTTCCCTCCTCATATCATATATGTTTGTTGTTTACACAGAGGCCAAGACATGGTGGTCATCATGTCCGACTCTTCCAAGGTTGTCACTTCTCTCAAGATACACTAATCATCTCTCAGAACATTGGACTAATATCATCAGCGTTCAACAAGATGACAAAGATGCAGCTTTTTGCTTGTTGGAGAATATTGATATCAGCTTTCTCATGTCTTGTAATTGCGGCCACCTCAAGATGGAGGGGTGTAAGAAAGATGATGATGATGCTGAAGCTGAAGGAGAAGCACTGAACAAAAACAAGAAGACAACATGAACAAACAGTTTCACTGCACATCTGGAACGATGTCAAGGATAGATTTGTATTCATCTTCACCAACTTTACAGAGATCAATCGGAAATGGGACGTGGTTTCTCATTCACACTTGTGATGTTTAAGGGAGAAGAAGGTGATGGACTAATCACCTGTCCTTTTAACTGTGACCGTGTGCCTGTGAGGGAGGAGGCAGCAACGGGAGGATGAGGAGCAACAGAAGCTTCCTTCTTCTCCCTGCTTTCGTTAAGGTTACAGCTTCTTTGAACCTTTAGCGCTTTGTCCATTAGCATCTTCTTGTAGTGCTTTTCCTCTGCGTCCATGAGGAACTTGAGCGTCGGAGGTGGCGAAGACGGCATCAAAGTCGAATCATCTTCCTGCGACATCTCTAGCATATTCCTCAAGGTCCTCTCTGCGGAACGTTCGGTGTTCTCCCCCACTGTGGATTCCCCATCCTCGGTCTCCAAGTCTTCCTCCGTCTCCTCTATGATGGTGAAGAGAAGCCTCGAAGGACCTGCATAGCACCAGAGCTCTGCGTCCTCTGTGTCTTCTCCTCCAAATGGCATCGCAAACATATCCTTAGTGGAGTTGGATCGGAGGTGGCGCTGCTCGTCGTCAGAGTAAGCTGCTCCGTTCGACGAAATGGAGACTTGTTGAGGTTCGAGAACTGTGTAGCTCTCGTCAGGCTGTCCCTTCCAGCAGCTAAGACTGGGGAACGCCATGGCAAGGCCAGCGTAGTTGGCTTCCACGTCTCTGTTGGTTCTTCTCTTCTTCCTCAGAAAGAAAAGTAATACTCTGCAACAAGAACCAAGAAGATGTAGCCTGAGACTAGAGTCAATCCGACGCCCAAACGACCCAAAGGTTTCATCTCCTTCTCTGCATATCATGACAGAGAACATCCCCAGAATCGCCTTCACTTCCTTCGAACCAACAACCACTTACGAATGAATCGAACAAAGAATTATTAGCAAGCAAGAATGCGAAGCACAGAATGAGCCTCCAAACAACTCCAAACGGAACAGGAAAGGAATCAGAGTACCAACATCTCTTTCTCGCCCCACGGATCAACACAAACAAACAAGACTACGAAAAAAGATTACACCTTTGCCATCAACATCACATTCTGAGGTCAATCATTGAGAACAAAGATCTTACGGCGACAGACATCAAACACTGAACATCGAGGTCAAACATTTGCCACCTCAATCATATTTCGAGACACATCAAAACACAAAAGGAATTCTAAACATACTATGATGAAATATTATAAATATAAATTTAGGTACATGAATCTCACAGAATTATATTAGAAATCATATATAAATAACAAAAAAGAATACTAAAAATTATGAATCAAATTATCAAAATTCATAAACAAATAAAATTATAAATTAAATAATCTAAAAACAATAAATGAGAGATATGAAATTACCCTTCTCCATCACATTGGTCCACCTTCCTTTGGATGCCCCTCACTAATGCGCCGATTGATGAACGAAATTTGGATTTGCCCATCATTAAATAGGAGAGGACGAAGTTCGCTTCGAGAGTACAAAATAAATTTTAATTTTTTATATTATCTTATTTTAAATTTATATTTTTATTCCTAACTTGCTAGCACATAATCGGCAATAGATTTTAATTGTTAGCTGAATTTTCTTTTACACATGTAAGGAAATAAAGTAAAAATATTAAGATAGGGTTTTAACTATAGAAAATTTTAATTTAAGAATTGGGGAATAAAATTTTAGTGATTATATTTCTTTCTATCTTTAGTAATTTGGTACTCAAATTTGAATTATCTCAAGGAAAAAAAATATGGATATTATTCCTTGACATACTTTTCGCTTGATATTGCTTCAAGCAAATATTTACTAATAATATAAACTTATCTTTTTCAAGACACACTTCTTTCAAGAACATTTGATGATTTTCGAGCATCATGAAATAAAATTCATCATGTATGCTTAGTAGTTGGTGGTAGAGCTATGCAAGACACAAATATGATGTTATGCAAGATTTTAACAAGGCCTATAAATCTAAGAGTTAAATTATCATTTTATCGAATCTCATAACCCCTCTTGTTAGAGAATCCCTTCTCTATCGATTATTTTATCTCTTTTTTCGTGTTGTTAATAGTCTAATAGATTCTTTGGACAACATAAGCATCATTTTGAATTATATATGGTGCAAAAAGCTTTCTTTCTCCGTCTAAATAAGACATATGTTCTTATAAAAATCTCGTCAATATTGTCTAGTCTAGTTATTAGTTCAAGTTTGAAAAAGTTATATTATCTCTTTACCGTATGCCCAAAACATTTTACAAACTTCCCTAAAATAAAATCTCTACCTAATATAATATGATCTCTCTAACATATAAATATATTAGCTTGTTAATTAATTAACTCTTATTAACATGAAGAAAATTGATAGGCTTAGTTAGAGGATCCATAATCATCCAAATTTCATTATTTATTTATTTTACATTAACCTACTCCTACTTTTATTTAAGGATTGATATTTTTTTAGATTTACTAACAAGTCTTTAGTGCTTGGCCTTCGTTCTGAACATTTAAAGACATATTCCTAACCTTGAATTTACTCTTGAATTTAAGGATCCATAATCTTAGAACTTTATGGGCTATCTAAGATAATATTCATATTTCATTTTACTCTTGAATTATATTTGAATATCATCGATATATATGATAATAATTTTTTCTAGATATGAATGGAAGTTTTGTTTATGACATTCATTAAGGCAACCTATATTTTAGTTAATCCAAAAGACACTATTAGAAAATTATTTTCTTAATAATTTTAGAACTCAAATCAATCTTTGAATGCACTTTGATCGAACAAATTATTTTTATTAGAAAACATATATTTATTCTTTATAATCTCTTAGTTGTATTGTCTAGAGTTAAGATATATCTCGGTCACTCATCTTTCTTCATGAACATAACAGGTGCACCCCTATAGGGATACACTAGGTTAAAGTTTCTTTAGCTCTTCTAGTTCAATAATAAATTCAATTTACCTATTCTAGGATAATCCAATCAAATCTCTTAAATAATATATAAGGAAATATCTTAGAACAAGGTTATTATCTAACTTTAGTTTTCTCATTCTTTTTTCTAAGATAAGTGAAAAAATAATTGACATTTCTTTCTTTGTTAATTATCTTTAACCATTTAGTGTCAATATAAGCAAAAGGAATTCTTCTAAAATTATAGTGAATTAAAAGAAAATTGATCAAGTGAAGGTAATCAAATAAGTTCAATCAACAATATTATTAGCACGATACACTAAATTCCATGAATATCCAATATAGTATCGAATTCTCAAAACTCTAATAGAGAAAGATCGGCTATTATGGTAACACATAATTCTTAAATACTCGATCTACTTATCAAAGAATTTTCAACTGATATAGCTAGATACCGATGATAAGCTCATGGTGCCTACATGTTTTTAATCATACTATGATACCATAAAGATGTTACATATTATTTTTCTTTTATAACATAGGAATAAGATTTAGTATAGTTAGAAGATTGTTGCGTAAACCAAAAATTAGACATATCAACAAAATATGTTCAGTGAGAACCTCATAAATATATTCTCAAATACTAAAAAATATCGAATAAAGTGAATACAAAACATATATTATTATTATTATGATAATATCAAATTGATATACTCGATGATATCTACTAATATATTTTTTCTAATAATGAATGAAGAGGTCAGATAAACTCTATATTCTACTAACAATAAATAAAGATAATTTATATTGTAATCTCAACCCTCACCTACTAAGGCGATAACTCGATACAGAGAAGCTTCTCAGTATCAGCGGCCATAATCCAACATCTGTTGCAGTCTGGAGACAGAGAGAGAGAGAGAGAGAGATGCCGCCAAACTCGAGGATTGCTGCACCATTCCTTCATCTCCTGCTGCCAAATAAATGGTGCAGTAAAGCAACATGAATGTGGTGCCTATTGGAGCTCGACACAGATCCTCCCCCTCCGACATCTATCGGATGTAGGGCGACGGGGAAGCTTCTGCAATGGAACGCATGGGAGCACTGACTGACGGTGGCCGATAACATCTCGGCTGCTTCTTCCTCCGACGACTTCAGTTTCTTATGATGACCTATCTGAGTCAAAGTTTTCTTTTTTTATATATTTTTCATAAATGAAAAACACTTTTTTCTTTCAAAAATCAACAAAAATTTACACGCCAAAGTTTTAGATGATAAATAAACATAAGAAGTTTTCTTTTTTACTTGATGATAGTGTAATTATTAGTGACGTTCCTGTTAGTCTAACTTAGTTTTGAGCCGCATGCATAATAGTTTCAAAACGAACGATAAAATAGTTCAAGTATTTATCTGAGCGGTCGACTTGTAAGAAGGCTACAGTTGGGTGACGAGCCCATCTCGATTCTTTCGATGCTTAAATTAGAATTGATGTGGAAAGTAAAATTATAGTTGAATAATAATTAATCTTGGTATTAGTAAATAATGAGCTTCAAAGTAAAATATGTCTAAAAAAATATTTTACGAGAAAGATAGAACATTCACTTTTAAGTCCATAGTCATGTGGCGAGTTACGATTATAAGATAAACTTTCCCTTGGATCAATTAATTTATATGGTTTCACATATTTATCCTTTCAAATTATGATTATAATATTTTTGCTATTTTAAATTATAATATTATACATCCTCTCGAAAATTTTATTCTCACACACATATATCCCTCAAACATTTAAATCTTTAGTCACTGACCTCAAATCAATTTAACTGCTACATATTAGAATTATAGTTTTAATATTACTATGCTAATGATCAACTGATGGAGATTAACCGTAACGATTTATCCGAAAATTTTAAACTTTACAAAAATATATGCTAGAGTTAAATTAAGATAAACAAATAAAAAATAATTTAGAGTACAAATATGTCTAAATTTGCTATTAATTTATTACGTGGCTTTTGGGATCATAAACTAAAATTTCAACTTTTTATGGGACTATGCGATGTATAAAATGCAATAACATTTCATACAAATAATGCCAAAAAAAATCAGAAAACAATAAACAACAAAATTATGGAAGATATGAGCAAGAAAAAACAAAAAACAAAGCAAAACCATCAAGAAAAAAATGTTTTTGATTTTTTCTTTTGTAGGAGACATGAATTTGCTTGATCATCTGATCCTTGAAATCGGGTTGCATGAACAACTTTTTGTTTTCCCAGTGCATTAAAATATTATAGTATTTTTCATGATTAATTTAAATTTCAATCTGCACCTTCATTTTCTGTTTAATCATAATAAATATGAAAAACTAAGAATTACATGCAAATAAAATATAAAAAAATCATAATAATAAAAAACACCAAAACTCGATTGATAATGATGCCAATGACACATCACATCACATCATATGATTAATAATGAAAGCCAAGACTCCAACCACTTATAACCATTATAAAGCACTACAGCGTACGTAAAATAGTGCCCAGAATATTATTCTTCCACTCGCTTTACGTACACGGTGACGCGGGGCCCAACGCACCCTCCCGTCCCCACCGCTACAGCTGTCCCCTTAATCTACACTTATGATCGGTGGCTGCCTGGTCAAAATAAAATTGCTTTGGATTTTGACCCGTTGATTTCTTGAGGAGGTCAACCGTAGCGAGGATGAACGTATCCGTAAACCTACACCAGCAGATCACCATGGGACGCGTTCGGTCGTCTCATCGGGCAAGGAATGAGTAAAGCTATTATTCTGTTCCGCGAATCCACTTTACAGGTGGAGAGCGGACGCATGAGATGTTTGTTCCCTTGTTGATAAGGTCGGCCGCTACCGAACCCCCCCCACACACACTGATACGTTGCCCTCATGATCACAAGCGAAAGGAGACAAGTCACAGGGACATGGCCTCCGCCTTATCATAATTGTTAATAAATTATACATATTATATATAGGATTTTTTTTATGGGTAAATTAAAAAGAAAACTTTCAACTTCTTTTTTCTAGAGTGCTTAAAAAATTCTTACATAGTATTTCTGATCATATAAAAAATTATTTTATCATGAATGACCATCGTCCTTTGCTCAACCGTTAGCAACTTATTTATTCGTCCCTTTTTTTCTTATAATAGTAGTTATCTATCTTTATTTTTTTTCAATGTTCGCCGCTACGTCTAGGAGTCTTAAATCATGTTATCATTATATCTAAGAAATATGACTCGAGGCTTAGTCCATCGATAAGGTGCTACGAAAAAAAGAAAGTAATCCCATGGTGTTTCCTCCCTCCTCTCTTAGGATCATTAGCAAAGTACATTAGGATAAGACCTCGCGTGAGAATCATGGATGACTATGATGAAAATTGCAGGTTGATATGGAGTAGACATGAGTGAAATTAGGTAAAGGGCGATGGTCGATAAGAATAAAATAATTATTTTACAAATATTCAACGATATTTTTTTAAAGTATGAGCATTTTGTAGGAAAAATACAAAACATTTTTGTTGGAGAATTCAATTTTTTGTTAATAAATAAAAATTTATTTTATTTTTTATGATTCTTATTTAAATTTAATATTTTTATTTAATATCCTAAACATCTCTTATCTTCGCCTAACTTCCTCTTATCAATCGTCCGAGATATTTAAAATATTAGAAAAGAATAAAAATAATAAATAAATAGTTTTTTTTTTAAAAGACGAGCGGCATCATTGAAAAAATACCTAAAAAGAGAAAAAATATTTTAAAAGTTACTAGATCGATAATTTTATTTATTTTTCATAATGATGGACGGTGGAAAGATTAAATGGCTATGGAGGAATAATGTGATACAAAAAAAAGTTTGAGGCGATTTAAATAATATATCCGGTAAGTAGAGAGAGAACGCCGTTACCGTCAACTAACGGCCGATGTAGGTACCATCCGGTGGAGGGCGTTTCCTGAGGGCGGCTCTTTAACCGGCGCACGTTACCGTTTCGCTCCGCCTTCGGCCGCTTTCTCCCGATTTCCCTCTACTCCTCCTTCCAAATCCGCTGTTAACTCCAACTTATCCTAAATTTGGGAGCCATGGTGGATTTGAGGCTCACGAGAGGCTTCATCTTCTTCGAATTGGAACCCTAGCGATCTCCCCTTGATCCCAAAAGGTAATCTTGAGGAGATCCCAATCCGTTTGCTCCGGGTCTTCGGCCTTGTTTCTTCCCCCTTCCCCCTTCTCCGCTGTTGTGGTGATGTTCTGCTTGATATCTTTTGTGCGGTTTCCACTGTCGTGCTTTGGGTTTTCGCTGATTTCATCGCTTCAGAATCGGTAAAAATATCATCTTTCTGTCATATACCCGTTCTTCCATTCAAGTTTCTGGCGCTTTCATTTAGAAAGATCATGGAAAAGAACTTTTGACCTGAGAGATTTGGTTGTATTTGAGTGGATTTAAATGCTGCAGATCTAAAGCGATCAGAAAAATCTCATCTTTTTCAATATATACACGTCTATTTTGTTCTTGGTCTCTGAGCGTGTTGGGGTTTCGGACTGCTGAAACGAAAAAGACTATTCTTTTGTTCGCTTCTGCAGGTGAAGTTTTGTTGGGTTCGGGGGTTACTGGCATTGTCTTGGTGCATTAGGAATCGGGTGGTGGGATATATGGAATGGATCTGCGTGTGGCGTCTGTGGCATGCGTTCGTTGACTGCGGCAAAATTCGAAATCCACCCATCAGATAGCAGGAGGAGGAGGAGGTGACTGCAGAGGTTCTAGGGCGAAAACAAAGAAGAAACAAGGATGGGAGAAGATCTCCTCACCACCTTATCCATGGAAAACCATCACCCATCCACGCTCCTCTCCATGGATCCATCTGGAGGCCTTTTACTGTCTTCGTCACACGAGGACTCCGACCGTGAGCTCTTGATCCAGCGGCATCAGGTTGTCCTTTCTGGTGCCCCGGACATCAACCTCCCCCTCTCGGCCGAACGTTCTCCTTCCCAGCAATCGTGGAATTCAGACCCTTTTGACATGCTGGATGTTGGCCTTGGCCCTCAACTCTATGATGCAGAGGCAACCCTTCACATCCCAAAGGTCACTGCTGCTCGCAAGTGCACCAAGCGAGGGGATAGCATTTGGGGGGCGTGGTTCTTCTTTAGCTTCTATTTCAAGCCCATTCTCTCGGAGAAATCCAAGGGAAAGGTCATCTGGGATGAAAATGGGGTTAGTGGCTTTGACAAGTCTGATGTTCGCCACGATGTGTTCTTGGTTCAGCATGACATGGAGAACATGTACATGTGGATTTTCAAAGAGAGGCCAGAGAATGCACTTGGGAAGATGCAACTGCGGAGCTATATGAATGGGCACTCTCGTCTTGGTGAGCCACAATTCCCAATCAGTGTTGACAGGGGTTTTGTTCGGTCCCACAGGATGCAGCGCAAGCAGTATCGGGGACTGTCGAATCCACAATGTGTCCATGGAATTGAGGTCATCAGGTGTCCTAATCTAATGGTTGTTTGTGAGTTGGACCGCAAAAAGTGGGTGGAGCTCACGGGCAGGGATCTTAATTTTTCAATCCCTCTTGAAGCCAGTGATTTTGAGTTGTGGAGGAATCTAACCAACACTGAATTTGAAATTGAGAGGCCTCCATTGAAGAACATTTCGCATCCCCATCCTAAAAAGTCACTTAATGTTTCGAGTTTGAATTTATCTTCACAGTCAAATCATTCTAATGGTGATGGGATGGACCTTTGTCCTGTTTGCAGTAAACGCAGGAAGGATTTCTTCCCTCATGTTATGCATGAGGATTTCTGCCTTCCTGCAAATCCCCATGCTGAAAGAGGTCAAGATGTGGAGATGCACGAAGTCGAGCCATCATGGTTGAACGAATTCACTGGTGTTATGAAGCATGCATATGGACCTGTAACTGCTGCAAAGACAATATATGAAGATGATGAGGGGTACTTGATAATGGTGAGCTTGCCATTTGCTGATCAACAAAGAGTGAAAGTTTCTTGGAGGAACAATCTTACACATGGAATTTTGAAGATAATTTGTGTCAGCACTGCCCGAATGCCTTACATAAAGAGGCATGACAGGACTTTCAAACTAACTGACCCTTCCCCTGAGCATTGTCCTCCAGGGGAATTTATAAGGGAAATAGCACTACCGACACGTATCCCTGAAGATGCCAACCTGGAAGCATACTATGATGAAACTGGTGCTTTGCTTGAGATTATGGTTCCAAAACATCGAGTTGGACCAGAAGAACATGAAGTTCATGTGTGCATGCGCCCCCCTCACCTTGGGGCTAATGATCTTCTGTTGACCTGAATAAGTGGTGACACCATGTGTGCAGCTGGATGCATGGTTAGGTTTCCTTTGACTAATAATTCTGTACCATGGAAAGGAAACCTGTCAATTTGAAGTGCGTCCTTAGTGTTTTTAATGTTTTTGCTGATTAGTTATGATGCAACAATTTGCTGATTCTTGCACCTTGATTGGGATTGGAGTCTTTCTGGAAATTCAGTAGGAAGGTTAAAGCGGATAACTAAGATTGAAACTTAAATTTATTGTGGTGAACACACATAATATTGGCTTTTCTTTATGTAGTTATGTTGTTATTCCAATTATTGATCCCTAATTTTTGCCCCGAGAATATGGTTTCATCTTGTCATAAGCATTTTACAGCATGTTTAATCAGAAAGTTCTAAGGAATGACTATGGGGTAGGGTCTTGTCCTATTTCTATTGAACTTATGTATATTTCCATACTTCAATGATAAAGTCTATCACATACCACTTGAGTTTGTTGTGGATGTTTAATTTTCCTTTGTTCTGTTTGAGTAGTGACACACATGGTATGTAGTTGTTAAAGTAGAAAAGAAGAAAGTTCCTTTCATGGTGAGAGTAGAACCCCAAGTTTCTAAATAGGTTTAATTATTCTTGCAAGGTGGTCATTTGATAAATGTGTTGCTTGAAGTTTGTTGTATATTTCGCTGCTATGCAGTGGAATGATCCGCCTTAGTTGTTATTTGTTTGCGGCCAGTTCCTAATCAAGCCGTAAACATGCTTCCATTATTTTTTCTCTTTGAAGATCATGTTATATATATATATATATATATATATATATATATATATATATATTCATTGGATGATTACAAAGGGACTTTTCTTCTATTGGATATTCAGCTTAGCTGGTCATTGTCTGTGGTGTCTTCAGTACTTATTGTGGTGATAGGGGTCAAGACGGTGTTCATTGCTAAGCCATGAAGGAATTGAGTAATCATGTGTGTAGGGATGAGTAATTGTGGTCAGTTTCTGTGATTTAAAGGACTTTATGCTCCAGTGGGGATGATGAGTTTACTTGTATGGTTGGGTTTCCTAATCTCTTTTGGCTTGCAAAGATCAGATTGAAGGATGGTTTTCTCCCTTGTTCTTAATTTGTATATTTACTGTTCGTCTTTACATTTTTTGATTATATGATTGTTATTCTCTTTGTGTTTTACTTCTTTTTTGCACATTACTTCTCGTATCAATTTCTCATTGGCTTTTCCTTCTGAGTGCGGGCTTCGTGCACTGGGCTTTCCTTTTTTGGAGCAGATGGAGAAGATATACTAGTCGGTTTGGGATCAAAAGGATGATATATGAATCAGTATTTTCCAGACAATGGGAAAAGAGGCCACAGCCACCAACAGCAAGTTTGGAGCTTCTGTTTATATTCACCAGCATTTATTAGCTTACACTATGAAGTGATCTTGCTGTAAGTCCTTCACACCCTGCACTTTTGTTTCGGTTTACATCTTGGTGTTTCTTTTTTCGATCCAACCTGTGCAGGATTGTCTTCGCCATGAACGAGACGGTGGCATTTACTCCCTCTTATAGATGTGTGCTTTGGTCTTCAAGATTTTAAACGGAGCCACCTTCTTCCCCGAGCCCATACAACTCTGCTTCGATTTTGCCCACAACAAGATCATGTTCTGCTGTCACCTAGTTTTCTTCTTGTAATTGGCTGTGTGTGCTGCAGATGTTCGGATACATGGTGGTCGTGGCAGATGTATCGGAAAGAAATGATCCATATAGCGGCGGCGGATCATGTTTGGACTTTGGTACGTACCGATCCGAATGAAATTTAAAGTTATTTTTTGTAATTCATAAACTTAACTGAAGGATGACAAGAAAGCAAGTCCTAACTTTCTTCTTCTCTTCATGAAACGACATGGAAAGATCAACAGAAACATGCCCACACATGAAGACAAGGTAGGTTGGCTTGTTTCCTTGTTTCATGAAGTAAATTGCTGCAGTCGTGGTGCTTGACGACGACAGCTTACCCGTGCTCGGTGCACCCACTGTCAAGGAAGGGCAAGAAGAGTGGGAGAAACGCAGCTTTCATGGGCAAAGGGAAAAGCCAACACAGATTCCTCTCGTTGCCTTCAGCATATGAGCTGGTCGTTTGGAATCTACTCAGCTAGTAAACACAATACTCAGATCAGTCTAAGACGGAAAAAACTCCTTTTCATGCATGCTCAGATCAGTCTATTATAAAACCTTTTCTCAGATGGATTTGATGAGGTCAGACTTGGATTATTCATTTCATCCATTCGACATGTCTTCGAATCGAGACAATTGTTGAAAAAGCTTCGTTTCCAAATGTAACTTTTTATTTTGATTATGTGATATTTGAAGTGATCAAACTGTAATGGACTTGGTGGAATTTGGAATCTTATATTGCTTATCATTACAAATGTGGGTTAGTATTCTTATCATTACAAATCTTTATAATGCATAAATTCATGAAGATTATTTAGATAAAATGAGATGAAAAATCCTTGATCTTTTTCTTTAAATATATGTTTCTCCCACAGCATTCTAAAGTGCGAGTGCAAAAATGATCTCCATCTAATAATTAAAATTATGCAATATATGTTCTTTATTAATTATTTTTTGGCTTATAACATAATTTAATATCAGATATGGAAATTACATCACGTATTATCCTCTCTCTTAGTAACATAAATTTTGAAGTATTTATAATAATATATTAATACAACAACAAATTTTCCTACATCTCTACCTTATTAATTATTTGGAGTCAATTATATAAATATTTAAATATAAATATATTTTTTTATGATTGTATCTACATAAGGTGTTTCAGTAACTTGGAGTTTCAAAAATACTTTTAAAAACATAAAACAGAAACAGTGTTATGAAAAACATCTGCAACACTTGGTATTTTAAACCATGAGAGACCACCACGTGAAACAGCGGCATAGAGGAATCAACCGTCCAATATCCAAGGACCCACTGATCGTACGGCTGATATCTGAGATCAGAACGTCTTTTAAGCCGCTTGGCGCCGCAAATCCTCCCCAAATCCCGCGTCCGACGAAACACTCTCGTTTCCTACTCTTAAATCCCTTGTCTCATTCCGAATTCTTCGATCCCGTAGCATAATTCCTCAGATTCCTCTAAGGTAATCCCCTTGAACTGGTTATCTTGGATCAATTGGGCTCTTTCTGATCTTTGATGACGATGTAGGATGTTAATGGAGTTAGAATCATAATCGTTTGGTGTATGAAAGGGATATCGGTCTCGACGAGGCCTTCCGAATCTTTCGTCGCGTGTATTTTAAGCGTTATTGTGATCATGGTTGCTACCGCCTCGCCTTTTGTTAATCGAGATTCATGTTTTTGATTGCGTCGGTTGGTGCGGGTGGTTTGGCTCTATATAAGGTCTTTGGATCTCGATAGTTCCTTCCGTGAGTAGAAGAAAAGAAAGGATTTTGATTGGTTTACTAGAGGGGAAAAAATCTTGGTGGGGAGTAGTTGCTGTGTTCTTATGTTCTTTAGCGTTGTTTCGATAGGGTTTTATTTTGATATATTATGTTTCGAGATTCTGGCCTTCTGTGTCAATGAGATCTAGAAACATTCGTGCAGGATCTGAGGAATGGGGACGGAAACAACTAACGGAAACAATCATGTCGTAGCAAAAATGCCTCCGACCCCTTCCCCTCTTCGAAATTCCTAGTTTTTGCAGGTTACTTCTCTTTGCTTTTGTTTCTGAGTCTGATTCGCTTCATTTTCCATGGCTTGATGGAAGCTTTTTTGGGTACTGGTTTTAAGCTTTGAAGATCCGGAATAGTTAGATCTCCGAGTAAGAAACTTGATTAATCAATTATTAGTAATGATATTCTTCGTTGTAGAGAAATAATTCGTCATTATGAGTTTTGTATAACATTTGCTAAGGGACTAGATTTGCAATGTGATTTCAGTTTTCTACAGTTTAATCAACTGGATAAAGTAGGATAATCAAACTTCACTCTGGGATTTGTTATTGGAATTCGAGTTTTGTTGTTCTCTGGCTCTTCAGACTATCGTAAATCATTTTCTCATGGAAAACATTCTGAGTTCATTTTGACATTTCCGCTTGACAGTCCAATATGCGAATCTTGGTTACTGGGGGTGCTGGTTTCATTGGTTCTCATCTGGTGGACAAGTTGATGGCAAATGTCCACCAAATGAAAAGAATGAGGTATATATCTGGTTTGCTTTGTTCAGTTTTCTTACGCTGGTCATTCTTATCAGACATGATAGCACTAGAATAATTTCGATATTTAAGCAGAATCTTATCTTTGTTTGCCCAAGTAAGTCATATTTTAGAAATAATCTACATATTCTTTCACTGATAATTAGATCCACCCTAAATTGCATGAATTTCATAAAGATGTGTCTTGACTTGGTTGTATCATCAGTCATGAGCACTATATTCTAGTTAGAGATTAACAGTTTAGTTTAACCTAAAAATATCTTTACCATAATACCATAATGCTGTTTTATTAAATATTTTGATTTCAGTTTCACTAATATATTTCTAGCAAGGCTTTTCCTGCAATGTTAGCCTCCAAAGATCATGAGTAGAATTATTCTTGTCATTTTAAGTATATGACGATCACCATTCTTATTATTTTCAGAGACAGAACTAAACATGCAAATATGATCAGAGGGCATAGATTATTAGTTTATACATATGGATTTTATTTTATAACGATAAATGGAATTAGATGATTTATCCAAATGGGAGTTTATGTTACAATGGCAGGGTACTTAGAGTAATTTAATTATTTATATCTCTATGAAATTTAATTAAAGTTTGAAACAGCTGATATGAGAAGAAATGAGACAAAAATTGAAAATCTTACTGATAAGGTTGTTCAGATATCTTCTAAATATAATACAATAGTGGGAAGATCCATGCAACCACCCCAAGCTTTGGATTTTGGTGTCCATACAAGCATATCTGTGTGGATTATCACATAAATTGATATTTCAATACAAAAGCTTGATACCACTTCTGACATACGACTATCTATTTTATCCATTTTCATGTAACAAATTGTTGGATATTGACTGAACACCTTTGTATTGTGCATTTTTTTAACTTATGTTGGTAGGTGATAGTTGCCGACAATTTCTTTAGTGGCTCAAAGGACAATCTCAAGAATGGATTGGCCACCCAAGATTTGAGCTGATTCGACATGGTACTTTCCTGTTATTTGAACAAGTATTGAGTCATCTGAAAGAGTGTCTCCCTTCTTTGAGCCTTTTCGTTGTGTTATGACCCTTGCTCGAGTTCTCTTCTATACAATTTTTAAGCATTCTAAGATACAACATGGTTTGGTTCGTTAATGTCTGTAAAATTCTGTATGCTTAATGGAAAATGTGTAAATATGCTGTTCTAATAAAAGACTTGATCTCATTTATTAGCTCATTTCTGTCCTGTCAGATGTCACAGAGCCACTATTGGTGGAAGTTGATTGTATCTATCACTTAGCTTGCCCTGCTTCGCCAATTTTCTATAAATACAATCCAGTCAAGGTATGCATTTTTATATGGAATAGATACTAAGAAATATGTTGAATTTGACATCAGAAACAAAAATGTCTGTTTCTGTATCATGTGCTGTTTATCTATTCTACCATGCATTAGGTATCTGTCACTGGAGGATAGCTTGGTTTCTATGGATAAGCTGGATGATTTGTCAGTCTCTCAAACCTACATAAATTTAACAATCTCATTTACGTAAGCTTTGCAATTTGAAAGTCACCATTTCTTAGACTGATTGTGATTGAACTTTTATTTTGTAGATTTTAGTTAAAGAATTCAATTTAGTGTGTGGTGCTAGATGTTAGAAATCTATATTCGTTTTATTTTTTTTTCTCATCTTTCTTTGGTACATAATTTTTCTTGTAACTCTTATTTTTTCCAACAATTCCTTATTGTCTTCTTTGTTAGCTTGGAGATCTTTCAAGAAACCTTTTATATTGTTTTGGCAACTCTGAGATACTGATTTTCTTTTTTATTTCAAGATGGTAGCTCTGTATTATAAAATTAGCTTTTCTGTTAGCTATAATAGGTTTTTGTTCCTGAAAAGAATAAGATAAGTATATTACTTCATCAGTCTAAGACTGTTCCATGTGTTTACTACCATTTGTCAGCTGCCTTTTTCTCAAACTCGCTTGTTGCTGCTGTATGCATTTTTTATCATGAAGTTTAACCAGGACGAACATTAATTTCAAAATGGTCTTGCTACAGACAATTAAGACAAAATGTGATTGGCACACTGAACATGTTGGGGCTTGCAAAGTGGGTTGGAGTAAGGTATGGTCTAAAACACTAGTGTAATAACAAATCCTAGGAGCATATGGTGTGTGCATACAATATGTTTCCTGTCTTGCAGGATTTTATTGACGTCAACATCAGAGGTGTATGGTGATCCCCTGGAGCATCCTCAGAAGGAGGAATACTGGGGAAATGTTAACCCAATTGGTATTTATGTCTCTCTTAACTGGTGGTTTAGTGTTACAATGTGACATGCCTTAATTTATCCTCTTAATGTTCACCTTATGAACTTTTAGGGGTCAGGAGTTGCTATGATGAGGGGAAGCGTGTGGCTGAGACATTGATGTTTGATTATCATAGGCAGCATGACATAGGTAGAGTATTCATATCTAATCAGCTCTTTGACTTAGAAAGTAAATTACTGGAAAGAAATAGCTAGGCAAGTTCTCACCATATGTTTCTTCACCTTTGGGATTGTTACTCTTTACTAGAGATCCAAATTGCTAGAATCTTCAACACCTATGGACCACGCATGAACATCGATGATGGTCATGTTGTCAGTTACTTTGTAGCTCAAGCACTTAGGTAAATTTTATGATCTCATCAACAAATGAACTGGAAATTCCTTTGACCATGGTTACTTAATCTGGTTATGGTTGCACCCAATGGTGAGCCCTTAACAGTTCAGGCTCCAGGAACACGACCCGAAGTTTCTGTTATGTTTCTGACATGGTAAAAGTTTCCTTTTTTATGAGCATAAATCTTTCAGGCCTTATCTTGTGCTGTTAACACTAGTAAAAACTTTCTGTTGTACCATGAAGGTTGATGGGACTTATTCGGCTGATGGAAGGAGATAACACTGGCCCTATTAACCTCGGAAACCCTGGTAAATTTCCTTGATTACCTTGTAATTTCATGATTGATTACTGTAATTTCCTTGTTCATTAGGCAGCTTACTGCTACAATTTTCCTTTTCTTTCAGTATTACTGGTCAAGAGGTTTGAATATCGGCTTCAAATTTCAGAAACTTTTAGGATTTTCAAGTTCCAAAATGAATGCCTTTCTCCCTCTCTGTATCTCTCATTCATGTGTATAATGTAAGTCAGTAATAGCCAATATAACATGGCAATATGAGACTCTCTCTGGTTTACCAACCCTCTCTTCCATTAGTGCACATATTAATACAATTATGACTGATCTTTAATGACCAATTCATGTCGTACAGTGGTTTAGGATTTTCCTTGTCACCCAGGTGGCAATTTCCTGGGGTTTTCATGATTCAATAGTATTATGTAGCTAATTAACAGCCTTGGGCATGGTCTCTAAGTGGGATTTGTGTTATCTGTAGGTGAATTTACAATGATGGAACGTGCTGAGATCGTGAAGGAGGTAAGTTCTCTTTTCCTTTCCTTGAGCAACTTTACACTTGTATCCCTTTTTATCCTATTAAGTAGGATAAACAACCGTAGAATCTTTTTTGGTGAATAATATTTTGGTATAGAGAGGAAAACAACAATAATAATTATACAACACATCTTTTGCTTAAGTAACTGTACCACTTAGATTATCAATAAAGCATCCAATTAACTAAATAATGAGTTGACAAAACCCTACCTCCTTATGCAAGTATTGATTAAAATGATTGAAAATGCTCGTGATGATCCACGCCAAAGGAAGCCTGACATCACGAAGGCGAAGTATCTTCTAGGATGGAATCTTAAGATTATATTACGATAGGATTTGTCTCTAATGGAAGACTAATTCAGGCAGTGGCTTATCATGGTCAAAAAAGAATGAGCTTTATTCTCTTTGAAAGATGATTGATTCGTCCTGGAATAAATCAATTTCTACTTTTGATTGGTTGTTGAAAAGTATGTAATTTGAGTACGTAAAGAATTTTGTTTTCTAAGATTGGTGAGGTTTTATGATGAGCAAAGTCGTGTTTGGGCATTACTTTTTTTTGTGCAATGTAATGGATATGTATATAATAATTATTAATTTGATGGTGTTATTCTGTGAATGGCTTAACTGTGTAATATAAGGTTTTCCAGATGCCAGTGATTCCAGCTGCTCCAAATGGATGCCTCTCTCTATAACATGTTCATGTTCCAGTTCTTGCTGGAATGATACAAATTGTTTATTTGCAAATGCATGATGATTTATTTATATGGTATATAGTAAAGGGATATGTCAAAATTTAAGTGTCTATCTTTTGAAAATGTATTTATGAATTATATTTTATCATGTAGGCAAATTAGTTTTGTAATAAAAATGCATAATATAAATATGTGTAGGCTACCGAACATACTATATGGTTTCTATGCAAAATATGCAGACAGAGACCTAGCTGGACTACAATACCCTCAACTTTGTCGGCAACCAAAAGACGTATCAGGGGTACTTAAGTCAAATCAATCGTCCAAACTACTACACACCTCAACCTCGCTCCCTATTTAAAACCCCTTCTTCCCTCTCTCTCTCTCTCCCTCTCTCCGTTTCAGGAAGCGATCCTCGACAACAAGGTATTTGTCTGTCCTTTCCTCGGATCTGATCTCATTTCTTGATCTCCTTCGAGTGAATACGGCTTAGGATTCATCGGATTTGCTTGCTGGGATTCAATCTGGGGTTAGGGATTTGGGTCATTCTTTTGATGTTTCTTGAACCGGTAATGTTCTGAATGCTCGGTCGGTGTGTCCGTCTTGGCGTTGTGAGATTTCTTGCGGACATGGATTCGTTCTCCCTACGGAATAGTCTTTGGCCTTCTCGGTTTTGGATCCATTTTCTTCCTCGCTTACCTTGTGTTCTTATGTTCTGGGGTGTTGGCTAAGGTGCCGAGAAGCAGAAGACTTGTGGCTTTTGGATTCTCCGATTTCTTGAGGTGCTTTGTTTTGCAGCAGGAGCCCTCTCCGAACCTATCCACTTGTTGGTACTTCTTCTTCAGCTAGATGATAACAGATCTCGTTCCCTTAGCTTTCAAGTAATAGGACACTTGAAGTAAGACTAATTGAGACTCGTCATCAAGGTGTCGTGGTGTAGTTGGTTATCACGTCAGTCTAACACACTGAAGGTCTCCGGTTCGAGTCCGGGCGACGCCATTATCATCACCTCAGACGTTTTTTAACGTGGCTGCAGTGAGAATAAGAATGCAGAGTCGAGTAGCATGAGGTAAGCTCACCGGATAGTCTTCGTTAACGATGACGCTTTAATTTTGTTTTTCTGAACCAAATTTTCATTACAAAATTAGGTATTACCACCGGAAGTCTTCACAACTCTCAGAATCGCCCAAACGAAGCCTTTCGTCAAGTGGTGGCGTTCTGGTAAGTAATACTCACCCTTTCTCTATATTTATCATTATATAATAAGCACTAAGTACCTAACAGTATTAAGTCATAATATCCGATTATTTTGGATCGATTATGGATTTTTCATCGTTATTGAGCTTACTAACAATTATATCCTTAATTAAATTAATAGTATTTAAATTCTTATTTATAATTTTTAGTAAATTCTTTTGTATTTTTGCATCATTAATACTATTTATTTCATTTTTTAAATACAAGAATCTATTCGTCTCAACATCAACAGATACAGAGAGAGAAAGCAACAAAAGATGTGACCTCAACAGAGACTAACAGGACACGTTCACTTCGCTTCTTCCAGGCCATATAGATCACTTGGCACTCTTGGGTTGATGATGGCTGATCTCCTGCTCATCATCGTCGGCTTCATCCCACCACGCCCAGCTATCTTCGCCGTCGGTGTGCTTCCTGTGATCCTCCTCCTCCTTCATCTCGCTCTCATTCCAATCACCCCGCGAGTCTTTCGCCGAAGGATGCGTTTGCCGACCGCTTCCACCCTTGCTCTCCTGCCCAAACGCTTCGGAGTATCTGCCGTCGTCACCCTCGCTCCACCCCATTCCCTCCATCTTCAGCGATGCCATTGCCATTACGCCTCTCATGATCCCCCATGTCCTGTGACCGATTTCGCTGGTTCTTGCTGTCACCGTGTTCACTGTTTCATTTACCTTCTGATCATAGTTCACCTCCATCACCTGCAGTACACGTATATTTGGAACACTGTATCGTGCTCATCAACAGGGACAAAGGAAATGAACCAATACCTTGGAAGTCAGCTCCTTTGTACCTGCTTGGACAACACTAGCTGCAGATTGCGCAGCAGAAGCAGCGGCCATGGACAGGCGACCAAATCCCTGTAGACACAGCATGCAAAAATAAATAACATATATCTTTATTAAGAATAAATCGGTATAGAATAATGTTGTTTATTCTGTCAGAATAAACAGCATGCAAAATAGATGTATAAGTTGGGAGAAAAGGACCCGATCTATAGATTAAACTCATTCTGCCATTCTATGACTGGCAACATTCACCCGAGAGACGACGGAGAGCAAGTCATCCTGCGAAGCACTCCGTGCTGGCCGAGTGGGGCTCGATCCGAATCCCACGTACTTGCCGCCTTGTGAAGGTGGGATCCCCTCCGGCCGAGTACTGTTCTCATACATCTTCCTCGCGAAGAACCTCTCCTTGTTCGCCGGCTTCTGCGCCATGGCGGGCAGATCCTGCGTCGACCGAGATCGCAGCGACGTCGCTGCTCCGCTCCCGCTCCCGCTCCCGCACCCAAGGTCACCCACCGACTGATTCCTCCTCATGTTCGAACTAGCCGCGAGGTGGTCGCAGCCGTCCTCCTCCTCGTCGTCCCACCTGTCCCACCCGGACGGATTCCGCGGCGGCTTCCTCGCGCTGGGCTCGGAGGTGGCCTCCTTGACGACGGGCGGGTCTTGCGAGGGGCGGCCGTCGGCGAGGGCCTGGATGCAGTCGCGGTAGGCGGCGGCAGCGCGGGAGTTGTACTTGGTGGCGGGGTCGGCGTCCCTGGGGACCCTGCGTCGGGCGAGGAAGGCGTTGAGGCGGTCGTTGCCGCCGCACTCCATTCTCCGGAGCTGGGCGTCGGTCCAGGAGTCCATGGTGACGGAGCGGACGAAGCTGAGGTGCACCCCGAGGCCGCGGTGCTTGCCGGAGCAGTCGAGGCACAGGAAGACGCCGTAAGAGATGGAGGCCCACTGCGGGTTCCTCTGCCCGCAGTCGACGCACGCCCCGTTGCCCGGCTCCGACTGCAGCGCTTGGAGCCGTCGCAGGGCGGACGACGAGGACGTGGATGCAGCAGCAGCTGCCATGATGTGGAGGTCGATGCGGGAAATGCGTACGCTTTCGTGCGGGGGAGGAAGAGGGAATGAGTGTGGTGGGGGGGAAGAGGGAGGGAGAGGGATGGGTAGGAGAAATGGAGCGAGCTCTCCTCTCGCCTTCTCCAACCTGTGGCTTGCATGGCTCGTGGAAGCCTAATTGTTCGGGATCGTTTCGCGGACTACAACAGATCCAACGCGATGTTTTGTTGCGTGTTCGGATGTTCCACATAAAAAGCATACAATTTTCTTATTCTAAATATGCTATAAACTAATATACATGTATGCATACATTGGGCTTTGGCGTACAATCGTAGGCGTACATGTATGCATGTATTTGGGCTTTGTTGGTACTAATAGACATGTATGCATACACTTATACGTACAATCTTGTATTTTCAAAATTGAGTTGGTCAAACATACTATAAATCCCTTATATATTGTCTAAGACATGAATAAATAAATTGAGAAAGCACAAACATTACATTGGGCATCCCTAATATTTAAACATCATTCATTAGTCTTGGATTAAAGATTTATATTTATCTATATGGATATGATGAATGTATTACTATCAACTTTAATTTTTAACTAATGATTTATGTAATCAAAATTGATGAACCAATTTTTGTTGATTGTTCAAACTATAAACCACCTGTTTAAAACTATTGCAAAACATGATGTTGAATCTAACCATTTTTGGGGAAAGGGATCATCTCATGAGGGATTTTGCTCCTCTCAACATCTCATGAACAAAGATGTTCCTGCAAATTACAAAAGAAAAATGTAAAAATCCTACAAATTTAAGCTGAGAAGATGAACAAGAAGGCAGAACTCAAGAGGTGGACATCGGTTTTTAGGTGTTTATTCTCGAGAGGAAGATCCAGCCTTTCCCCTCCGCAGCGATCGGCCGTGCCTGTTTTAGCAATATTAAAAGCAAAAACAATTAATTAGAGACGACGAGATGCAAATCCAACAACATCTGCTAATTCACAAATGAAAAGCTGGTGAGTTGAAGAGTGTGAAGAAGAAGGGAGGGCGAGGCGATGGTGGGGCTACTTGCTGCACGATCGGAGGAAGCTCACGGCGCCGACGGCCTGGTCGGAGTTGAACGCGGGTTCTCCCTGAAGAACCCGATTCCAGCAGACCTCAAGGTGAATGCGAGGACCTTTGCGGCTCTGGCTCCCCCGCTTCTCCGCCTGCCTGGTTCGACCTTGCGGAAGACGCGTCAGGTCCGTCTCGCACAATTACAATAACAAAAACGAATCATCGTTGATGATACCAAATCGACGCGGATATTTTGGATCGATCAAAACCTAGGCGAGAAAGAACACGACCTAATCGCAGCGTAGGACTGGGAATCTCCGAATCAAGAAACGCAAGAAGGAGAAGGATGGGAGGCATAGTTTCCGGAGGAGAGTTCGGCTCAAGAAGTCGGTAAGAATAGGGATTGAATTGGATATTTGGAGAAAATATAGGGTGGGAGACTCCGAGATCGGAGGCGGGACGGCGATGAGAAGGAGAAAGGGAACGATAACTTTGGTGAAGCGAGCGCTTGGGGCTGCAGTGCAGTATATATAGAACGGTCGCGGTGGTCGAACTGGCGCGCCTCGTCCGCATCCTCCTGTCCAAAATATGACTGCTGCTGGCATATTACCGAACACCACAGCTGCAGCGTCGATAACCTTCCGAGCTCTGATGAGAGCACTACTAGTTCGATTGCCTTCTTTCTGCTCCACCCTTCGTGACTCCCCCTTCGCCGCTTCACTTCGTCCATTCCACGCCTCCTCCATTTTATCCCCACGGCTCCCCAAAACCCCCTGCTTCCAAAGGCTCTCCTTTTTCCTTCAATACCTCTCTAAAACCCCCAGCGACCCCAAATCCCTTGCCGCCCTCGATTCCGCCCTCGCCGAAGCCCATCTCCTCGACTCCACCGCCTCCGTCCTCCTCATCCGCGCCCTCTCCCGACGCAAGAAGCTCACCAGAGCGAAGTCCGTCCTCTCTGGCCTCAAGCAGCGCGGCATCGTCCCCGACCTCTTCCTCTACAGCCTCGTGCTCCAATGCCTGCTCCCGGAATCCCCCATCCGCGACGTCGAATCGGTTTGGCATGACATCAGAGGGGGAGGCCCCGATGGGATCTCCGGCGCTTCGGATTTCGTCATCGGTCTCTGCCGGCGCCGCGTTGACGCGTCTGAGATCGAGCAAGTCTATCGCAGGGTTTCGAGGAGCCGGTGGAGTTTGAGTAGGCAGAGGTACATGGCCTTGATTGGAGCTTTCTGTCAGAGTAGCTGCCCGAATCCGAGTTTGGCTAGAGCTGTTCTGAGGGAAATGGAGGAGAAGGGATTTGAAGCAGATGAATTGACTTACTTTGCTATCTTCCGCAGCTTCTGTCGAGTTGGGAACGTCTTCGAAGCTGATTTGGTTCTCAGGAGCATGGTGGATAGGTGGAACTGTAAGCTTGACATACTGATCTACGGGAATTTCTTGTATGGGTTGTGTAAGTCGGGTAAGTTGCGAGAAGCGCGCAAGTTGTTCGATAAATTGTTGAAGAAAGGCCAAAACATCAAAGATAGCTTGATTCCAGTGCTAAAGCCAGGAAGGCGAGTCATCTTCCAACTGAGCTCCACCAAGTTGATTTCTGAAACGGTGGCATTTGGGGCGTACTTCCAATCGCTTTGTAAAACAGGGAGAGTTGAAGAGGCTGAAATGCTCTTGAAAGAGGCAACAGAGAAGAACATTCCGGTGGAGACCTGCGTTTATGTGTCATTCATAGAGGCCTTGTGCCGGGCTGGTAGAGCAGAAGATGCGGTCGAGCTTTTGGATCTCGAAAAGAAGAAACAAAGTGTATCTGTTGGTGATATCACAGTTGCTGTGATAGCAGGTCTCTGCAAACTAGGCCAGGTTGATGATGGATATAGGCTTCTCTTGGAGATGGTAAATGAGGGAGTTTCTCCAACTGCTCAAGTTTGTAATTGGATTCTAAAAAGCTATTGGGAAGCAGGGAGGATGGAGGAGGCAATCGGCCTTTTTGAGAAGTTGAGGGCCGGGAATTGTGGTGGTTGTGTTAGGCCCAATGCATCGACATATTCTTTGATGATCCATGGCTATCTGGGGAGGGGGGATACTGCGATGGCTGTCTCTTTCGTTGAGCAGATGGAAAGGGAGAAGATGCAAGTAGATGTTGGCTTGCACACATCTGTTGTTCGAAGTTTATACACTACTGGAAAACTTGAGGAGACACATCATTACATGAACAAAATGATTGAAAGTGGGACTATAGTTTCATATGCTGAATGGGAAGAGTTCGTGAATTCCATGACAATGAGAATCGAGGATATCTATACCTTGAAGTCGGTAACAGAGATGAGAGGCCATTAGCGGAACATAGAAACGAAATTTGTGGTTGCCTATAATGCAAGAATTTTGAGGTAATGGAACAAGGTCCCATATTAGAACTAGTTGCAAATGCAATATTTACATTATTGATTCTGATCTTAATTGACTGTGATGTTGAAACCACATCTGGGCTGGTACAAATTACCAGCTGATGATCATTGAATAGCTTTTCTTGATTCTGATCTTAATTGACTGTGATGTTGAAACCACATCCGGGCTGGTACAAATTACCAGCTGATGATCATTGAATAACTTTTCTTGGTGATCATTGCTCGTGCGGAATGCCCAAAAGAAGTGTACCAGCATTCATTTGCAGGATGATATCATGAAGTGATTGTCAAGGCATGTTATGCTTGCTGCACATGTTCTTCATCACTTGATTATGGACAATGAGTGTCTGCTGATCTTGATATATGGAACTCCTATTGGCAGAAAATGCACATTCAAGTCGATTCAGCTTGTTCTGCTAGGTGGGGAGTTTTTCTAGTACTCTACCAGTACCCTGCATATGAAAATGATTTGTTTTAGGATCTTTCTTAAATACAATGCAAGGTATTGCTTCTTGATTCCTTTATGTTGTACAAATAGCTCTCTCATTTTCTCTAGTCCTGCTCTCTCAGTCCATTATAAGACCAAACTTGTTCCAAGGTAAAAATGATACCGTGGAAGTTCTTACATTACTGAGTAATTTTTCAACAGCACTTAAAATTTTTCTCTCTCTCTAAATTTTTCAGGGACTATGGATATACTGTGGCTGCAGTTGGTTTTCAGATTAATTGCGAAAAGAGGTATCTAGTAGTATTGACATCCAGGCAATGCACAATCATGATTTTTTTTCGCCCTTAAATCGTGATTCTTAAGTAGGAAGCAAATGGTGCACTTGGTACCTAAAGCAGCTTGACATGGCACGTCAGTTGTTGCATGTACCTAAACCACACAGACAAAAACATCCCTATGCATGTTCTAGTGGTTAGCATATTTTGTGCACCGTTAGGTGATTAAGGAATTTTAGTATCAAGAAAAAATATTTGGATAGATGTTGATCATGAACTAGTGGAAATTCTCGGCCAGTGAATCTGGTACATGATTGATCTATCCAATGGGAGTTAATCTGGTGGTACTTCTTCTAACAAAAGTGAAAGCACTAGTTTTGGCTCACATTTTTTGTAAGCAGATCCACTGAACTCATTGCTAAATCTCATTATCATTGTTCTTGCTTCTGCAACTTTTGTCTGTCCATTGTGCTCATTCATGACTGATAAATGAACCTGAAGAGAAAAAATCATAGTACATCTGCTCAACTTTTCTCCATTGAATCTTGATGCAGGTTAAACTAGCAACAAAATTTCCTGTAAATGAAAAGGATCACTCTGCCGATTTGGAATGCAACAGTCACAGCTTGACATGTACAGGCATAAATGCATATGTATCATCAGGACACTGGTTCATAGACATAATTTTGAAGTCAGACAAGAATTTCCTCAAAGATGACCTTCATTTAATTCAGATGCTATTTGTGTCTCTCAAGCTCATGCTACAATCATATAGGGGATGGAGGAACAATCAATCAAATTATTATTTTCTTCAATATTAAAGGTTTGATGTAGCTGGTGCGTTATTTAGATGTTGATAGGATTAAATTCCTATCTATATTTACATTAGAAAGATTTAAATATGAACATGATGTATGCTTATGCAACTTAAATGCAAGTTGAGTTCCTTGCATGTGCTGTGCTTGCATGTAACTGTATCATAAGTAAATATTAATCAAGGAAAGAGGGAAAAGACCGTGACTAACGTGCACCCATTTATTTGGGACCCACCAACGCAAATGGAACTCAACACCTATTTAATGAAAAGCGAGAAGCTATAATTTAATTTATTATTGTCCTGTTTTATTTTGCTGACATGGAAATATGCTATTGGTCAGTATATATCCATCTTACGGGGCGGGTAACTTTGTTTAGGGTACGAAAAGAAATGTTCGATTCCGTCTTAGGTGGGCCCGACCCAGACGCTTACTCTCGTCCTACATCGGCAGCTCCCCATCGTCCGTTGCTACAACGGACCGATCTGATGATTGCATCTGTCAAAATCGTCTCCTATTAGCTCGATCGCGAATTCACGGATCGCCAGGCTGTCGATATCCAGCGGTCCATTCGAAACGCATCCAACGGTCAGTACCGTCTGCACACAGGTCACCAAAACACATGTGGGCAGTGCATATATAACAGCAGGCAAACCGCTCCCACTATATCGGGTTTGTCCAAACCGGCACGAAGCGCAACGCCGAGTAGATGGAGGCGACCGGGAAGGGCAGGAAAGGCGCCGGCGGTCGGAGGGGCGGAGGCCCCAAGAAGAAGCCGGTCTCCCGGTCGGTGAAGGCCGGCCTCCAGTTCCCTGTGGGCCGTATCGGCCGCTACCTCAAGCAAGGCCGTTACGCCCAGCGTGTCGGCACTGGCGCCCCTGTCTACCTCGCTGCCGTCCTCGAGTACCTCGCCGCCGAGGCAAATCGATCTCTCCCCCTTTCTTTCTGCTTCTAGGATTTTTCTGGTCTGCTTTGATTGACGATGTGCGGTTGTGGAGGTAGGTGTTGGAGTTGGCCGGAAACGCGGCAAGGGACAACAAGAAGAACCGGATCATTCCGCGGCATGTGCTGCTAGCCATCAGGAACGACGAGGAGCTGGGGAAGCTTCTCGCCGGCGTGACGATCGCCCATGGCGGGGTGCTTCCTAACATCAACCCCGTGCTCTTGCCGAAGAAGACCGCGAACAAGGAACCCAAATCGCCCGCCAAGCCCGCCAGCAAGTCGCCCAAGAAGGCTTAGTGGGGCGTTGGATCCTTCAAGTCTCCTCTTTGCTCTCTCTTTGTGTGTGATTCTGTGGTTATATTAGCTTCTTTTTCTTCCTTGCTTTCTTTTGTTGGGGTAGTGGAATGATGGGTCGAATCTGGAAAAGGGGGAGAGCTTTGTTTGTATCTGTCGTGGTTGCTTTTCCTTGCTGGGGATTTTAGACGAACAAAGCGTTTGAATTGTGGAACCTACGACTCTCTAATGGGGAATTTGAAGTGTTCTCGTTGCAAATCATAAGATCTGTTGCAATTGGGAAGGGGAAAGATGGGAATTTGGTTTCAGGAATTGAGGCCATTGCTGTGTGAAAGTGTCCTCTGCATTTGAGTTCTTACTTTATACCAGTTAGTGTTCCATGCTTTTCTGCTTTCTCATGGTCTTGCTTCTTCGTGAGTTCTCCTCATTGGAGTGCCTGAGGTGCACCCTCTGGTTATTAGTAAGTAGTACAGAAGCAAACAAACTTTGTTGATTCTTTCTATGTCATAGTATATATATTGTGTGGTCTGATGTTTGCAGTCTATTGTTCATTTTGACTATTGGATTACCTAAAGTTGGTGCTTGAAATCATAGCACAAAGTCCAAATATGTAGCTTTATCTGTGTTCCATGTTATGTTGCCACATCAGTCTAGACTCTTGTGATCCAGGCAGGGTCATGTAGTAGCTAGATTCACTTGACCAATGAGTGGTGGAAGAGTTCATGCAATCAATTCATGTTTGCCAAATGGGCTTTTGTTTCTACTCCTTCCATTTTCTTTAGTGATAATACTAAGTATTTTGGAGCTTGTTATTGTTTCATTAGCACTTGAAACAATTGTCTAAATGTCTTTGGTTAATAGACTTTAGCTTATTATGGTCAGTAATTTAATGTTGGATCACTTACAGTCTGAATCACTTGCTTTACCAATCCAGTCCGAAAGATTCATTGGTTGTTTGGCACTTGTATCATAACATCTGTTTCTCACTTGATTATTACAAGCTGCTTGTCAATCATATGTTTGGGACTATCTGTTTGATATTCCAATATGTAAATGATGATTATATTGTTTCTACAACAAGTGTTTTCTTTTTTTTGTTGGATCACTTACAATCTGCTTCATTTGTTTAACTGATCTTGATGGGATGTCACTGTTTGCTACTTAACTTGGCACATTGGCTAGCTTGCTTTTTCTGGAATGCTACTGGTTTCTTCAAGAACTTCTATAGTTCCTACATAGAAGTTGGAGGATGGTTTTAGATTTACAAGGAGCTCTACCAAATTAAATGTCTTGTATTATCAGTCATCAAATGTTTGCTTGAAATATTATCTTCCCTATGTTTTTGCATCTTAGGTTGTATTTATGTGAACTTACCTCATAGAACAGAGACCTTCAATTCTGAGTTTTCAAAAAGAAGAATAATCTCATTGCATTGCAGGGATGTGACATTTATTTGAAATCCAAACCAATATTTGGTCTCAGATAAGATTTAGTTGGTGATGACGTGTTAGACGTATTTATCAAAGGTTGAAGGTTTAAATTTTTATTCGATATATTTTTAAACATATCACTTAATTTATTTAGTAAAATATTTTGATAATTAATCTAAAGATCTAAGAAATATTTTGACTTTGATGGACTGTGAAGTCAAACGGATCTCTTCTTCTGCTGGCCGATCAGTCAATGGGTTCGGATCCAAGTGCAGGATGATGGGCTGGCCCGGTGAATGTCAAAATTAGGGCTTCGTTGCTACACTCGATTATAACCGTTCGATCACGATCCAAGGGGCCGGAACGATAGGAATCGCTCGAACGGAGGCGTATATAAACCCACGCCTCCGTTCTCCTCCGCTTTCGCTTACGTTGTCGAGTTTAGGGTTTGGGGCGGTTCTCCGCGTTGGCGAGATCCTTCTTCCCGAGGTGCGATCTTAGTCTTTTCCCGCTTGTTTTCTTCTCCTGCACTTCGTTTATACGAGTTTGTTCTTTGAATCACATCGATCTGCTATGAGACGGATCGTTGCTGTGTTTTGATTTCCAATCGATCGATTTTGTTTTTGCGTTTCATTCTTCTGGGTCCTTTTGTAGGATTTGTTTTACATATAGCTTTTTGGACTCTAGTCTGCTCTCTGCATCTGTTTTTGATCTTAACATGTTTCTTGGTATTTATGGTCAATCTTGTTGCTTGTTTACACCATATGTGTTGGTCTAATTGTAGGGTGGGTGCTATATCCAATTAGGAAAGCATTATCTATTAGTATCGTTGTCTTGGGCAATCTTCTGATCCATTTGATTCGATGTTTGCTGTAAGTTACCAACGAAAGTTGCAGGCCGCCGGCGTTTTTGATCTAAAACCATTCCTACTTTGGAAACTTCGTTCTCATAAATTGTTAGGTCAGCCGGTTTGGATTAAGGCTTCCGTGATAATGTTTGTCTCGAAATATATTGGTGGTTAGATCGAGTTAGAACGAAACTGTATTCTGGCATGCTTTTAGGGGTTACAAGTGGGTGACTTTTTTGGGTTTGCTTGTCCAAACCTTCCATGGTACCTATTTGGAACAGCTTAGTATTTTAAAGTTATTTTTGTACATAGAGGAATCCCTTGGTGCTTAGAATATTATTCTAGCTTGTTGAGCAAGCTGGGAGGTTTCTAATGTTTATCTAATTAGCTTTGTAGCCTAGATGGTAGGTCATGGGAAGGTCTCATCTTTTCCTGTGGGTCACTAGATTTTGGTTCCAAGTTCCTTGTCTTTCATTTAATATATGTAACCATTTGATTTTTATGCAGGCTTGACCAGGATGGTGAGAATCAGCGTTTTGAATGATGCTCTCAAGAGCATGTACAATGCAGAGAAGCGTGGAAAGCGGCAGGTCATGATTAGACCATCATCTAAAGTGATTATTAAGTTTCTCCTTGTAATGCAGAAGCATGGTTAGTGCTTTGATTATGTCTGTGTTTATACTATAAAAATTACATTGTTTTGATGATTCCTCGACATGTATGTTTCTCCAGGATATATTGGTGAGTTTGAATACGTGGATGATCACCGGGCTGGTAAAATAGTTGTTGAGTTGAATGGGAGACTGAACAAATGTGGTGTGATTAGCCCTCGCTTTGATGTGGGCGTCAAAGAGATTGAGCCTTGGACTGCCAGGCTACTCCCATCACGTCAGGTAAATTGCTAAAATCCTTCCATATCTGTTTATAGTTCTACATTTTTTATATTGGCAAAACTACAAGTATATAATTCAAAACTCAGCGATCTATGGACTTCAATTCCTCTAAATTTAGGTTTAACATTTATTTCCCTGTAAAATCTAAAAACTTGCGCAATGTGATCCTAGTTAAGTCCTTTTAGTTGACCGTGATTTTACTGTCAGTTGAATCTCTAATTGATGTTAATACTATAAAAGCTATTATGATTGTAAGATTGTTAACAATATTTTCAAGTATGTTTTGTTCTAATACAATTCTCAAACTAAAACCAGTTACAAACTGTGGTGCTTGACTTGAGTATTCTGCAAAAAAAAAAACTTCAGTATTCTGTGTGATTCTTAATACTTGGGTAGACATGCTAATAATAAAATTTGTAAGGGCAGACATTTTCTTTATAAACTTTGCAAGAATAGATATGTAGATACTTGTTTAATTGTTTATTTGATGTGATTTGTATGGTAGCCATATTCCATTTCAGCTCCATTTTGTCAATGGTGTGAAGCATAAGATAAAACTAATGTCAATTTTTTCGGTACCAATGTATGCAGTTCGGTTACATTGTGTTGACCACATCTGCTGGAATCATGGATCACGAAGAAGCTAGAAGAAAGAATGTTGGTGGTAAAGTGCTCGGCTTCTTTTACTAGATGGGCTTTTTTTTTTATGAGGCTGCAGATCATAAATGTAATCCTTGTGAGAACTTGGTAATTTTGGATTATGGTATCCGTCTTCTCTGTCAGCTCCTGGATCTGGAGTCCATATTGAACAAGTCAGATACTCCATTTCAAAGTAGACCTGATTGATTCTGCTTCCAATAGTTTATTATCTTAATACTTAATCACGAAAAAAATTTAAATGTGGTTTAGTTCTTGGTAATACATAATTTCAACTGCATAAACTCTGATTCTTTCGAGTTGGAATTGTTTCATCAGCAGAAACTCTGATTCTTTCATACAAAGCTTTGTAATTGTTTCATCAGCAGAAACTCTGATTCTTTCAAGTTGGAATCATATGGGAAGATAAGAAGGTTTCATGTCTTGAGCTTCCATGGAGGAGTTGATTCTTGTTATAACGTGGGAAAACAACTTGCAGACTCACCATTGTTTTCATTAACATCTGCCACCTATCACGGACAAGGGCAAGGTGATATCTTGCT
Source organism: Musa acuminata AAA Group (assembly GCF_036884655.1). Classification (NCBI taxonomy): domain Eukaryota; kingdom Viridiplantae; phylum Streptophyta; class Magnoliopsida; order Zingiberales; family Musaceae; genus Musa; species Musa acuminata. The sequence continues at coordinate 7,743,550 of NC_088355.1, read as the reverse complement.
TAGAACGCATTCAAATTCAAAGTGAACTTATGGATTGGGCTAACTAAGGTAGTTAGTTTGTTAGTTATCTTTAGCGTTTCGGTTCTTATATTTTAAAAAATTATATTGACATTTGTGGAGATACGAGAGTGAAATAATTAAGTTCATTTATTCTAACGATGTTAGTTTTGTTGATGAAAATATAAAAATAAAAAGTAAAAGGATAATTTTAACATTTGATGGTGGATGGCATCGATAGTTGATGGTGGCATTGTTGGCGTTAGTGGTGGAGGACTCCTCTCTCGTTGCATCTGCGTCAATATCAATGCAAATGTTGACCTGTCGTCGCTCTTTGATTCATGCTCCCTCAACAATTTCTGTATCATCTTCGACTTCTTCATCGATTGGACCCATCACCTCGTTGTTGATCTCGACATTCCCTACGTCATCTTCTACTCCTCTAGCGCCTTCGGCATTTTCGTCCTCGACCACATCTAGTGACGTATGCCCCTTATCCCTTCTTTCGGCGTTGTCGCTTCCTCCTTTTCGATGATCCTCGCCCCTTCCTTCTCTTATTCCCACCTTCTTTCCGTCTATTGTCGCTACAAGGCCAGTGACTCAAACTGGGAGTTCATCATGGACTTTTTCCTGACCAACGTCGCTAGCTAGCTGGGGTGATGTCAATAACACCTTCGACAACCTAGAGGGTGACTACCTCCCTCGCTCTGGAGTTCATCATGGACTCTTTCCTAACTAATGTCGCTAGTTGGAGTGATGTCAACAACACATTTGACAACCTAGAGGGTGACTACCTCCCCCACTTAAGGCAGTCCTATGGCCACGGTCGTGCTTGGGTTGTGGGATCAATTCGCCTAACGGAAAACTTGGGGTGTGTGGCAGGCAAGAGGTCATGGCATGGTTAGACATGTGCTTGTCACGGTCGGTGGTGTACATCTGCTTCGGGAGCTAGTACATGTCAACGGAGGCTTAGATAGGTGGGATCACAACGATATTATAAAAAAGCAAGGTCTTTTCGCTATGGGCACTTGATAGGGCGGGAGCGGTTTGAGGGGGTGAGAGGGATGGTAATGCGAGGGTGGACGTCGCAGGTGGTGATCCCGGGCCACGCTATAATGCTTCGTTCGTGACTCACTATGGGTGGAACTTGATGCTGAAGGGGGTGACGTCGGGAGGTTGATGGAAGTGGAGTAGTTCGTGAATGTGAAGCTATTGGTAGAGGATAGAGGGGTAGATGTTAGGATGGGCGAAAGGTCTTGCCACGACCGACGCCATTGACATCGTCTATCACTAAACGTTAAAATTAATTTTTCTCTTTATTTTTATATTTTCATCAATAAAACTAATATCATTAGACTGAATAAACTTAATTATTTTAGTTTCATAATTATAGAGATGTTAATGTATATTTTTAAAGTGTATGGACCAAAACACTAAATGCAGCTAACTACATGGGGCAATACATAGTTAGTCCCTCTTGAATGCTATATCAATTTTGTTCTTCATTATCTATAAACCATGTAAAATAAAAAGAGACCAAGTAGATTCAAACTAGATTTTGCCACTAAGACATTATCGATTGAATCCAAATAGCTCAAAGCATTGATTTTTTTTGGGGCCAAGCTATGATTGGATTAAAATCAATTAATGTCAAATTTGGTCATCAGTGTTTTAAAGTTGACCCAACCTGATCTACTTTTTCGAAGGTTTGTTTCCTTTAGGTTCGAGCTCGAACCCAATCCAACCCCAATTTATCCCTCATCTCATCGGTGGCCCCATTTCAACCGGGTTACATTTCAGCAACCGGACTCAACCCAACCCATGTTTGTACCTATATAAAACCCAATTCAACCATGTTCTTTTCCCCGCGCTCTGCCGACCCAAATCCGTAAACGAAACCCTCACCGCAGCCCGCTACTCTCTCCGTCACGATCACCAGCTTCAGGAACCTCGGCCGCCCTGCCGGCCCCGCGGCTCCATGCTCAGGTCGTCTTCGCACTACACCTCTTCTCTTCTATTCTCTTTTCCTGGGGTCCTCGAGCTGACACTCCGTTCCGCGCGCGCAGGACGATGGTGTCGCAGCTGGTCAAGCACGAGCGCATCGAGACCACGGTCGCGAAGGTAATTTCTTCGAGCACTTGACCGTCTTTGCTGCCATGTCGTTGTTCGTTCACTTATCGTTTACCGCATGTTGTCAGGCGAAGCAAGTCCGGCGAATTGCTGATAACATGGTGCAGCTGGGGAAGGCATGTTTAAATTCTCTGCTTGTTGATTCTGATTCTTAGGGTCCTTGGTTTCGGATTCGTTGTAGCAGTTTTAAAATGCTTCATCGTATTAATGTACGATTGGAAGCACAATGTTAGGGTAAATGATTCTCACAGAACTTTAGGAAGTTGATGGATGAATTTAAGGAGGATTTGGTGATACAAGCACAAGCACTTTGTTGTTTTTGATGAAATTTTTTTAATGATATTTTCTTGCTAAAATCTAAATGCTCTAGAGCATTTTTTTTGTCCTCAATTTGAGTGGTTTGTTCATCTCGGGATTTAACTGTTCCTTCTCGTTTAACTGTTCCTTCTCGATAGTTTATTTATCTACACCAAGCGATTATTTGGCAAAAAATTAGAATCAATGTGGACAAAGACTTGCTCGTCTTACTCCCAAGAAAATCATGCTTATATATGCCCATATATAAGCGATCAACTGTTCTTATATATATATGTTCATCAAGGATACAAAGTCTTCTTTGCTTAAGTCAAATTCTGACCGATTCAATGCTTATGTTTATTTTATGTTCCTTTAGTCTTTCCCCCTTTTTTTTTTTTCTCTCATGATGTTTTACCTTATAGAAGACTATTTCTTTTTTTTTTTAAGATTATGTTTTTAATGATTTGGAGCAGAATTTTTAGGTCTCATTTAGCCATTTTGGTAAAGGGGAAGACAATAACTACATTCTGTGTAAAACTACTTCTGTAATACTATGTATAAAGCCAGATTAAAAGCAACGTAGGAACACAAATAGCTGAAATATCCCTATCATGTGGGTGAGTATAAGATAGAGAAACTTAGCAAAGAATGCATCTTATACACATGCTCCTTTTTTTGTTCAAAGTTTGAGAAATCTACTTCATCTTCAGCAGAACTAAATAATGGGCCGCATGTCTGGCATCTCTTATTGTCAAACCAATTGTTTTTTCTGTATTTGCTTCATTTCTTTAATAATTTATTTATTAACTGTTCCCTAGTTTTGTAGATCTCATGATCAACATAACTAGAACCACATAGGTGGATATGGTCATTGTTTATTATATCAAGAGTTTGACTCTTTACAGGATACACTTCATGCTGCATGTGTGCTGCTGCTTTTGTTCGTGGTGATGATGTTCTTCATAAATTGTTCACAGAGCTTGCTTATCGCTACAAGTAAATGTTTGATCTATTCACCTTGTTTTGCCTGTTCCGTTGCTAGATTCGGTGAAAACTTTGTTATCAATATAAGGGACTGAGTAGGCGGATATACAAGATTGCTTTGAACATTCATACGAATGGGGGATGCTGCGCCAATGGCATATATCAAGTAAAGTTTTTTTTCTTGATTTGCTCATCTGAGAAATTATTTTAGTGTCAATATTAAGCACATGGTGTTTTCACTTCTTGTTCTTGTATTGTTCATTCTCACACCATATAAACGTATGAATATGTGTCCTGCATGATAATTTACTTGACTGGAAAAATTATTATGTTTTGATTATCTCAAAGTGATTTGTTTCAATTTTGTTTATAGATTTTGTTCTAGTCATCATCTTTTCATTGTTTAAAATAATCTACCAGGTTTAATTTTCATCTAACCCCTACTTTTTAACAGGTGTTAGTTGAACTGTATCTTTGTTTCACGTTTTTGTTCAAATGAAAGTCTAAATGCTACCCGTTACATCAAAATATCCTGGATGGCTTCACATGCTCATTTAGATGTGTTGCTTATATGTTGATTATTTTTGGTTTTGAAGATCATAAAATGACTAGTTCATTTCTCTTCCAACCTATAACTAAGACACATTTTATAGGTTCACCTATATTATCTGTATGCTTCTGAGAGCTCCTTCTGATCCCCGATCAAAATCCAGTGCTAGCCAAATGGAAACGCTGCACAGAAAACTGATCCTTCTATTTCAATGTGGTTGCGGTGCAACTTCTTGCCATGGTTAGGCCTTTTAATGCCCAAGTATTCGTACGTAACTATTGCAATGGCATCGGTGCATGGACAGGCCATCTTGTTCATAATTGTAATAATTATGACACATATCAATGGCATATCATTGTCATAATTGTAACAATTACGACAATGATATGGTGCGATCTCCAATGCTTTATTTCCTACTATGGAATGATGCAGCCAGATATGGTTCATGGTTGCTGGGACTGCTTTGAGTTTGTGTGTTTGCTCGATGAGAGAGGTTACTGGGCTCGGCGACCACCATTATTAGCACCCATGGCAAGTGCTTGTCCAATTAAATATTGTCCCAAGTGTTAGTACCGTGAACTGACTCGGGTTTTCAACATCTAGAGCCCCCAAATCTATACCAAAAACGAACCATCAACAAACTTGAGATTAAACCAAGGAAATAATAGCTGATAAACAAGTGAAGACACCTGACGCGAGAATCTGATGAAACATGCAAATAGCAGATAAACCAGGTAATATACTTCATACAAGAAATCAAGCAGCAGGCAAGCCGCGGAACAAGTCCCGAACCAGGATAGACACTAGAACTACAATACAACGCTACACAAAACCAGACAGAGAGAGACACATGGGTACAAAGATACATGTACTTGTTTACAGCCACCCTCCTCGTTGAAACATCTGTGAAGGAAGCTATTCATCAATCCATCCTCAACCGTACAAAGACGTCTCAAGCACTATTTGAACAAGGCATGATTTCCAAACAAACCCAGGACTACAAAGAACAAGCTCAGAAGCACTTCCGGTGGACAATTGCCGGACCAGATTCTTCGTATTCCCCCTTGGTAATCCACATCTGCAGATTTAAGCAAACGAGGTGGTCAAATAGAGTATAGATAGATCAGATCCGTTGCATGGCTTAAACTAAGATGTATAAAGCTTTACCTGCTGGAAGGTACTGAGGGAGGCAAGGATGGAGCCTCCTATCCAGACACTGTATTTCCTTTCGGGTGGGGCAACCACCTTTATCTTCATGCTGCTTGGTGCAAGCGCTGTGATCTCCTTGCTCATGCGATCGGCAATACCAGGGAACATTGTTGATCCACCGCTAAGCACAATGTTGCCATACAGATCTTTCCTGATATCCACATCACACTTCATAATAGAGTTGTATGTTGTCTCATGAATTCCAGCGGCTTCCATGCCGATCAACGATGGCTGGAAGAGCACCTCCGGGCACCTGAATCTCTCAGCCCCAATCGTGATAACCTGCCCATCGGGAAGTTCATAGCTTTTCTCCACAGCAGAGCTAGTCTTGGCAGTCTCCAGCTCCTGTTCATAGTCAACAGCAACAAAGGCAAGCTTCTCCTTGATGTCCCTTACGATTTCCCGTTCTGCAGTGGTAGTGAATGAATAACCCCTCTCTGTCAGGATCTTCATCAGGCAATCCGTGAGATCACGACCAGCAAGATCCAAACGAAGAATGGCATGAGGTAGAGCATATCCTTCATAGATAGGAACGGTATGGCTGACACCGTCACCAGAATCAAGCACAATACCTGTCAAAATGGCATTTAGCTTGGGCATCTCAGTTGAAAATAAAAAAGAATGACCAACTCCATCACATCAGGCAAGCGATCACAAGATACTAACCAGTAGTACGGCCACTGGCATAGAGCGAAAGGACTGCCTGAATAGCAACATACATAGCTGGTACATTGAAAGTTTCAAACATTATCTGGGTCATCTTTTCCCTGTTTGCCTTTGGGTTAAGAGGGGCTTCGGTGAGCAGTATAGGATGCTCCTCAGGAGCAACACGGAGTTCATTGTAGAAGGTATGGTGCCAGATCTTTTCCATGTCATCCCAGTTGCTGACAATTCCATGCTCAATAGGATACTTCAGGGTGAGGATACCCCTCTTGGACTGTGCTTCGTCACCAACATAAGCATCTTTCTGGCCCATCCCAACCATAACACCTGTGTGACGAGGTCGGCCTACAATGCTAGGGAAGACTGCCCTAGGTGCATCATCACCAGCAAATCCAGCCTTTTGACAAAATAAACACAAGACTCATTTCAATTTGTAAACCAAATGCTGAAAAAGAAAGAACCGTTGCTCATCTGCAACAAGTACAAACTAACCTTGACCATTCCAGTTCCATTGTCACAAACAAGTGGTTGAATATCCTCTGCGTCGGCCATTTCTTATAAATCTGTGAAATGCAAGTGAGAAAGGAGCTTTCTGATTAGGACAAGAAGACTTTTTTTGTCCTTTATCGAGGCTAGTTTAATAAGATACAACCTTGAAGTCATCTAGAATTTGTGTTCAAGCACATCATACAAAAGAAAATAATCATACTAAAAAGTTATATAAGCAGGACATCATATTAGATGACGGCCATCCGAGTTCATTAAGGTTCATCGTGGCATAAAGCCGCCAGATACATGAGATGAAAAAACTTACTTCAAATGGGAAAGCAATAAAAAGCTGTCATGGGATCTTTTAAATTGCAAAAGTGTCCTACAAAATAAGAAGGAACTTCATTTCAAATCTGAAAAGTTCCAAATATTTCACGCAAGTATCTAACCCGTATGCAAAGCATGTACATACATGTCACAGTAAGGGTATTGCATCACGGAAACTTGCAAAATAGTGCATATACATTGACCCTCCGAGGCCTTATAGTGGCTGGAGACTCGTGCATTGGGCCATCCTTAGTCGGGGAATGTGCAGAAATCCCCAAAACTTTTAATGTTTACCCATCGACTTAGGTTCCCTAAACATGCTAAAATAATCCAAAGGCATAGTTCAGCGATATCTTGAACTAGTACTGTTATTCCACAAGAAAGAATTAATTTTGATAATACGATTCAAAATAACACTCCAGATGGTGGAAATTCCATTCCCAAGGTCGTTCAGTTGATGCATTCCAAGTTGAGCTACAAGGCCAGATCCAACATAAGCACTAACAAGATAAGATAAAAATAGGATACGAGAGGTTAGAATCCTTAGAAGTATCAATGCTCAAAAAGGAGCAAAAAAGGCCAGTGTGTGAAAATGAGTCCATCAATTAATTTACACACGACTAACAACAGAAATATCGATGACACAAAGAAGTTCTTACTGGATATAAGTGAGCTGCTATTCCCAGATCAAAGCAGCCTTTAGTTCCAGAACGTTAAACCAAAACTACTGGAAAAGATAGATCCAACGATCCAACTAAAACATTAGCAAGGATTTGAAGAACACGGCCGTTTGACGGCCAAAACATACTAGATCGCGTCCGATCAACCGATCCGAACACAAAAGCCCAAGATCTGAAACGATCTGGCACAGCGATGGTATCCAACCATCACAGTGCTCCCGATTCACTCGGGTAAGGAGAAGATTCCAAGATCTGGCCCGCGCGAGCCACAAACGTGCAAAGACAATCACAATAACACACGAAAGAACAGAACAAGAAGATCGAGAGACTGCGAGCTGACCTCGTCGAAGAGCGCAATCCAGACGAGATTTGACCTCCGCGAGAGATCGTAGGAAGGGTTGGTGACGAGCGAGAAAGGAGCTCTCCTCACCCAAACCAAGAAATGGCACGGGGGAGATGAGGTCGTTGGCCCCTTTTATAGGCTGAGATGGACCGGTCCATTTCCGGCCCAAAGGTCTTTAAACAGCTACTAAATGGGCCTTCCACAATCAGCCCATTGGATTTGAAGCTTTATGGGAAAAGTATTTCTTTTTTTACTCTCCTTATTGCTTATTTATTTAGAAAGATTAGTAATTAACCTTTTTATCCCAAGTATATGCCATTACATTCACAACCATGCTTGTAAGTTAGAACTTTTTTTATTTTTTTATATATAAAATAATTAAAAATTATAATATGCCTCGAAGCAATTCCAACTTGTTACAAAATAAATTTTACGGTTTAATAGGTAACATAATTGAACCCATGAATTTAATCCAAGTTTAGTACAAAAAATTTTGCTTCAAAATGAAATATATTTTTCTCTTACTTCCTTTAGATTGTGTTCAAATTGTTAGGGAATGAATCACATAGAGGTGTGTCCCAAGAGAAAAGGTGATCGATGGATTTTATTGTTTGCATATCACAAAATGGGATGAACTAGTAATTGCTTTGTGTGCATGAATAACATGTTGCGTAGGTCAAATAGAAACATTTGCTTAGAAATATTCAATGAGAGAATACTTTCGCAAAATGATTGAATAAGAAAAAATGTTATTATTTAGTTGTTGTAAATTATGTTGCTAAATACCTATTTATTTTTTGTATTATAACACAATTGATGATTTTTTTATTATAACTAGAAGAGCCAACTTGATTTCCACTACTGCATGTTCATTGCATGTGAGTGGGACCCTTTTTTTTTGTTTACTTTATTTCATGCCAGTTATGCAATCTGATCATTTCATGTGCATAATTAATGAATGGACAGTCTGATCCATACATTCTCTCATTATTAAAATATGAAAAAGTAAAACAACATGACATTTCTATTTTTCTTCCAATTTTTTCTTTCATTAATTAAGTACACACTTTTTCTAGTATAGCCCACCAGGGTCTGTCGTACCGAGCGAGCGGTACGTACCGGTTCGATAGGTTATCAGTACGCGGACCGATTGTTACCGGTCTGAGTGCACTATAGCACTGTAGCAGTGCTACAGTACTCGATACACCTGGGTGTACCGCTCGGTATACCGTACCGTACCGGTACCGAACCCAGGTCGAAATACCAGTACGGTACGGTATTACGAACCTTATAGCCCACATTAAATATTATAACCTTATATTTTTTTCAAAAAAATTATTATTTCAAAATTCTCCTAAAAAAATCTCCATCTTGAAATTAAAATAGAAGGTAAAAAAAATACTTACGAGATATTAAACTAAATGTATTTCTTTATAGGTGTAGAATAACAATCTAAACTAAGAGATTTTTATCTTTAAAATTATATCTAATCAATTTATGTAAAAGATAAAAGATAAAAATGTTAAGATCTTTCGAAAGATAATTTTTTAAATCTTAACACTCTCCATTAAGATATACTTTTGAAGTTAAATTTGAACTTGTGATTTTTATCTTTGCTCTTAATGTCATGCTTTTTTGCAAATAATATGATCTGCATTTAAAACCACAGCCAGTCCACCTAAATTTTGTTGCCAAAGCCTTCATCAAATAATATATGCATACATTAGAGGTCGCAGAAATTGTCTGACCTGCAACTTGCGTTCAACAAGAAAGCTGCACCTCAACGGACTCACTGTCGCTGCACAGAGATTATGAATTCTGCTCCGCTAGAAGTTGAAATCACGTGAAGTTGCCAGTGATTATTTAGTCTGCCGTTGCATCCCTAGATTGTTCTAGCCGTTAAGCTCTCTCTCTCTCTCTCTCTCTCTCTCTCTCTCTCTCTCTCTCAGACATTCATGCTAGTATTCACTTGTTCAAAACGACGCCTTTGCTCTTCGAGGAAATGAAGGGAGTCAACTTCCCCTGTGCATCCCCAGCATCAGCAGCAATATGCACCAGCGTAGGCCGAAGGTCCATGGTCCGAGGCAGCGCCGGAAGGGCCATCGACCGCCACACGCCTCACCTGGGAGATCCGCGGCGAGCAAAGGCTGCTCTCGACTCCGTGTCTCATGCTCCCACCAGGACAAAATCCCACTTCCAAACGAGCAGGGAGAGTCCGAGAGAACCAACTGGCCGCAGCAGTCATCCGGGCTCCTCACGAGGTTTACTGGACGACGACGCATTTGATGTGTTCCCCAGCGTGGGGACTGCTGCTCCTGTTACCTCAGCAGACCCGTCCTCGCTTCAGGGTGCCAAGAAAGATGAATCCGCCGTCTTCAAGCCACCACCATCTCCCCCTGCTGCCTCGAAGGAACAGGTTTGAGAGACTATGTTCCGTGCTAGTATTCTTCTGAGTTGCTGTGATCGTAGTAAGTTAAGATGGAGGTGTTTTCGAAGGTCGTGCATTTGAGGGTCTCTTTGCACTGCAAATGCTGCGAAAGGAAGGTCAGAAAGCACGTCTCCAAGATGGAAGGTGAGAGCACAAGTTTGACCCGGTCAACCTTTCTTTGTTCATGGTTTTCAACATGCTGTTAGCTTAAGGATTTTGTTAAGCAAGGCTACACTAATTTGGGAAAGCAGGCGTGACATCATTCAACATAGATTTGGCGACAAAGAAGGTGACGGTGATGGGAGAAGTGACGCCGCTGGGAGTTCTAAGCAGCGTCTCCAAGGTTAAGAACGCGCAGCTCTGGCGATCGCCGCCACGCTCGTCATCTTCCTCTCGGTCAAAACTCGCGTCTCTTGGGCGCCGGTAGAGGTACGGTGTGGGGGTGGCGTGGGGTGGGGGATGTGTGAAAGAAATTGAAGGGAAGATTATGATTCTTCTCTTCATCTTATCAATTTCCTATCTGTTGTTTCCTTGGAAAGTATGCTGGTCAGTCTAATTAATTTAGTCTGTGCACTACAAGACGAGACAAGGCTGCAGTTAAGATCCTGTTCCTAAAATGGTGAGCTTAACAAGATTCCTGTTCCTGCTTGCCCATTTGGTTTGAGGACTCCCCTGTCCTCTTCATTGGTTTTAATATCAAACCTACTACAACAGTCTGCAATTAACCAGCAAGCAAAGCCGAATAGCAGCGGTTGTTCAAAATGTCATGTCTCAATTCAACTTCAAGTCCGTCGCAAGTTTAATATCGAGAAGTGATTGGGAATTTGCAGGTGATCATGTAAATTCTAAATGGAAAGAAAGCAATAAAGAATTCAAAGGGTTTGATAAATGCATGAGATTAGGCATTACGTTTAATATCAAATGAACAATTGAACACCTTCATCACTCAGCTGTGTAAAAATGTGCATTATATAAGGTACAACTGCTTTTGGATCCTTTCTGCTCTTTGTAGAACTCACATTTGGGGAATGGCAGCAAACTGTTCTTGAGAAGCTTTGCCTTGTTCGCCTCTGTTGTGACTTGGATGAAGTGAAAACTAAGCAGGTGATTTCAACATATGACTCTTTAGGGCGATAAGCTACAAAAGAGTACAAGCTATAAGTATAAAGATTAAAATGAACAAGACAGGGACCATTTCTTTACAGGTTATCCTCAACATTATTTACCGACCACTGACCTCAGGGGAGGGAGTAAAGAATCCTCGAATAGTCATCGCTAATTTACAAATGTAAACAGCCCCTTAATAGAACGATAGTAACAAATTTGCTTGTTTGAATCAAATGAACCAAATTACCGCCTGGCTGGCTGCTGGTAAAAATGGTGGAATCGTTAGTCACCAGGAACTGCAGTAAAAGGTTGAGGCATGCTATTTTGATGGACTAGCCCTCGATGTTTGGCAATGGCATTTTCCAATAATTCCAAGAATTATATTCCTCCTGCACAACAGAGCAAAAGATCAATTATCCGAAAGATTGATTAACTGAAAATTCATAATGCATTTAGATTAAAAATGCAAGTGCTAGACCATCGTTCTTTGACTCTTTTTTCTAGTAGAATGTTCGGCATAATCGCCATACACAGGATCATCAATCCTTCATGGATGAATACACACCTGCTCAACCAAAGAAGTGGGTGGAAACATATCATTCACCAGGGTATGCAAGGAGGTATAAGATTTCACATCAATGCAGTGATTGATTGCCACTTCACCCTGTCATTAAGAAATAACATCAATAGGACCATGCCATAGTAAATATTCCTTGCAAACATTAAAGTTGTAGAGCAGCACAGCTACCTTTGGGTTTATGATGAATATCTTTCCTTTGGGAATCCCAATTTTTCTGTAGCTGAGCTCATCAGTGTCTCTGTTCCCAAAGCCCGCATAAAATGGGTTGTAATCAGAAGGAAAAAGTGCTTTAATATCCTGCAAAGGGAAAAGACCTAATCAACAAACTTGAGTTTGATATTATAAAGGAAAATGTAAATTTCTGAGAAAATCTCTGAATCCATTCCGCTAATAAAACAATTATAAGTAATTGACAACTCCCATGCTTAGAGAACTACAACGGCATCTTATGTAACTCTAGCATTTAACAAGAATAATTTATGAACTATGGTGTATTGGACAAGATGAACGATAGTTTACCCAGATTCTTTCAACAACAATGGCATCTTTCAACTTGTGTTATCATTCTAGAATTTGATCTGTGAAAAAATCCAAGTGGAGAATTTAAAGTTTCTCTCTCTTAAACTCATGCCAATATAATAAGAAAGTAGTTTACTGATAGAACACCAGTCAACTATGTAACTTGAAATGTTTACCCAGTTTAAGTGTGATTCAGTTGTGCACCAGAAGGATTTCTGGTCATGGATAACAGAAGAATGAGACTGTCCCTCTTATACTAGAAATTAGCTAGAGGAGACCTATATAGTCTTGTCTGATGTTATGTATACCATTATTTACAGACTCGATAGGCAGTCAATAGAATTCCAAATTTCTAGACTTGTAGTGATAAAGGATGTTCCTAATAATTTTCTCCTAGCTAAATATCCAGATGAACCATGCATGCCATTGTTGTAAATCATTTTGGTGGTCATGCATGCTGGGGAAATATAAGTTCACTTCTTGTTGAACTGATTCTACATGTTTGTCTCATATAAAGAAGAAACAGAAGATGCATATCTATTAGGGCAAATAATTACCTCCAAACATGCAATCTTGAACTCATGAGGCGCTCTACGTATAACTGTCAAAGATATAATCCGGGAATTAGGAAAATGGAATAAAAGATCCAACACCGTAGTATTGATTAGTGGTAAAACTTTATAGTCTTCAATAATGATGGACAAAAAATGCTTGGTTAGCCTTTTCTATACATGTTCAACAAAAATTGAACAAAAGAAAAATACCAATGCATACAGTCAACATATCATCTAAATACAAGTAAAATCTATTCGTAGCAGAAACTGTTGAAGATTGCCTGTGGCAGAGTCAGCTGCTCGGATGAGACTCTAATAGAACTGTTGCTTGATTAACAGTTCACGAGAATCAATGTCTTTGCGCCATTTCAACTTGTGAGGGAAGAGCTTAAAATTTGAAGTAAATGACTATAGATCTTTAACAAAAATTCCATTGCCACAAACAAAATCTTCAAGATAAGAAAAAACCAATTTACCTTCTCTATAAAGCGAAGGGAACAATCCATCAGGTGAAATTACAACAGGCCCATTAGGTAATGCTTTCCCATCCTGAAAATAGTTAGAGATTCAGAGAATATTGATTTAGAATAATTATGATAATTTAATGACAATTAATTGTGAACCAAAAATTGTTGGAAATAGAAGTAAGCCCTTTCTCACAAGGAGCCAATGCATTTATTACAATCAGGCACATGATAAGATATTCTACATAGTTAAACCCAGGTATTGAAGTGATCATGGTTATACCTGTTTAAGATTGAGAAGAAAACTTCTAGTAAGATATGCCTGAACAATAGCCCTTGCACTCAGGAATAGCAGTTGATAGCCATTTTCCTGGTCAAGAATGAGACAAAGGCATCATTTTATATATTACGTAGCACAAAGTATGTGCTTATTCCATTGCAAAAAATAACAGCAGAATAAACATATGTCCATATCTGTGGCAAATACATTTTCTGACCAAAAGAAGCAGCAGGCAAATATATACTTCAGAGAGTGTCAAATCATCCTAGAGAGATTTCCAGTTAAGAGAGATACTATACTGTAAATTAAGAAAAATGAACCTAAAAGCAAAACAAACAGTACTAACATGAGAAAACTCTGAACAAACATTATATTATATAAATGTACATATACATACGTACATACATACATACATACACACACACACACGCTGAAGTTAAGAGTACATTTTAAGAGAGTTGGTAGTGGTGCAAATAAGTTCAGAAAACAATTAGTACTAAAAGATCTTGATTCAAAGATTGACAAGATTTTAAGAATGTAAAGAACTTTGAAAGATATATAACAACCAAAAAGATGCAAAAGAGTGTAAGGATGATAAGATTCAAGGCTTATGATAATTTTTACAATAAACTTAGTACTAAGGATGAGGAAAATAATATTTTCCAAATTGCTGGTCCATTTCCGTGAATATGGTACACTGAAGCCGAAACAGACTGCAGTATTGCTGGGTGAGGGGTGAACAAGAAAGAAGACTAAGAAGAACAAAGAAGGAAGAGGAAGAAAAGGGATGAGGAGGTGATGTACCTAGCGACTGGCAAAAGGTGGTCAAGATGAGATACTCACAAGGACCTACACATCCAAGTCAGTCAGACTAGTGGATACCGGCCAAACCATGCCAAACTGTACGAAATTGAAAATCCTTGTGATAATTACTAGCAGAACTAAAACAGTATCCACTATGGAAATTTCTGGTGCTTCAAAGAGTCGAAACATACCAAAATGGTTCCATAAGTTGTAATGAGAGAAGATGAAAGATGAATAAGACTCAATGCAAAGTTAGCATAATAAATTGGAACTCGGTTTGCAATGGTAGCAAAAGCAAACTAATCTACAAAATGCTTTATAATCCAACCCTTGTTTCTTTGCTTCTTCTATTGCATTCAAAATTTTTAACACAATAAAGACTCACTTATGTAAACATATTCTTAGCACATTGATTTTTTATGAAAGAAAACCAATTCAAAACCATTTATTAGGTAGATACAAAGAGAGCCTATAGAAAAACAGCAAGAGCCCATACACAAATTTCTCAAATTAGTGCATAGCGTGTAACCTTTATTGCAGAAAAAAGTCCAGCTACCCCAGATTGAGTCCAATCCCTTCCAACCAGTGGCATGAACTGTCCTAGAACATCGGACCTAAAATATGCAAAATGAAGTACTCCATCATATCATTCTGAAATTACAAACTAGCTCATAAAATTAAAGGTAAAATGCATGAAATCAACACATAATACACAAGATAATCACCCTTTATAAAACCGCAGCTAGTTGGAGTGAAAACCATGATCAAATGTAGTTATGGAATTCCTATAAAATGTTAAAGTTTAGAATGAACCAATGGTTGATAAAGGCCCATGCAGTCTATTCCCATCACAATGGATACAGAATCAGATAATAGGTGCCTAATAAAACCTTTCCTTACGGCCTTTGAGATTTGAACAAATCACATCTGCACAATTCAAAATTTGGGGAGCTAATTCTTAAACTAATATGGGATTTAAATTTAAGAGCAATAACTTTAGTATGATGATCAGCTAAAAGCAAATAATTGCCTGGAACCTTCTTATATCATATCTACACTATAGGAGAACACAAAATGGGAACTGATACTGAAATTTATGCTTAGCCCTGATTGACCCTGATTTACATAGAAGCATGCTACGTTGAGTTTCATAGAAGCATACTGATGTACTTTTCTTTTCTTTTTTTTCCTTATGTATGTGTTGGATGTGAGGGCTATAACTTAAGCTCTAATGTCTATTATTTCCAGAAATCCTTCATAAAAGCACCTATGCAACAGTATTGATAGCCATCCGAAGTTGTTGCCACGAGATAGAGAGTTCATAACTAGGTACCTTATTGGGTCTTTCATATAGTTCCACTAAGAACTGTTGGAATTTTTTATTGGAAGCGAAGAATGTATCTATTCCAGCATTAACCAGTTACTTTTCTTTTTTTAAGTCACTGACCTTCAGAATTTTTGCAGTAATTTTATGTATTTTCCTTAAAATTTCAAAAGAGATGTTGGGATTTTGATCATGTGTAATCAAAGCCAGCTAAAGTATCTTACCTTCGCACCGGATGCTAGTTAAGAAATAGCACAACAACAACTACAATTTCATGGATGATTCCTCTCTCAGCAATTGGAAGCAGCAGGAACATCATCTGAAGTAACTTTTCCATGATTGCCAACTGCTTGATCGACTTAAATAAACAACAAAATGCTTAATTCTGTAGCGTGTCAAGCTTGTTGACCAAAAAAAAGTTGAATGAACATAAAACATTTGAAGTTCCAGACTATGCCTATTAAACACCTAACAAAATCCTGAACGGAAGTTCTAACCCTCTATGTTAAGTCACAAGATTGTCTATTGTAGACCATATAGGATAAAGTAATTAAGATAATTTAGAAGTTATATCATTCTACAATGTACATTTCATTGTTAGCTGGAAGTTCGCTAGTATATTCCATGGTAGTATTAGCATATACTTATATGTATAGGTCATCTAGAACTACAACTAGGCAAATGAAGGTTCTTACTTTGTAATTGTTCCATCCACATCAGATATTACTATTCGTGCATTCCACCTCCACAAATAAATGTGTGCATCAACCTGTCAAAGTAGCCTGATCAGATGACTGGATCAAATTTATAGAAGCACTTGACAACCAAAGATCCATTAAAATAACATAAAACCTGTTGCCTCCCTAAAACTCTGGTAGAGAAACTAAAGGCTATCATATTCTGTCCCTCCTTTAAATTTAAAGAAGCAATCTGCTCATTTGTAGGAATATTTGTCCGAAAATATTGCTTGCGAGGAGACTGGTTCATGTTACCATTTGCTACTTTTTCTGCATTTGGACTTTGCAATCCAGACTCTGAATCAACAAAAAGGTCCTCATTAGATGAGTTGCTATTGCTATGCTGAAGAGACCTGTACCTCCTAAATGGAATTGGCCACAGTCTCCATCTGCGACTGGAGGAAGGTGAGACTCCTATTGCATCCTCTTTCAACTTTGCTGCATCCTCATGTTCAACAGGTATGCAGTCTTTTGGTTCAATTGAAATGTTTAGATCAAATACAGCCTTTCCAAGTATGATATGAGCAGCTTTATCCCAATGCAAATACTTGTTTCCACATCTGACAACAAGATTACCATTCTTAATAATGGATGAACCAGATGCCTCGAACTCTTCTTCAGATATACGATGTGCTTCAAAGAATTCCTCAGCAGAATTGCGACCCATACCAGGATGTAATAAGTTTCCACAAAGTGAAATTTCAAAACCTGTAGAGGATTGTGAATGAGTGACTGACAGAGCAAAAACAAATCATTACAAGGCCACGGAGTGGAAAAAAGGACCTAACTATTGATCCATATTGTTGTTATTCACTTACCCAACCCAGATATGTTACTTTCCATACAATGACTCTCCGTTGGATGGCATTCTTCTTCAGCAGCAGAACCACTAGGAGATGTTTGAAATTGTTCTTCATCATTAGTTACTGAATGGACAGAAGTAGTTGCACTCTCCTGTCGGGTAGTTTCAATGCTCAGGATCTTCTCATCAGAAATGACATATTCAATGTTCTCTACCATTAACCTCTGTGAGCATGATAAATCATAACCCTGATTCTGAGTCTGAGGAGCTAAATGTCGCTCAACCTCATCATCTTTCCATGTAGTGTCAACATTGTCATTGTCTTTCATATCTTCTGTTTTTGTCGTCAAGGTTTTTTGCGCATCAGACCTGGAGTTAGGATAATCGTTAATCGTAGGATCCTGGACTGTGATCATTATGAAAGAAGAAAATTTTGAGAATACCTGGACTCATCTTTTGCATCTAAGGACACATCTTGAAAATCAACATCCTCGGTATGTGACATAAAATCCAAACAGCTCTGAAATGTGTCATTTTTTCTCAGACCTGCAACAAGATCAGTAACATCACCCACTTTATAAGCCTCTTTATCAGATATAGGATTTTCTCTACGTGCATTAGGGACTTCCAGCTGCTGCTCAGAAGCATCTTTGTCTTTCACAGTTGATCCATCCAGATCACCAAACAAACCAGATTCCCATGCATCTCCTCTGCCACTGAATTCTTTGGTGGATCCTTCACCAGGTCCAAGGTGAAACTGAGGCGTATCCAATTGCACATTGTCTGTGGTCTCTTTATTCGACGAGATTGGTGCAGTCAGAATGTGCCCATCTACACTGATCAACACCATCTCTGAATTAGAGTCATTTGATTCTTTAACCATATCTTCCACCTCGTCAAGGCTCCCATAGTGGTAATTGCTAAACCCTGAGGACCCAGCTGAACCATTCGGTGAAGCTTGTTCATCTTGAAACATGTAAGACTGCTCATCACTTATAGCAATTTCCCCCTTTTTTGTGTCAAAATCATTCTTCTGATCAACGACATTACTGTCAAAATCAATGCTAGGTCTCGAATTTAAAGTGTCGGATTCACCTATAACCTGACTGCTTGATCCTGCATCATCACTTCCTGGCACAACCTCTCTCATGAAATAGGCCTGCCCAGAATTATCAAGATACATATGGAAGTTCGCTTCAACGCCATTGACGGAGATCGTAACGACCTTCTCAGCACCTTTTAGAACACCTTGGAACTTCCCAAACCGGACATACCACGGTGTACTGCGGTAGGTACCATCCTCTTGCTGGACAACAATGACATCGACAGCGCCACCAAAAGGGTGGAAAGGGGTTGCCACCGAGTAAACGCCTTGAGAGATGAGGCTTCCAACTCTTCCCACCACATTCATCTCGAACAACGCTAGAAAAGACTAGTGCATAATCTGTAGCTTTCGAGAAGGCAAATTTGAAGAAAATCCTCTTAACCAGCTCGCCAAATATCAAGATTGGATGATCAAACAGATTCCATTAAACTAAACCTAACTTTGCTCCTTATAGGTGGTGTCCTACTTCCACAGATGCTGACGTTCTGCCAAATTCTGAGACAATTAATTGGTTTAATGTGTGTTAGACCAAATTCTCGAATATTACATATCAAGAATGCAGCAAATCGTAATCTAAATACATTAACACAAATAAAAGATACATTTTTCTCCATCAACTCCCAGTAAAATTCTCATTTTGCTCTCCACCGTCAGCCAATTAGAAACCCAACACAAAACGAGATAATTGCCAACGTAGGACGAAGAAAAAGAAACCCTAGCAAAATCCTAACCTCGTTATTGCAAATCAAGAAGAGCCCCATTCACCAAAATTCGTTCTCACCGATGAAATCAAACAATTGAAACCAAAAAATATGAACGTAACGAAATCGAATCAACGATTTAATCCCGGAAACATGAGCTAAGAGATTGAAGAATCAAAGAATTGATCCAAGCGAGTACGAAGACGAATCGAAAACGAACGAGCCAAAGAAGACGACTGCCGACCAGGCGAAGAGAACACCGCGCGGGCACGTGGCATCGATTCTTTAACTACGTCGGTACCAAATCTTCGGATGCGGCGATCGGATGATGATTCCGCAAACGCACGCATACAAAGATCCGTTCGTTAGCCCCTCGCTCGGACGATCGGCTCTATCTCGTACGAGCTCCGGAGCCGATGGTGGGCGAAACGAGACGCGCTTGAGCTAAAAAGGGACGCCCGGCGGTGTCCGCAACCCGTTCCGTTCCCTTCCCGTTCTTATCCGATGAAACCGGAGAAAATTTCTTTCACATAACCCCCCCCAAGAAAACTACGTTTAGCTTCGAGTCCCCATTATACTTGGCACATCACAATCATTTCTTCCGAATAATAACGGCGTCCCTCTCGCGTGGCTGAGAACGTGCGCGGGCTGCATAAGAGCCGAAGCGTTTTCGGCATTGTTTATTTGGGAGAACGACAACACGTGTACGGCACGTGTAGGATGCTCCCCCCTCGTTCTCCCCGCCGAAGGGAGCGGAGACATGTGATACGGTAGGATTTTGTGCGGTTACATGATGATGATGATGATGATATACAAAGTATGCATCACATGGGTAGAAGCCATGCTTGCGTGTCACCGACCAGATCCATGAAATGGTTGACCCTATCACCTTGACACGCTTAAGCCTCATCGCACACGTTTATGTCGTGCCCTACTAAAGTACTTCATTAATTGGCGTTTCAGTTTTGTTTATAGTGATGTTTTACTAAATATACCACTAGCAATTTTCTATTTTGTAAGTTCGTCCGACTCCTATAAGGATTATTGTAATTTAATCTTCTTTGATTTGATCAAATCCAATTAGATTCATGTCGGTCTCCTTAAAGTACAAACATTGTATAATTGCTATGATGTTACCTCTTTGGTTTTTTTTTTTAATGCATCGGAACCCCCCCAAGAAAAAAAACCGAACCGTCGACCGATTTGGTCCACCAATTTAGGCTATTTGAGTTTTAGAATAACCGAAATGCCCGTAATTAAATTCTCCAGTGGTGTATCGCATGTTTGATTTTATGTATCTTTTTCAGTTGGATATTAATCTCTATTTTCAAATATAATATATTTTTTATTTTCTTGATTTGCATTATTTTCTATTCCAGATTTGGTTCCTTAATTAGATGTTTGAGTCTTCAAATATTTGAAATGATCTTTTTTTCAATTATTTTCAAATGCCTCTAAATTCTAACTAACTCTTTTTTATTGTAAGGATAAAATATAAAAAAAATTTATTGTATCCTCTTTTTACTATTGATAAGGAATATTTCGGTCCCAACCACGTCGCAACCGGCACCGTATCACGCCCTCGCCAAGTCAGCACGAGTACTTTCACTTGATAAGTCAGGATTCGTACCAAGATGCTCTTCGGTCCATCCCGTCCCAAGATGCAGCGTCGTATGGCATCGTTCCATGCATTCCGGGACGGCGGTCGCACACATGTATCACCTCACCTTTTGGGAATCGATCGTCACGCCAAACCCGCATACGATCGATGTTGGGGTTCTTTTAACATATCAAATATAGATCAAACAATTGTTTTATAGAATCAAAACCTTCGTCTTGATTCAAAAACATACTTTATAGATCCAAAATAATAAATTAAGAATATTTACATAAAACTTATTTAAATCCACTATAATATGTATGAAATCCTATAACAATTAATAAACATATTAACACGGAAGCGTACTTGATGAATCCATTAGAGTATTTTCTGAATTGATCAGTGATTTGGTCTTCCAATTGCAGAGTATCTTTTGAACTTTAGATTTCTCTTTGACGGGTGAAGAGAAACTTCATTCGATACTACAATCGGGGACCATAACTTTATTTATAGTCATAACCGATGAATCTACAATTATGATTGTATTCATAATTGATGAATCTACAATTATGTCTTAAGAGTTTCATATTCCTAACTTATCTCGTCATTAAGTTAGGAATATGACTGGTGGTATCCACACAATTAATTTTCATAACAATTATGTCCCTTAGCCAAATAACTTTACTTTAATTAGATCACTTTAATTTTGGCTAATCAAAATAATGACTTAACACATTTAATTATACATGTGTGACTCTTAAAATTCTAACAATCTCCCACTAAGTCACATATGTATCCTTATAAATGTGATATTCTTTATGAGCTCAAAAACTATTGCCATTATTAAACAGGACATACAAAACAATCTCGTCCATTGACCATATTAATATAGGACCAAAGCGATTTTTGCTATATCAATCATGGCTAAACTCATTAATGATCACTAATATTAACATAACCAAATGACATAGATCAATTATGAAATGTGTAGCATAAAAATTACATGAATGTGATCTGTACATGTCAATTTTCAACTGGTCCAGCTTTATCTTTAAATTGAAGCTTTATTTCTGATCAGAAATTGTCTGTACAAATACATAATCTGGTATAGAACATACAACAAACATATGACATGCTCCTACTAAACTGAAGTTTTCTCAAATTCTGATATACCCATATGAGCAGTATGCTCATAAAAAAAAAAACTTGAGTGGTACATCTTTTGTGAGAGGATATGTGAACATAAAGTTTGTTCCTAAGTGTTCTATAGAAATTTATTTACTTTGTACCCTTTCTTTCACAACCATGTTTGGTACCTCGCAATTCCGCATTCATGGATTCATGATAGGAAGCTATAGTATCAAGTAAATATAGATTGTCATAAGTCATAAGTGAACCAGTTCCAATCATATTTGAATTTAAAGACAAAGTAAACTGATTGTTTCCAAATGAACAAGAATAACCAGATTTGTCCAAATAAGAAACAAAAATTAAGTTCCATCTAAATGATGGTACAATAAAAGTATCTTTTAAATTCAAATAATGTCCGGTACACAATAACAATCTAAATGTGCCTATAGCTTCCACATCTATCAATTTTTTGTCTCTCACATAAATACATCTCTCAGCATTATTGGGCCTTCAGTAGCTTAGGCAACCTTGCATTGATACACTGATTTTAGTTGTTGCACCGGAGTCTAACCACCAAGTGTTTCTAGGTACTGAAGTTAAATTGACTTCTGAACAAACCAAAGTAAGGAATGTTCCCCTTTTAGCATGCCAAGCATGATATTTAGCACAGTCCTTCTTTAAATGCCCAGATTTCTTACAGAAGAAACAAGTATCATCTTTATTTTGTTTCTTCTGTACTGGACCCTTATCAGCCTCATTCTTTCCACATTTGTGTTTTTTTTTTTCTTGCCCTTAAAGTTGGTTTCGTTTAAAACCAATACTGGATTGAGGTTAGCAGATATTTTTATAAGAGAATCTAAATAAGATAACAACAGATAACAGAAATTATGCTCATATTTATTACCATAAACTTAAGTAAATTCAAATAATGATATAACCTATCTCAAGATACCAAGTGCAATATTAATATCTTGTCTTTGGACTTTAATATTAATTGCTAGTGGTAGTCTTATTGTAATGATCAAATACTGATAATAAGGCATGTCAAATGAAAAACCGATCTTTGGATTGATTTATCATTTACATGTATAACTTTATAATTATCACGTATTACCATTACAAGTATGTATAAAATCCTGCCAGTCATTAACCTTCCTTTGGGCCGGATAATTACCGCATGGATGTAAATACATACTACATTTAATATTTTCACGAGAAATGTTATATATGAGAGGTCACTTTGACGACTTCATATATTAAATTACTCAATCTAATATTAAACAATCACTAATTGAATTTGTACCATATTAGTCAAATTGGTTTGATTTGACTAAAATATTTAAAGCATGTAAATCATTCAATTTATGTCAACAAACAACTTTATAGAACCAATATTATATTTAATCCAACATAATATTGCAACAATATTATTAAACCAACATAATATTGCAACAATATCTAATTAATTAAATTCATATTAATTAGATAAAATCCAAAAAGAATTTGAGAAATTTATGCCTTGTAGTGCAAAAATGAATTTTTACATATTGATGAATAGGAAAAGACACGAAGTGGAAAAGATAATCCAAAATTAAACTGATATCAGAAAAAGGCACTGAATTGAATGTGAAGCATACTGTAGCATGATTACATAAAACCATAATCTTTTCCAACGATAATAGAACCAAATCACTTCAAAATAGCATGATTACATAAAACTATCATCTTTCCCAACGATGATAGAACCAAATTACTTTAAAATATTGATGAAAACATCATTAAAATTCATGAGAAAAAAACTTAAATGTTCATCAATCATCGTAGGATGGCTCTGATACCACTTGTTGGGGTTCTTTTAACATATCAAATATGGATAAAACAATTATTTTATAGAATCAAAACCTTCATCTTGATTCAAAAACATACTTTATAGATCCAAAATAATGAATTAACACATTTAATTATACATGTGTGACTCTTAAAATTCTAACAATCAATCCTCGCACAGTAGTATAAAGAGCTCATGACTGGCATTTGGCCGGGGGTGGCGAAAAAAAAAGAAAGAATCAAGCACTAACTTAATCGTCGAGAAGTCAAAGTCAGGAACCACCCGACGAGGGCCTTCTGTGCAAGAGCACGGTCGACTTGGAAGCGCGATCATCCCGATCGAGAGGCGCCCTCCCTCAGACGGACTCAGCATCCCAACTCGCAGGTGTGATCAACCCCGGTGCCCTATTCAACCGATCGTAGACTCTCGACATCGACTCATAGACTAAGTCGTACTAACTCATCGGCCACGGTGCATCAGTTCACCAACAACTATATTATAATTTCATTATAAGGATTTAATCGAAATACTTCACTTATATCATCTTTGATAGGACTCGTCTCTTAATTATAACATTGTGACTGATGTCTACATATGCATTTCCACGTAGATGAACTCAATCTTGCATGACACTTAGAATCGATGAGACCATGTGAAGGATCTAATATTTCTCGTGGGCATGTTGGAAAATATAAAAACAATATCAAAACTATCAGCAGTAATAAGATTTATTTACTCGTTGTCACTCGTAAAAAATATATTTATAGACATAGTTTAGCTCAAAATCGAGTTGTACCTTACAAAATTCATCTCTATGATTAAAATGTGCACAAGAAAAAAAAGGGGGATGAATTGTCGAGATTTTTTTTAGTTTTCACTTGAGGATATTGTTTTAGATATTTCTCAAATAACATTCGCTATTTTTTATAATGTTAGAAATGTTTCATGACAAGATAATTGAAGCAACACATGATAAAACTCGGTCCATAGGATTAATGAATTCAATCATAATGTATAAGATTTGTATAATTTAATCTTTGATATGCTTAGTATTCAATCCTCGATTCATTTATAGTATTTTTGAACATGCTTATAGCATTTTTGATGCCTCCATCAAAACATAATAACTAAGGTAAATTTATTCAAAACATAATAGAAATTAGCTCATCTCAAAAAATAAAAAATAAAAATATGTCTTATTATCGGTTTAGGAAAAAAACAACTAAATGGGAAGAATTTTATGTTAGTTATAATATTTTTATGTACACTTACAATGATTTTTACATCTACACCAAAACAAAACAATCTTACAAAAACACAGAAGCAAATGAACTTAAAATCAAACAAAAACCAACTCATATATAAAAATATTTTTTTAAAAAACATATTATTGCCAAACAAAAATAATCAAATAAGGATAATTATAAATAGGCTTATATTATTTTTTCTACATCCAAAAAATAATAAATGTCTATTTAAAAATAGACAAATAGACTTAAAACCTAACAAAAACCACCGCATACATAAACATAAGATTTCAAATAGGTATATTTATTTATTTAGGATTAAAAACAACCAAATAGAGAGATTTTGAGATCTCAAAAAAAAAAACTACAACTCTATTTACAAGTATTATTATTAAGGAATTAAAATCAATAGGTATTGCTTCAATTATCTAATTACAAGTATATTTCAAAAATTACAATAAATGATGGCGCCATTTCAAAAATATGAAAGGGGTACCTCCCTAGAAAAATGTTTTAAAAAATAGATTTATTTATGGAAAATTACTCAAATAAAAATAAAATATGTTTTTGTAGATTTGGAAGACCATTATATCATATATAAAGATATATATATATATATATTTATTTATGTAGGTTAGATGGGAGTTCGGGATAGAAGTCTGTCCGCTTCCTCAACAAACACTCAGCGACTTATGTTACGAACGAGGGTGGGAAAGAGGATGGGCGCCTCCTTATCGGCTTATCCTGGTGGGGAACAAAGTCGTGACCTAAGTCGGATCATGAAACGTTTTGATCCCGCTGGGAATCGGAGTGGGCAATCAATTCGTGCTATAAACATATTTCAAACGACTGCCCTTTTGAGACGTGACATTGAAACCCTCTGTTCGCCGACTTGTTTTGCGCTCGCCCGCGGCCCGTCTTGGACATGACCCTTTTCTTCGATTTTAGCATCCCCTTCCTCGAGCGGGACAGCGGCGGGGGCGGCGGAGGTGGCGCCTCGTCGGAGAACAAGGCGCGGAAGGACGCGCGGCTGAGGGCGGTGGTGAGGGCCATGGAGCTCGGCTACGCCGGCGTCGCCTACGACCGCCCCTTCCGCGGCGTCCTGTCCGACGCTGATCGCTGCAAGATCGCCCCTTTCCCCCTTTCCTCCCTCCTCAAGGCCGCCCCCGCCCTCGCAGCCTCCGCCGCCTTCCACCGCGACCTCCTCGGCGCTCCCCTCGCCTCCCCCTTTCGCCAGTACACCCGCTTGACCATCTCCGCCCACTGCGCCGCCTCCGCCGTTGCCCTCAATGGCAACGCCCTACTAAGGACCTACGACCTAGTTGCCCTGCGCCCTCTGAACCAGGACGCCTTCGACAAGGCCTGCGAGTCCTCCGAGGTGCAATTGAATTCCAGTTTTGTCTTTGGCGTTCATAACCTTATGCACTAATTTTGTATTTTCTAGAAGCGATTTGGGTTCAGCCGTAAATTGCACCTTAGAATCAGATTAATTTGGATTTCTTTAGAAAATCGTGATGTTTGCCAGATGCCAAAGAGGACGATGGTTGCCGAATTCAAGAACGAATTACTTAGATGATGAATCAGTATGATTAATCTCATTGCTTGGAAGACACGGGCACATAAATGCTCATATACGAAGGGCAGTGCCGTTGGGGTGCTAAGAATGAAAGCAAATCTGAGAATAGCCATATGTTGTGTAGTGTTAGTCCTCTTTTTCCGAGGTGATGAAGCAACATAATTCTTCGTGATAAAGTTCTTTGCTTCACATTTCAAACAATCAATTAACCTTCTAAAATTACTTCCTTGAATGCCATTATTGGTTATTACCAGAGGATAGTTTTCTGGTTTCTTTTACCTCATAAGAGGCTTCCAAGCCAAAAGATAATTCATTGCTTTCATCTATTGAGTACATTGAGTGGCAATCATGAAGCACAATTGCAGAAGCATCATATACATTTATTAGACTGTCATTTATTTGATTCAGTCCTACAACTAAAAGAATATATACAAACTCCTAATAAGAATCGTTTTCTAAAAGTTTATAAATTGGTACATATTCTTGTTCCATGTAACTTAGTGCCTATTCTTCTGGTGCTTCTGACTTTTGTAATCCTGTGTTGCAAATTTTGTTGATGATGGTCTTTTTATCTTTCAACCTATATATTTTTCATAGAATTATTTCATAGTTTTGGTTGAGATCTGAGGTTCAAATGAATTTACTTGTTATGAAAATGTTAATCAGGTTGATATAATTGCAATGGATTTTTCTCAAAAACTTCCCTTCCGTCTGAAGCTTCCGTTCATTAAGCTTGCTATTCAGGTGCTGTAAGTGAGTATGCTGCATGCATCGGTTCTTTTATCTCGTTATAATTCCTGATTGTCTGGTCATATCTGCATATTTTTTTTGCTTATATCTCATTTTGAAATTTTTTTTTGCAGCGTGGATTATATTTTGAAATTACCTATTCTCACCTTATAGCTGATGTTCATGTTAGGAGGCAAATCCTATCAGATGCCAAGGTGAATTAGTAATTTTTCTCTGCTTATTTGAGAAACTAACTTGAGCTGTGCTATTTGTTTACTTTACAGGCATCTGTTGGTGGGTTTATGTTTAGTGTATTCTATTGTGAATTTGAAGGATACCTATTTCCTTTAAACCAAGTGTCGTGCAATATGTTCTTTGTTCTCTTACTCTTGGTTCTGTAATTCAGTTCTCAAGCTTTAACTTGTTCTCTTATGGATAGACTGAATATGTGACTTATTTTCTCTCTTTTGTTTTTACCCATATATATTTGTGGTCTAACCAAGGTTTGAGTATATGTCTAATTAGAATCTGGATTTTGTTTTTGTTGAGAGCAGAGCACTAAATTTAGGTTTCTTCTATTTTTATCTGGTTGAAGAGTAATTGTGTCATTTAATTTTACAAATATTTATTTGTATCTATAGAGAATTAGTTGGGATATTCTTCTTTTTATGTTTTTAGGTAAAGAGTCTAAGTGATGGTGTTTGATTAAGATGTTTCTTTCTTTAGTTTAAGGTTGAGAAAAGGTCCAGATTTGTTGAATTTTGGATTACTAGGGAGGCAAAGGTAAGAAAGAAACCTTGGTTGCTTTTCACATAATGTTTCTGTTTATGCTACTGTAGCTTAAACAATAAGTACTATAGTGATTTGAACAATAACTCCGTGGCTGTTTCATTTGCTCTTTGGGTCCTTTATAAGAAATTAATCAATGCATGTTTGAGCTGTACCGGCCTTTAGAAAAGGAACTACTATATGATTTGTATTAAAATTAAGTAAATTTTCTCGTCTGTTTCTCCTAGACACAGTTTCTTCTTCCTCTGTATTGTTTCATTTGTTGCAACACTTCTCTTCCTTCACCAATATCTCTGCACAATCATCATGCTTCCTTCATCAGGAGGCACTTACGTTGTGTGCCGAACAAGAGTCCTCTATGGTTCTAAGGAAACCAAAAAGACGTGTGGAGAGAAGAAGAAGGTGATTATTTGCAGATCTAGTAGTGAAAATAAGATTTTCTCTAGAATCTCTACCACCCATCACATGGATGCTATCAATTGCTCTATGGAACATCAACCTCTGAGATTTGGGATTGATCTGCAAAATATTATATTGAAAACCCATCATTGCGATTGGATTACTATCTGTTGGGAGTGGCGTCCCTTTGCTTGCAACTGTTAGCCATGAGGCCATGAGACTGTTGACTGTCTCCAATCAGGCTAAAGTACCATTTTGTTGTGTTGGCTTAAGATTTGTCATTTGAGGCCTATTGATAGGTGTGAACTCCCAATATATTGGTGTCATATAAATATAACTTTTTTAAATAAATTATAGATTGTGATGCAATATGTTGAAGCTAGAATTGAGCATCTAGACATCTGTAACTCAACATGAGAGTTTTATTGGAGAGAATATTTATATGGTCTTTTGTGTTAACAACACTTGAATATATAAACTAGAAAACATTGTGTTTGTTCTTAATTTTTCAAACTCAAGAGTCAAGATGGTCTTCTTTTAGATTTCATATAATCATGTGTTTGATTAGACTGTCTTTGACTCCTATACTAGCATCTTTGGGCATCTTTAATTATTGACCAGACTATTTTACGGCATGGCATGGACTCTGAGATTGATATGGCTTGATCCCTCATTCATTATGATAACTTTATTCATTGTATAGTTTGGTCAAGTCAATAATCATCATCTATGAAGTATGTAAGAAGCATCACAAGCATAGATGAGTAGCAAGCATTCACAAGATACTTTAATGGCATGTGCAAACTAGAAAACACTAAGTTAAAAGTTCAAATCACACACACACACACACACACACACGCATCACGAGCATAGATGAGTAGCAAGCATTCACAAGATACTTTAATGGCATGTGCAAACTAGAAAACACTAAGTTAAAAGTTCAAATCACACACACACACACCCACACATATCTGACATGTCTTGAAGTCTCCTGTAGATTATGTAGACCTATGTACATGTAGCCTATTAACATAATTGTGTGAGATAAATGTGCATTATTATGTTCTGAAATTCCCAACATTTTTAAGAGGTATCCAACATATGCTGGTGTCCAACACGAACAAAACAAATGTTTTGAAGTGTTTGTGCTTCGTAGATTTTGTGTGGAGTCAGTGGTCCCTTCTCATCAATCACATGTATTGTATGTGCAAAATTTTAGTTATGTCATACTTGGGCCCATGAGAAAGATCGTTCTTGAGGTTAGCTTTTACCTGCAATGTGATTAAGTGTACTTTAGAACAAATACTAATCCTGATGATGTAATTAGGAAGGACAAATAGTCTAGAATATACTTCTATTTTTAGGTCTTAGATGCAAGGTCTTCTAGTATACAATTTGAAGCCATAACCTTCAGTTTTTATGATATTATTTAAGTATATGTTCCACTGTCTTTCATGAAAAAGTGCTCTGAAATAGGAATGAAGTACCTTTATCTGCTGCTTTATTTGGCTTTGCTCCTAAATATTTTTTTTCTTAAGACGCAATGACAGATATATTGTTTATCCTATGAAATCTTAAGACGTATAACCAGTGATAGCATGCTTATCCTACTAATGCTGATGGTCAGAGAATTTGTTGTAGTCTCTTGTAAAAGAATTAAGTATTGCTTGCTAAATGTCACATGCTGTTATTATTTTCTATTACTAGCAATAGTAAGTATCCAGGAATACCTTATCACTCACATCCACCCTCATGAAAGGTTACACGAATCCATGTATCCAACACATATGAATGGGTAAAATGCTCATTAGCCTTTTTGATTATAAATCTTACATATCATCTGATATCATGCTACTAGAAGTGGATCTTTTTGTTATTTGGGCCTCTTATGAACTTCTGCTGCTTGTCATTCTCTCGGAATATTGAATTTTAAGTATGTAAATTATTTTAATTATCTTTCTTTGATATTAAGTTGGACAAACAACTAGGATTTTAGATCAGAATCATGTGTCCATATCATTATAACATTTCCAGTATAAAACTTAGTTATCTAAAGCCACTACAGTGCATGTCTGGAACTATTTTTAAAGAAGGAATTTAGAGTGAGGAAGTACCTAGAAAGTGGGTGTTCTGACGAATTTTAACAGAGTTGATAAATTAGTAATGCACAAATACAACTTTATGTCTGCTCGCAAGAATGAGAAAAGGTTTAAAGAAACGGAAGGACAACTGGGATAGCAGAGGGGGTCAAATGAATTTTGGAAGGAAGAATAACTTTTGAGTCCGATGTCATATGGTTACTGGTCTTGAAAGATTGTGGTGACATATGGTTAAGCTTTATGCTTTGGAGATGTTGTCTGTTGTAATCTCTCCAGACATCAAGACTAAATCTGTTTCATAATTGGCATGTTTGCTAGATTAAGCTTCTCTCACAGTGGCTCATCTAGTCTTTTAGCTGGTTGTATTCTAAAACATAGATTTCATGCATAACATGTTCACTTTTGGATTTATAGCTACTAGCTGACTGGACCAGAGGAAAGAATCTCATCTTTTCAAGTGCTGCTTCTACTGTTAATGATGTTAGAGGGCCATATGACGTTGCCAACCTGGCAGTATTTTTGCTTGGTCTGTCTTTGGAGCGAGCTAAAGCTGCTATTTCGGGAAATTGCAGGTTGATTAATCCTCTCTTTTAAATGGCTGAAACTTCTTATGCATCTTATGTAATATATATTGCATATGTTTGTTGTTTTATGTTGTTTGTTTCATTAACAGGTCACTGGTAGCTAATGCTCTAAGGAAGAAGCATTTTTACAAGGAAACTATTAGAATCGAAAGAATCTTACCGGATGAACAATCCAACTCAAAAAGATTTTGGTTTGATGACTGGAATGAATGGGATCCTCTATCTAGTGGGAACGGTGATTTGCCATCATTGGATAATATCCCAAAAATGTTCTCTTCTACTAGCAAACCGCCTTTTAGCTCAAATTCAATTGATTTCACATCTATATTCAGTGAATCACCATTTTTATTTGGTGAAAATGCTGCATTGACGTCATCAATCAAGACATTTGGGTCACCTACTGCTCCCAATGAAATTCCTGCTGCTGTTGCTGATGATGCAACAGATCAAGTTGCTATTGATGAAAGTTCATTGTTAAACAAGATATCTATGACTCCGACAACTCTAAGTCAACAGAAGCCTGCCTGTGAAGATGTTCTAGTTTCCCCAGATGATATGGCAACAGTACTTGCTGATTCTAAGGAATCTTGCCAATCTTTTGAGCTCAGTGAACGCCTAAAAATTTCAGATGAATGTATGGTTTCTCATACTGGTACGTTGCCTTCAGCCACTGCAGTATCAAAGGCTAGCAACTACACTTATAATGATGATCTTCTACTATCAAATGCTGATCAAACATCCTCTGCTGTCACGGAAAAGAAACCATCTAATATGCTTGTGGAGGTTCAGAAAAGTTCAGATCAGTTTTATAACCATGCCATTGAGACTTCAAATGATGCTGCAGAGTTTGTGGAGTGCATTCCTGATGTTGCAGGTGATCAGATGTCAGTGGATGATGAAGGGCATTTTTTTGCTGATGTAGTGGTGAAAAAGGATATACCAAAAATAGTTGAGCAAGAGCAGAAACGTCACGGTGATCATTGCATGACTCTGCAGAAGTGTCTTATACAACCTGTATCAAGTAACATAGGAGCAAGCTTAATATCATCAGGAGAGGATATTCTATCAAAAGGTGCTTTAAAGGAGACCAAAGAGCAGAAGGAAGGAGTTCCTTTTTTTAAAATTGATGCTCTAGTAGAGAAAAACACAACTGTGGTCAAAGATGAGATCCAGAAGTCAGAAACTAAATCAGGTACTGCGATCAATATGATTTCCCTGTCATTTATATGGCTACCTAAACTATCATTGTAGCTTGGTTGAGTTTGTACAGAAAAAAAGGATGAATCAATAGCTTACATATGTAAAATTAAATGTTTCATCTTCTAATTCTCAATTATTTCCTTTTTTTCCTATTAAGCAGCACAACTTTATTTTCCTTTGCCTTGCCAATCTTGCCCATTGACATGCCTATGGTCAAGCCAAGCCTTGGTGACGGTTAAACCATTTCTATTAAGTACTGAAGTATGCTATAGCATGCACATGTCTTTTGAACATTGGAGTTGTATGATGCTTGTTGGATCCATGAATGTCTGCATTGCTAGGGTTCTTGTTTATGATGTTTGCTAGGATGTAATGCATGGTCATTTGTTGGTTTACATACATGCGCTGGCATGTAAGATAATCATGCTTCAATATCAAGCGTGCCAAGTGCAATAAGCCTGATTAACCCATCCATGTCGGTAGTCCTGTTTACTGTGACATAGCATAGTATTTATGCACTTATATTTGGTGGATAGAGATAAGCCTTGTGCCCTATATATATATTTGTGTGTGTGTGTGTGTGCTTAAATGCTATGAGACAAGGGAGGCAGAAACACTTTCTCAGGTTTTCTCCTTCACTGTTGTACTTTCCTTTTTTTCTGTATTCTATTTTGTATATTTTGGTCCGGTGATCCCTAAAAACCCATTAACTTTTGTTGCGATTTCTTGATGGTGTCTGACTTGCTGTGTGTCCAGATTATTTGTTGTTTGATCCTTGTAGGTTTAAGGGTGACATCTGCTGTCTGTCCTTTCTACATAAGGTTTGAAAATCTGCTGTCCCACTACTCACTAGAAAATCTTGGATCTGAAAATCATCAAACTTATTTTGAATAGTTTGCAGTATGGCCCAGTAGAGTATGGCACAAGTGCCTAGCACCAGACTTGTACCCAAGTGTACCACCTAGTATGCCTGTTACAGGGCCATTACTCCCTGATAATTGGCAGTATAAGCTATGTACCAAGCTGTTTCTATTTTTTGTTTTTTAAGCCTTTTTAGGTTCTTTTTCGGAGCCTCAATACATACACATACGGACACTGCTCTGACTGACAATACCAGTACACGAAATTTGCGAAACAATTTAGATAGTCTTAAAGCCTAACCTAACCATATGATTATTTGTTTGAAGATTTAATTTTCTTTCATTGATATGATTTTTATTGAATTATTTGTTGTAAATTAGGGTTCTAGGATAGTAGGATAATTTTCTGTTTCTAGTCAACTAGTTCTAGAATTAATTTTGGGTTTTATTGAGATATTTGGATTTTGCTTTTTGTGTTTGGGGATTACTGGTTCTTGTGTCCTACAGTAATTGTGATAAAATTCAACCATGTTTTAGATCATGAATGCAAATTTCACAGCATATTTGACCTACATGTTTGTTGGTTACATACATGGAGTCAGATGGTATTAGTTGCTTTTGCAAATAGTCTCTTGTAGTTTTCATTGTCAGAAGCTTTTTGAAAATTTTGTTATATGAGTTATTCTTGGTTGCTTGCAGGAAGAGGAAACCATAGGGAAAGGTTATCTTATCCAGCTTATCCTTTGCCTTTTAAGAGTCTGTTTAAGCCTTTGCTTTTCCAGAAGAAACTGTGCAAACCAAAAAGAAAGAGGAAGCATTTATAGGAAAGATGAGTTATTATCCTTTTTAACAGGCATATTTCTTGATATATATTTATATATATCTCAGCTTTCTTTGTTTTGCTTCTCTTCTTTCTATCCTTTGGTTTTGTTTCTATCTTCTTGCTCATGTCAGAAGTTTGTCATTGGCTCATATATCTCTGCTACATTCGTCTGAGTTTTTTTTCATCTAATAGCTTGGGCAGTTGATGATACCTCTTCAATACAAAGCTGAATTTTTTGATGAACAATATGCAGTATGTGAAACACTTCTTTGCTTTTTATATTATGTTGTCATCATTTATGTAAATTATACAGGCTTCTAAATCTGCTGTATAGGTTAGCCAGTGATTTTTTTATTATCATTTGAACTTGACAAGCAATCTGCTTGTTGCAGATTACAGCTGAAATTCGAGGAACAACTCTCAGATCTTTGAATGTAGTTCTTTAATTTAAAAATTTTACTTTGTTCCAACATTTGTAGGTACTGTATCTTTTCTAGAAGAAGCTAAATAATTTCAATGGTGCACAGTTTGGTTGGGTTGTGTATACAGTTAAACTGAAAGCACAACTGATATGTTCAATTTTCCTAAACAGATTTGAAATTAACAAAGAAACCAACAGAGCATATTTGGTTTGGCTTGGTTCTTGTCATCACTTTTGCATTGGATGGTTCAATTCTATGTTATATGCATGTTTGCCCTTAGGGGGTTACCAACTGTCTCCATGTCAATGCAGAAAGGGAAGATTGGTTCTTAGACAACTAATTTTCCTCAGAAAGATAAGTAATAATATCAAGAAAAATCATCAAAATCTACAGCGATTATTGTTGCGCTTGGATCAAAGACAGAAGTTCTAAAAAAAAAAAAGTATTTAAGAAGAGAGAGAACATGCTTAACTATTGCAGTAGTGGTCTAAAGTGGTTCGAACTTGAGTGACAATCCTATGCTAGTGAAGGAATTATTTAAAAAAAGGTGGTGACAGTTCGACTAATAAATGAGCCATGTGTGTGTGGTGGAGCTAGGATCAGCCACTGGTGGAAGAAAAGTGAGGTTACGTTGCTGTACTAGTAGAGGGAAATAGATAGATAGATAGATATATAGATAGATACAGAGGAAGAGGGGATAAGGATTGCGCACCTCAAGGGCTAACATGGTTTGGGGACTTGCATTTTTTTTTCAGCTTCCCGAAAATGTTGATGGCCCCTGTTTGGTTTTTGTGGTATTTTAAATGCCAAAATGAACTGGATTGATGTTTTTTGGGGTTTTCAACTCCTCAATCTGTGTTATAGTATACAAATCTTCTGTAACTGATATAGTCTACTATAGTTGAATGCCCAACTTCTCAATAAGTTGAGACTTATGGTTTTGTTGTTATTGAATAGTTGAATGGCCACCTCTTTGCGCCTTTACTGTGAAAAACCTCTTCTGCTTTGAGTTTGTCAAACTTTTGTAGTGAAATGTTCTTGATCTACCAAAATAGTCCAACAGGTTCCTAATCCTGCATGTTCTGCTAGGAGTTATATTTGTAGCCTTCAATTGAAGAGGCTGGCTATGACATGGAACATGTTGCTTAGGTTGCATTGGAGCAGCCTGACTGGCCGAGAAGGTCTGGGCTCTGCTTATGACCTGGCCCACCTGGTTAGTCCAATACTTATGATCCCCAAGCTCAGTCCTGGCAGGCTTGCTGACACTGGCTGCATTGGATCCTTCTTAAGTTTGTAGCCCCTCCCAATTTCATTGTTCTGGTCCTATATTCTGATGAATAGAGTATGTTGTTATTGGTATAGTAAGTACTATACAACAGTATGTCATGGTGACTATACTACAGAGATGTAACTCAGAAAAACACTAGTTTGATGTATCTGCTCAGGCTGGAATTGTGGACTTCAAGCATTAAGGCTCATTTCAATGGGTCTTTTTGGGCTATGACCAGCCCGTTGGTCTGAGACTGCCTAGCCCATGAATAGGTCTAGCTCCAAGGTTGCACTAGCTCCTACCTGGTAGAGTAAGAGTTTTTAGTAGACCGTTGTATGAAAATCATGTAAGAGTAGCCTATTAATTGACTGAAGGTTTCAATTACTAGTTCAATTGATACGCATTGATTTATAGTTCCAAGGATATTAGAATGATATTATTCTAAAAGTACCTAAAAAGATATTCAGAGTGGATCATGATAGATTTTTTATTCCAGTCGATATAATGTGCCTTTTTTTGGCTATGACCAGCTTATCAGGGCTGACTGGCTGAGACTGCCCAAATCATGAACTGGTCAAGCATTGAGGTTGCACTAGTACCTACTCGGTAGACTAATAGGATTATAATTGCAATTGAATGATAATCATGTGAGAGTAGCCTATTTTTAGAATCAAGGTTTAAATAGTAGTTGGATCAGTACCAACTCATATTTACCTGTCTAACCATGAACCAGTGCCGGACTATATTGGTTGATACCGTGATATTTAATTTTTGCGTTTTTTCAATGATATTAGGTGGTTTAGGTTGGTGTATTTCGTGGTATAGCAATAAAGTTCTAGTCCTATCAGTTGTTGAAATTGGTACTGAACCAAGATTTAAATACCTTTTTTGAATTGTCTACATCGATCTTGTTGTTTTTTGTCATAAGTAGCATTAAGTATGTGATTTTTATTTTTGAACTTGTCTTGCACTAGGGAATAAAGTTTGATAAGCTTGAAGAGATATTTAACTTGTATATGATTTATTAAATGTTTTTGTGTGAACCTACTACAACACAGAACATTAAGCATACAAGTACTTGATTAGATTGGCTTTATATCATTATCGAGAGATATAATTAACATATATATATATATATATATATATATATATATATATATATATATATATATATAATACAGGTACTTAACTAGTTAAGAAATCAAATCTGTCATAAAGTTTGGGGCTTAGACTTGGCATGTTTTAATGCCAACACCTAGAACTTTGCTAACTATTTCCATGCATCTTGGTGTTCTCAAAGGTTCTAGTCTTCTGGATATTGATATGCACTATGATTGCTTGAACAGAAGCATAAGATATTGGAAAGATGAGCTATCTCTTGGAGGGGATGCAAATCATTACTTCCAGTGGTCAATGGATTCCTCAATCTTTCTCCTATCATTGTTTGGTTGAATAGCAATAATTTGTACCACTACCAAGGGAAACATCTCTTCAAACTATTTTCAGGAACACTACTGGATTTTCATGTCTCTTCTCATATTGAGACTTACCGCACTTTATGAACATTCACATTCCATGTCAACTCAAAATCATTTAACTTCCTAAATGGAGGAGATTCTAGGCATCTGAACACTTATCATGGATATCAGTTGTGGTTGCATGAATTATGACATATTATGTTGGACATTGTGTTCAACAACATCCTTGATGCGCATCACCTCACAATAATTGCATGCCCACTTATGGTTGTAGTGGTGCAACTGTTTTGCCTGTTGACCTTCAAAGAGTAAAGTTTGGACTACCAAAGGTTGCACCATATCCTAATCTTCCCACTTGTTTTCATATGTTGCTTCCAATGGCTCTAAGCATGGGTGTGCGAGAAAGTTGGAATGCATACTCTGAAACTCTAGATTTTCATGACTACCCAACAGTACAAACTATGTAACTTCTGTTTGCTTGAATCTCAACATTGGTTGCATATAAACAGTTAATTGAGTTCACAAGTCTGCAGTCATCTTGGAATACTCAGTAGCAGTCTCAAATCATGATTTTTAAACAATCATGTTTTGAGGTCATTTTCAGAACTGGTACTGGATGTAGTCGTCAGTTCTACAGATGACTCGTAAGCATGCGATCTTTATCAACGACATCTAGGCTCTGCATTTGTTTTTCTTTGGGTATTGCAGAATAATTTCTCCTAGTGGGATCTCTAATCGTTTGCATCCTAAGGGTCAACATATCTTTGCAAGCTATGATGTAACTGGGTGTAGGATGGACTGTATGATGTTGGGTTGGCCATGACTACTTTCAAGTTGTTGTTCTGACACTATTGGGTTATGTCAATGTGATGCTTGGCTCTCGATGTGGGCTCTGGGACGGTTCATGGAATATTTAGAGAATCTTACTCTGATTGGTTTCGGGCCTGCTGATTCTGTTATGAACCAATTGGTGACCTAAACTGTACAGATCTCTGCTTATTTTGTGACTGAACGTACACATGCTGACCAATAGGTGACTGTGACAACATTTGTGTCTCTTTTATAACTTTCTTATCTAGTACCTTTGCAGGCAGCCATGTTCAAAGGGGAAATTATACACCTGCAGAAGCCCTGTGAGATGTTCCTTTGAACTGTATCAGGGGACCCTGGTGGAACTCAGGCAGGGTCAAAAAATGCTTACAACAGTAGTCCACTCAAGATGTGGTAATTTCCCAATCTCTCTTGTCTTTGAAGTCTTTCTGAAAGGGAAAGGATTTTATATGCATGTTGGTTTAATAGTATCAAACTAAAACGACATGTTTTGATTGTTTGATATGCTGTTCTAAAGGTTGTTCATATGGACATGAGATTCTGAAATAACCATTGTGCATTAAGTTGAAATGATTAGATGCTGGGATTCTTTAAGCATCCAAAGTTGCTGCTAAACACTTTTGTTTCATGGGGTTCCTCGCTTCATGGGGAAAGTGGTAGGTCCATCTTAATCTAGTCAAATGCTAGTTTGAGTACCCTTTTGATGTGCTATGAAGTCAGGAAGCAATATGAGCTACACTACTATAGGATATTGCTTCTGGGTGAGTGGCCCACTATCGTGACCAAAAAAACCTGCACTACATGTTTTGAGCTGAGATACCACCATCACCTGTATGCTTCTGCTCCCTTTATCTTTGATTTGTCACTTGGTGGAAG
This sequence comes from Musa acuminata AAA Group, assembly GCF_036884655.1. Taxonomy (NCBI): domain Eukaryota; kingdom Viridiplantae; phylum Streptophyta; class Magnoliopsida; order Zingiberales; family Musaceae; genus Musa; species Musa acuminata. The sequence continues at coordinate 7,704,734 of NC_088355.1, read as the reverse complement.
GGGACCTCTATGTGTTGGTATGACACAAATCCATTAAAAGTTGACCTTATTTCTTCTGGGTTATGCTAGATTGCTTATCCTCTTTATGTGATTCCATGGTGTTGATTTGGTGACTTCCATTCTTTGCTAGTTGCATGATTAATGATCACACGAGTTGTCTCAGTTCCTCATGTTTGCTATTTTTCTCTGAATAAACATTGCGTCTTCCATGATCATATGTATTGATCAACCCTTTCTTTAATCTAAAGCATAAACGGCATCGATAGAGGCATGATTGGATCCAAAGTGCTGTAGGTGTGGTAAGGCCAAACTACATGTAAGATGTAGGATTTCAGGCTTTGTCTACAATATTAACCTCTTTCCCACCCGCTCCAACAGTACTAGTAGCTGCCTCCCTCCAATAAAAGGAATACAAGGAGACCGAAGTAGGGCATTATTTACCGCAAAGCTTTAAATATTTATATTGTTGGTATTGTTGGATAAAATAATAAGACATCGAAAGATGAGTGGTGTATTATTATATGCTCGTCTGATCCTTAATTTGAAGCATCATTTCTTGATGGGTCAGAAATGTGTGGGTCATACAGGAGTCTTCGACTGTGTTGGCAACAACAGTCGTGTGTCAAATCAGGGAGTTGACTTGCTTGCTGACTAAATGTCATGGGGGGGCAATCTTTGGTGTTGTTTGAGCTATCTCCACTTTTGCTTGGTGGGACTCTCGTTCCTGGGAACAGTCCCTTCTTCCTCTCACTCTCTTGGCGACGAATGAATGACCAGTTTTAGTTGGATTGAACATATCATAGTTGAGGTGGTGCATGCAACTGTAGTACAGATGGATCGAATTGAAACTGTTTAAAGAAGAAAATAAAATTAGAATTTTACGAACCAAATCAATTGACATCTTTAGATAATTTAATGTCACATGCACTACAGTTGATAGGTATCATTGATCTCTAAAACCTTTGTATCGCTTAGGCTTGTAGGGGCATCCACCTCTGTCTGGGAACCCGCGAAGGCATCTCTCACTCTTTATCCGGGCCCACCAAGGTCAAACTACACTTGTCCGTGGCCGATGGGTCCCACCATCTCTCCCCCTCCCTTGGCGCTCCATAAAAGCAGAAGCCCGTTCCTTTTCTCCGCCTCCTCAAGCCCAAGTGCGAAGCCAGCGCCATGTTCTCTTCCTTCTCCTCCTCTGGCGACCCCAGCCTCCATCACCCCGAATTCTGCTCCGCCACCTCCCCTCAAGGCCTCTTCCCTGACGCCAATAGCGCCTTCCCTTCATCCTCTCCTCCCTGTACGTCCTTCTCCTCTGAATCGTATCTCCACGGGGGCGGCGGCACCCACTCGCTTCCCTTCCATCATCACTACATTCCCGACTCCCTCAACCAGCCACTGTACTCATCGTCGCCGTCCTCCTCCTCCTGCGACTACCTCGACTTCAACGCTGGCCCGGTGAGGCGGGTCCTCAGCACCGGCAACCTCCAGGTGTGACCAAATTCTCCGCCTTTCTCAGTTTTCGCATCTAAAAATCCCATTTTGAATCGTTTCTCACGTTCAAACTCGGATCTTTGCTCTCTCTTGACGAACTCTTATGACAGGGGGGCAATGGCCTGCACGAGAATTCTAGCCAGGAAGGAGGGGTAGCCGGGAAAGTCGGCCGATACAGTGCCGAGGAGAGGAAGGAACGAATCGAGAGGTATCGGAGCAAACGCAATCAGAGGAACTTCCACAAGAAGATCACTGTATCATTCGATCCAATCCTCCTTGATCAGTCGTTCGTTGTATATTAACAGTTAGATTTACGCGGCTCCTATTTCGCATTCCAGTATGAATGCAGGAAGACGTTGGCCGACAGCAGGCCGCGAGTGCGGGGCCGTTTCGCGAGGAATGGTGAGACGGAGACGGAGGCGGCGGTAGAGATGGAGACGGGGACGGATACGGGCGCGGCAGCGGTGAACTGCTTCGACAACTACGAGCAAAACCAATTAGGTGGCAATGGCAGCGATTGCTGGAGGCAGTTGCAGGCGGCGTTGGCGATGGACGACGAAGACGAGTACAGCTACGACGAGGAATTCCTGGCCAGCTTCTCCGACTTCTACTCCATGAACACTCTCTAATGCAACTTCGCTTCCCTTGATGTCTGTTCCTCTCAGTTTCTTCCCATTGATCACACAGCTTTTGTATCATGTCGATGCCACTGTCTTAATCCTCTACATGAGAGAGCCTTTGGGCAGAGGCATTGCCTATTTCATGCATGACTCATGAACAAGGTAAAGACTTACCTGATCACATAAGGTGGTATATGACGCACAAGACGATTTATTGAAGGATTAAACCCACGAGATACGGGAAAAGCCAATGGAATATTGCATCTTATTATGTACACAACAGGAACAAGAAATGTTGCTACTGAAAACAGAGGACTAACAGAGAACATGCTGATTAGATTAGTGTTTCATTAACTTGGGACTATCAACTTTGTTCAAAGGCTACAACACTACCTGGTGAGCCACTGTGTGTGATTCCTTGTTGGTCTTTACTCATAGATGAGAGTGAGCAAGTGCTCTTATGTTTCTTTGAGAAAACATTTTTTGGCACATCAAGTTGCTTTCTTTTGACATGACTAACATAGGTTTAATGCTTATGATTTTATATGCACATGCCTTGGCAGTGCAGGATGGCCAAAACCACACAGGCAATGAAGCCTCACATAGTCTCACACTTACAAGCTGCCAATGTCTTTGCTGCTTGTTTACTACATGACTGACATACTAGGAAATGCTACAAGTTGCTGATGTCTTTGCTGCTTGTTTACTACCTAGGAAGGTTATCAATCATGTGTTCCACTTAACAACTGGTGGTAGGAGAAATCATGAGTGGTTAACCATGTAGTGGATCCTTCTTAAGTCCATTCATGAGTGGAGAGTGCATGCTAAGAGCTGGGAAAGCAGCCTTTCTGATGCTCATGTTGAACATGAACAAGTAATTCTATTGAGAACCCACAAGTTCCTTGACCAAGATGTGAGGATTCAACTCTGCAATCAGGAAACCAAATCCATGTGAATTCAGTGAAATGAATAGGTTTGGTAAAGTTAAGAGGTTCCATGTGAATTCAATGAAATGATGTAGAGCATCTTTTTGGTAGCTTTTATCCATGACAATGAATGAATGGAATCCAGTCCTGCTAGTGAAGAACATGAAATAAAAAAATAAAAGTAATTTTTCACTTGATATCTTAATCCTGTAAAACATATCTATTTTCTGGTCCTTGATACTTTACATCCACAAAAGCTTACCGTACACATGCTTCACAGTCTCCTTGAAGTTTCACAGTAATAATATTTGAACTTCAAAATTGAAGTTTCAACTCATTTAAAACTCAAATCAGCATAGTAAGCACAACAAACATTGATGGTAAGAGAGAGAGAGAGAGAGAGAGAGAGGACCTTTACATGACCGCAACATATGCTACTAATAGTAGAAGGTGCAAAGGAAATCGAAGACATGAAAGTTACACAACAGTTGGCAGAGACAAAATGGGATGCTGCAGTTGTCTAAGATGAGAGAGAACTGGACCTTAATAACACCGCCGTCGTCTCTTTCTTCCACTAGAACACTTGTGAGAACGAGCACATGACCAGAAAGAGACACCTCGGTAGACAAACAAATAGCTAACCCCAAAAAAAATGATTACTGTACATGCCTGCTGTAACTTGTGATCTTTTCACCGAAATGTCACTTGGTCAAACTCCTTGTAGCGCCCTTATCCGAGCTTATGCAAGACGACGCCACAATTCCAACTTGGGATGATCACTCCTTATCAGCCACACAGCAGCCTCACATTCGTTTCTCTAGTGATACGGTAGCCAACAGGACAAGTAGAAGAGTCTTCAATTCCTAAGCTGGATTTTAGTGCAAGCGGAGGCTCATCTCATATGCTGCTGTTTTCACGCGAAAACCGCGTTTGTCTCTTTCTCGCCACCGCGAAGAGGGCTGTCAGTCGCCATCTAGTTGATGAGAACAAGAGAGAACAGATGCCTTTAATGGATGATAGAAGCCAGTTGTCTGCTTAACTCCATGGACGGACTCATAAGCTCACAAATAAATGCTCACCATTGATTTCTAGTGGCAATGAACAACACAGCTATCCATCTTGTGGTCACTCCATGTATCTTCTGCTTGTTTGAACTCCTGATACATCCATGTTTACGGCTATCCGTATCCCCATTGACGAGCAAAACTGCATCTAATGACACTGATAATGCTCGCCATCAACTCAGCATCGTCGACTGCCATTGTGCATTGCGAAGCACGAGATCGGTCATGTCACGCTATCAAGAAACAAAGTTAATGCTCGGTCAAAGAAGTGCAGGAGACAAGGATTCGTCGAAGCGAGTGACCCACATAATCCAATATCTCACAGCTTATTGGACGCTGCCGAGATATACGCCGGCAGAGGCCCACAAGCACGAGGCATCAGCCAATCACGTCAGCCGATGGCAACAAATAAGATATCCACCGAACACCCTCCTCTCTCTCTCTCTCTCCTTCATCCCCTCGCTTCAACCCACTTCCATCCTCAGAGTCCTTAATTTCTTCTCCTTTTCGGCTGTGTTTGTGCTCAGTCTCATAGCTATAACTTGTAGGAGACGACCGAGAAAAAGACGAAGAGTGCAACTCCAAAGAGATAAGAAGAGTCGGTAGAGACGACAACTACAGCTTGAGTTCAGGTACTTAGATTGCTCTACACTCCAATCTTTATCTTCTGTTCTTTCATCTGCATATACACACTTTGAGGCTCTTCTTGTGGCATTCTTCAAGATCTGCTTTCCTCCTTCAAGATTTCATGCTACCTCCTCCACCAAAATACATGTAGCTATCGTATTCTTTCCTTTTCCTGAAGAAAATTTGTTGAAATAACTTGGAAATTTGAGCAGCTATTATAAAGAGTTCTTCCTGCTATCGGGCATTTCTAGCTATTTTAGTGTGGAAATAAACATTAAAGTACTTAGTTAAGTATAATATCAGCTTAATTCCAAAGACCTCTCGAACAAACAAGCTCACATGTTGCCATGCAAGCTTGTGAATTGAGCCCACGTTGCCTCGTAACTCGATCGTTTGGGAGAAATCATGGATTCGGGTTTGGCGATAATTGGATCGATGCCGGAAGATCCGTGATGCTTGCATACGAGTTAGCTCTGTTCATGTGCTACTTGAAATTTGCCATGATCCAACTGTGTATTCCTCTGCAAGATAAACAGATATCCCATAGTTATCGAGCATAAATTTTGTCCTTATTCAGACTCTTTATCTTTAATGGGATCCACAAAAAAGAACAAACGCAATCACAATTTATGATCGGTAAATGAGGTATCATTTTTGGATTTGTTCTATTGCGATAGGTCCACTGGTCCTAATTCTTGATGTGCCATGCAGAAGTATTTTTTAAAATACTTTTTTATAAATTGTTTCCGATGCGATACTTTAAGAAATATGTTTGAATATACATTTTTTTTCATAAAATAAGTAAATATTTTAAGAGATTATATGTGCATTGGATACGACCTATTGAGAATTTAGAAATCAATTAACCGCTTATTCCCTTTGCTAAATGTGTTTGATGTTTAATAGATAACGTTTCTGTTTTTTGTTTTTGTTTTCTGCTAATTGTTACAGGAAATGGACGAGGAGTCACCAACCCACCGACCCACCTCCTCGCTCATCCCACCTCTGCCACGCGACTCCCGTGGGTCCCTCGAGGTCTTTAACCCCACCCAGCCCAAACCCCGCTCCTCCCCCTTTACCACCTGGCAATCTCGACCGGACCCACAGCTCTCGGCCCACCGGGCCCCACCTCCGCCCGCCGCCGCCAGCGCCGGCGGCGACGACGACGAAGACATCATCCGCCCATGGATGGCCCTCCCCTCCACGTCGGCGGCGGCGCCGCTGCCTTATCTGCCCTATCCCATCTCCAAGAAACCTCCCGCCGCCGCCGAGGACGTCGGAGCGGCGGCGCAGCGGGCTGCGGAGTGGGGCCTGGTGTTGAAGACGGACGAGGAGACGGGGCGGCCGCAGGGCGTCGAGGTGCGGCGGTCGGGTGACGAGGCCGGGGACAAGGGCCGTTCGCGGAGAGCCTCTGGGGGGAGCTCGTACCGGAGCTCGGAGGACTCGGAGGTGGCGGCGCGGGGCGGGTTCCCCCGGGTGTCGGAGGAGCTCCGGGAGGCGCTCTCCGCCTTCCAGCAGTCCTTTGTGGTGTCCGACGCGACAAAGTCCGACCACCCTGTCATGTACGCCAGCGCCGGATTCTTCCACATGACCGGCTACCTCGCCAAAGAAGTCATCGGTAGGAATTGGTACGAAAAATCTTTGCCCTAATTTCTATTGTAATTAATCTTTCTTTATCATTTGACATGGGAACAGCACAACTATGTGGAGAAAAAGAAATGTTCTCTAAATTTAAGTTCTTTATCTTTTTTATAAGTAATTCATCGAAAATGTTTGCTTTGATTCTTCTATCGAAAAAAAAATTTGCATTCTTGAACTCGTTAAATGATTTTCAAAGGCTAACAACAAATGTAACATAGGTGCAGGTTCCTCGGAGTAGATTTATAATTTGAACTTGATAGTTCCTTTTTTGATTGAAATTGCTGTTGCGCAGCCGATTCCTACAAGGTTCGGGTACTGACCCTGAAGAGATTGCAAGATTAAGGGAAGCATTGTCTGCCGGTACAAACTATTGTGGTCGCATATTAAATTACAAAAAGGATGGCGCACCATTTTGGAATCTTTTGACAATTGCACCCATCAAAGATGAGGCAGGAAACACTCTCAAGTTCATTGGGTAAGATATTGGTTATAGATCTTCCTAACTTCCAGCTATGATGATTGCTTACAGAATAAAATGATCGGTAATCTACCTCTTTCAAACTTATCCGTCTTAACTGTCTGACCGTTGGAAATTTCACAGTGTTCTTGTAAGGTTGATATTGTGCATATGTTCCTTCTTGGAACTGAACTTGGTCATTGTTTCTGCAGGATGCAAGTGGAGGTTAGTAAATACACAGAAGGATCAAAGGATATAATGGTGCGGCCCAATGGTTTACCAGAGTCTTTGATTCGATATGATGGTACTGGTTCATCTTGATTTATTTCTGTGTAATAGGACATTGTCAAATTAATTTGTCTTTATTTACATTATAGTTTTAACTAATAGAATAAAATTGTTGGAAACCACTTTTTCTTATGTAGATTAATCTTGCAGCTAGGCAAAAAGATAGGGCTCGCAGTTCAGTCTCTGACTTAGTGCTGGCTGTCAAGGATCCACACTCACTTTCGGAATCAAGAAGTTACCCTTTTATGAGAAAATCTGAAGGTGGTGGACAAACTGTGGTGTCAGAGGTTCCTGGAAAGAAGAGTTCAGAAAATGCCACTGCTGCTAGGCGTAATTCACGTAGTGGGATGAGGAGTTCGATGAACAAAATTTGTGAACTTCCTGAAGTAGCAAATAAATCAAGAAAATCAGGTCTAAAGTCCTTCATGGGGTAGGTTTTATATTTTTTCTCTCATGATTTTTTGTCTTAAATACAGCTCTGGTATTTGTTAACTTTTGTGATTCAACCATTAGTGATGTTAGTCAGTAGTGACTGGCCTTCCCACAATGCTATAGGAGTTCCTTTCAACTATGATCGTAAGCCATCATTTGTCTCCACTAAGTCTCTTAGGATATATGGTAAGCGTAACTAATCTAATATTCAAAATCATTGGCGTATTGCTACTTTCTGTTACAAAGAATACAATTACTTTGTCCTGGGACAATTTGAGTGGAATAAAGTGGTAGTTATTCAGCCATATTTGTGTTTGCAGACTTATTGGCTTTGGCCATTTGAATGTTGAAAAGCATGAGCTGGAAGTTCCTATTGAGGAGTCCCTATTGATGGAAAGCGATGATGAAAGGCCTGAGAGTTTCGATGATGAGGAAAGAAAAAAAGAGATCAGAAGGGGCATCGATCTTGCTACAACCCTTGAACGCATTGAAAAAAATTTTGTCATTACTGATCCAAGACTGCCTGACAATCCTATTGTAAGATTCACAAAGCTGGTTCTTGTTTCTAATATGTTCATTTCCTTCTGTTGGAGGTATTTGATGATTTTCTTTTCAGATATTCGCATCAGACAGTTTCTTACAACTGACAGAATACAGTCGTGAAGAAATATTGGGAAGAAACTGCAGGTGTGCAGGAATTTCCTTTGCTCTTTTAATGCCAAATATTATATTTGATGGGCCAGGACAACTTATTTTGTATCTTAATATCTTCAATAAAATGCAACCTCACATCTTAACATAATTTTTAATTTGTAGCTCAGCTGAGATAGTAGAAATAAGATTACAATTTACAAAATCTCATTTCGGTCATCATGAGTTCTTTATTCCTATGACAGTTGTTGTTATAATGTCTTGGTTTGTATAAATATCAAAATAGATGAACTTTAATTACATTGGTATTTAAATGTATAAATAAGGTAGCTGAACACTGTAATCAAAATAAGGGCCATTAATGCACATTTCCAAAATTTAGTTCTGTTTATTTGTTACTTTTGTTGACTCTTTGGAACTTGTAGGTTTCTCCAAGGCCCTGAAACTGATGCAGCAACTGTGAGGAAAATAAGAGAGGCTATAGATAACCAGAGAGACATAACTGTGCAGTTGATAAACTACACAAAAAGCGGTATGCCTATTTTCTAGGAAATGAATATTACTCTTATTCCTGGCAATTCTGATTAGTTAAAGTTCATTTTTTTGAATATGGATAAATTTGTGGCTTCACATAGTGTTTTTAAGAATATTATCCTCTTCTGCAAAATAAATATCGCATGATGCATTGAATTTCAATTTATCTCATTCCTGAATACCATTTTGGTCACAGTTGCTATTGTGCTGTCAGCTTCTTTGAATATTTCTGTGTTATGACCTTTAGGGAGCCCCTCTATAATGCACTCCAAATTCACGACTGCTTTAGTTTTAACACTTGTTACACTTTTCAAATCCTGCTTAGGACTGTTGATGACAATTGATGTTATCACTAAACAATAATCACTATTGATGTTTCTCCCAGTGTCTTAAATGTGTCGTTCATTTTGGTTGTTAATAACAAACCTGAAACTTCAAGTTCAACTTATGGGGAGATTGATTATATCATGGACCATGATTTTGTAGCTTGAAAAGAGGTGGTGGAGTAGGTGCAGATCTTCTAGTAAAATTCAACGAGGATCATGTTTAACAAAGAGCACTTTCCGCCTTTAACATCTTTTCTGCAAATTGACAAGTATATACTACTGGATTAAATCTCCTAATTTCTTGTGACAGATTCAAAGCTTTTTGACAAATGAAAAAAAACTTAAATTCTGAATGTATATTACCTTATCACTTCATCCTTTGATTTTTAGCACAGTTGTTACTCTATTTTTCTTTTCACTAGAATATGCACCCTTTTATCAAATTTCATTGATCTTGAGATGGTTTTTTACATTGTTTGAACTTTGAATCTTCTTCCTCTCATCTGTCACCCTGTAGATTAAGGATCCCCATGAATTGGATTCAGTAGCTACTTATAGGCTTGTAGCCTTTCCAGTGCTGGAATTGTTTTCCAGATATAAGTTTTTACTTGCAAGACAGATGCCATTATGCTGAAACCATCTTTATCTTCATGTCTTCATGCTAGTATCAGTGGGCATTTGAAGTGACAAATTCCAAAAGAGACAATTACCAGTTATAATTATAGCATCAACAAAGTTGTAACAGTGTTTGCATTTCTGATATGTAGAATGTTGGATCAGTTTCAGAAGTCTAATAGTGTCATTGGATCCAATATCATCTTATGAAATGACACCACTACTGGTTTCTAATTTCCCATTCTTGATGCATTCTGATTCTTTTTGCTAATTTGTACGTCATACAGGTTGTCTAGATCCTGTTTTCCTTTGATGTGCCATCTTTTAGGTACTATGTTGGATCAAGAAGAGTACATGAAACTAAGATTTGAAATATCGTACCGTATCAGCGTTTCGACATTCGCTCGGTACGGTACAATATAGTATACCGAGCGGTATACCGTTCGGTATATATATATATATATATATATATATATATATATATATATATATATATATATATAACTCGGCGACGTTGTGTCGCCTTTAAAATATATATATATATTTTTTGTTTTTTCCTTCTTCGGGTGACGTTGCCGAGGCAACGCAACGTCGCCTTTAAAAAAAAAAAAAAAAAAAAAAAAAAAAAAAAAATATATATATATATATATATATATATATATATATATATATATATATATATATATATATATATATATATATATATACCGTCCGGTAATGGGTGGTCCGTGTATCGGTCAGTTGACGGACCGGTAAGTACCGCCCATACCGGGTGGTATTATTCGAAATTGCATGCCTTGCATGAAACAGCTGTAGTAAATTGCTGTGTTCATTTTACTATGATATTTTAGTTTGCTACTACAGTTGACCATTTGGAGCATATGTTGGCTTCATGTTTCAAATTTTATGCTTTTAAAGTAGATTTTTTTTATATCCAATGGATAATGTTAACAAGTTAAAGATGCGGTAGAAAATTTCCTATAATATATCATGTTGTTGTAATTTATTAGTTATTTTCATCTGTCAGGTAAAAAGTTCTGGAATCTCTTTCACTTGCAACCCATGCGCGATCAGAAGGTACATTATTAAGATAATTTTGTATCTCCCATTGTTTGAGAAATTGCACATATTGGGTTACTTATATATCTCAGTAAATATGTCTTTGCGTTTCTCAAACAGGGAGAAGTTCAATATTTTATTGGGGTCCAGTTGGATGGTAGTGAACATGTTGAGCCGCTACAGAACTGTATACCAGCAGATACTGCCAAAGAAAGTTCGAAGCTGGTCTGTTGTCTTGTTCAGTTGCAACCAATTCTAAAATGATTGTTACATAAATCATTTCTCCATTTTGGTGCCATGTCAGAGTTCTGTGTTCATTTTGCATAACTGATAGTTCACTGAGTATCTCAAACAAGTTGGTCTCCAAAGATTTTCTTTGTTGATCAGATGCCCGCTGTTAAAAGCATGCTTGCTGCTAGCTCCTATATGCTGTCCTGCCACAGCATGATAAGTATTGCACAAAGTGAAATGTAGAGCTACCTCTTTTTCTTCTCACCCTGGAACTGACTGATGTCAGTTGATTTTGGGGCCTTGAATTGTTGGATTTTGAGAAACAAAGCATCTTAAGGTTCAGGTTTGACTGATCCAAAATTGTATTAATTAATGAATTGGCTGGATTTGATTTTTGAAACTTGATCTGATATAGATTAGCCTGAATTAACCAGTTGAATGATTGGTTTAACATGAAACATTTCATGTTAAGGTTGGTATGTTAATCTTTCCATGTTTAGGTCATGTCAGTAGGTGTGGATCATACAAGGTGGTCAAATTTTGTTGCAGATGGATTATTGTGTTGCTCTTGACTTGAATCAAGCTGTCCTCCTTATCGAATGAGTTTTGCAGTTAGGATCAGCTTAGCTTGGTTATATATGAATCATGGATGGAGTTAGAATGTTGAGATGCTTGACAAATGCTTAGTTTCAGGTTCACTATCTTGGTCTAGTATAGGCATCTTAAAGGGACCTTGCCACTTGCCAACAAGGATCCTCAATCTTCAACATTTGCATTACTCTTGTTGGATCTTTTGAGTTATTATGAAATGCTTTTTGGTGACTATATATATTTCCATTAATTGAATGCTTATGATATAAACTTCAGGTGAAAGAAACTGCAGATAATGTTGATGAAGCTGTTAGAGAACTTCCAGATGCTAATTTGGTGACTCATACACATTTTGTGTTTGACAAAGGTTCTTGTTATTAACTCTGATGATATTTCATGATTATGTGCAGAAACCTGAGGATTTATGGTTTAACCATTCAAAGTTGGTGCTGCCAAAGCCTCACATGCGGAATGATACATCGTGGAGAGCTATCCAGAAAGTATGTGATATTTTGGATATGTAATTTTTATTTTTAACTAGGAAGAAATTTTTGTTACATTAAAAAACATGCAAGACAACTCACATATGGGCTTGGATTGAATTTGAGACTCATCAATTGTGCAATAGTGCATTAACCATTGGAATGTCTCAACATAGATCGGATATGCAAACTTTAGTATGGAGTCTATGAAGATAATGTTTATTTAGAAAACTTATCTTATGTTTATTGCATTCTAGTAGTTTGAATTTCCAATAAAACAGATTGTTAAAGCTATTGTTAAATTAAGCAGTGACTTAACATATTTTAACATTTATTTAAAAAAAAATCTTTGGTTGACATGGTAAGTGCTTGTTTTAATATATAAAAACATATTTCTCTTGTTTTGGCATAGCAAAAGAAAGAGATAGAAGGGGGAAAACAACCTTATCATTGTTGACTTGTGACACTATAGGTTAATCGCTGCCTTTTTAGAGTAAGGAAACAAATTAAATTTCTTCCTGGGCTGTCATGAATTATGGCCATTGACAAGAGGGGGATATGCTTATTTTATAATCGAGTAGAACAGTGTGCTTCATGATGATGACATGAGCTCTTTACTGTTATCTATTGTTTATATGATTACACTGCCTAAGTCAACTGATTGTACCAATTTAGTTCACCTGATCGTGGGAGTACTGCAAACAACCTACTTAATATTTACGCAGGCATGTAGTCCAGTATCCTCCATTAAGATTATATGCAATATGTAGTTCTCTGCTCACTTGGCATATGGGAAGATTTTACGATCACAACAACTAGCTCTTTATAGAAAAGGCACTCATTATTTAAATAAATTGGCAACATAGTTTAAGAGCTTGATCTCATGTTTGCCAATAGTTCTGCAGTTCACAATTAGTATTCATCTACAGGTTGTAGAGAGTGGAGAAAAGATTGGATTGAAACATTTTAGACCTGTTAAACCTTTGGGCTCTGGTGATACTGGCAGGTGACTGTTTTCTGTGTACAATATCTCGATAATTGCTCTAGGCCAATGCATCTAATTTTGTGTACATTGCTCATTTCTTTTTCTTAGTTTACTATGAACTAGATCGCAATGCTATCCTATACATCTGATACCAATTGTTTACTCCAATAATGGGACTAAGCTTCTTTGTTTATAAGTTCTCTATCTTGGCATATATGTGCCTGCTCTTGTGAAATCTATATCACTGAGGGTATAGTATATGAAAAATTTTATCTGCCCCAGAACTACCAATGTTATTATCAAATTTCTTGAACCATTCATCGACTCTTCATGTCTTAATATAGACGTATGTTTTTTAGCATCGCTGTGTAGATTATTGTGATTGAGAATATGGATATGATAGCTTTTGGTAATTGAATATGCATTAAAAAAAAAAAGAACATGCGTTTGGTATGAGTCACATAAAGTGACATATCCGTCCGTGTACACATTATTTTGCTCTTGAGGCCCAATTTGAGTTTCTCAAATAACTTTACAAAAATGCTTCATAAGATGGTAACCTTTATAGCCTATACTAGAAAGTCCCTTGTGTATGTTGTTTCTGTTTGATATCAAGGATTTAAGTATTAGTCTGATACGAATTTCATTAGCTTATCATACCAATTCAGTGCTTGTATATGGGGAGATTTACCAACCTATACTGTCATATATCATTGAATTAAGTATAAAAAATTAAACATGAATGGTGCATTTACCGGTTTCGAGTTATAAATTTAAGTACCAGTACTTGGTTAGATCAGTAAATACCAGTAGATGCATACTAGTTCCACCGGTAATAAAAATATTGTTTGAAGTTGTCATGCTAATTTGTAGTCTTATGCTGTATATTCTCCAAATGAGCAATGATACTTGTGTTTTGGTAACTCCTACTTAACCAATAAAATCAGTTTCTTCATAGAGCATATATGCTTATGATGCAGATTGATGAGTTTGAAAAAAAGTCATCAATGTGCCTTTCTTGTTGGTATCACCTTTTGTGTGTTCCACTTATATATATATATATATATATATATATATATATATATATATATATATATATATATATATATATATATATATATCTTATTATTCTTTTAACTCAATAAGTTTAACAAATTTGTATGCTTTGAAACGACAGCGTCCACTTGGTGGAATTGTTAGGAACAGGAGAGTACTTTGCAATGAAGGCTATGGATAAAAATATCATGCTTAATCGTAACAAGGTAAGGCACTGTTTATTTTGTTGCTGACTTGTATATTAACATACATTTTCTGTCTACTGGTAATTGAACACGCATTTGTTATGAGTCAGATAAAATGATAGTCTAAAATGGTTGACAAACTGTTCTCCTTAGCATGATCTGGGACCAGCTTCAGAGTGTGCTGCATAGGTTTGACTATTTACCAACTATTCAAGTGCCACTGAAACCACTTGTTTTAGCCAATGGCTGGCACAGATATACTGCTATGGCATGACAAATTTACATTGACACAAAAAGTGTTGATTGGACCAAATTGTTCAGGTTTAGTGTCAAATAGAATTGGTATGGCCTATACGACGAATGTGTCACACTATGGAGTACTGAGATGGACAATACTGGTTACTTTTCTTAGTATGTCAGCTTGAGAGTTTTTGGCCAATACAATAAAAAATTTCCAAGATTTGAAACTTTGCTATCTGCCTCCTGAATTATGTTCTTTTTAAATCGGGCAGCAAATTAACTTAGTCATCCATATCATGTAGCATTCTTAGTGTAACCCCATGCAATTAGAACATTGGTTAGACATGTCATCTTTGACTGCTATGATCTTTTTTTGAAAGGGTAAGCATAATTTATGAAAAGAAGGATATGTGTTTAAGCCCATAAAAGATGCAAAGAAACTTGATAAAGGGGGGGAATGGGGTTCCTGTTATCTGTACCTTGACATAGTATAAGTTATACTTTTCCATGAATAATAAGAAGCTTAATTTTGTCAATTATTCATGGAACAAGAGGCTTGTAACTTCTTACCAGAATGCTTAGTTTTCTTGGTCATATGAATCTAGCATTTTCTTCCAAATTACTACTTGAGTAGGGAGTGTGAAAGAGTCATGAATTGCAAGAATTCCACTTTCAAACTGCCTATGTGAAATTCTTATTCTTTATATGGTTCATAATGATTCATGGTTTATGGAGTCACCAGATGTTTAAGTCAATGTGAACATTTGATAAATTGCTGATCTTTTGCTTCAGGTGCATAGAGCTTGTGCAGAAAGAGAAATTCTTGATATGCTCGATCATCCTTTCCTTCCTACATTATATGCATCTTTTCAGGTTTAATTCCCACTTCTCTGATGTTTTAAAGTCTAATACATATTGGAACTAACTGTTCTACACTGAGATCCTAGCTTTCATGACTATCATTTGTGATGATAATGAATACATCTCTATGGATAGATTTTGCAGTTCTAGAGAACTTGGTAACAAAACAATGAACAATGTCTAGAGCCAAGCCAAAAAATAAAGAGAAGCACCTCGTTTTAGTGTTTAATGAGTTTATTTGAAGAACACATAATTGTGCAAGGCTAAGGTGCTCACACATCCCTCAAATAACTTTGTCCCACAGAGAGGCACAATCTGTTGTAAAAAGGAAGCCATTTGTGATAGTCATATGGAGGATATAAACCACTTAGAAGATGCTTAGAAGCCTACAGAAGACTTAAACCATAATAACAGCATTCAATTGAATCAACAACTGTTAGTTATGAATACTTATGTCTTTAGTGCAAAACAGATCCTTATCTACATGCTTTCTTGAAGAAGTCTATCTGTCTTATATAGATATAGTCTTTCTGGATAAGATGGATAGTCTACAAATATTGGTCCTTTTATTGGTGTTTTACATTTGTTTGTCTAATTAAAGTTCCAAAGCCCTTATCTCTTGGTTAGTTTACATATGAAAAAAGGGATACTCTTGTCAGTATGGTTCTGAGAAGGGTCAATGTACATAGTTGATGGTCTTATCCCTGCAGGTAAAGAAGCTGTATTCATGACTTGATTTCTGGTCACCCAGGTTGCAAAATAGCAACTTCATGTGGCACCAAGGCTTGCCCTCTTTTGTTAGTTTTAAATATGTCAGGGCTGTTATATACTAAACAAAAAGGTTGTGATGATCATAACAGGTTTGGCATAAAGAGTTATGCATGCATTTTATTTTCTTAATGTACTAAAACTGAAATTCCATATAATTTCTTATCTACGTTGGTCCAGGAGTCCTAGGCGTGTTCAGCTTATTTCAAACAAAAGTTTTCACCTTATGCAGTTCTCGTTTTTTATTTTCTTTATATTTTCCAACTCTTGTTTGAGTTGCTAAACTGCTATCTAATGGATTTTCCTCGTGTTACATGCAAAATTATTTCTGCTGAGGATAATACCCATAAATTCTTACGTACTGCAGTCCAAGACACATATCTGTTTAATAACTGATTACTGCCCTGGTGGAGAACTTTTCCTACTACTAGACAGGCAACCTGAGAAAGTCCTCAAGGAGGATGCTGTTAGGTACATTTTTTTAAAAAAACATGTTGACAGTGGTTGATTAATTGTTTTGTTGTTTTGTGCACAGAACCAATAACATAAAACATAGTGCACCATGTAACTTATATATAAAAGTGGTATGACATTTTGAGGTGTCATTTATTGTCTCAGTAAAAATTAATTAACCTTCATAAGCATTGTTGAGTTGTAAACATGGATGCTACCTCTCTTTCCTAGTTCTCTATCTTACTATTGCTTATAGCACTCAAAGAGAGATGATTGTTCACATTTTATAACGACTCCTCATTGCAACTTGTCATATTTTTACTGAATTCTATTATATTCAGGTTTGGATACTTTCTTGATGTTGGTGTGAATTGAATCAAAACAAAAGAAATGAAAACAAAATTGTGGTTGCTAGTCTTAGGTGTGAGCAGTTTACAGTAATTGTATAGAAGACATCATGCAGCAGGCAAATGCATTGCAGGAGAACTTACTTGACAATCTTTTCGCACTCTCCTTTTACCAAGCAGTCTAGTACAATCTATTATGATGGTGCCAAACATTCCAAGTTATTTCTTGAAACAGATAATAGATGCCGCCTACAAGATCATCTTTTTTATTTATAGGTATTGCTCAGTTGACTTGGACAACCCAGCTCCCTGAGAATCTAATCCTACTTCCCCAGAACATACCAAATTAAAAAAATTGCAAAACAAGTCAGGAAATGAAGGTTTTCATTAAACCTCAACCTACCACTTCATTTTGTTCTCCTCTTCTTCTTGTTTTAGCTTGATATTCAATAGAATGAAGTAGATAAAAATTGCTCATCTTTCCTTAAGGGGGGAAAGGGATTTTAGAAGAAAAATAGAAATTGATCGGGGTTCAAAAGAACTCAAATTTGATAGTTTTGGATTGCAATTGAGCTAAATTATATAAAGGATATTGTTAAATATCTATTGAAGTTGATGAGGAAAATTTGGAATCTGGAGTTTATCCCTAAAGCTTTCATCTTCTTATATTTGTTACAGAAAAAATCAACTGATTTTTGTTTGTAAGATACTCTATTTTTCTGTAGATTCTCTTTTTCAAAAGAGTACTTGCATCTTTCTGAATGGTACTGAAGGCATCTTTTTTGCACAGGTTCTATGCTGCAGAAGTTGTTGTAGCACTTGAATACCTTCACTGTCAAGGTATGTAGCTATTTTTTAATAAACCTAACTGTTACTATTAGTAATGCATCTTTTTAAATTATTTTTTGAATACTTCTTATTGTCAAGATATATGTAATACCAAGCCCATTTTATATAAGAACCTTTATTATAACAAGTCCTTCATAAGGGTATTCTTTTAAGCTCATTATTTTCTCTTGGACAAAATATAACTTTTGCATATGTTATGATTAGAGCTCTGTATTATTAACTTAATCAAAAGAAAATTTTCTCTTGGTTGATATTTTGTCCTGACCAAGAGAAAGATCTTTTAAACTACCACTTTGTATATTTGAAATTTCGAATCAATAAAATATCACTCCTTACTAATTGGTATGATTGGTTTTTTAACTTTGCTAGAAACTATAAAAAAGATTTAAATATTCCAAGTTAACTAAAAATATTATTTTGTATAGAGCTCAATGGTGGGAAAGGATCAATGCAGGTAAGATAAATAGTTGAGACATTATGACTTGTGTTGTTTTATGAAATGTGGATAGCTCATGGAAAGAATGTACTTCGTTGGTAAGTTACCCAAAAAAAGAAAAACACTGTCAATTGTCGACATCATGTATCATCTATATTCTATATACCTCGCTGGTATAAACCACACAAGGGATGCATGCTATGCAAGTTAAATCAGTGTCCCTGAGTTTTCTGAATCCTAAAGATTATCACTATAAGTGTAGCAAAATAATGAAAAGAGCAATTTTGTCAACTTTTTTACAGAATATATCAAAAGCCCCTTTGACATACATTTCATTATGGAAAAGCATTTTATTAAATTGCAAAAGGCTACTTGTTTGGTAATTCTCGCAATTCCATCGCCAAATTTAGGCTGAAGTAGAGTCACTATTCAGGAAACAGATACAGCAGCAAAGATCTTGTTTGACTTGCATATGCATGAGTTGTTTGGGACAATTAAGTTCTGTATAGTGTTCAGAAGGTGACAGGTTCTGGGTATTTATTTCAGCTGAAGTGTTTTTAAAGAGCAAAAGTACATTTTAGCATTAACAGATGACAATGACATGAGTAGATATTCAAAAAATAATAACATCTAGAAAATAAATTTAAACTTGAAATAAAAGACATGAAGACATAATTTAGATTGGCCTCACAAGGAAGCCAACAAGCAGAGCATAACAGAAAAGCAAGTATTATGAACTAAAAATAAGAATTCGAGAAAAGAAAAGGGTCCCAACCTCCTTCAACTGTTAACGTATTGATGCCTCATGTGTTGAAGGGCTCCCTCTGTCATAATAATAATAAAAAAAATCTAATTTGATTTGTAACTCATTTAAATGCACATTACAAAGGGAAAAAAAATAAAGGGAGAAATAAGCGTTCTCTGTGGTTTACCCCTGCTAGGTACATAGACATTGAGAACCTGCAACTATCTTTACATGAAGCAATTGAACAGCTGTGAGATAGATAAAATCAACTAACTTCCATTTATGCTCAAGGTCATAAATGCTTTGTGTGCCATAGGTTTTGCCCTCACCATGGCATGAGGTGTCCCATCTGTGTCACTATACAAAAGCATTGCATATATGTACAGTGACTTGTTTTATGCAGGGGAAGCAAACTAACCTTGCTTGCGCTCTTGGAATTCATTTTTGTTATGCATGTGTATGGTATATGCTAGATGTTTGACAATTTAAATTGACTGTGGTTCCTGCTAATTACTTCAGTTCCCTGCTTGTGCATCTATATCATGGCCCATCCTTGTGTCAATCTCTAAGAAAAAGTTGAAAGTTGAAACATATATATTTTTACCTTATTCTTTATTTGGTTGCATGCGGTTGAAATGATTTTACTAAAATATGAGTTGTTGTTATGCATCTCATACTACCAGCTTGCATTGGTTTTCCTTTTAAATATACCATGTCAGAACTTATTGTTATACTCCCTTCCCTTGTTATTATAGAGAGTACCCATAGAATATACTTCACAACTTGGCAAGAATTTTCTATCAGATTTGCATGTTTGATCTTCATATATTTCTGGTGATGAAAGTTTGTTTACTTTCTATAGGTATCATATACCGAGACCTAAAGCCAGAAAATATCTTGCTTCGGAGGGACGGACACGTGTCTTTGACAGATTTTGATTTATCATGTTTGACATCTTGCAAGCCACAGGTTGGTAGAATTTTTTATGCCATCATATGTGAAACTGTATACTCACATCCAATATGTCTATTATCAATTTTCCTGCATTAATGACCTCAAAATAAATTATTATAAATTCATTCATTCCCCATTGTCTCTAACTCTCTATTATATGATTAGTATTTTATCTCTAACTGAAGGTCTAGATAGAATTCTGCATATGTTTGTCCATGCTGATCTAAAGAATGTAACAACTTGCTTAAAAGAACAAGTTCCAGAAGTTTCTGTTATATATTGGCCATGGTTGGCTGCTTTCCATTGAACATCCTTATGGCATTGCATGCATAAATTTGAATCCATTCTTGATGACTCTGTATGATCCTTGATCATAGTTATATGGTGTTGCCAAATTTATTTTAGCAAGGTCTCCACATGTGGCTCCATGGCAACTTTTAGCCTTTTCTGGAGATTTTTGGTATTACATTTTGTTTGTTTTCTAGTACAATTAAATCAGATGCAGTAGTTAGATATGTTATCTCCTTAGGGTCCATTAAGAAGCCTTTTATCCCGGACTATATTATTCTTTTAGAATTATGGTGAACTGTAAAATTATTTTCTTGTATGAAATGACTGATCTGCATGTGTATCTAGCTTTTGCTTCCAACAGTGGAGGACAAGAAAAAGCAGATAAAAGAAAAGATTTCTCCAATTTTTGTAGCTGAACCAATGCGTGCATCAAATTCATTTGTTGGAACTGAAGAATACATTGCGCCGGTATGTCTTATCATTGAACTAAACAATTTTTTTTCACTTGGTATGAAGGAATACTTTTGATTATACCTCTGTGAAAGCAAATTACTGGTAATTGAAGATATTAACAATGTAACAGGAATCTGGCCAATATGATTTGACATTATACAAACCAAAATTGTGTCTTTGATCCATCTGTTGGTTCTTTCATGGGAAAAACTACATCATTGTGAACATTCCATGTTTACTTGGAGCTATTTTTTCAATATGATTTTACTACTGTTTCAATAGGTTCTTCATCATAATTATTGACATGCCTATTTGAGGGTAGATTGAATGAAAATGTAATAAAAGTGTTGGGAATGAGTAGATTATTCTTGCAAACAGTGTTGCTTTCTGCATTTTTCTTCTTGACACACCAAAATGATTCATGAACAGTGTAAATCAGCTTTTAGTGTATTGTAATTCATTAGTAAGCAACTTGCTCACCCTGAGGATGGGGAAAAAGGACTTTTTCAAGTCTCTCTCTTTTGCTATGAGATTGCCCTATTCCTATGGTTTGATTTTGGAGGTACGACTTTTTGATTTTAACTTCACCATCTTCTGTTCTCAATGCAGCCTTTTCTGTCACTAAAGGTTTTAATATATTAAGTAATATCTTCTTCAATTCTCTTACAAATTGTTCCTAAATGTTTACAAAAGCTTTGCAAATTTTTGCTATATATGTTGTTTGCAAACAATGCTTCAATAGTTCTCAAGATCACAAATGATATATCTTGCCACAACTCTTAGCTTCTGTGTTGCTCAGAGCTGCATTTTGTTGAAACAATCGGACTGAACCTAAGAGGCACTAATAGCATTTTCTAATAATGATAATAATAGATGCAACAGTGGACTGCTCTATTGATTGCATTTTATAAAACTTCAGTTCATTTATCTCATGTGGTTTTTGCCAATTAGTTCTATGACATAGGTCATTAGTGTCTGGAAGCTATCTTTGTTCTGTTTCTGCATAGGTACTGCTAAGCATCAGATCTATTTTGTTAAGGGCACGATAGAATGAAATAGTAACTTCAAGTAAAATACCAAGACCTGAAAATACATTTTTTTTCAAGAATATTCATCTACATACATAAATTTAAGTACATAATATAATCTTTTAAATACATAATTTAATTAGTTCTGCTGAATTTAGACTTACTAATTCTCCTTTCGATCATCTTGTTACACTAGTATTTGCGAAGTTCAGCTTGGGTGGAAGTAATATATTCGTTGTTTCATATATAATTTTTTCAACATATATATTTATCATTCTTTTTGTAAAATGATTATGTATATGCATCATACATGGTTCATAGATATGAATGTAACACATATGTTGGATTAGATATTTAGCAACTTTACTCCAAAAACATTACTTGTACAAGGCCAATACATCTTGACATTTTCTTGCAGGAGATTATTAGTGGAGCTGGCCACACTAGTGCAGTTGATTGGTGGGCACTAGGTAGGTGAATTTTAAAACAACACGAAGCTATCCAATTTTTGGAATGATAGATAATATCAGTGACTTGTTAGATTGATTCATTCTTAAAACTGTTTAAACATGAAAGTGTTTCAGGATATAGACAAAAATGGTTGTCTGTTATATTATGAGTTTGTACAAAGATATCAAACATGCCAGTTCAAAGAGGAAGAAACTTCTGTGTCAATCATTTAGGAGGGGAGAGGCTTGTTGACCCCATAGTGCTGCACTCATGCTAATTAAAGAATGATTTTTCTAGTCAGCCGTCTACTATACACACATGTTGTCAGTGCAGTTTTCTGAAAAATATCCAAGTTCAATATGAATCTGATTCTTTTTATTTTCATTATTTAAAGCAAATGACAGAATATTTGTCAGTCTTATTTCACTAAATTCATGAAATAAGGACAGAGAGATAAAAGGGATGAAGAAGGAGATCCTGTGATTAAGGAAAGAGGTTAAAGAATTATGGATCCAAACAGACAGGATGTTTTAGGAGAATGGAATATCACAGTTCACTGTTGATCTTCCAGGAAATAGATCATCGGATAGCATTCTTCAGTTATCTATTCATTAGCACTCTGGAGAATTAAGTCGTCCTTGTTCTTCCACAGTTGTCCCTGTTCTAAATCTAGATATTAAATAAACTACCAACCAGGTGTGGGATAATGGATTTTCATCTAAGAATTGCCTGGCAGTTTATGCTGATGAGATGAAAGTCAACTTTTTCTGGTAGATTTTTAGCTTAGAGTTTTACGTGGAACTTCTATACATGAAGGGACCACTACCTGATTAAGCATCTTGTGAATGTGATATCTATAAATCAACTTCTATACATGAAAGGCCACCCCCTACCTGATCAAGCATCTTGTGGATGTAAAATCTATAGATTTAAAGTTGGTACATGACTGACATGGCCAGGAATAATGTGACCGAGATACTTGCCATCCTGGTCCGACACCATCGCATACTTGGCTCTTTTTTGGCAGATTTTTTCCACATGGTTATAAGATGGTTATATATAAATGTTGATATTAATAAATGTAGACATGCAACTTTGTGTTTGTATACATGTAATATGAGAGAGGGAGAGAGTTAATCGAGCTGTTATCCACTTGGAGGATAAGCATCAACAAAGTTCAAATTGAAGATGGGACACTAAATTTCAAAAGTTGCACCCTTAGACATGATGTATACGACATCTATAATATCGAGAGAGAACTAGTCTATTGTTCTTAAGGTACCTAACCTTGGTTCGTCAATCAGATACAAGATTGTCTTAATAGCATATTACAATATTTGTGGTGATTTAACATTCTAATTTAGTTGAATTGTGCTTGTTTATATCCCTAAACACTGAGATCAGAATCAGTGAAATTGATCTTGACTAATATTGTTAGCACTTTATGTATCACTGATTTCATGTGTATTTAATGTAGAGGTAAGACATACTCTATAATCATGGTTTACTGATGTTAAGTTCTCTAGATGTTATAGATCATGTTTGGTAGTAAGATCTCCCTTTTAGACATGTGGTCATTTGCTTTTAGCTGTTAGGATTAAAGTCTCGGTTTTCGATAGAATCACACCTCTCTGTCTTTTCCTTAAGGGCATGAATATGTAGACATGTTTATACATTTATGTGTGTAAATATGACATATTCAGTTGTGGTGAATGAACATATATACATGCACAAATGTACATTTTTTTGTCAGTATGTTTGAACATTGACAGTATACACAATGCTCATGTTGATATATGCAATATGGTAAACAAGTTCGATGATAAACTAGAGTGTTTCTGTTAGATAACTAGATTAAAGCAATTACAATACTTGGTTTCCACATACAATATCATATTTCATCAAAGGTCGAAAGGTAACCAAATGCACAAGCCTCCTACCTCTATTGAAGATTGGGAGAGTTAGACATACAGCCTTAGCTATTAACTACAATACAGAAAGTCCATTTCAAGTTTCATGAACTAAGAAGCATGTTATTGCACCTATAGAGAAGAACACTGATTCAAACAAAAGTAAGTCCTGAATGAGGCAAGGAACTACGTACCAGGTACCAGGTACTAGTCCAGGTTCGGACTGGTACATATCCGAGCCATAATGGTGTATTGTGTGTTGGTACGTTGGTATGTACCATGATACTGTTGGGGCCTTGGGGGAGAAAGAAAAGGGGAGGAAAGAGGAAGAAGATGAATAAGAAGGAATAAGAGGAGGTGGTTGAGGAAGAGGTGTAAAAGAGGAGGAGATGTACCTGATCTGGGCAGACTGTCATGAACGGTCGTTGCGCACTCGCAACAACTCCATTCAACGAACCGTTCGTCGCTCACACCTACATGTATAGCTGCTTGACAGCATGTTTTGTCTTGGTTTTGGGTTATTTAGCTTGTAAAAATGTAAGTTCAAACAAGCTGCAGCGTTACAAAGCGACCACTCACCGAACCGAGCAAAACAGCCCCAAAACAGCCCAAAACAACTCCGTTTTCGTGTGCCGCGGGCTGATTTCTGGAATCCACCTCCGCTCACCAAAACGTCAGCCATCTCAACCCCTTGAAACCCCTTGGGTGGCACAGGGCTGGATGGGGCTTCGGTATAGTACCGGGCGTTGAACACTCCTTCGCAAATTCGCACGTTGCCTTGACGGGAACTTGTTGTCATGCCCGGGACTCGGTGAGCAGCTGTTTGTGGGCTTGCAGCTGTTCGTTCAACTTTCTAAAGCCCTTGTTTTCCCCCTCTCTCTCTTTTCTCTTGTGCACGCAAGGTGCTCGCTGAATTGCTTGTAAAGCTTCCCCTTTTCGTGAGACTTCGGGACTTGTCCGTCGCTCGTTCTTTCGAACTAATCAACTTTCTCTTTTACATGTCCTTCGGGACCTGCGAGAGGTTGCAAGTGGGCTGATCTTTGCGGAGCAATATCGCAAGGGCGAAGCGCGACTTAGGCAACGCAAGCTAAGTTCGCGTCTTGGCCGCAAGGGTGCCTCACGCCTTAGACAATTCCAGCTAAGGCCGTGACAAGACGGCAGGCACACAAGCAATGGTGTGGCGGGTGCACGGGAAACAATGGGCAGTGGGCTTGCAGGCAGTGGCTGGGGCACATGGGTGGCTACGCTTAGGAGTAGTGGAGAGGAACACTTGTGAGGAGTCGCAACTCATGACCCTGACCCTCGTGAGCTAGCACTCTAATGATTGGTTTTAAGGGCTGCTCTTCATGCCGTCTCATGGTCGGACTGGCAAATACTGGTTGAACCATAGCGAATTGGTTGGTTTGCAATCCTTGACAGGACATGCCAGGAACATGACAATACATCTGTGTCATCTATTCAGATAATCCTTGACAAGACATCTTTGTGGTATTCTGTTCCAAGGTATCTTAATGCTTAGGTAAATCTGGAAATAGGTGATCAGATTTGTTGGGTTTTCCTAATTTCTCGCCCACTTTACCTGATTATACTGCTTCTTTCTATTATGATAGGCATTCTTCTTTACGAGATGCTATATGGATACACACCATTTAGAGGAAAGACAAGGCAAAAGACATTTGCTAATATTCTTCACAAGGACTTGAGATTTCCTGGCAGTATATCGGTGAGTCTTTTGATCACATTCAAGTATTTATTTAAAAATAAAATAAAATGTATTTATTCAAATTAGAGGCTTAACAGTGTGCATTATGCATAGTTGGTTATATTTGTAATAGCAGATGTTTTGTTTTTCATGCATGAATATTCATATGTGAGGTGAAACAAGTGTGTGTATATTTTCTTGCAGAATTTTTTGTTTCCTTGGGACCCTTACTGATTTCAGTGTACCATAGGCAATATTGAGCAAAGATTGACATTATGTGGCTCAGGAATGTTCCATTATTTTTTTAGCACAACATAATCATATCTTGCTAGTTGGCATGGATGTCCATGTCCTGACCAGCACGTGCATTGGCACCTTTGGCACATGTCAGCAGATATTGAGCATTATGACTTATACACCATATATAGATATAGATCTACGATCCCAATAAGTTCCGTTGTTTGTTGTGGCATTAGTTGAGGAAGGAAACTTGGGATTGGTATATTTGATCAAGTTTTGTTTATTTTGTTTCGAATTTAATTTTTCTGATGTGGTGATATTAATAACCTGGCTTGCAAATTCCAGCCTTGTTTGAAATGAAGCCTGTGGATGGTCCCATTAGCTGACATGGTTAAGAGTTAAGACTAAGCATCCATGCAGCAAGTATAATGCAACTGTGGATTCAAATCTTGACTATACTGGTCGATATGATCTGGTTTTTGCTAGTAATGACAAACTGATATGTGGATGAGACAATTTCACTGGGTCCAGTCTGAAGTTGGACAAACTGCCCAGGAAGCTTACCACACCAGACTTCTCAGATGGTAAGCTAATCTTACCCAACGATACCAGGTGATAAGCCTACTGTTTAGTACTTGCACCTGTGGTACCCAACTTTCTTTTTTTTACCTTTTTCTTCTTCTTCCCTGCTGTGTTGCTGCCTCCTCCTGGTTGATGTCACAGCTCCAACTCCTCCTCCACTGCACTTCCATGTCATGACACCTCTCTTCTGCCACATGGCACCATTCGTCCTCCTCTCTTCTCTCTCCCTCCTCCCTCTCTCTCTCTATCCATTGGTCCAACTTCTACCTGTATTGACACTATATTGTATTGGTACCATGCAGGTCTGGCCATCAACCAGTATTGGAATGTCCTAAATTTTAATGCATGAATGTAATGTTACTTTTTTTTTTCTCATACCTAAAGAAGTGTCATGTCTGTACCAATCACTTCCAGCTTCAAGGATCCCTTTCTTACAGCATATATTGTATAGATTGCTTCCTTTAGAGTCATTTGTGCTGACTTTAAATGTCATACATAAGGTGATTGGCTAATGATAAGGAATGTCTTTGCAATCTATTTATTTAATAATGCTCAGTTATTTATGGTATCTGTACATTTGTTACAGAAAGTACGTGTTATATTGGCAACTTGGTTATCTGTATTCCAAGTTACTTTGCTAAGTGATCCATACAATGCTGACTGCTTTTTTCGCAATATATAGATTGTTTGCTTTCTAGTCATTTGTGCTGACTTTAAGTGACATACTGATACATAAGGTGATTGGCCAATAATAAGGAATGTTTTGGCAATATGTTTATTTATCAATGCTCAGTTGTTTTATCATTTTGGATCTTTATTTCTTTCTTTTCTGATCTCTATTAGTTTTTCAAAGAAAGTACTTATTATCATGGCAATTTGATATCCATACACCAAGTTACTTTGCTTAGTGGTTCATACAGTGCTGACCTCATTTCTTTTAGCAGGTAAGCCTTCCTGCAAAACAGTTGATATATCGATTGTTGCATAGGGATCCTAGAAACAGGTTGGGTTCATGTCATGGAGCTAATGAAGTTAAGAAGCACCCATTTTTCCGTGGCATCAATTGGGCCCTTGTGCGTTGCATGGTAGGACTCTGTTGCTTAAGTATATATTGTGATGTGTGGTAATTTGAATGTTCTTTCGTTATATGTGTTTGCTTTCTTTCCAAAAAAGAAAACTATTATTAATGATTGAAATGCATACACACATCCCTCCTATCTGAGGAGAGCAAAACATTGAAATATGGAGGAAAGCCATTTTCCCAAAAAGTGCCTACACTATTCATCGATGCATAATTGGCTAACCAATGAGCTGCACAGTTTCTTATCTATGAATATGTGTAAGCTTTGCATAAAAACATTATAGTAATCCCTAAATGTCACATCCAATTTGCTATCATCCAAGGTGGATCACTGCCATAGCATCTGTTTCCACCTGCAACCATTGAATCCCCACACTTCTTGCTGCAACAAGGCCTTCCTTCATTGCTACAGATTCACTAAATAAACTTGTTATGTCCCTCTTATGCTTGCATCCTGCAAAAATCACATGTCTAGAATAAGATTTAATATGTATATCCTAACCCTCCAATCTGAGATATACTACCTAAACTGTTCCATGATTCCTCAAGCAATCCCCATTTAACCAGGCATGGTTTGTTTTCATTCCTTCCACGAAATCCCTCAGATGTAAGAGCCTCTTGATAGTCCAGGCAAGAACAACGACTCCATGGAGAGTCACATAAGGATTCAGCCTTCCACCATTAAACTTCGCATCGTTTCTAGCCCTCCAAGTCGCAATTATAGCTTGATTACGGCATATCATCTTCTTCCTTGAACCAATTACCATCCACCCAAATCTTTAAGTATTGAAATTGAAATAAAAGCTTCCGTTGATATAAATTCAAAAACCTCAGTAGCAAAAGCACAGGAAAAGAAAAGTGATCAGTTAAAGTTCAACAATACTTGTCAAACTAGAAAAAGCTTGTTGCTGATGCTAAAAATGATAAGTTAGAGAACATGGTGAGATATGGTCCCATAACTGGGCTGAACTTGAAAACAAGGGCATATTTAGGCCCCTTTTATTTATGTTTGTAAAGCATTTGAGGACTGGCACAAGCATAGGGCTGTGAAGTAAATAATTTGACGAAGTAAAATACAAGTGCAGGGTATGGATATCGCAGGATATAGGAAATATAACAATACAAGCTACATGTCTTTGCTGAAAATGCTAAAATACTGTGCATTTGAGAATCTTGTCAAATCAAGTGATCTAACCAACCTTCATAATGGAGAACTTGTTTATGACATTGTATAAATAAACTTGAGAAACACATGAATCTTTTGTGTCTTAATAGTGTTATCCTAAGTTAGTCGTGGTGACCTTTTAAGCTAGGAAATCTTAGCAATGTATGATCAACGGGAAAATAAAGCAATAAATTCATTACTTTGTTATTGTATCTGGAGATCCTCTTTGAATGTAGAATATACTTTTTACTTTTTATTGCTTGGTGGTCAAGAAAATCAGACTGTTTGTTTTATGTTCCCAATAAGAAATATATTTTGTATTGGCCAGAGCCCTCCCAAGCTTGACACACCACTATTCGATCCTAAAATGGCAAAGGAGGCTGAAATGGTAGATACCGAACTGGTAGACGTTCAGACAGTCTTTTGAGTAGAGGTATTTGCTCATTTCCACGACCTATTTCGAGAATTGTACTACATATATACTTGCCAGTTTATACATGTAATTGCCGTATTTCCAGAATAACATACCTAAATCTTGTGCTTTACAGCAACTGCTTGGTCCTGCAGTATCTTTGTGGCATCTCAGTCGTATGTGCATGTCTCCAGCAACTAAAGCTGATCCAACTTACAAGCTGATTCTAATGCCAAGATCTTCTTTTTCTGTTCCAAGAGGTTCTGCTTCCCCAGAAAGATATCCGTGACATAAAAAGAGTTAACTTTCATGCTAGTGTATGAGTTATTTATTTATCACTGGCTCAGCCATCGGTTTCTTAGAATCTGATTTGAAGTCTATGGTTGTATGTAAATTAACGCAATAACAATTACATGCCATGTTAGTTAACAGCGATAATGCGCCACTTCCCGCATGCCGGTTGAACTAAATCGCTTGTATATAACATGACACCACTGTACCAGTTTCACTGTGCTTCCATTGTTTTCTCTTAAATCTGTGTAAAGCTTGTGGTGATGACTCTCGAAGAAATTCTATCACCGGAAGACGGACGATTCTATTTCCCAGCATTGAAGCTGCTGGCTTGCTTGACATTTGTGATTTGTAGAGTTAAACTTCACCCATGGTTCAGTGATACAGTGATCATAAACCAGGAAGGGAAAAGGTTTTAAGCATTCTGGTGGCGTTTACAACTCAAGCTTATATGATAATTTTGGCTCACTATATGTGGGTTTTGGTATCACAGCACCCCATAGGAGATTTGTTGTGGTAAACACTGCTCCTCTGGAGAAGGTTTTTATTGAATGTCTCTTTTTTGTTGTTGTCATTTTTCTTCTTTTCTGTACCATGCTCATAAATTCCACATAAAAAAACCATGATTAGCAGCAACATATTTTGTATGGATGCAGAACGCAAGTGTACGAATGGCCGATACTCGGACCACGTCAACAATCCTCCTCCAGCGGATAGCAGCCGGGCCCACTGTCACGTCACCCAGTAATTCCTCCTGACGAAACCTGATCCGTGGAGCCCGCAGGGGAGGAGGCTCGGGAAGGAGCCACGTCCGATGAAAAGTTGTTCGGGGCAGCAACATTTGGTGCGTGTTGAGGGGTAGTTGAACTCCTGCGATTCTTGTCCTTCCTTGGAAGCAAGGCTGTGTCCGAGTCAGATTCCATGACGAGGCGAATGATCCTCTGCAACCGGAACGACATATCGGAGTCTTGCAATTCGTACGTGTCTTACCCCGTTGTCCTCACCTTTCATATCTCCACCGTCCGCGCTACCAATGAGCCTGTCTAACTTAAGATCTAAACCCTCGCTCATGTGGGCTCCATCCGTCATGTCGATGATGGACGGTTACCAACACGGTGGCGATGCAGAATTTTGGAGGGGATCCTTGCCTCCCTACTCGGCTACCAACATCAAGTGCTACTTCCGAATCTCAAAGCGCTTGCACGCCCAGACCTTATATCATATCCGGTCGTTGGTCAAACGCTCACAACAATTGGTCGGCAGACAGAGAGAGAGGATGGGAGGAAGCGGAGAGGACGAGAGGACGGGCCTCCTCGTGTCGGCGGCCGGCGATGAGGAGTCGCCTTCGAAGGCGGTGGTGGCTGCCCCGAAGGACGTGTTCCACGTAGCGTACGCGGTATACTTCACGCTGGGGGCGGGGTTCCTCCTTCCGTGGAACGCCTTCATCACCGCCGTCGACTACTTCAGCTACCTCTACCCGGATGCCCCCGTCGATCGTGTCTTCTCCGTCTCATACATGCTCACCTGCCTCCTCTTCCTCCTCGTCATCGTCGGATGGGCCCACTTGTCCAGCGCCCCCCTCCGCATCAATGCCGGCCTCGCCCTCTTTGTCGTCTCCCTCCTCATCGTCCCCGTCATGGACGCCGCCTACGTCAGGGGCGTACGGGGCCTCTACGCTTCCTACGACGTCACCGTCGGTGCCGTGGTCCTCTCCGGCATCGCCGACGCCCTCGTCCAGGGCGGTGTAATCGGATCTGCCGGAGAGCTTCCGGAGAGGTACATGCAGGCGGTGGTCGCCGGCACTGCTGCTTCCGGTATTGATTCTCTATCAGATCTACAGTTTTTTTTTCCCTTCTTTTTCTTTAATTAAAGTCAAAAGATCAATCGGATCTGGATGATGGGATGCGGTGGGTTGAGGAATGAGAAAGTTCAGTGAGAATCACATGGATAATACCTTCGAAATCTCTTTTAATAGTCATGAGAGAGGGGAGAAAAGGGCACAAGGCATATCGTTTAAAAAGAAACTGCAAATCACAGGCCGATAGTACCTTTAAATGATAATTGTTTTTGGATGACAATGACAGTCAATTATTGAATAAAAACTTCATTATTGAATAAAAAACTTAATTAGCATAACCGTTTGCATCTTACGTTGCTCAATTAATAAAGTACATTCACAACAATGTGTAAAGCCTACGAGAACTTTGGAAAATTCTGACTATAACTAGTTGTTTTTAATTTTTTAGAGTGTTGCGTGTAGCACAACTTAAACTTGTTGACTCTGTGGTATAGAATACAAATAAGGGTTTAGCTTAATGATTCTTCAATGCTGATATAGGTATTATGTTCCTATTGGCTAATATTTGTGGACTTTTGCTTCAATGGAATAATTTTGTGTGCATTTTACAATTGGAACAGTTTTTGGAATTAATGCATATCTTGTGATAGTCCAGTGCAGAACTTTGTTTCTTTCTATTTCAAAGTCAAGACCAGCTGGATAAATAATGAAATTGATTGCTATCTAGGTACTAAGTGCTTACGCATTGACTTTATAACTGTTTATTGGACTTGGTAGTATTAAGGTGAATTCTAACTATATTGACTAGTGCCTTCAATTATAGTCTGCTATGTCAGT
Source organism: Musa acuminata AAA Group (assembly GCF_036884655.1). Lineage (NCBI taxonomy): Eukaryota > Viridiplantae > Streptophyta > Magnoliopsida > Zingiberales > Musaceae > Musa > Musa acuminata. The sequence goes on along the minus strand of NC_088355.1, from coordinate 7,672,583 downwards.
GTAAAAGCATGCATATTAGTAGCCTTCATGACTTTTGGATTTAGTATAGATTTGGTGACCCAACTATATTTTGGTCAATTTGTCAGTTCCTCTCCCAGCATCTTATTACACAGAATTATCTGGAGAGTACTCTTCAACAACTAAAGATATTATATTTACCTTATTTTTTAATGCATTTTATCTGTCTACCAAGAACAACATTCAATTTTGTTGGAATTGATGACTTACTGTTTTCAATTTGCTTTCCAACATGGACTTTTACTTTCTGATTTTGTTCAATTGCTCTTCTTCTCTGTATCTTGGCTTCAAAGCATTAATTTTTCTGAAAGTAGAATCTTAATTGTGCAATTAATTTTAGTTTTGCACGGTGATAATTAGTCACATCTTTTTTCTTCATGGGCATCATCACATATTAATTGGTTTCCATCCTACAATCCCACCAGAAAGTGAATTTAAACTCTACCTATGGGATATATTATGATCCACAACCAAGTAAGATTGACCTCTCTCCTAAAACAGCTGGATGTTTTGTTTGGTTGAAGAGTTATTTACTCATTCCTTGTTCTTAGCACATTAGTCTAGGCTCAGAGTTGATTAAATTTAGTTCAAGACTAACTGAGTCAAGTGAACCAGGGATAGTTCAGTCTGAAGCAACTTGTATGAAGTAGTTGCAGTAATTTTTAGTCCAATGGAGTTAATCCAACCCATAAGAAACTGGGTGTGGCATCCTGTGTAGGTCAGCATCAGATTGTTCAAACTGGATTGGTTCTGACAGACATGCTATTCCATCTTGCTTTTTCATGAAAGTACAGGTTAGTTTTATTTTATTTAAATTTTTATGTTTGGTGAAAATTTTAGATCAACCAGGTCAAGTCTAAGACTCTAGGTAGATAAAAGATTTTATCAAAATAATGTAGAGTTCCTTTCATACATTATGTTAGATGAAATTTTGAATCAAACTTTGTTGTGTACAGGTTGTCCAAAAATTTTAGGTTTTACTTTGGAGAAACCATGATGTTTAAGAATTAGGTTTGGTTCAGGTCTAAGTCTAGTTAAATGTGACCTTACAAGAATTTAAGCAGAATCCCTTGTTTTTCTGTCAACCCTTGTTTGAAGCTTGACTTGCACATAGCAATCTTCAAGACAAAACTAATATAATTACAAGCATGACAATTCATAGACTTTATATCACATTTAATGCCCAAAATATGTTGTTTCATACACTTGCTTTTCATGAGACTGGATATGTGATAATCGATAACAGTCTGTAAGGCCACAGAGATGGGCTTAGATTCAGATTTGACTGCTTTCTGCCCTTTTGGATCTAGAAAGCATGGCCTTCTGTAAGAAACACAGGAAGCAAGAAGAAAATATAGATGATTAAATAAGGAGGGAAAGGACAGTCTTTGCACTAATTATTAAATCTGAAGGGACAGCGACAAACTTAACAGACAAATAGACATTTGATAAGTTTTACACAGATAATAAGAAGAGGAATCATGAGATAGCACATAGCTGTTTGATTACCGAGATTTTCCACCAACCAAAAGTGATACAAGACTATCTGTCATACCAGCTGAGTACCTCAATAACAATACCTAACCTGACCTTCTAAATAAAGTATAGCTCTATGACACCCATTATATGATAACAAACCAACCAGGATACCCCTTGTAGATTGAGCAAGTCAGATCTAGGACTTTTTTCTAGTATAAATCATTAATTTATTGTTCACATACAAAGGCCTTTTTGAGCATCTGACTTATATTAGACCCAGGATAATATAAGACTGAATTTGATTCAATTTACGAGACTGAACTTGACTTCAATGAAGCCCTAAGTCCTGTACCTATTGGGTTTTACCTTACACTATTATCTATGTGAATAATTTACAATATAGCAAAAGTTTCTGAAAAGATCTAATTATCATGCCACACTTTCTTTTTATATTGCACCATTTTGTGCATGCTTCTCCGGCTTTTTTTTGTTTTCATATATCCATCTTTATTGATTTTCTTATTATCTCTCATAATATTCTTTATGCTTATAATTTTTTATTTGCACTTTAATTTTTTAATTTTTTTATGTTTTAGTCGAAGCAATGGCTCTTTCTCTCTCGCTCTATCTTATGTGTACGTGGTACTTTTCATTTCACTTCTCAGTTTTGTGGATTTCTTTTTCTTATTGTTGTGTTTAATTTTCCTTCTACCTCTGATTTTCTTTCTCCTTAGCCGCCTTCCTTTTCATATACTTCTTAGTTGTGGGCACTTTAAACCTCAATAGTTGTCCCTGTAGCTAATGCATCCTTGATGTCTGAATTGTTCTTTAAATCCATAATTACTTAATTATCCTGAAGAGCTAATATTTGCTTTGGTTCAAACTTTCATCAGGGACGGGTATTGAATGAAGATGGTTAAAATATAGGTAACAGTTATTTTCAGGAATTTTCAATTGCAATCTTTAAATCATAGGATAGATCTAGAAATCTGAAAAAATTATAATTGGTTAGTAAAATTTCACCTTAAAATCGAGTGACTCAAAATTCAAATAATCTTCCACCATCCACTAAAGGGATTTTGAAGGAAATTAATTCTTAAGCCCCCAAGTAAATTGGCTAAAAGCCTAAAACATTGCCAAAGTAAATTGGAAAAGGAAAAGCATGGGTTTGAAGAAGCATGGAGTATTAACTCAATGCCCTTCCAAAGTAAATTTGCTAAAACATTTGAATCCAGATTACCATGGAGGTTTCTCTCAATTCAGCTTAATCAAGCCAATTATGATGTCAGCTCAGATGCAAGCCATAACTAACCAGAACTGGATCTGTTCTTAGTAATGTCTTCAGAGACATAGAACTCTCAGACACTTCATAAACTTGAAGATAGCATTTTGGATGTTGGAGATGATGGTTTTATTTTTTTTTATGTGGTATTAAATCATATGGTGGAAAAAGATTAATATAGCAGGCCGCAAATGTTTGGGACCTCCTGTTGTTGACATAGTGTGGTGATTGTGGTGTTGTGTGGTGAATCTTAGTATTCCAAAGTTTACATGAATATGTAAGTTCATCAAACAGATTATCGTGTGGATTTTCCTTATCTTGAGACTTTTTGCATATGAAACCAACTTTTGATGCTATGAATCTGCTTTATACAGGGGTACTCGTGTCAGCTTTGAGAGTAATTACCAAAGCCATTTATCCACAAGATGATAGTGGGTTAAGAAAAAGTGCAAACCTTTACTTCATCGTCAGCATTGTGGTGATGGCCATCTGTATTGTTTGCTATAATATAGCAGACAGGCTTCCTGTTGTCCAATACTACAAAGATATCAAAGTACAGGCTATGAAAGAAGAGAGGAATGAGAAGGGTCCCAAGAGTGGATCCGCATGGAGGTCAACCTTGTGGCACATCGTGGGACGGATCAAATGGTCTGGTTTTGGGATCTCCCTCATCTACATTGTTACACTTTCCATATTCCCGGGATACATCACCGAGGATGTTCACTCTGATGTCCTCAAGGATTGGTATCCAATTATTCTCATTGCTGGATACAATGTATTTGATCTGGTCGGCAAGTCTCTGACCGCAGTCTATCTTCTTGAGAATACTAATGTTGCAGTTGCTTGCTGTGTCGGAAGGCTTCTCTTTTATCCGCTTTTCCTTGGTTGCTTGCATGGCCCCAAATTCTTCCGCACAGAAATCCCAGTCACAATTCTGACATGCCTTTTGGGACTAACAAATGGGTATCTTACTTCAGTGCTGATGATTCTTGCACCCAAATCTGTGCCGATACAGCACTCCGAGACTGCAGGGATCGTTATCGTTCTGTTCCTAGTGATTGGCCTGGCTGCTGGTTCAATAGTTTCTTGGTTCTGGGTCGTTTAGGTGCAGTTGTACTCGTGTGAAAAAAATGCCTCATGTCTGGAGTTGTCATTACTCATTTAAGTATTAAGCTTTGTTGGTTTGTCAAAAATGTAAAAATCATGTTAATATTGGCACTTAATCTCCAGAATGTATTGTTGTTTTCATATGACAAAATAGCCATGGCAGCAAACATATTGGTGGGTTTTGGTAAGTAAGCACACAAGGTGGGTTTTGGTCTTGTGTATTGTATGTGAATTTGTGAAGCATCAAATGTTTTGGATGTGTCGGATATGGTTATGTTGGAAACCTACATAACAAATTTCCCTCTGGAATTTTTGCTGATGTTTTTCTTTTGGAATTTTTGGTAATTTTACAGAATATCTCAATCTTACTAGTAAATATATTTATAAGATTTAATGTTTACACCCGTCAATTGATTGTTTATTGCTTTTGTTTGTTTATATATATATATATATATATATATATGTATATATATATATATATATATATGTATATATACACATGTATATATGTATATATACACATGTATATATGTATATATACACATGTATATATGTATATATACACATGTATATATGTATATATACACATGTACGTATGTATATATGTATATGTGTGTGTGTGCGCGCGCGCGCAACGTGTTTTGTCTTGTTTTTGTGCGTTTTGCTTCAAAACTATAAGTGAAAATAGATTGTTCATCAGAATAAGCAAAATTATCCCAAAATGACTTAGTTTTTACATGCCACAGACTATTTTTTATAGGCTACGGTGTGAAGAAAAATATTAGTCATCTTAGTACCTTGGAATCTCGAGGGTGGTATTTGGTGGGATGGGGATTTGAGATAGTGTTAGACGTTGATTGGATTCACAAGTTTGTACGTTAAGCCTACGGGACCTTGCCAACACGCCTAATACCAAGTAAGTAGTTGTTTGTGAGACGTCGGGACTTATCCACCATTCGCTTTCGAGCTAATCTATTTGCTCTTTTACAAGTCCTTACGAATTTACACAAAGTTGTAACTATGCTAACTATTTGTGGATGAATAATACAAGAGTGCCTTATGACTTAAGCAATTATAGTTATGTTCGTGATATTATGGTATCAAAGCGGGCAAGCAATTCAAACAAACTGTGAAAGTTTCACGATCTCGTCATGGCGAAGCATCGTGATGAATCGAGAAAGACGAGATAAGCTAGACCTACAAGTGCAAACTCACCTTCAAGCTATTGGAGTTGCTCAAGAGGAGTGACAGCGAATAAGACGAGCAAGAAGTTGGCTATTCTCCATGAGCGGAGGAAGTGCAATCTGGAGCACCAACCGAGAAAAGAAGCCATAAGGAGAGGCTTACAATTGTGGAAACCCATCTTGACGTTCTTAAAGTGAATCTAGAGGAACTCTACCAAGGCTAACGAAGGCTTCTTGGGATAAAGAACTTACAAGAAGAGGCATAATCTTAGACCAATAAGGTCAAATCTCTAATTGATCAATTAACCGAAGACACTAAAGACTCTATGCAACACCTACATAAAGTCATAGTGAAACTCACGTCTAGGATTACATTGCTCGCAATAGATCTTAATACTAGAGGAAGCAACACCCGTGTTGCTCTATCACAAAACTTGAGGGCACCCGAGTCGCATTACTATGAAAGTTCCAAGGATGCGAAGGAGCTCAAGAATTTTCTATTCAATATAAAATAATACTTCCAAGCTACGAGGCCTGATTCTGAAGAAACTAAAGTTTTGATAGCAATCATATATTTAAATAAGGATGCAAAAGTTTAGTAGCAAATATATTGGAAAGAGATTCAACAAGGGCGGTGTTGAGTGGACACATGGGAGGATTTGAAGCAAGAGTTGAGAACTCACTTCATACTCGATAATATGGAGTTCATCGCAAGAATGAAGCTAAGATAACTTCGCCAAAGTACTTTCATTCAGGACTACGTAAAGTAATTTTCTATACTCATGCTGAACATACAAGACATGTTTGAGAAGAATAAGCTATTTAGCTTCCTCAATCACTAGAAGCCATGGGCACAATAGGAACTACATCAAAGGAATGTCACTGATGTGATTGAGACAATCACAGCTACAGAAAGGCTCATCGACTTTGTTTCCTTAGAGGACTCGAGAAAGAAGAAATAATCTTTAGGAAATCGTCCATCCAAATATTCCCTAAGAAAGGAATCCGAAAGCAAGCAAAAGAAAAAGAGTTCCCACAAAGGACTAAGTTTAAAAGGCAATGCCCTAAAACTTGGCAGATCCTTCTTTTGTGGAGGACTATACATGGTGAGGGAGTGCCCACTCAATGCATTAACCATATCAATCCATTCTCCTAAATCAAACAAGGGCAAGGTCATCGCCCTTAATTTGAGTAGTTCAGAATCTAGTAGTGATAATAACAAGTCACAAGAATAAATGCATTGTAGGATCAAGTGGGGGAGAACATGAAGACGAAGCCACAAAAAGTATGGAGTAATAAGCTGATATATGTCGATATCAAGCTAAATGGCCAAATAACCTATGCGATGGTACACACGGGCATTGCCTACAATCTCATTGTCGATCGAAAAGTAAGGCAACTTAGGCTGAACTTAGAGAAGAACTTTAGTCAGACAAAAGCTATGAACTCAAAGGCTAAGTAGATATCCGAATTGACAAAGGGGGTCCCTATCAATATTAAGACATAGAGTAGAAGCACAAACATGATTGTGGTGCTATTGGATGACTTCCAAGTGATCATCGAAATAGAGTTCATGTACACAATGAAGTTGATGCTAATGTTGTTCCTAAACTCTCTATGCTAATTGGTGGTGACGACTTCACTGTGGTTCCTATTTCTTAATGAGGAACTAAGGACCTACGACAAATATATGCTTTACAACTGAAGAAGGGGTGTTAAAGGGACAAATATATGCTTTACAATTAAAGAAGGGGGTGTCAAAGGGAGAACTAACTTTTATGGTCATAATAAAGCTAGAACCACTTGATGTGGAGGCCACTCATGAACTTACTGTAGCAACAAACGTCTTGAAGGAGTTTATTGATCTTATGCTACTCGAGTTACTAAAAACTCTGTTGCCATGCAGAGGCATAGATTATCGCATCAAGCTGAAGTAGGGAGTGAAGCTTCTAACAAGACCATCATATCACATGACCCCTCAAGAGTTGGCAGAGCTCAAGAAGTTATTAGATAAACTATTAGGCGGTGGTCTTATTTATAGTTCTAAAGTATCATTCGAAGCTGTAGCCCTTTTCCAAAAGAAACAAGATAGAACTCTCTGATTATGCGTCAACTATTAGGGCCTAAACAAGGTAACAGTGAAGAACAAATATCTCATCCTACTCGTAATAAACATATTCGATCAATTGAGCAAAGCAAATTATTTCTCTAAACATGACCTTCGGTCGAGTTACTGGTAGGTTTGCATTGCTAATAGAGATGAAGTGAAGTCTACCTATGTTTATGGAGCATTTGAGTTTTTGGTGGTTCCTTTTGGTTTATCTAACACTCCAACTACATTTTTGCACTCTCATGAATAAAGTATTCAAAGAGTTTCTAGACAAATTTATAATCACCTACTTAGATGATATAATCGTTTACAGCCAAACATTCGAGAAACATGTCAACTATCTTTGAACAATTTTTAAGGTTCTCAATGAGAACACTTTATTTATGAAAAGGGAGAAGTGCCA